>NC_069123.1:26050521-26725521 GCF_026914265.1 Mya arenaria | reverse complement strand
TGTTAATGTCTTTATTCGTTGCTGAAATCGATCTTGCTTTTTAATAATAAAATACGATGATTATACAAGACTTTAACAATACTTTCAATGAGTTAACATAAACTTATTGTATTTTTAATGAATGAATTAATGGATAACATATTTTCTAACAATTAAGTATTAAGTAAATATGAAAACCACTGATATAAATAGAACACATCGAACGCAACAGCAATGGGTCTTTTATTATGATAATGGATAGACATTTTTAAAAAATCCCAATTCTCCCGAATACATTGGTGGTGGTTTTTTGTTCTTGCAATTTCAGAAGCGATAAAGATACTATCAATGTTAGATTTTGAAACGTAGAAAAGCCAAATGTGATGCAACAATATCATTAAGTGCTGCATACTGAGAAACAATTTGCCATATTGTTAATGTATGACAACAATGGAAGTCTGTCACGTAAAATAAAACGAAACAGTTTAGTAATGGCAATCTGGTCAAGCTCTTTGATCCCTACACTGGTGATGCGTTATGCCTAGCATCCCAATACAATAATAGCATCATTTACATCAATGACTAAATAACCTTTCCAAGGCATGAAACGTAAAGGTTGTTGAGTTATTGATTAATAATTAGTTAAAAACAATAATGATTGAGGATGTTTTGTTGTTGAAGGATTAAGAGGTATAGAAACACCGCCAGTACCCCGTCTCCTTCCATTAGCTGAAGCGGGCTCTACTACAAGGTTATATTCACAATGCTCTCGACGAACAGATATATAACAACTGATTTTGATGTATGCTATCCATGATATTTGATGGGGTTAACAGATCCTATCTAGAAAAGTGGTTATTTGATGATTTCTTTCTTGGCATCGACAGCTTCGGACGTTCCTCACCCTGCTTGGGGACCTATATAATATAGAGATTGGACGTGGCCAATGTCGTCCCACTACTGTGACTTTATGAAGAGGCGCCATTACTCTGTTTATTTTAAGAAACTGTAGCTCTAGAACTCCAAAAGGTATATATATGCAGTACTTTAAAGTATTTATAATAAACAATTGTTTTATCCTTAGAGTATTATTACTCTGTTTAGGATCATAAATTAATCATTTGAAAATCGCGTAGCTGTTTAAGTGTCAACACTTTCTACCATTCGTTTCTTATTTGTCTGCGTGCAGACGAACATTGAACAGTGTTTTACATTGTGATCCAACATCATATTATTGACTGTGCATTGGTGTGGTTAACATTCTGTATCAACCAAATTAAGACGTACATATACTAACGGTAACAGACAGCGTGCATGGTAAATACATCATCTATATGACAACATGTGACATTGATCCAGAATTAAACAATCTTGAATGTTTGATATTTCTAGAGTTACTTCAGAACCGAAGTGGTTTATGGCCGTTTACTTTATTATCAATAGTAAATATACAGTTCTTTAAAACAATCATGAGAAGCACTTTGCATAATGGGAGAGAGCAATGAATGACGTCTTCCTTAATCCCCCACGTCATGTTAATGCTACTAAATAAACTAATATTTTAAATGATATAACTCTATATTCGGACAATAATCTACTTGCATATAATCTGAAATTCTAAATAATGAATTAATCGGAAAAAACACACTGTGCGAACACTTATATGTAAGTAATACTTTTTAATTACTCGAAAATGAGATTTTACGAAAGTGTTATAATGTGAAAATATGAGAGAATTATCACTGCCACAAACAACAAGCAGGTGTTTCAATTTCTCAGCCTCTATTTCTCTATCAATCGAAACTGCATGCTTATTCAAGTGTTATCATTTCAAAGCATATTTATGTTGTCTGTTTTCATAGAAACACTGTCATTCCAATTACGTTTTGTATAAAGTCAATATTGCAAAGAAAATAAATCTAGAAAATGGGAGCGATTCAGAAAGAGAATTGAACCTTGTACCATTTTTTTTCTTTTCGATTTGTTTCCATAATGTCATTTTTATAACTTATCTGAAGTAACAAAACAACAAAACACTATTGAATATATGCGTTAATTTGATTTGCAACACTTTCAAAGTAAACTCAGTGAGACCGTCACCTTAAACTCATTGATATCATCATCGCAGTTAACGTGAACGAGAAAGATCGATAAAGAAATAGTAAATTACAAACGGCAAAACAAAGCTTTTTGAAATATCTTTTTAACGACTTTTTTTAAACAAGAATTTTTTAAAAGGTTATTTATTTATGATGCAACTAAGGCTATACAAAAGTTTTCGTTTTTTATTGATGATTTTAAAGATTTTTAAGCAAATACGTCATTTCAAACGGGTGTGATTTAAAGAAAATCGTGTTCAACAGAAAAAAAACTGTCAAGTTTTGAATATTTTGAAAGTTGCAGACAATAAGTCTGCCTGATTTAAATTATGTTTGCATTTGGTTTCCCAAAATGGACACTTAATTTAATATTGTAAATTCAAAATTCATCCAATTGATTTTGTCTGAAAGAATTCCTTAGCAATATTATGCCAGATCATGTTTAAACATATTGCTCTCAATTTTGATAACTTTTTTATAAAAACAAATAAATCATCAGATGATTGTATGGAAACAAAAACTCGATGGGTCTTGTTTTATATGAGCGATTTGTTTCGTTTGGGAGTATAGTAACTGTTTATTTAGTTCATCTACCCTGAATTTGTCGACAATGAGACTGTATATCGGAATGAATGTGATAATGTCTGTAATCTTTATAGACAATGGAAGGTTTGATGATACAGAACAAGATGTAAATTTCCATTTTTGTTCCTGCTAGATATTTCTTTAGAACATTAAATGTCTGTCTTTGATAGCAGAAGTACGTTCGCCAATGTCTCAGAGAAAAAAGTTGACAGGTTTCTGTTCGTGAAATTAGTGAACAAACCTAGCACGGACATTTCTGTGGCAATACAATGTACCACCACTGTTAAACAGATACCTCTGACAAAGATTGATGACCATATTAACATACAATGTCTCATTATGGCACGTAATGATGGCATAACGTTATTTCAGAAAATACGAAACGGTATTCGGGACAGAATGATTGAGATAGAGATTTTACAATGATGTAAATAATTTGTAGAAAGGGCCCTAAAATCCAGCTTATGGCGGCGGTTTTACTGAAAATGAAACCCTCCATGTATACTCGTTATAAAACAGTATGTAACATAGTGTCAGATCTGGAATGTTGTAACAACAAAACAGAATAAATAATAAAATGATTTTATACATATACATGAAAAAAATATTTGAGCTGATCAAGCCTTAGATAAAGCAAATAGATTGAAGAAATACATTGTCCATGTCTTTTAGTTATCTAAGGGTATTTTCCTTGTTTCTTTATCCTAAACCAAGAATATCTGTTTCAAAAGCTTCATTGAGTCACAATCGGCACAATTATATATTGAAATCGCAACCAAATCCTATATTGAGAATTTGTAGAACAAAAAATACGTCTAGAATACAACAAACAAAAAATATCATCCGGTTAGAAGTACACCGAACACCTTCATCACGCTTGATGACGATTGGTTTGATCACCGAAGTAGGGAAAATATAGTGCTGCCCCTGATATACACACACTTGAAATCACGATATCGACATGAATTTCATATCATGCTGTCCATATAACATCCTTCTGTATTTTCTCTCAGAGACAAAGTGTTCTAATGATTGACATGTTATTTGGAGACTCTAAGATATTTTCAATTAGTCCTGTCCTCTGATTGATTGAAATTGTCAAGCGGAAAGAGATTATAAGTATCTTCCATGGCCGAGAGTGTAAGATAGGTTCATTCCGACCCGAGCGTAGGGTGTTTTGCGGAAACGAGGTTTACCGAGTTTCCGCAAAACACCCTGTGCGAGGGTCGGGATGACCCTATCTTACAAGAGCGGCTATGGTAGATGCTTTTTCTCCCACCTCAGTTAAACAAAATTAAGTAAAAATGTATTTTTTGCTGAAACTCTTTTGTGCTTAGTGAAAATAATTGCGTATGGATATGCGATAGCACGTGGTGTCATGGATATGCGCGCAATGATCCAGTTAATGTTAATAGTCAAATCGGTCTTTTTAAATAGTTCTAAGGAGAATGAAGCATTATTTCTTAAATGGTACTTGAAAACTGTTTTATGGTGACATTTGAAGCGAGAAATAATTAATTAGCTTTCTAAATATTACTATAAGACAAGATTTCCTTGATGCTACTGACGACAGTCTTCAACAAGGGAGGTAATTACAATGTTGTGACCATTAAAAAAGGAGTTCCATACGGGCATTTTATCTTCGCCCGTGGGCAAGATAAGAATATCTAGCATGGTTAAATTATTGGATCTACTTATCTGAGGTGGGAGAAATATTTCTCCCAGTGGACAACAGCGGCCAAACGGTGACAAGTTAGGAAAAATAAACGGCAAAGTATTACACACTGGACACCTGGAATTAAGTGATCACCCTCTGACGTAAAGGCAAACCTCAATGTTGTTACACCTCATGGATTAGCTGCAATAACCAAGAAAGCAATATATTTGATGGTATTTCGATCAGAGATGAAATTGTACCAATCATCTATCATACTTTTTCTTAATTTTTTAAAAGATCAGAGATGAAATTGTACCAATCATCTATCATACCCTTTTTTTCATTTTTTATACTGTTCCGTAAAATAAAGTTATATTAATACATACAATGAATTTTCGGCATGTTTTTATATGAAATATCAGTGTATATCTAGTCCAAGCTACTTAGACACATCTTTTCTCATAAGGCTCCAGTCGAGTTTCAGTCAGATGCTCTATCAAACTGAAAACATTCATGGAATAACTTCAGTATTCAGTATATGTTTTTTTACGAAACGCATTTCACTGAACAGATAAATATATAATCTGGACATGCAGTACAAACAACTCCTGTTTGAGCTACAATACACTCGAACCCGTTCTGGCAGACATTTTAAATGTCTCGTCTTAAAGGTATTAATTCCGGCATGTCGTAATTATTCATGACGATCAGTCAGAAATAGTCATGCCAATCAAGACCTGGTTCATGATTTCATGATTTCTTCGACATCATATATTCAATTCATCAAAGCAAAGTGCAGCAAACATATTGGCAGGTCATCGGGACAATGTAAAGCTCAAAATTACCTCACGGCAATGAAAATGGATTCTAAATTAAACTAATCACGGAAACATAAATAAAACCATTCCAAAACTGCACAGAGATAAGTCATACATAAATAAGTCATAACAGCACGAGCATTTACTCGAAGTTACTGGCGAGCGTGGGAGAAAGATATACATAATTAAGCTATTCCAGAACTGCGCTCGCATAGGCTCAAAGTGTCATGCCTGCAAGGGGCTGAAAGCATCATGATATAAGCCGTTCCAGAACTGCCAAACACAGGCTCAATGTAACTGAGATGGGGAAGGAGACATACATAATTAAGACATTCCAAACAAAACTGCGCTGGTACAGGCTAAAGTACATGCGATTAAGGGTGGACAAACATAATTGAGCCATGCCGGAAGTGCGCTCGCATAGTCTCACTTAGGTTGGGGAGCACTGGCTCAAACAATTGCCGAGCTCGGGGTAGAAACGTTCATCATTAAGAAATTTCAGAACTGCCCCAGTACAAGCTCAAAATAACTGAACAGCAAGGGGACATACATATTAAAGCCATTCAAAAACTGCGCATGCACTTACTCCAACTCAGTGGCGTGCTTGGATGGGGACAAACATAGTTCAAGCATTCCGGAGCTGCCACAGGATCAAAGTCACTGGAGAGCTGGTGTGGTGGGGACAGGGGGAAATATACATATATAATTAGTCATTCTAGAACGTTGCCAGCACAGGCCATAGTTCTAAAAATAAGAGCCAGGGTTTGAGACTAGTATTACTTATTCCCTTTCATATTTCAAATTACCCCATGAGTATTGGAAACCGTTTAACCCTCTAAATAACTAGGTTGCACCTGCCAAGAAATGATAAACTATTGATGTTAGTTCCAAGAACAAAGGCTTTCAAGAGAACAATAACAAAAGGAAAATTCAATATTAGGAGCATTTGTTTTTAAAATGAAAGGAACAATTTAAGGGCAAAAAGTGGATAGTAGGACTCTTAACCTAGTGAAACCAAATAAATGATTACTGAAACCATTCAATAAGTGTGATGTACTGGTCAGCTATAGGTGGCAAGGGGCATTTCCGCCCTTCAAGCAACTGTGCACCAGATGATCAATTTGCAAGAAAAAAAGAAAATTGTCGAAAACTGTCATAAACTTGGTATTAATGTGTACAATGCATTGAAACTTACTAACTGAAGTACCACCTAGTTTACAATTGATTTAAGTTTAGCAGTTATTTCGTATTTTTCCATTAAAAAAAGATTACTGGGTATGTCTACCTAGTAGAATTCATTCCTTATGCGTGATTGGCTAGTCCGTGTTATCACGTGATATTACCGAGTAAGGTGTAAAGCTTAATTATTTCACCCGATTAGAGTAAGTCGTCGTAGCTCAGTGGATACGACGCTGGGCTTCAATTTTGGCGACACGGGTTCGAACCCGGTCTCCGACACATTTGTTTTTACATTTTTGGTACTTTTTTAAAAGCGTAACACATTCTATTAAATAATTGTCCTGAGATTCGTTACAGAAAAAGACTTTTTTTGTGCCAATCTGGTGTACAGTCCCTTTAAATAATAAATTAAGCGCTTAATTTCATGCATTTTGGATAGTTCTGAAAGCATTTTGTAACACATTATCATTTGTCGAACTGAAAACCCTCGGAAAACAAAGGAGCCAAAAAAGTGGGAAAAATTTGCTAGTACACAAACAGAAGTTATAAATTTATAATTGTGTCTAACCCTATAAATGTTGTGTAATAAATAATAAGAGCCTATAAACATTGGCATTTAATATGGCGTATACATACGCCTATACATAAACACACATTTATAACAAGAGCATCATTTGCCTTCATTTGTTCTCATTTAAAGTAATATTATGAAATATTTTTATAACCATGAACATAAAAACTATTCGTACCATTTCCAAGTCCAAAGTTATCATTCAAATAATATAGTTGCTAATATATTATATTTAAATATATTTGAAAGAATTTCTGTTCATATATTACATCGAATTCAGCATAAAAACATAGGGGGTTTTGTCAATGGATAAGAGATTCTCTGAAGAGAGATTCTCTAGAAGGACAACAACAAAGCTTGTTTTGGGTGGTGGAGCACTATTCGTTTCACCTAGCTCCGGTTGGAATAGTTTTTTTATAAGAGACAATAAGCCATAAGTAATTATCCCGAGGGACAAGAACTACGATGAAGACAAAGTGGGAAGCGAGTGTCTACGGTGAATACGCTATACATCATAAGCCGTAGTGATAATTATACTTAGGCCTAAAAAAAACATTTGGTTCGGGTTACCCGACCCTACCTACGGAATAGGCGCCGACCCTAACGGTTTTATAGTCAGTTTGAAAAAAAAATGAAAAACTAAAAAAAAAAAAAAAATCTTTTTTTTTTTGCTTTTCAATATGTAGTTTAAAACCTTAATTGCTTATATAGAAGATAACTTTAACACCATTCTCCAATGATGAAAATGACATTCTTATAAAAAAAAATAAAAAAAAATAAAAAGCCTATCTACCCTACCTATTTTTGAAAAGGATGTAACCCTAACCAAATATTTTTTTTTAGGCCTTATCCTTTGATAGAGTTTCTTGAGAACAAAAAAAGTTATAGGATGAGTGCAACAATGTCAGTGCCCTCAGGCTCCGACTGGAACAGTATTCTTTAAGAAAGAAAATTCATATTAAATATTAGAAAGCGCCAAAAAATAAATAAGTAAGTTGACTGTAACGCTGGCTAAAATTTTGGGCCACGTTGTATGGTCGCCAAGCATCAATTAAGAACGGCTGCACTAATAAATGTATTTCATTCATTGAATGTTGAAAAAAGATTCTTTGAAAGGATTAATATTAGGTAAAGGTATATGCAGCACTGTCAATTACTCCTTTCTTTTTCGAAACAATAAGTTTTATTTAATGTTCTCGAAGATAAAAGAGTAAAATGTAGACAAAAATTGGGTCGACGTTTCATTGCCACCACACATAACATAACGTCACCTGTAGTAAAAAAATGTTCTTTCTAAATGAGAGATCCATTTGCAGCACAAAATACAAATTTGAATGGTTAAGTAACACCCTCTTACACACGCTTAAGCGATTTTCTACTTTTAAGAATCCCTTATCAAATGATTCTAAGAACCATAAATAATAATGAACAAGAGCTGTCACAGGAGTGACGATTACCCCCAAATGCCGCCTGGACACAGGAATGGCAAACCATTCCTTTGAAAAGAGGCCATAACTCCAAGGTTACTGCACACTGCATCTTTTTTATCATGCATGTATTGTTTTATTTAAATCTGTTGAGAATTTAGATTTTACACTGCTGACAAGAAAAACTAGCCTTTCATGAGTTATCGTCCGGAAACCGTTTTTCTATTTTTAGTAACAGTGACCTTGACCTTGGCCCCACCAGCCCCAATATCGAACTTGACCTGTATCTTCTGATGTTACACCTGTGTACCAAAAATTGTTCAAATCTGTCAAGCCTTTCATGAGTTATCGTCCGGAAACCGTTTTTCTATTTTTAGTAAGAATGACCTTGACCTTGGCCCCACCAGCCCCAATATCTAACTTGACCTGTATCTTCTGATGTTACACCTGTGTACCAAAAATTGTTCAAATCTGTCTAGCCTTTCATGAGTTATCGTCCGGAAACCGTTTTTCTATTTTTAGTAACAGTGACCTTGACCTTGGCCCCACAAGCCCCAATATCGAACTTGACCTGTATCTTCTGATGTTACACCTGTGTACCAAAAAATGTTCAAATCTGTCAAGCCTTTCATGAGATATCGTCCGAAAACCGTTTTTCTATTTTTAGTAACAGTGACCTTGACCTTGGCCCCACCAGCCCCAATATCAAACTTGACCTGTATCTTCTGATGTTACACCTGTGTACCAAATAAATTTCAAATCTGTCTTGCCTTTCATGAGTTATCGTCCGGAAACCATGAAAACCGACAGACCGACTGACCGACCGAAAGACAGACCGACCGACAAGCTCACTCCTATATACCCCCTCAAACTTCGTTTGTGGGGGTATAATAACTGCAATGTAGACGACGTAAGCGGTGACTTTTTACGGTCGCAAAACATCACTCTAACCATTAGCCGAAGTGATGGATAAATACTATTTCAAAGAGAGGAACAAATACAAAGGTAGGTTTACAACACTGTCAACATAACCTAGCATCTTCAAAAGCGATTTTTCATTTTCAACAACTTTGTAGCATTACTCAGTTACCAGCAGCAGTCCAATAACACAACTGTCATTATTTACGTTTTGACAAAACAAATAGACTAGAATATAAGTATCTTCCATGGCCGAGAGTGTAAGATAGGTTCATTCCGACCCGAGCGTCGGGTGTTTTGCGGAAACTTATAATCTGAGGTGGGAGAACAAACTAGCTTTCGTTAGCACCGTGCCTTACTGATATGCTTCTTTTACATAAACATCAATTTTCCTATACATTAACAAACACCGTGTATTTCATCCACCATAATCATACAGACACAACAGCCAAATAAAGAAACTTCAGTCTCCAGCAAATTCAATGAATTACAGTTATTGTAAATTATAGTCAAAAGGATGCCATGGGTTCAATCTAATCGAAGGACACATTCGAGTAACATTTAACAACATACAATAGCTCTGGATTCAACCAATAACAAGGACTCAATTCTGACACATACAACACATGCAGCTGTCTTTTAAAGTATTTTCGTATAAATATCTAATGCTTTATGGGACCAACATAACGGAACCAGAATAAAAAAAAGTTATTTAATCTATTCAAACCTAGCTTTAATACCTGCAGCCTTCTTGATAGACAACATACTTGCACATATCTACGCATGCAAAAGACTTAAAACAAAATTTCAGCTGTCTTATGACTGTTTACATATGCATTTGTATTTAATTTATTTATCTAGTATAGCGGCAATCTACGACAACAGCCCACAACACCAACAGGCAAAATAACATCATGTTAAACGAATATGATTTTCGTCAATATACAACAGCAGCCAATGTTTTCCACATGTCATATTAAAGCTCGTTTTCACATTTAAATCATTTGATTGGTAAATATTTTTTTTAATAGATATTGACCAATCAATGAATATTTTGGACATTTATAGCCATTGAAAACCAAAGACTAAGCCAGTTTTATAGAATTGGCTGCAGTTACCATTGTTTTGCATACAGCGTACCTCTGATCCATGGTCATCAGTCAGTTCCCAGTCAGCAACAAAAGCAACAAGAAGAAATCACAATCACCACCATTCTTAATCCCCACCATTATGACATCACTGTTTAAAAGATAAGCATGTTTACTCATTATTTATTTATTTATCAGTACCTTGAAATTAATGTCATTGTTTAATAATATTTTATAACCCTGTTTACCTTGGCCTTAAACCATATTTATTGTATGCTTACATTATGAGGTCATATTTTAAAGTTTTAATTTATTTTGCCTCATTTGTTCCTACATATATATATATATTATCGCAAAAAAGGTACGTTTTTTAACCCTTTAGACGTATTTCATTGACAGTTTGTTATCCATGATATAAGTATAGACGTACAATGGTGTTCACCAGAGGCTGTTATTTAAAAAAGTTAGATCTTACTTATGTTCAAGAGTAGAATATGTGTGTTTTGACTGGACTGTAAAAAAACTGGCCAATAGTCTAAGGCATATATAAAGATAAGAATGACTATAATATTAAATACTGCCCCTCGCGACATGGTACAGGTGGTGATTGTGATGTGACTTGGTCAAATACTGAAATACATGTTACACATATTCAAGGGCGATAAATCTAACCTCTTTGTTGGTCATAAGGACGTTAATACAATGGCCAGTTTTGACTATTGGCGTAGGTCAAATACAACAATTATCACAGCTTGGAACTGAAAATATGAGTTTCACATCTATGGTGACAGAACTGGAGCAACTCCTGTAGTGAAACGTTTCAAAGTGTGACACGCCCTTAACAAAGGCCAAACCCAAATTCATAAATATTTTTTATATGATTTACGTTCATCAAAATGGTGGATTGAAAAACTACCTAAGTGTATGCACTTGGGTGTGGCCTTCAGATATACGTCTGAGATCAAAGTATGTTATAATCTTCAGTACAACTCGTTCAGCCGTGCCAAGACAGTTTTAAACGTTGTAACTCAATGTTGTTTTTTATTTCAAGTATATTTAATATGTTGTAAACGATGCTCAATATAAGCAAAGCAACTCCCTTGCCGGCAAAACCAGTGGCACTTTAATAAACATGACTCACTGTTTACATCTTCTAGGAATCAGTCTACGCCATGTTGGTGTCCATTCCTCTGGCGTACTCTCTTGAACGTGATGACGTCGACGTGTTACGTTACGTACGGTGGACGTCCCCGATTCCCGATGTTTGGTAATAGGGTTCCTGAAATAGTGGAAGTATTAATTATATCATCTCAAAATTTCAGTACAAATAGCAATATTTGAAATTTATATGTATCCTTACATCCATCATAATATACGCCAGAACTAGCTAAACATTGTTTAAGAATATAATAGTAGCCGATGCAGGTAAAAAAGATACGTAATAAAACGGCACAGTGTGGGTTGATGCAAACACATTATAAAGTTTAACTCATTTTACTTCAATGATAAAAAACAACAACATTATTTGAGTACAGATAAAAAGATATAAGCCTTTATGTTGTTGTTGTTGTCTGTTTGCTAACACTAATGTTATATATGCGCATAAGCTTAAACTTTAAAATATACCAGATTTTCTTCGAATCTCAAAACTACAATATGTCCTTTTTCAATGACACATGCTCCAGCACTATATACGAACTTGTGGACCAGTTTGAGGACGCATCGGTAGACGGACAGACAGATAGACGGACGGAACTTTTCACAGATGAAAGGTGGCAGAAATCATCTGTTCTCTCAGTGTGTGTCTGTTTAATTGAAAGCAGAACATAAGCGTCACAGTTAATGATAAATTTAATGTGGAATCTACTGTTTTCCCTTTAAATCGGCTTCCAAAATAATTGTGAACACGAGCTTCTTTTTTATTTAGAATACAACCTACATCTCAAGCCAATGTAATTTCAGATAAGCAATCATTAAGCACTAGACTTAATCATTAAGAATTTCAACTTTCTCGGGTATTTAAAGGTCCGCCCACTGCCACTCATCCGATACACACTCCCTGTGTAGGATTTTGCGTTGACAATGTGTCAGCCAATGAGGTTTTATTTTAAGTCAGTTAGATGACCTGAATTAAAATTTTAATGATTAAGAAGTGCTCGTTCGTTTTATTCACTCCGCCCATCCTTAATCATTACGGTTTTTAGTCATGCCATCTAACTATTAACTAACCACCTAACCAACAAATTTATGTCCTTTACATAATGAAAGAATTAGTACCCTTATTATACCCATTCGTGTGTGCGGACATACGGACGAACGGAACGTTTGACGGATGAAAGGTGGCAAAAACCATTTGATCACTCAGTGGGTGTCTATTTAACTGAAATTAGAATACATCCTACTTTTTAAGCCAATGAAATCGCAGAAAGGCAATCATTTAGTAACTGGCTTAATCGTTAAGAATTTCAACTTTCTCGGGTGTCTTAAGGTCTGCCTACTGCCAATCATCCGATACACAATCCCCAAGGATGTATTCTATGTCAGTTAGCTACTCTGAAGTAAACTTTTAATGAGTAGGACGGACACGTTCGCTACGCTCACTCCCCCCATTTTCAATCATTAAGATTTTACATAATGTCATATAACTATTACTTATTTTAAGTCAGCTTACTTTTGAATCTATCATTGTAAACAATACTGTTGGTTTATTTGGCATTTTATGCTTGAAGCTTGAAAGAAAATTGCTAACATTTTAAGCATGCACGGATAGAAAGCTATAAATTCAATATGACCAACACAAGTGCACAGCGAAAGAGAGATGTTCACTATTCTCCGGTTAAGTTACCATGAAACATATTCTAGAAATAGTTTACCCAGACCTAGTCATATGTCAATTGTCACCGTAAACAATATTACCAATTTTCATTATAATGCCTATAATAAATTATGCCCCAGAAATAGTTTTTGCGCGACGATGCCAACACCACGGCCATTCCAATAGACTGCAGGGAAAGGCTAGTGACAAGAGGGTCACTGAGCGAACGCCAACTCATGTCTGCTTTTTAAAGGGACTCGCACATGTTTTTGGACCAGCATAAAATAACTTTAATAGGTCTGTGTTCAGTACTGTTTACTCAGAGAAAATTGAAGATTTTAATTTGCTGTACTCTTTCCGACTAAAGAAAAACATGAGAATTTGACATTGAATTATGCTTGTTTGTCTAAAGACAATATAGTTATACCAACATATCGCACACCATTTTAAAGGTAATTGACTCTTCTTTCCATGTCACTTATTTAAAAATGGATTGTTTATATGTTGGTTGAGAAATTTACATAAAACTGGACTCTACCGTGAAATCGGGTAAGTTTGAGTTACATACCTTGTTTCTTTAATGTATATCAAAGACACTAAATATCTTCAGATGTGTTGTTTATCTCATTGTATGTACCCAAAATGGTTTTAAACAATATTTTAGTGACAAACAATGATTCAGATGCCTGTGTGTTGATCAACCTAAAAATCTGCGTGAATCTAAAACATAAACCTATACAATAAATAACTAAACATGCTGAAAGCGATGGCGAGTTTCCTTTTTTAACGTGATACTGAGTACTAGTATTTTGTCTTTCATTTTTGAATACATGAGATTCCATCCCGTTTTAAAATAATTTACATGGACACCAAACCATATTTACCGGAGAGAAATTTATTTCATCACGTTGCCATGAATACAAAGCAAATCGGATCCTTTGTTTTAGTTTTGTCCAAAATACTAAAATCCCGAATAAAACGACTTAAAATCTAAAGCAATATGCGGAATACTCTTTTAGAATCAAAGCACTGTCAGCGTTGAGAGAGGGGTGTGCATTGTACTATGCACAAGACGAACTTTGTGTGAGTGTAAGCTTATTTATACTCGCACACGGGTAAAGCCCATTCGGCGAGTGCTCCGATAACATTTAACTTTTTTTAGCATAGTGCACAGACAGAATGTTACCCTTGTTAGAGCTACTTTTGTTCTTTAACGGGCACCAGTGAATAGCACCGTCACACGGGACCCCTTTTTAACGTTCCACCCGGAAGAAGATTAGTAGTTTTGTAGTGTTGCGGTGGGAAATCGAACCCGCGACCTGGATTGACAGTCAAGTGTGTTACCACTAAACCACGGTCGATCCTCCACAAGAAGAGCTTTTGGTTTTATGTAATAACATTAGACAGAAAAGCAAAATTTGGTTACTAATATATAATACCAACCAATCAGACTAACGTTATTGTGTACATATCGTGTCTGCCGTTTTACAATGCAAGATTGCAGCTATCCCCGACATTGAATATCACGGCCAAACAATTCTTAGTATTTCGATCGGGGACATGTTAATCGGCGTTTCCCAGAAGCTTGAAGAGAAGATAATGCGAGGTCGACGTTTGGTAATACATGTACATGTATTGACTCAGCATAAAACAGCAATAAAATGGCAAACATGTAAATATACAATAACAGACACTTATTAAACTCACGCAAGTCTCCGAATTCAAATGACGATTAAATATACTGATACATGTTGTAGGGTATAAACATTGAATTAAGATATGAAAAGCGCGATCTAAAGGACAATTTCGCCATGGTTGCAAAAATACATGATTTTTCGCTCGGGACAAATTATTAGTAAACAGCATTTTCATTGAAATACGTGCATGTTGCAATGTGACGGGCGGATGAGTACGGGTGCTTTGTTTTAGTGACACTAAAAAAGGACTGACAATCTACCTGTAGACATGCTCATGATAACGGAAATCCATTTGTTTTTCGTTGTGGATGAATTAATTGAAATTCGTGCATGCCGCATTATGACGGGCAGATGAATCCGTCCCGTTTGATAAGAGGTACCGTGCTTTTTGTGACAATTAAAACAAACCAACAGTCTACCTGTGGCCATTCTCATGAATAAAGAAATGCATGGTTTTTCGTTTGGAACGAATTATTAGTACGCCGCATTTTGCATTTAAACTCGTGCATGCCGCAATTAGACAGGCGGATATCGCCGTACCGTTTGCGGTGTACTAATATAGTTTATTAATCATAATGACGTATTCAGATGTAATATTGTACCTTTTATTTTAAAGTCACAAGAAACATGGCACTTCTTACTCAATGTGAGGGAGCAAGAATTGTGACGTCACCACAAATGTGTACGACCACGGCGATCTTGACACAACAAAAGGTGTGTTTGTGTATATTTTCTTTACTAAATTGAATCAAATTAAAACAATACCTAGCCCATGCTACGCCACATGATTTCCGCTTTCATGTGGTAAACTGTCTGTTATTCTTGTTGTTGTAGTTTTTGAGAACATTCAAAAACAAATTTGGAATCGGCGATGCAGACGACCACACATTTTGTTTATCTTGCAAAAAACAATGATAAATCGGCTAATTTCAACTGGTTCTTTACAAGAAGATATATAAACAGTAAATATATACCATTAACAATACATTTTCAAGGCGAAATGATGTTTTTGAAAGAAATCGTACAATATTAAATTATGCGAACGACCACACTCGAGAATTTTAGGCGAACGACCACACTTTTTCTTATCTTATTTTGATAAGAGTGCGAATAAAGCTTCAAATACTTTATTTGTTAATGTGTATGGTATATCTTTTAGATGGAGAGTCGACAACCTCAGGTCTGCAGATATTGTGGCAAGATCCTTTCGAACATTTCAACACTGCGGCAGCATGACACAAGACATACATTATTAGAAAACTTATTGTATTTTCTAACAATATTTTGTTTTTGAAAAGTAATCGCCGTATGTACATAACCAGGAAGGCATTTTCAGAACTGTTTTAGTAAATTCTTGCTTTTGTTTGAGGCGATTGGTTTTTAGATCGACTATTCGAAGACTAACGAGTGCTATCCTACTCACCCTAGCGTCAAACTTTGGTTAAGGTTTTGCATGTAAGCACCTTTAAGTCATTATCTCAGCAAATACATGTATTGCATTGAAACTTCAGACAGGCGTTTCCAACTATACAACAGACTTAATTAATCAAGTAAGATAGCTCCATTTTGCATAAATTGTAAATTATGGCCCTTTATTATTCGACTAAAAGATTCTGGTTTTGCATATATACCAAAGCTTTGCAATCTAAACTTAAAAGCGACGGAACAGTTGAGCGCGCTGTTTCTGTGACAGCTCTTATTATAAAAGATCACTGCACTGTGATTTTTTTCAGAACTTTATTAGTAAATTCTTGTATTATTTTGAGTCGATAGGTTAGCATAAAAGATTAATGTAGGTGATTCATTTCACTTTTTGTGATTTGCTCTGTGATAACATCTGTATGTTTAAGTTTTACATGTAAACAGCCTGATCAGTATTACATGCTATATCAATCTTATAAATGCGATTGTTTCATAAACAAATGCGGACATTTTTTGTTTCATATTGATGCGATTTATACTCTGTGTTTACTGTGATCCGTTTGTATTTTTAAAATAAAGACAATAAACGTAATCAAATATCAATTTTGATTAATCCTCACTATTATTGCCAGATAATAACACTGATTATTGCCATATAAGTGGCGTGCCAATAAAGAATAAAGGCACAACACATATTTAATCAGAAACAACTTGTAATTGAGCAATGACTACATATGTCAGTCACCGGCTATAAATGAACTACCCAGTAGCATTAGAAGTTCCATATGGTCATATCGATAGTTAACATTGAATGTTTAGGAATCTCATTTAGGATGTAACTAACGTTTTTCAATCATTTCTCCTCGCCTTTTCCCTTCTGACACCGAGTGCCCCTTTTTGTAATGAATTTCGATCCAAATATATTGTACCACTCTTCTTCTTTTCCGTCGAACGCCTATCGAACATACGGTCCATGAAATTGTGTGGATGAGATAAATTAAATGTATGTTTTCCTCATCTCACAATACAAAAATTGGTGTTTTAACAAGTTTAACGATTGACATACTTAGTGATATAGGTGTCATGGGATTTGGGTGGATTTTAGCCCTATCAAATGTACGTTAGAAGATTATACACGTGTGTGCGTCATGTGCGGATACAAATGTCCTGCGAATAGAAAAATAACATTGAGATCACGAAGGCTTTATTCGCACCCCCTTCAAATTTAATTTAAAAAGTGTGGTCGTTCGCCTAAAATTCTCGAGTGTGGTCGTTCGCATAATTTGATATTTTATATATTGCCTTCAAAAACATCAATACCCCTTGCAAAGGTACTCTAAATGGTATATATTTGCTTTAAATTCAGCATTTCACCTGTATCGTGATAGATATATTGTTTCTCTTAAGCACACGTGTTGAATTTATGATGCAATACCGGGATAATGCATTTTAGTCTGGAAAATTTCGGTGAAATTTGAGGGTAGTTGGTTCGTCGAGTAACATGTTTTAGGAAATTAGGGTTTGAAATTGCATTTGTTTTCGTTAAAACTGTACATTTTCTTAAAGATTGACACTAACTCTACAAGGAAAGTCCAAAAATGTAGAGTTTGGTTAAGATTTGATAAAGTTATGGCCTCTTAAACAGGGTCATGTCGGCAAATACATGGAAATTCAGGGTCAAGTCGTCACCCTTTACAAAGATAATAAAATATATTATTTTTATTTTATTTTTTGGCCAATTTTCACAAGTTACAGTTACCACATCATATTCTTACTAAAATTTGATAAAAAAAAATGATAAAAAAACGGACGGGGGCGTGGTGTGTCAAAACAACGCAACCTGCCCCTGTGATATTTCCCGGTCATATTGCGGCGTGCACGAATTACAATGAAAAATGCGGAAGACTAATTCTAGTTCGTTGCGATCGAAATCATACACTTTTTCAATCTAAAGGAGGCAGACTTGCAGAATACTAGGAATAACCAACTGACATTCAAAGTTTGAAGTTCCTTGGTGCAAGTGTTCTTAAGTTGTTGAGCGAAACCGTCACAGACACCTATACCGCTACCTTGACCTTTGATATACAGTTACTGATCTCAAAATCTAGAGGTCATCAAAAAGCCATGACCAACTAGCATACCAAGTATGAAGTTCTTAGGTGCAAGCATTCTTTACTGATTATGCAGAAACCGATTTCCGCGACCTTGACCTACTAATCCTAAGATAAATAGGGGTCATCTACTAGTCATGACCAACTGGCAAACCAAGCATGAAGTTCCAGGATACAAGACTCGAGGGCGAAAAGGTTCTAAATGACATTAAATAAAGAAGGTGATAGAACCTTTTCGCTTTCACCCTCGAAGTGTTCTTCAGTTATTATTGTAAACTGCATTTTCCACTCAGTCACAGCGACCTTGACCTTTGACCTTCTCATCCCAAAATGGATAGGAGTCAACTTCTAGTCATGACCAATTGACATGTCAAATAGAAGGTTCCTGAGTGCGAGCGTTCTTGAGTTATTAAGCAGTAACCATTTTTTCACCTCAAGGCCACCGCGACCTTGACCTACTTATCTCAAAATCAATAAGGGTCATCAACATCATAACAAGTATGAGGTTCCTTGATGCATGCGTTCTTCAGTTATTCAGCTGGACAACATTTTTCCTCAAAATTTCCTTGACCTTTTGATCAATAGGTCTCAACTAGTCATGACCAACTGGCACATCAAGAAAGAAGATCCTGGGTGCAAGTTTTTTCTATTTATTGAGCGGAAATCCTTTTTTCATCTGAAGATTACCGCGACCTTGACCTTTGACCTTATGATCTCATATTCAATAGGGGTCATCTAGTAGACAAAAACAGTTGTCAAACTAAGTATTAAGATCCTGGGTGCAAGCGTTCTTAAGTAAATGATCGGAAATCTTTTTTGCACCGCAAGGTCACCACAACCTTGACCTTTGACCTACTGAGCTCAAAATCAATAGGTGTCATCTACTGGTCGTGACCAACGTGCATACAAAGTTTTAAGTTCATGGACTAAAAGGATCTTCAGTTATTAAGTGAAAACCATCGAGGTCAACACAACGCTGACCTTTGACCTTCTGAACTCAAAATCAAATGGTCATCCAATGGTCATGACCAACCTGCGAACCAAGTTTGAAGTTCCTGGGTCTTAGCATTTAGAAGTGATTGAGTTGATTGTAACGTTCGGCCTGAATGACTGATAGGCAGACTTACATTTTGGGAGACATAAAAGAATGACTTTCAGCACGAGTTTTTGAGTTTACATGAATTTCAAGGCTCATGTTAATCCATGTATCATTAACATTTCTGACAACCTGGCTAACATTCAGACGAGTGCGAATTCAAAGCACAGTTCTGCATTATATTTTCATTCATGAAACATAGTTCTGGCTTATTTTTTTATTTTATAGTAACATTATATGCTTAACAAAAGTTAAAGAATCAATGTAGATCAGATATTCACATGCAATGTGACATAAATGAAACTAGCATTCACCAAAATCAAAATGTATAACTGTGATAAAGAAGGATCCCATTTGTTCTCTCCAAAATTTCATACAGAGATAAAAGATTTGATAAGAATACAGATGTACATTTATGTACCTCATACTCTGAAGAATTTGTTTCTGTAATTAGATTGTCACTAATTATTTCCAGGATTCTGAATGTATCTCTGATCCATTAACGTATTTTGGTCATTTGTTCTATGACTATTTGCATTGAACCCATTTCGGGTTTCTACAGAATTTACACCATTTCCCATAGGTGCTTGACCCATACCACTTCCCATTGCTTGAAAACTCCCACTGGAGTGTCCCCCAAAGACAGCTGTATTAGGATTCCCATTGGGAAAATTTCCCATATTTTGAATGGGAAAATTTCCCATTGGCTGTCTCATACCTTGACCAAAACCTGCATTATTTGGAATGACAAAAGATGACTGCATGGATCCTTGGCCGTTTGCTGTCGAAAACGGTGCCTGACCCATTGGCTGTTGGGTCATTTGGTTGAAAGCTGGTTGATTTGTTCCATTAACGTTGGAAGAGACCATGTTGTTTTGTGGAGACATAAGAGGACTTATGCCATTATTTGGCATGTTTCCTTGGTTGATGTTCCAGAATCTATTCCTCTGAGAGTTGACTTCAGTAGGCATTCCATTTCCTTGGTTATTCACAGCCTGCGAACCTGTAGTTGAACCTTGCCTAGAAACCACAGGGTTCAAGGCATGCACTGCAAACTGTTGTTGTCCATTCATGTTTCTGGGATTGGAACTGTTATTACCAACAGGGTTGACATTTCCACCATGTCCAGCAGAATTAAAGCCATTCATCTGGTTAAATGCACCAGAAGCAGGACTAGCCTGATTATTTACAATTGGTTGACCAAACCGCTGACCATCTGGCCTGACATTGGCAAATGGAGCACCAGGATTCTGACCACCATTTACCACACCACCAAAATTCCCAGACTGGTTCACATTTCCCTGAAAAGCAGACTGGTTGCCAGTTTGAGTCGATGAACCGGGCCCCATTCCTTGAAACAGTGGAGGAGGACGTGTAAAGTCTGGTGGGGCATTAGGATTGCTTGGTGGAGGACTTGAGAAGCCAGTACCAGGCTGCCTCATTGGCCTATTCTGCATGTAATTTTGTGGAGGAACATTTGGTTGAAACACGTTTGTATTAGACTGGCCATGTTGTTGTGGCGTGAAGTTACCGAACACTTCATTGGCATTGTTAGGCATTGGTTGGTTGGGATTTGTCTGAGGAAAGTTGCCTGTGTTTGGATTCCTGCTACCATCATTAAATCCAGCAGAACCTTGACCATGAAACCTTGGTGGCCCACCAAAGTTTGACGGTGGTCTGTTAAAGTTGCTAGGGGCTCCTGGCTGCCATCTTTGGCCACCAGAATTGTTCATCTGTCCCTGAGGTCGGTGTGAAAACCTGGGACCTGATGACATGTTGTTGCTGCTGTTGTTGTTGTTGCTGCCTTGAAATGGATTCCTGTCCTGGTTATGTTGCTGAGAGTTGTTGCCTTGTTGTCTTCCGCCATCTGAAAAACACATGAATTTGTAAATAAAAGTCAACTGGATCTGAATGTAACTTATGTATGTGTTTAAGAAAGAAAAGGTATATAGAATACTATAGGAAATTAAAGACATAGAAGACTTGATAACAGCAATATCCAACACAGATGACAACACTCAATCAACATATATCAACAAATAAATATTCAGATTTACAACACTTTTTACTGACTGCATCGAACACCAATGCTGATCTATTCTTTTTTTGTCAGTGTAACAAGGGGCATAACTGAATAGTTATTATAGCCAAAGTTATGCCCCTTGCAATACATGTGCGTATTGTCTCTTGTATCAAGTTCCAAATGGTTTTGAGTTATGGTCGAGTTTAAAAAAATAGAAAAGCAAGATGTTGCTGTAAACTTGCCCAAGTTGATACAAAAAAAATCTTCATGTTCAAAAATAGTCAAGCTAAAATGTTATGTATACAAATTTTCCTGGTAATATTTTTAAGCTTTTCTTTGTAATAACCTTAAAAAGCACGACAAAACACCAAGATTATGACACAAAAACAAGAAAAACCAAAAGCCCAATAATAAAAAAGTCATCTGAAGTTTACTGAACAAAAGCAAAGCAAGCAATTCATGACCATGCATCTTTAAAGATTCTGACATACAACAATGCCACAGCTACCCCCCATTCCTGCACCCATACCTCAATTTTAGCAACGCCTGTCGGTTTTACCCCTCAAGAATTCATCCCAACCCTAGTAAGCAGCAATACCCACTTACCAATCATATGTCCACTACGGTTGCGTTTCCTCCCCTCCCCGTGGCCAGTCTCCCCCTCCCCCTGTTTAGCTCCACCCTTTTTCCCCTTCCGTCGGGCCTTCGCCGCACGCTCAGCTTCATCGTCAGAGTATGCTAAGTGCTGTAGAAAAGTAAAGAACAACAGTGAAAATTTGAAATCGGTTAGTTAGTTTAATGTTTATTTTTTCTTCATTTTTATCAAATAATTTCATATAACAAAGCTAAATCTTTCAGATTTAACAATATCCCTAGCAGACATATAGCATAAAATTCTGATTTACAAACAGTTATTGCGAACCTTTTTTTTCAAATAAATTTTGTTTGACAGAGATTACAACAGGTTAAGATTGTTTTGCCCTGCCTTATCAAGATTTAAAGAACTATAATACTTTGTAGTATGTCGAAACAAATCATTTTAATCCCCTTACCTTCTCCGGTGGTTCGTTGTTATCTTCCCATGATGCATCTGAACCCTTCAGACTACAAAAGATTTGTTGTCATTAATGTAAGCTCATTCGGTTTCCATAAAGCATAAAATTGTTCATTAACTTCATCCTTGAACTTATGAATCCATATATGTTTTATTCCATTAGGGGCGGGGGGAGGAGGAGGAGGGGGCGCATATAGGGGACAGCGGGTGATTACCAAATGGCATGATTTCAACAGGCTCAGTCAGACCCTTACCCGGGAATAGACATGGCTGGAAATGTATCCAATTGCATTTAGGCAATAACAATTTAAGTACCCCACCCAAATACAAACGATGCGAAGCATTGATAAGCGCATTACTAAAGCACCAAATGGTTTACATACTGAATAAAACATGAAATCAAAAGGGAATTCATACAATCATTTATCTACTTTTCACATTCATAACAGGTTGTTTTTACAATGATCATAAACAATTTAACATAGATTTTAACTTATCGAAAACCATTATCATACTCACTTTTTTAGATCTTCCAAGAAAACGTATCTGGTGAACGCGGCTTCTGAGGGTGCACAGAACACTTTCATTCCTACTTCCAACCCCTTGCTACCAATGTTGTCAGGGTCGTTAAACCGTACGGAGTACCAGGGGGTCTTCACCGGGCCAAATACCTCAAACACCTTTAAGGAATCATTTAACCATATAAATATTTGATACAAGAAATAGAAAAAATTACATGCAATATTTTTGAAAGGCTCCCCAGAGGATTTTGTTCAGAATTCCAGGGGATTTGGGTCAAATTACAGGGGATTTTCATCATAGCCGTTTAGTGCTTTGGCGTGGGTACCTTTTCACCTTTTTTTCCTTATGCAACATCCAGAAATGTGAATTTAAACAAGTTTCTTTAAATCATTTATATTTCTATGAGATACTGTGATCACTGATTAGAATGTCATATACAAATATGAAAAATATTTCATAGAAAAAAGATCAAAAAAGACACAGAAAAAACAAGATGTTGAATTTGGTAGTCAAACAGTTCAAATTGCCATATTATTTCATAAAAACTTCAACTAATGATATCTACAGTGGTCAAATTAGCGAACTGACCTGCAGGCTTTCTCAAAAGCAATAATTTATTTAGTTTAATAGATCAATAATGTGTAGCAACAGGGCTTTTTCTATATATAAGATATTTTTCCCAATCTTCAGAAAAAAATCCCAATCAAAAATTATTTTTTTTTTTTTTATTAAGTCTTTTTACCTGTTTTTTTTTTTAATGGTTCATTTTCAACATCCTAATAAATTATGTGATGTTAAGTTATTTTGATAATTGAACTCAGAAATCATTGATTTTCATCACATTCAGAGATCAGTATGAAGTATTATCTGTCATGATTTATTGCAATAGATATTTACACGCCAAGGATTGATATTTCAGCAATTTTGGGTCTTTTAAAGGGAAAATAAACTAATATTAAATCATTTCCTAATTTGCAGGAGACTAGACAGCTTTTTCTTTTAACTGTTAAATTTCCCAATTTTGGCATTTTCAGGACGCAATATTCCCCAAAATGTCTAGGGTCTGTTTCCCAAAATGGGCAGAAAAAGCCCTGAGCAACTAATGTTAGTTCAGTTAAAATGTATGTTATTCAAAATATATATCAAAGGTCAGATTGAAACACTATTTGTTATACTGTTATAAACACGAGATGTTGAAACGGATAAAAAAAAATGAAGATTTGCAGATTTGCGCCTTGAGTCTCAACTGCAGACCTAAAACAGACCTTGGTTGCCTGGTAAGCCAGTGGTTAGCGCACTGGCTTCTCACAAAAGCGACCCGGGTACGATTCCCAGCTTGGGCCCATGTGAGTTTGGTTAGTGGTCACCAGCCTGACAAGTGGGTTTTCTCCAAGTACTCCGGTTTACCCCGAAACACAAGACCACACTCTCATGCATCATCTCGTGGCCAGGATTAACCATAATGATAACAAGCCGAAGGCTATATGACAAAACCTAAAACAAATTCTTCCATATTAAGAATTTGCCATTTTCAAAATGTCAAATAAAACCAAAAAAAAAAACAGCCATGAATAATAAATGAACTGTTATCAGCATTTCTTCGAGTAAAAATAATGAACCCTGTTCCCAATTTCCCCATAGATCATCTATCATTATCTTAGATTTCCCGTTTTTGGATTACAGTGCTCCACAAATGTCAGATATTAAGTCACTGCTGTGGAACTTCTGCTACGCGGCAGAACATTTATGCCATTAGGCTAATTTGACACTGAATGCATGTGAACAATATTTCTATCAGAAATAACAAATTCATTCATCAGGAAAATAATGGAAAATCAATAATTCATGTAATTTCTCTCAGTCTACAATAAATGCCGATGTGTTTCTCATTATTATCGAGTTGTAAATCTAATTTCAATGTATTGTATGAAAATAGGACCAATTTATGAGTTCTAAAAAGAGCTTGACAAGTAGTTGGTGTTTTTGTAAAAAAAGATTCACCATCTGTTCTTCCATATATCATTTTTTGACTGGGGGGGAAAAATACTCAATCATGCAAATTATCTGATATATGACACAAACAAAATTGGTTTGGTTAGGGTTACATCCTTTTCAAAAACAGGTAGGGTAGGTAGGCTTTTAATTTCAGGTTTTATGTTAGAACGTTATTCTCAACATTGGAGAATTGTTGTAAAGTAATCTTCTGTATAAAACTTCAAAGGGTTTAAACTACATTTTTATTTTATTTATATCTTTTAACCAACTGACTATAAGAACGGTAGGGTTGGCGCCTATTTCGTAGAACGGGTCTGTTAACCTGAACCAAATGTATTCTCCTTTCTAGGCCCAATAGTATATATACATGTTTTTTTCTTTGTTTATTGACACTTTCTTCTGTATTAGAGCTGATCTTGAATGTTTTTTTTCAAGAAACTCTGCTTTATCATTTTTTCATGAAAAGTGAATTTAACAATGTATCATTATATTTTGGGGGTAAATGGACACATTTTTAAAAGGGAAACAGCCTTTAGAAGACAGTGAATTGCACCAAGAAATAACACTGGGGGATGCCACTACTTGTCTGCTTTCCTTACTTGACAAAGGGGGATAACAGTTAAAAAAATTAACTTGAATCGCCCAGCATTACGGGCTTTGCTAAAATGCACATCATACAGGAAGGCTTTCAAACGGATTAAGCCCTCAACCAGAGATTTTCACTGATCCTCATTAATCGCTATGGTGTGGGCTCAATTTTTGCATATTCTACTTTTAAAAGCTTTTTTATTCAAACTAGCATTTCTTTTGCACTGATAGCATTTTATTGAGTTAAAAATTATGTTGAAAGAGAACATATTGAACATCAGATCAATCTAGTCTACATTTTTCAAAATCATGTCAAGGAAATATTGCACTGGCAACATGTGTATTAAATTTCACTTGAATATATGATATGACTGTTGAGTTACGGCAAAATGTTCCAAGTTCTGCACGCCAAAGCTGAAAACTTGTTATGAAAAAAACTACATGTAAAATTGCAAACCAAGTAAACGCAGTAACGCTGTTAAAATGACATGAGATAAAGAATTCCCGGTCCAGATATAACTAGAGCTGTCACAGGAGTGACGAATACCCCCAAATGCCGCCTGGACACAGGAATGGCAAACCATTCCTTTGAAAAGAGGGCATAACTCCAAGGTTACTGCACACTGCATCTTCTTTTCTCATGCATGTATTGTTTTATTTAAATCTGTTGAGTAATTTAGAAGTTACACTGCTGACAAGAAAAACTAGCCTTTCATGAGTTATCGTCTGGAAACCGTTTTTCTATTTTTAGTAACAGTGACCTTGACCTTGGCCCCACCAGCCCCAATATCGAACTTGACCTGTATCTTCTGATGTTACACCTGTGTACCAAAAATTGTTCAAATCTGTCAAGCCTTTCATGAGTTATCGTCCGGAACCGTTTTTCTATTTTTAGTAACAGTGACCTTGACCTTGGCCCCACCAGCCCCAATATCGAACTTGACCTGTATCTTCTGATGTTTCACCTGTGTACCAAAAATTGTTCAAATCTGTCAAGCCTTTCATGATTTATCGTCCGGAAACCATTTTTCTATTTTTAGTAACAGTGACCTTGACTTTGGCCCCACCAGCCCCAATATCAAACTTGACCTGTTTCTTCTGATGTTACACCTGTGTACCAAAATTGTTCAAATCTGTCAAGCCTTTCATGAGTAATCGTCTGGAAACCATTTTTCTATTTTTAGTAACAGTGACCTTGACCTTCGCTCCACCAGCCCCAATATCGAACTTGACCTATATCTTCTGATGTTACACCTGTGTACCAAACTGTATCTACTGATGTTACACCTGTGTACCAAAAATTGTTCAAATCTGTCTAGCCTTTCATGAGATATCGTCCGGAACCGTTTTTCTATTTTTAGTAACAGTGACCTTGACCTTGGCCCCACCAGCCCCAATATCGAACTTGACCTGTATCTTCTGATGTTACACCTGTGTACCAAAAATTGTTCAAATCTGTCAAGCCTTTCATGATTTATCGTCCGGAAACCATTTTTCTATTTTTAGTAACAGTGACCTTGACTTTGGCCCCACCAGCCCCAATATCAAACTTGACCTGTTTCTTCTGATGTTACACCTGTGTACCAAAATTGTTCAAATCTGTCAAGCCTTTCATGAGTAATCGTCTGGAAACCATTTTTCTATTTTTAGTAACAGTGACCTTGACCTTGGCTCCACCAGCCCCAATATCGAACTTGACCTATATCTTCTGATGTTACACCTGTGTACCAAACTGTATCTACTGATGTTACACCTGTGTACCAAAAATTGTTCAAATCTGTCTAGCCTTTCATGAGATATCGTCCGGAAACCGTTTTTCTATTTTTAGTAACAGTGACCTTGATCCCACCAGCCCCAATATCGAACTTGACCTGTATCTTCTGATGTTACACCTGTGTACCAAAAATTGTTCAAATCTGTCTAGCCTTTCAGGAGTTATCGTCCGGAAACCGTGTTTCTATTTTTAGTAACAGTGACCTTGACCTTAGCCCCACCAGCCCGAATATCGAACTTGACCTGTATCTTCTCATGTTACACCTGTGTACCAAAAATTGTTCAAATCTGTCAAGCCTTTCATGAGTTATCGTCCGGAAACCGTTTTTCTATTTTTAGTAACAGTGACCTTGACTTTGGCCCCACCAGCCCCAATATCGAACTTGACCTGTTTCTTCTGATGTTACACCTGTGTACCAAAAATTGTTCAAATCTGTCAAGCCTTTCATGAGTTATCGTCTGGAAACCATTTTTCTATTTTTAGTAACAGTGACCTTGACCTTGGCCCCACCAGCCCCAATATCGAACTTGACCTATATCTTCTGATGTTACACCTGTGTACCAAACTGTATCTACTGATGTTACACCTGTGTACCAAAAATTTTTCAAATCTGTCTAGCCTTTCATGAGTTATCGTCCGGAAACCATTTACTAGTTTTAGTAACAGTTACCTTGACCTTGGCTCCACCAGCCCCAATATCAAACTTGACCTGTATCTTCTGATGTTACACCTGTGTACCAAAAAATTTTCAAATCTGTCAAGCCTTTCATGAGTTATCGTCCGGAAACCATGAAAACCGACAGACCGACCGACAGACAGACTGACCGACCGACCGACCGACAGACAAGCTCACTCCTATATACCCCCTCATACTTTGTTTGTGGGGGTATAATTAGATCTGAGGTAGAAGATTTAGACACCAGGAGGTATGGATGCGATGTCATAGCTCTTTGCGAAAAGACCTCTAGATTCTTTAATTTGCTTGGTGTAAAGAACCAATACACAGGATACAACTTCCTTTGGTTTTAAATGGAACTGTTTTTACCATTCAAAATACTACTCTTTTAATGCCAAATGCTTAAGGCAAGGAAGCTACTACATGTAATACCATATTTTTATGTTTTTCAGTATAGTGCAGCTGTGATTTAAAACTGCAACCTGCCACACCGGAAGTTAACACAACTAGGCTATAACTTAAAAAACTCCTGTACCTGGCCTAGAACTTTATGTCCCTCTACAAACAAGATGGAGTCATCATCAAGAGGGCGGACATTCTCCTTGGACTGGATGACAACTGAAATGTACCACACAAGACAACTGAAACATTGTACATCTTCATCTCAATTATTGGTAATAAAATACACTTAATTATTCAGCAACAATTGTGAAATTTGCAGTAAAAACATAAGACATGACACCATTGTTCAATATTGGCTGAGTGTTATGAGATAATGTGATCTTACGCTGATAAAATCATCTGACAACAGTGAATAAACTGTTTTTTGCCCAGTCAGTTTGTAATACATGATTTCACATGTATCAATACATAATTATGAAAGCAAAATATATGCATTTTAATACTAATTTTAGAAGAGCATTGACTGGGAAACACATAGGTTTTGAGATATTTGATGACAATGTTGTCACATGTTTTTCCCTATCCATATCATGCTATAAATTGATTTTATGGACAACAAAATATATCATTTCATTTGTTTTCATAATAACTACACTGTCATATAATACATCTTTTTATCATTTCTCTTGGTGATTTACAGCTCTAACAAAGAATAACATTATAATGAACTACACATTCATTTTTCACCATAAAAAGTAGAAGTTGAAGATATTATACAAAACAAAAGCTTAGGTTGTCCGATTAGGGCAGTGGTTTGAACACTCGCTTCTCAACACGGTTACCTGGGTTTGATTCCCTGCTTGGGTGCATGTGAGTTGGTAAGTGGTCAAAAAGTCTTACAAGTGTTTTTTTTCTCTGGGTATTCCGGTTTCCCCCACAATACAAGACCACACTCTCACACAACATTGTGCCAACAAGAGTGACTTTAATTGAGTTATCATAGCTTTCTTCACAATTGTTATAAAAATTATAATATTCAAACTAAACAAAAGCAATTAATAAAAGTGCTTATAAGGCAGCTTAAAGCCCCTACCTAGAATTCCCACAACGCTCTGGATGACTCCCACTTCTTCCATCTTAACAGACTCATCAACAGTGATGGTCAACTCCTCTAGGGGAGGCAACTCCTAAACAGGTAGAATACCATTTATTAATATGAACATGCAAACAGTATAAAAGACACATACATGTACATGTTTTAATTATGAATTGAGACCATCTTAATTATCAAAGAAATCTGAATTCATAAAACACAAAGCTTCAGTATACCATATGTGAAACTCTGTAAAAAAGCTGATCATTGTCAATCCTGTGAAATAACCAGGTGTCTTTTTGAGTTTTAGGGATTAATGCTCAATGCAGAGTAAAGGGGCTAAGACTTCTTTAAAAAATATAATTTATAATAATTTCAAGACACTCCCTAGTGTTTTTGAGGCAAATTTTATATTTATGAATCAGTAAGATTATTTAGTGGACAAGAAAATCAAATTAAATATCATCAGCATACCTCTGGCAGTAGTTCGCCTTTTGTGCGGAGGTCTTCAAACCCATATCTGTTCATCTTCACCTTTCTACCTTCATTACCCTCTGGGGAACGGTCCCAGTTACCAGACATCACGCTAGTAGACAGAAATACAAGATTGATTTAACAGCAGGGCAGGCAGTGCCTTAGCAGACATAGATCAACTTGATGGTTAATCAATTGTGAAAAGGTTTTAAATGACATTAGTTAAAGAAACAGATATAACCTTGTTCCTAAACTAAACTGTTGTTCTTGTATTTTTCAATCTTGAGTATGCATATCAAAAGACATTTTTATCAATAATAAGGTTTTGTGCTTTATTGGACTTGTTACAAACTAATGTTATAATTACGTTATCGTATGTGTATGAAATCATTGCTTCAAATGTAGCATTAATCATCTTAACATGACTTGGCATAAAAATATGACAACTGATTACAAAGAGCAGACAAGAAATAATTAATATGCTTATGTGTAAGATTTTTATGAATGCATAATTTTTAGTCCATATCTGACTAAAGACAGCAGTTGAAACCTCTTAAAAGTAACTAATTTTAAGTTTTGTTAATACAAATTTCTTTTTTGTTAATACAAATTTATTTTATCTTGATTGTGATAAAAGCAGATAGCTTAATAGATTTGTGTTCATGTTTGTTTCTTGGGTGGAAACCAGTACTAGTGTTCACTTTGAAAGGCCATGAAGAAGTACCTCTAGATGAGATCGAACCTACAATGTTTTAGGTGAGAGGCAGACACGTTAGCACTAGTCTAAACTCACTTTTACAGAAAATTTCTCATAAAGCCAACTACCTGTTGATCTGTGCATCTGTGCTTTGTTGATCTTCCACAATGACCGCTTCCTCCTCATCACTGGAGCTGTCTGGCGATGAATCGGATGCAGAATCAACAACAATCACATCCCCGACCTTCCGATACTCCATAAGAACACAGTCATCCGTCTTGTGTGCCTCTGAGTCAGGTAGTTTCTCATCTGCTGTTTTTGATGTACTGCAAGCATCCATATTCACCATTTTGGAATTATTTTTATCATCATTTCCACCTTCATTTATAGCTTCAGAATCATTTACATCAATCGCAGTAGTGCTCTCAGCTGACAGAGTGTGTACATTTTCATTACCTGTTGTGTCATCTTTAATTTCTTCTTCTTCAACTTCAATTTTCACTGTAACCAATTCAACTAACTCATTGTTTTCAACTGAAACATTATTATCCTGATCATCATTATTTGCAGGTTCTGAATCATCAGCATCTGTTAAAGAGTTGTTCTTTACTTGATCACAACTAGCAACAACTGAGTTCAAAATCACTTCACAGTTTGTGGTAGATTTTTCCTGTGCATCCTCAGATCCCTTTTCTGCCTTGTTTGCATCCTTTGTGTCAGTAAGTTTATTTGATTCGTCCATAGGTTCATGTTTAACCACATCATTAAGGCCAGTGGTTTTCATTGTCACTCCATTATCAACTGAATTGATATTAATCAAAGGTGAGTCTCCTTCCATACTTTCAGAGCCTGCAAAGTAATAATAATTGTTCACATCTAAAATTCTATAAATTATACAGAAAATTGTTGCTGTATTACTTTAATATTTACAGGCTAGGGACCAATTACACACCCTTACACTGCCTTTTTGGATTTAACAAGTATGTTTTGTGCAAGATTTTGTTTTAAAAACAAGGAAAAGGTATCAATCTTAGTGCCCTGACTTTTGTTAAATCTTAATGGGTAACAATATTCATTCACCAAATTGGAAATAACCAAACACAATTTTCATTAGTATATTTATAATATCTGTATCTAAATCTGTATGTATACCACGCAGGACCAATTCTGGCATAAGGCGTCGGTGTATCAATTGTTGTTATTGTTTATCAAAATTATAACAAATGGAATATGCTGTCCATGCCACAGGGGCAGGTTGCGTTGTTTTGACACACCACGCCCCCGTCCGGTTTTTTTTATCAATTTTTTTTTTATCAAATTTTAGTAAGAATATGATGTGGTAACTGTAACTTGTGAAAATTGGCAAAAAAAATTTTTTTTTACAATTTTTTTATTTTATTATCTTTGTAAAGGGTGACGACTTGACCCAGAATTTCCATGTATTAGACCCTGTTTAAGAGGCCATGACTTTATCAAATCTTAACCAAACTCTACATTTTTGGACTTTCCTAGTAGAGTTAGTGTCAATCTTTAAGAAAATGTACAGTTTTAACGAAAACAAATGCAATTTCAAACCGTGCACACGATTTACAATCTTTGTTTATTTCTTTACGCATATGCCGACATGGATATTGCGCAACCGGAAATTATTCACGGCGCATGCGTTGGTGCCCTGCTTGCATCTACGATATACTTGCGTTGCTTGGGTAAATTTGTTCGTGTATACTCATACTAGCATGCATGTATAATTATTGTAAACAAAGTATGATCATTGTTTTTTAGCATGCACGGCTCTATGGAACGATATTTGACTTCCATTTCACCTGTATCGTGATAGATATATTGTTTCTCTTAAGCACACGTGTTGAATTTATGATGCAATACCGGGATAACGCATTTTAGTCTGGAAAATTTCGGTGAAATTTGCGGGTAGTTGGTTCGTCGAGTAACATGTTTTAGGAAATTCGGGTTTGAAATTGCATTTGTTTTCGTTAAAACTGTACATTTTCTTAAAGATTGACACTAACTCTACTAGGAAAGTCCAAAAATGTAGAGTTTGGTTAAGATTTGATAAAGTTATGGCCTCTTAAACAGGGTCATGTCGGCAAATACATGGAAATTCAGGGTCAAGTCGTCACCCTAAATACAAAGATAATAAAATAAAATAGTCACCCTAAATTACAAAGATAATAAAATAAAATAAAAATAAAAAATAAAAAATTTGCCAATTTTCACAAGTTACAGTTACCACATCATATTCTTACTTAAATTTGATAAAAAAATTGATAAAAAAAAATGATAAAAAAAAAAACCTGACGGGGGCGTGGTGTGTCAAAACAACGCAACCTGCCCCTGTGGTCCATGCCTGAAATTCTTGATTTTATGTATCAGGACATATGAATTACTTCGAAAGCAAACAAAGGTAATACAATTCATTCCTTTTCAGTCAAACTCTAATTTCACTGAGAGGTATCGTTGTCTCTTACACATAAATCTACTTTTGTATCCGAATACAACGAACGTCCGACTGTTTAACACTTTGAATGGAGACGAACATGTAATCATAAATAAGCATGGCACACAACTTACGTCAGGGATTTATACACTGTGTTGATGGTGGTCTTCTAAAAACTATTACCAACTTCAGCGAATGTTGTTCAAAGTGTCAAGCATAGAGAAAAACTGTTTTGTTTACATTCACATGTGCTCTTTCTACACATTCGGAATTCCTCGGTCATTAACATCGAAAACAACCGAGTAGTTCCGAATGCTTTCTACAATCAATCAAATCTGAACTAAATTCAATCGATTACTGTTGTTATTTTCATTATATTTTGGGCTATTTTTCAATAAAAACACAATTTTATCTCAATCAATAAAATATTACATGCCACAGATTATATATTTATCAAACATTTTAGTGCAAACTATAGCTAGACTAAAATTCTATGAAACCGGCAGACCATCTGATTACTCAATCAAGCAAACATACATGCTGCTTCCGGATGAGAAGGTGAAATTGGTGAACTTGCGTAAGAAAATACAAAATGTCAGAAAATAACGAATACAAGGGGTTTAGATCGTTACTGTCTTCCCGATCGAAAGAACCAGAGCTCGACGCTAATGCTCCATGTAAGGGCCATTTTAAGAGATTTTGCTCATCCCTTTTTTTGGTAAAATTTGATAAATAAAATATAATTTGACATTCGTGTCAGTCATGTTAATAAAACAGTAATGTCTTTTTTATGACAATGCTTAAGACGTCCATGGAAACATTACTTATATAAAAATGCAGATCACCAAAACTGTGTGATCTTTGGACTGATTAAAATTTTGTTTTATTTATAATGATTTTATTTTAAACACGCTCTATCTCACATAAATATAGATTTTACTTATTTCTTTTGTGTAATCACACATTAAATTATATTGAATTTTTAATCTTAATACTAATAAATAGATTTCATAATTTCATTATGAAACATTAAAAAATATAAAATGTTAATTTTTTGAACACATGAATTTTATTCCTAATTTGCTTGTTTTCCTACTTCATTAATTTAAGGTATCATATTTTAAATTAAAGGTTGAATTCTTTTTGGCTTTCAGTTGCGGGCGCAGGCATCTTTGGATATGATCCTAGAGTCTTACAGCAAGTCCAAAGGGTATGCTAAGCTAACTGATAAGTTGGGGAGAGAGAGAGATTTGTGTGGTATATTTGTAAAGAATCTGATAGGATGCGTTTGTGGTCATTTATGATTTTTTGTGTTTCATCCAGCTGAAAAAGTGTTGTCAGATTTTGCTTGTAGTCTCATACACATCTACAAAACAAAATTTGATTTTTGTCATCATAATTAGACTTGAATTCCTCGTGTATAGCATAAAACCTTTATAAAAGTATCAGTATTAGAGCTAGTTCTGGCTTCCATAACTTTAATGTTGATATTTATTTTTTTGATGTTTACAACACATTAAAGTTATGGCGTAACCCCCATAGTAAAGTCAACCAGAATCAATTGAGTGTGATGATGCAATGCAATCACATGACCATGATGACGTCGATGGATTCTATTTATAGCATCGGATTCACATTGTTCATTTAGTTGAATCCAATTGCAGTAAGGCTGTAAATACCTTTTGATAAGTAAAAACAATTTATTTATTTCAAATTTGTTATTAGTTATTTATTAATTATTCAAAATAGAAAAAATAACATCAAAATAAACACTAGGTCACATGGATATTTTCTGAAAATCTTGGTGTCACGTGATTAAATTTGAACACAACTATGACCTAGTTAAGGAATGCTTATAATCAAATTTATTAAAATGATAAATTAACTATCTATAAAGCGTTTTTTTGGTTTTGAAAATGTGTTTGTGAACTACATTTTACTTCATTTACCTGAGGATATAGTTATTTTGTCTGTACAATGCATACAAGTGAAATAACAGCGTGACATAAAAATGTCACGAATTCTGGTAGGGTTTTGATACGGCGTTCTCTTCAGCTTACACGTCCAAAAAGGTAATATATAACGTGTTCGCTGAAGTTCTTTAGCTATATTAGAGCAAGCAAGAAAAGTAATTACTAGTGCAGGGGTCAGGGTGTGTGTTAATTTATACCCTGGTTATTTACCTCAGTCTGTCACTTCAGGAGGACCAGTACATTTTACCAGAGGGCCAAGCCCATAAACGAGGAAGGTTTGAGATGGCATTTACACAGATTGGGGGAGGCTGCTTGTCAGGTATACGAAGTACTGTTTAATATCTTATTTTTGTAGAAGACTATATATTCACCGATGGCATCCATGGTACACAATCTGTTTAAAATACAAAACTGTAGGATAATTGATTTATAATAAACAATTTTTTAAATGGATTTAACAAAAGTTTTGGATTTTGATGAGTCTCAAACCTACGTGGGTTGGAAATTTGTTGGTACTCAAACGTTGCATTTTTTAAAAGCTATGTTTCTCAGATTCAGTACCATGTATTATGTACTCATGATACTCTTTAGAACATTATGTAAAGTCCACATTTTGTAAAAAGCTACATGCATTTGTTTTCCAGGTGGAATTTTAGGAGGCACCCTTGGTATGAGGTCCGGTATGCAGTATGTGTCTGGAAAGGAGCTCCCCAAAAGTGTTAGAAATACACAGTAAGTATAGCATGTACTACATGTGTTGTATGCAGTGTTCTTTCCTGACCAAATTGGGGCCGCTACTAGGCCAAATTCTAAATGACAAAACCTTATCTTTTTTATTTTTTATTTTATTTCGTAATGAACTGGCAACGAGTTAGAAAGTCGTGGCCCTGAGATAAGATAAATCAAACATGTCACATTTTTTCCACTGTGTAATAACCTAGTCATGATTCTTTTTCAGAATATTGAATCATGTAACAAAGATGGCTGCCGAAAAGGGTCAAGCATTTGGAATAATTGGTATGTATAACAAGTCAACAGTAATCACTTAAAGCGCTGAATATTCTTACTTCCAGTCATGAAACCAGTGCTGGAAAGTTTTCTCTTACATTCTATGTGTAATATGAGTCTCATAACTGCAACGCACCATATTTATAGTAATATAATTTTATGCAATTTAAATTATGACATTTCTAAAAAGCATAATCAGATGAACAATAATTTAAACAAAAATGTTACTATTTGATCTCTAAATCGATGAGATGTTCTTAGTTGACATTCTATGTCTGAGCTTGCCCCAAGAACTGGATTTTACAAAGCAGGGCTTTTTGAAAGATATAGTGCTAAAACAAGTGTAAGTAGTAGGTTTCTTCATCCACAGACTTCAAATCACTGACTAAGACCACAAGTAAGTGTCATATTGCTAACATTTTTCCAAAGCATCTCTTAATGTGTGGTAGATGTGATGGATTTAAGACCGTAAACTTTGTTTGTTCCAGCTCTTATGTATAGTATATTCGGAGTGGTGGTTGAATGCCGATACAGCCCACTATCACAGTTCGAGAATGATGACCTCAATTCCGTCACTGCTGGAACTCTCACAGGATTACTCTTCAAATGCACAGGTGGGTAGTGCATTTAATTTTATGAAGCTGTGTTGCTTCATCATCTGATATCCACTGTTCTCCATTATTATTTTGCTGTGCCCAATAAAGTATTACACTTAACATAGAGTGATGGTGTTAAAACCTTAATGGCATGTTGATGTGACAGCAATTATGAAATAAGATTTATAGAAACCATCTTATTAACAGGTGTACAACAAAAAAATTTAAGGTTTATAAATTCAAAAAAAATACTATCAATGTTGGAGTTATTAACATGACGTTGGTAGTCATTTAACCAATCAATCGACCATTAAAGAGATTATATTTTGTCAAAAAAAATATTTGACCACCTCCAACAAACAATGTCAGGGAGCTGACCAGGTTGAGCGGGGTTTTTATTCACATCATGGTTTACTTTTAAACTTATATATTACGATTGTGAAACAAGCTATTGCAACTTAAATTAATCTCTCTTGTTGGCACGATGTTGTGTGAGAGTGTGGTCTTGAGTTATGGAGGAAATAGGAGTACCAGGAGTAAAAACCCACTCGTCCGACTTGGTGACCACAAACCAAACTCATATGCGCCCATGCCCGGAATCAAACTCGCTGCGCTAACCGGACAACCGACATCATGTTAATTGTGAAATTCTAAAGATACCCATATGCGATGTTAATTTACCATTTCTGTAATAATATCATGTATCGATATACTATTTTTAACTTTTTGTTGTACAGGAGGATTGCGATCTTCATTAATAGGCGGAGGTGTTGGTCTCGGCATCGCAGGACTAGCAAGACTTGTGTACAGAGAACTGAAATAAGACTACTGAAAGGCGGTGTAAAACTCATGTGATAATGTTAAATAATGTGTGAAGATATTTCGAAACAACACCAGGATGGAGCTAAGACGCATTAACAGGTCACCGCAGGATAGCTTCATACAGCATTCATCAAAATGAGACTTTTGAATGAACAAACTCAAATTATTTACCAAGGGATTGGCATCAAACACACTCAACAAGCTGTGCTATATAAAATCCACAATTTGAGGAATTCCCGCTAAGCATTTTACGAGTGAAGGGCTTGCAGGCTTGTGCTCATTTTGACAACTGGTACAGTGTGAATCAGTGGTGACCGGTTATTTTATGATGAACCAAGTTTACCTTGAAATTGGTTACTTCAAGGCCATTAGTTAGAAATAGCTGTGTTTTTTGTGTTCCTAATTGGTCTGTGTATCGAGAATTCTAGCATCACGATCAATTGTTAATATTTCTTTCACTGTTACATTTGCATTGCTTAAGCTTTATGCAAGAATGTGATTTTAATAACTTTACAGTGCAGATGAAGATATTAAGATTGTTTTTTTGACTTAGGATCTTAAACTTAAATTTTTACACGACACCTACATTATGTTGAAGATTGCTCCATGTTGGAAGCCGCTTGGGCTGGCCACGGCGAAATCAAAGGTCAATAGTTTGATTGTGCATTATAACTATCACTTGTTTGACTTACGTTTTAAGATTACTGGAATAAGATCTACACATTTATGTCAGATGTGGTTTGTACATCATAGCATTACAGGGCTTCCATTAAATGAAGTCATTTATTCCCTAAAAATGTACAAAAACTTTCATAATTTTGGAGAAAATTTTTTAATCATCAGTGTTATTGTCTTTTTTTCATTCTGTAAAGTAACATGTTATGTACGATGTAAATTATGAAACAAATAAAAAGTTAAAACCTTAAAATTGACTTCAAAATTATTCAGATCTGCTCTGGAATCGTTTTACAACAAGCTGACATATGGCAGGCAATAACATTGTACTTTGACATTTGCTGTCATGCATCATACGCGTCCTGATGCTTACTTGTGAACACCAGTAATAACTATGCACAATTCTCGTCCTAAATTCATGGATCCTGTTTGGATTAAAGATAAGTTTTATTTGAAGTCGACAAGGCATAAAACAATTAACGTAAGCCTGCAGAGCTTTTGTATCGGACTAGTCATGTACATAATGTGGAAATATAACAGTAGTATAGTGGCTAGGAAAATAACATGAATAATTAAGATGACATCAATAGTAACATTATGCATCACAAATAAATGCTTATAATGATGATTTAAATTATTATATTCAGACTAAATGAGTTTTGAGTTAACTTAACACATACATGTACATGTATATATAAAAAAACAAGTTCGGGAGTTGTTTTTTAAAGACAACCATTAGGTTAATTCGTACAAGAGTGTGCTGGAGAGTCTGCTGAATATGTTTTTATTGTATTTAAGTCGACTGGCCAAAGGCCAGAAGAGTGTATGCGATGGCGCTGTGTATGTGGTCCATGCCCTTGTAAACAATTGCTTGTGCACTTGAAACAGTTTTCAGTTTTGATCGAATCTTAATCAAACTTATACAGTAGTAAGGTATCCATGAAAGCTCGGTTTCGTTCGAAAATCAGCCAGATCCGCCCATGCATGGATAATGGCCGTTGAAATGATCAAAATTGCTATCTTAGCCAAGTCAAAATTACAGTCTAAGAGAGACAACTTGTTTTTAGAGTATGGCGGTATTTTTTCTCTCCCTTGACACGATGTTGAAGAGGAGTAAATTACAGTTTAAGAGGGTTTGTTGATTTAAGATTTAATCACCAAAGGTGCAGTGTCCGTCGTTCATGTGTCCATCGGTACCAAATTGCTTGTGAACATTTGTTCAAATTATGCCCATGGGGTCAAAATTGGCCAGGCCCCAGGGTTGACATGTTTCTATAGACTTAAGGGAAATCTTTGAAAATATTCTTGTCTGGAACAGATTGGCCCAGCCCCATGACATTTAGTACGTAGCATCATATAGTGGTCCTCTGCCAAGATAGTTCAAATTATGCCGCTTGGGTTTAAAACTAGCCCTGCCACAGTTGACACAAGTTTCCAATAGACTTGCATAGGAGAGAGAGAGAGAGAATTTGATCTGGCTGTATCGTGACAAAGCATTATAGGATTTTCAAAAAAAACTGCCATGAAGGTTCACCTTGATGAGGGGTGTCGCGCACAGGCACTGGTTTGTACGTCAAAGGTCAAGATAAAGATAAGAGGTCAAAGGTTGAAATGATCCTAGTTCGGGCTGTATCTTTATCATTCATAATAGGATTTTCAAAAACTGTTCTTGAAGGGCACTATGAAGTGGCGACGTGTCGCACACAATACCCACGTCTGTACCTCAAAGATTAAGGTCACTTTAGGATTTTCAAAAATCGTACCATTTAGGCTGAGGCGATGTGTCGCAGGTTACACATATGGTTCAACTCCATGTTATTTTGTATGGCAATTGGATTGAAGAGTATTATGTCTGTGTCAGATGTTCTTTCAACGGACTCGACTCGTCGCAATTTGGTATACAATCTATGTAAACTTTAAACATGGATATGAGAGTTCACAAGTAACCTTGCTGGGTCAAATCGTAATGCCTATTTAAATATATAGCACAAGGTGCAGTCACTGTCATTTTGTCAGGGTTTAACAAGATTATGCCTCTACATTTATGAAGTCTTAAGCTCAAAGCTACTCGTAGGTCAAATCAAACAAGATCTAAAAACTAGGTCACTAGATCGAATTCAAATACTGGTTAAAAACTAGATGAATTAAATTCAAGTAACTTAAAGGATTAAATCTAGGTCACCATGTATGATTTAAAATTCTGTCAAATCGTATTACTTCAGGTTCATCTAAACTAGACTAGTAGGTCAAAGTAGAATGGGCGGTTTAACACTAGGTCGAATCAAATAGGTCCGATTTTAAAATAGGACAATGGTTTAAAACCAGGTCAACTCAAATGAGGTTCGGTGTAAAACTATGTCACTTTGCCAAATAATGTTAAGCGAACACATTTGGAAAATAAACACTACTCAATAAAAAATATTGTGGTACTCGGTACGCAATATTCATTCACAATGCTATTTTATACGTAAAATACTTGGTTAAATAGTATAATCAGGAACGTCTCTTCAAACATGTTTTGTAATGCATGATTTAAAACTTATTGATGGACGGATTCTAGTGCACGATAGTACCGGGTATTTTTCTCCCGTTGTTTTATATGATGTCTGAACACTATTTACATCCCCGCTGACATTTCCTCTAAGTCCTTATATGTGCAGAACCTTGCAAAATAACTTTTCGGTAGCTTTTTTTTCTCGACCGGCTTTTGCCGAAACCCGGAAATAATGACGAAACAAGGAAAAGGAAAACCTTCAAACCAGCTTTCAATAAACCATAACTCGGTCTAGAGAATGCATTGTACAGCCTTATCTAAAGTATTAACATCTTCTTTGCCCAATCCTCTTTTTGTGGGTTGGTTTTGTTCTATTTGTTAATTACGCATTCATTCATGCGGTAGTCATTTTCCCGTCGCAACTCTTATCACCATCGTTATTCAACATTTATTTTATTTATTTTACAGCGATTAAGAAACAAATTATCGCAATTATCATTTATCACGCCCGTTGGCACGATGTTCCGCGTGAGTGTGGTCTTGTGTTGTGAAGGAAACCTAAGTATCCGGGAAAACCCACTTGTCCGGCTTGGTGACCACAAACTGAACTCGTATTTCTTTTCGTCGCCCAGCCTAACAATTTCTTGTGACTGTGTTGAGTACGTCATTACTGAAGGAGACTAAAAAAAAACAAAATAAAACGTAAATTTATAGTATGTTTCACGTATTTGTCAGTGTACATGCATACTAGCGTATGGTGTCCGAAGTGAGTGCGCAGCCTTCAATAAGAGTAGGCGCATCCCTAACGAGCCCTTCAATATTCTTTGAAAATTCTTTCTGTGTTATTTTTTGTTCACGGCACGCTTTAGGGTCAAAGACGTCAAAAGGATATTTTACCATGGGGATTGTGGCCACGTAGCTATAAATACAAAATGAAAAAAAGGGATAAAGGCTATTTTTTATCTGTACACATAGCATTGTGTTTTTGTTTGATCATTAAAGTCAAATTAGTTAATCGTGGTTATGAATTTAATTTTTAAAAAATGCCTCAACCTATTTTGTGTTGTCAGTGGGGCGATGCGGATTTACTGTCCACAACATACGTGATGTCCTAGGGAGATTTTTTCCTTTGTAACCGGAACGGTTTCATGTAGGCGGAGCTTAACCATTCAATAAGTATAGTGCTGATAACGATATTCATTTATACCCCAAGATAGTTGTTGAACCTTGTCTTCATAGTATTTACGTCACCCACAAACCTCGAAATTGAAAGTAAAATTCGGAACACCTCGGCCATTTTCCATGGAAAACAACACGGAAGTTGGGAGTAATATTTGTTATTGGTCCCAGATGGAAGGAACTCCAGACAAGTTTGCCGGGACATCAGCAGAAGTAGCTCGTAAACTTTTTAAAAAAATAGTTTTAATTTTTGTAGTGTTTATACGTGTTACTTGTATTACTAAGTTGATTACCAGTGAAGTGTATCATTGCATTAGTTATTAATATTCCCAAGAATGAAGTCCTTAGATAAAAGTGCTAAATTAATATTACTACGCATTCTACTTGCAGCGTAGTTAAATGTAAATAATTTTGACATTGTTAACCGTCCATAGTACGTGCGAGGTTGTTTTCGATGGACAATAGCCGAAGTGTTCCGATTGTAAAAGTATAGGGCCGATTGTTCAGAACTTTGTTAAAGTAACAACGTTGGTAAAGTCATCGTTGTTAACTTTTAAATCGGTACTGCTCTGTTTAATGGATACTCTTCAGATCTGAAGTATTTCTAAAAGGATTTGAGACAACGGTTTCGGCTGTACTTGTTTACATTTTATGTGAGCACATAATCCAATAATTCACGTTTAAAAGGTTAGCATGGATGTCGTTAATCATGTTGTTAACTTAAACAAAGGGCTTAACAATCGGCACACACACTCGCGCTTAAGCTCGTGTATAAATTTAACAACCCAGGTCGTGGGTGTAGTATCTATTACGAATCAGTGTTCCGTCTTGAAGTGGTCATACAATACTTAGAATTCAACTTACATGTTCAGCCAATGAAATACCATACAGGTACTAGGCTATATAATTAAGAACGGAAACTTTCGCGGGTGTTTAAAAGTCCGCCTATTGCCACTCATCCGATACACACTCCCTGCGTCATATTTTACATTGACAATGTGTCAGCCAATGAGGTAGTATTCTTAGACAGTCTGATGACCTGAAGTAAAATTTAATGATTAAGAAAAAGGGCTCGTTCTCTCCGCCCCATCCACCCATTCTTAATCATTAAAATGTTACTTCACGTCATATTACAATTACTGCTCCCACAAACCGAAACACTCCTTACCATGATACAATACCATAATAAGATTAAGGCGGCTTCAATTTCTTTTTTCTTCTTATTTTTTCCTTCAGATAAATACGCGGTCAAGTGATAGTCATCATCCTGTCGCAACATTTTATCACCCACCCATATAATTATATTCGTGATCCACAAACGAAGGAGAAGACCCTTAAATCGTTTAACACAAAGTTTAAACAACCTACGCACCATGCTTGGTAAATACACAGGTTGTTGGGGGATGCAAAAATCTGTCAGGATTGAGTGAGTATCATATACTATAACTAGTTTAAGAACGTAATCATCAAGGCAAACGTCTGCAAATGTGCATATTTGTACGCTGAGGCGTTATGCGTAATGACAAATGTCCGAGTAATTTCCTACCCCTGCCATATTATCATCACTTAGATGTTATACCCGGTGTTTGCGCCTCTTATCAGAAGGTCTTCTATCCTCGTTATCATGTCTCATTTTAATACAAACTTCAAAAAGTTTTAAATAAACAGTTAATACCCTTCGTCGTATTATACCGCTGGATAAAGTGGCTCGACCTTTGGAAGTACAATGGCGTTGTTTAGGACATATTCATGGACTTTGATTTACTTATTGGGTTTGTTTATTTGTTTTAATTTCGCTTGATATAAAAATAATTGTAATGATGATGATGATGATGATGATGATGATGATGATGATGATGATGATGATGATGATAATGATAGTAATAATAATAATAATAATAATAATAATAATAATAATAATAATAATAATAATAATAATAATAATAATAATGATAATAATGACAATAATGATAATAATAATATCAATGATGATGATGATGTTGATGATGATGATAATGATGATGATGACGACGACTTCGACGACGACGCCGACAACGACGGCAACATAGGAGACACTTTTTATTTAAATCACATGTTTAATTTGACTGTCATTGATTGATATTCAAGTATGCTAGCTGTTGTTTAAAAATGTACGTATTTTGGACAGTTTATATTTTCATAATCGATACATGTATGTCAGATTACATGCAAATTTGTAGTACGCCTGTCAAACAATTTGTCAATATTGACAGGTTATTGATATTGCTAATAACTGAAACATCTGACAAATTTATAAATAAGAAATCGAACGTTTTGTAATCGCCAAAGATAATCTGAAACTGAAAGTTAATAAATGACGTTAGTTTTACAAACTCGACATTTTGTTAAGGGGTACCAACTATAAAACAGTTTATTTATATTGTGTAAGGTCATACTTGCAATTTTGCAAGTCTTAACACCTGAATAAATGTGGTTACAAATATGCATATATTTAAAAAAAAAATTAAGTAATAGTGAACCTTGGGGGAGGGGGGACGCATTATGCTGAGAGAATAATTTTAAAGATGCACTCTTACTCCCATATAAGAATTACATCAAATACAATTGTTCTAATTTACCAAAACGGATAAATAAAGGTCGAAGACACTGATTCTTATGAAGGATACCGAGTTTAAATTGAAAGAAAGGTGCAGAAAACGCGGTAGTTCTACTTTATGAGACGACAGATGATCACAGTAAATCTTTTAGCACTCACCAATCATTTAATATTTTTTGCGTATTCAGCTATTAAATACACGGTTTCAATCTTGTTATCAGTAATTAATAATTTCAATAAATGCATTATTTAGTAAGTGATTAATGGTGTATCACTCAACATTTATGTTTGTTTTACATGCGAATGTATTGATTTTGAATAACAGTTCACTTTAAGTTCCTTAAATTTTAGTGGTAATCACTAAACGTCAACTTGCTTATCAAACAAAATTAATATTTTCGAGATTTCGATACTTATTTAAATGTTTTACAATGTACTTGATCTATTTCAGTTTATACATCGATAACACGAACGGCATGTGCACCAACCACAGTCTCCGTCAAATCATCATCGAGCGAAGATAAAAACACATCAATAACCACACCAACTATCTCAACACCCCTTGACTCGACAAGGATTATCAAGGATTACCCCTCTAGTGGACTCCGAGATAGCACTTCAACTGCAGATTACAACACATCGATTGATATACAAAATAGTTTGGATGAAAACAGTACCTTCAATATGAACCATTCATCAATCAACGCTACAGATGAGACTATACAGATATCTGGTTTTACAGAGAATGTTTTTATTAATTATACGACAGTGACGTCTAATTCTATAACCAGTCACTCAGGGAATATGTCGTCGACTCGTAGCCAGTTATCCACTGTTCCAAATAACAGTTCACCTGATGTAACAGCTAGCACGGAAGCTACACTCACAACTAAAGAAACGAAATCAATTTATATGACGACAAACGACACTGGTGAAAGTACTTCTAGGTCGACCTCAGCGATTGTTTCTCCGACAATGACAACGAAAACAATACCATTAACGAAAAGTGAAACTCAGAAAAGGACAACAATGCCTTCGATATCAGAAACAACTACTGTATCGTCACAAAGAACAACAAAAACAGTTACAGCAGCAACCTCAAATAGCACATTGAATGATAGTTCAACTACAATTCAAAACATAAAGACATCAAGTACTACATCACTTTTTACAAAAGCGAAACAGAGAACATCAGCAGCAACGACAACACAAAACCAATCACACAGTAACGACATGGGGATAAGTACTGTAAATAAAGCAGGACTTATAAACATGACAACACCAACAACAAGTGCAACATTGAGTACAAAAAATACTAGCATTCCCGACACTACAACAGAATTGCCGAAAACATCGGTAACAGATCATCGAACGACTTCTGTGACCACCGATGGAAGATATTTTTCAGACTCAACAAGTACTGTCATAACGACAGTACACATAACAAACACAATCAATGCAAACGTAACTCGGGACTCACATGTTGGGCTTTCTACAACCGATGCACTTACATCAACTCGGAGAACTACGCCATCAACGATGCCGATGTCAACGCCGAATGCTAGTAATTCAGTGACAAGCAGCACTCCACTTACAAACGGACTTTCTGGAACATCAACTGTTCTTCATCATTCATTATTATATTCAACAACACACCCGATAATAAATGCCCAAACACGATTTACATTTTCACAGACCTCGGGAGTAGACACACGTACAGGGGATACGACTTCACCAACAACAGACATTCCAACAAAAACACATGGAAATACGTCGCCTGAAATATCTACATTACCTCAAAGCACTATCTCTAGTTCAACAGCATTAACAAATTCGACAGAGGAAACCACAACAATTTTACAAAACACACCTGCAGCATTGACAAGCTCGTCAGTTGAGACCACAACAATTTCACTAAACACACCAGCTTCATTAACAAACTCGGCAGAGATGACCACACCAAATTCACCTTATACACCAACAATACCAAAAAACTCAACACAGGAGATCACAACACTTTCACCAAACACTACAGCAGCATTAACACACTCGACAGAGGAGACCACAACAATTTCACCAAACACACCAGCAACATTAACATACTCGAGAGAAGTGACCACAACAATTTCAACAAACACAACAACAGCATTAACAAACTCGACAGAGAAGACCTCAACAATTTCACCAAACACTAGAGCAGCATTAACAAAGTCAACACAGGAGATCACAACACTTTCACCAAACACTACAGCAGCATTAACAAACTCGACAGAGGAGACCACAACAATTTCACCAAATACACCAGCAGCATTAACACACTCGACAGAGGAGATCACAACAATTTCACCAAACACTACAGCAGCATTAACACACTCGACAGAAGTGATCACAACAATTTCAACAAACACAACAACAGCATTAACAAACTCGACAGATAAGACAACAACAATTTCCCCAAACACATCAACAACAGTAACAAACTCGACAGAGGAGACAACAAGACTTTCATTAAACACACCAGCATCATTAACAGACTCGACGGAGAAGACAACAACAAGTTCACCAAACACACCAGCAACATTAACGAACTCGTCAGAGGAGATCACAACAATTTCTAAAAACACACAAACAATCTTAACTAATGCGTCAGGGAAGACCACAACAATTTCACCAAATACACAAACAATCTTAACGATTTCGTCAGAAGAGACCACAGCAATTCCACCAAACACACTGGTAGCATTAACACACTCGACGGTGGAGAACAGAACAAGTTCACTAATCACACCAGTGGTATTAACACACTCGTCAGTGGAGAACATAACAAGTTCACCAAACACACCAACAGCAGTAACAAACTCGACAGATAAGACAAACGCAATTTCACCAAACACATCAACAACAGTAACAAACTCGACAGAGGAGACAACAACACTTTCACTTAACACACCAGAAGCATTAACAGACTCGACAGAGAAGACAACAACACTTTCACCAAACACACCAGCAGCATTAACAAACTCGACAGGGAAGATCACAACAATTTCAATAAACACACCAGCAACATTAACAAACTCGACAGAGAAGACCACAACAATTTTACCAAACACACCACCACCATTAACAAACTCGACAGATGAGACCACATCAATTTTACCAAACACACCAGCAGCATTAACAAACTCCGCAGAGAAGACCACAACGATTTCACCAAACACACCAGTAACTTTAACAAACTCGACAGAGGAGACCACATCAATGTCACCAAACACACCAACAGCATTAACAAACTCCACAGAGAATACCACAACGATTTCACCAAACACACCAACAACATTATCAAACCCGACAGAGGAAATCACGACGATTACACCAAATTCAACCGCAACATTAAACAACTCGTCAGTGGAGATTACAAAAGTGTCACCAAACACACCAGCAGCATTAACAAACTTGTCAGTGGAGAACACAACAAGTTCACCAAACACACCAGCAGCATTAACGAACTCGTCAGAGAAGACCACAACAAGTTTACCAAACACACCAGCAACATTAACGAACTCGTCAGAAGAGACCACAACAATTTCCCCAAACACACTGGTAGCATTAACACACTCGACAGTGGAGAACACAACAAGCTCACAATACACTCCAGTTGCTACACTGTCTTTTGCAGACACATCAACTCCCATGCCATCAATAACAGCATCAACAATACGTGCAACAAATGTGCATATGACAGTCGATTATATAACAACAACAGTTTCAACACAGGAAACAACCGTTTCAACACCGACACCAGCAGGTTCCACTCAAGGAACAACTGTTTTAACACAGGAACCAGTGGTTTCAACACGAGAAACATATCTCTCAACGAAGGGAACAATTCATTCAACACATAACACAACATTTTCATCACAGGAAACAACCACTTTTATAGAAAATAAATCTACTGTAGCAAGAACTTCCATGTTAGCGTTATCAAAGACAACAGCACCAGAAACAAGAACAACAATGGTGCCTACGACAACAGAAGCCCCAACAACAGTAATGTTAACGCACACATCGGAGACAAATACTACTGTCACAACTCCAATAGCAACATTGCCAATTTCAACATTATCATTGACGTCTTCTGAATATGCAGCTTACTCTACACAGGCGAGGAGCACATCGACACGTGAACCATATTTAACCATGAATAGGACACTAACTTCCACTTCACCGTTAATTACGTCAAGTTCAGTGTCTAATACAGATTATACTACCACGTCAACCGCGACAAAAAACCCTGCTGCAAAAACATCTAGCACACGTACCATCTTAAATGAAACAGCCCCAACAATGAAGCCGACACATGTATCAACTGCAGCAATGACATCTGAGACTGAAATGTCCAGCGTGGTGACACCACACAGTACGATCAGTATTGAAACAACCATAACGGCTGAACCGTTCACAGACTCAAGCACAAGGACGCCAGATGTAGCAAATAGTTCAGGCGGTTCAATGATGACAACAAAAACGTCTGAAGCGCCGTCAAAAACCATTATAACAACGCCAAAAACACTTTCTTCATCACAACATATGACGAGTGACGCAAATAAATCAACTGGCTCGATATCCATGAACCCCACGTCCAGATCATCTCCGAGCCTCGTAACTACTCCACACGTTTTCAGTACTGCATCAGCGGACCCCACAAGTTCTAAAGATAGCACAACGCATCCAGTCACTCTCATGACAACCGAGAACACCGATTTGCAGTCTACGAAAAACCTGGTTGGACAGTCCACGTCTACACCTTCATCTTCTGTAAAAACGACAACTTTTAAGTTTACTTCTTCTCCATCTATAATTAAATCTACCCACGTTTCTTCATCAACACCATATCCAACGACGAAATCAAGTCCGACAATGTTATCGTCTTTTTCGTCGACAATCAAGACCACCGCCACCACCGCCACCACCGCCGCCACCACCACCACATTCAACCATGTGAACATCCATACGCTTCCGCCTGGAGTAGACGTGTCTTCTTTAGGGGTTGGCACAGCGACGACAAAGAAGTTTAATACACCTTCACAGAAGACAAAGGTTACCCCTAAGGCAGGGGAACAGCTAGGCAGCGAATTTACTACCTCTGATCATCTTACAACGGGACAGAAGGCTGCGATAGGCATCTGTATCCCCCTATTTGTTCTACTTGTTCTCGGAGCACTTTTCTGGATTTATAGAAGGTTTGATATTAGATTTTTTTTAATTAAGTAGTTCTATTGGTTTATAAATATTATTTTAGCTCGAATGTCGGGACACTCTCGAGTCCGTTTCCTGCGCAGAAATCAGTAGAGTGTCCTTTTTGAGAATCTGTAAGAAGGACCACCTGTTGGGGATCGAACCCACTGCCACTTTGATGAGAGGCCGACACCTTAACCACTAGACCACTATCATCCACTTTCATAAATCTTTTGACGCTTACAATGAAAATGTCTGATCATTTTGTGACAAGAATGATATATAATACGCATTCCATTTATATCGCTAATAAGATATTATATTTACACCTTTTATTCCTTAAATGAACTGCCTTTCGGCAATTGCGGTTATCACCCGATGAACGCAACATCTTCGGATATGTTCGGATCGCAATTCATCGCATAACAATATACATAAAATGGTAGATGTTATTGTTTGTATCGTGTCAGCAGGTCCCGTTAAGTATAAATCAACATTTTAGAAACTGTTAATTTATCATAGTAAATGTGTTGTTGCCTTCGGACTCCACACACGTTGACCAGCCCAGTTGCGTTCATACCCCGATAATGACATCAATCCCACAATTCATTACTTAAATGTACATGTATATCGTAAACAGATAATTGATAAACATTCAAGTTCTTTAGAATTTATTGAAGGAAACCAAACATTGACTGCAGGTATCCCAAACTGGCATACGTGTTGGTCGGTGGGATCTGAGTAAAGTAACAGAAATAAAAAGAACGTATGCTTTATCGTTGATCTTAAGGCCTAACATGCTATCTTGTATCTTTGTTTATACGACAGTAAACTTTTTGGCCAAATGTTATTTTGTTTAAGTTTTACTGATGAACTGATGTATTTTATGTTGCAGAAAGAGATTCCACGGACGGTGGATTTTAAATAACGATATAACATATAGGACTTACAGCAATGCCAGCTACGTTGGAGAGGATCATGTGGGTATTTTATGTTATGCATGTGTTTAAGTACTAATTATTTTGAAGTATTGTTATTAGCCATGTTCTAAAGTGCCCATGTATTTTGAAATTCCATTGTCTTTTTTATCAAACTTATAATTCCATTTGAAGACATCTATGTAATCTGTGCAAGTCTTTTGGATTAGGTCATTCATAATTAGCATGAACGTGTCTTGAAAAAGAAATCGTTAAACATTTGACGATAAACCGCCTTGGCCAAAATAATTACACATTCAATTTTGGGTATCTGCAGAAAATAGAGCGGGCATATCTCGGCCGCATGCCCACGTAGAACGTTGTATTTTCTGAAAATCGTCAATGTTTTGGTGTGTGTTAGTACATTCGTCTGAATCAATCTTCGAAAAAAAAAATGAACAGTCGTCAAAGTTTTCTTTTCATGTGCAAATAGGAGAAAAAAAAGTGATACTATACGTTCAAAATGCACCATTTCGGACTTGACATTGTTAAAATGTTCTTGTGGGAGTAAAAACATTTAAAACCATTTACATTTCGATTATGCGGGAGGGCGAATGTCAAAAGGTTGTGCTCCTAAGTTAAGACCCCCTTAAGGTCAATTCCTAGATCTGCTCCTGATATGGACTAGCTTTACTTACATATGCTGGTTTCTTTTCAGAACGGAGATATAAGTAACAACTACAGATGACACCAACAAGGACAGACTTCTAGTATATATTAAATTACCAGGCCCCAGAAGCACACAAATACTGAAAAGAAAAATAGTCAATTCTTAACTCATTTTACCAAATAACAGCGAAGCAGAATTCATACCAAATGTATGTATTACTATTTTGAACATGCATTCTCTCATTGAATATGTTCATAATGTTCATAAAAAAGTTCGTTGTTTTTTTAAAAAAAAATCGTTCTAAAGGAAGAAATGTAAATTGAGCAATTGCTCAAAAATAATAAACTGTACTCAATTGTTTCACGCATAATTAATGGCATTATTTTTTACAACAATTTCATAATGTATGAGAGAAAATGCATATAAAGAGAGAAAAACATGCAAGATTTTGAAACCTGCCATGCTGATATTAAGTAAAATGAGTTGAGATTCAAGTTGACTCGGAACATACTTAAGTATGTTTCTGATATTGGGGGCAAGATACTTCGGAGAAAGCGCAGCTACCTATATATCCAGGAGCGCTAATACAGTTGGCCATCTAGTAACCGTACATCCACCACTTGTGGGGTCAGACGCTACGCTTACACAGCAGTATACAACAATATACCTGCCCATCGCCGAGTTTTAGTGTTGTCTGTGCTCGTTAGAGGCAGATGCGTGGTGTTCTGCAATCTATTTAACATCGTTTAATGACCGTAACCAATGAGTATATTGTAGTGAATGATGACCGTTTGATTATAATCAGGGAAAGGCATGCCAATACAACGGGGGTCGCCGCTAATCTATGGAGATGTCTCTGTTTATGTGATTTAGAACTTGCCATTAGTTCTTGACCAGGATTTATGCGAGCGTTGCTTTTGAGTGACCTTCGACAACATTGTCTTTGAAATTCTGAAGTGATTAAGTTATGTTTTATATTATGTTAATTAAAACTTTTCGGAATTTATCAAAAGGATTTATGCGAAGCGTTGCTTTTGTGTAACCTTCGACAACAGTGTCAAATAGTTTCTTTGAAATTCTGAAGTGATCAAGTTCTGTTTTATTTTATTTTTAATAAAAACTGTTTGGAATTTATCAGCAAGTAATACGTTTTCTTACCGGTGTTATTTTTGTATATATTTTAACTAACTTTTATGAATTTTGATACTTTTTTGTACTTATCTCAGTTGATTTGTTTATTTCTATCACGACATTTATTTGATTAAAATATGTTTCTAGTCATTTTAAAAATAAAAGTTTATTTTATTTTGCTTTCTCATGTGTTACAAAAGTTCAAAATTTAAAAGTTATGTTTAGATATCCAAAGCACAAACATACTCATTGACTTGAAGTTTAATCATTCATTTGATATTGTTATTTTGACTGACTGGAATAATGAAAGGTTGGTGCAGAAACATACTAAAGTCATTTCCGAATCTCATTTTACACTCATTTATTTCACATGGCAGCATACAATGATTCAAAATAATGTATGTGTTTACTTTACTAAAGTGAATTCTCTCCTAGAATATCTTGAGAAAAAAAGACCACATTCTAAACCAAAACCCATGAATATTATAATAAATCTTCCAGTGTTTCATGATTTTTCGAACAATCGAAATTGTGACCTTTTTTGAACGGATCATTCAACTCGAACTGGAAATAAAGCGTTCTACCAAGTTGAAAGTTGTGTGAAAAAACGTTTAATGCATATTTAATGAAATGTTTATAATATTTGACCACATATCTCCTTTTTGAACGAACATGACCGAAATCGAACCCGTAAATCAAAATATGTTAAGGAGAAACATGTATTCATCCTTTCGAATATTAAAACAATTGCATTAATTGTAGCAAATCTTACTTGGGAGTAAGAGTGCATCATTAATTTCAAGAGCGCTTTAAGCGCTTTGATTTGTAAAATTGAAAAATTTGCATTTAGTAATGGTTCAAGGTTGTTAGTGTGTATAACATGATGACACTAAGCTCACTATTTCTGTTTTGGTTTAATTTGTGTATAATTCTTAATTGAAAAAGTGTTGATGCTTTTAAATGAAACCCTTTGAATAGTGATCTTGATAAACTAGTTTTTGTTTTGTGAATTCATGTTTGGTAAGTAATACACTTTAGTGAAATAAGTAACTAAAACTTACGCTTTGTCTAGAAATTGGGGCCTGGTCGTATATAAAGGTAAACATCTTTTTTAAAGTAGAAGTAAAGAAATAAGCGGAGTCGACTTTTAGTATGTTTAGTTATTTTATTTATTTGAATCAATTAAGGTCTTCAACTGAAAATGGACTTTGTGTTTGAGAGTAAATGAGTTACATGGACAATTGGAAAGGAAATCTCGAATTTAAATTAATTTATGAACAAGGTCATTAGACAGAAGACAGTGCATAACAAAGACATATGACAATATATTGTTGGAGATAGAAGTTGCGGACTAAACAATCAGACTAAACATTTATAAATACTGATATTGGAGATTTGGAGGTTTCGTGTCATCCGGGATTGAAGCCATGTCCACGGGCAAGGTGGCGGTGTATGCTGTGCACGCATTAGGTAATTATATATGAATATTCATTAGCTTATTGATTATAGACATGCTTACTACAGAGTTATGGACCATTAATGTTCATCTGATTTATTGAGCATGCACCAAACAAAGAAACTGCCGATATGCTGTTAATCACCGAGGCCATAACTAATGAAAAGTTTGTTTTGGCGTTTTCAATCCGATTCATGCAAATTACCACGATTTGAACGTTTTCAGCCGCTCCGGTGTTTCGTTGTTAATTAGGGAATTAAAGGGGCACACTTTATGTTTATAGTGCCCAAGATAGGTCTAAAAAGCAGGGTGGGGTACCTGCCGCCCCTTTCCAGCATCATGCTGCCTTTTTACTTCACACTGCTGTGTCCTTTTTAACAGAGTAAATTCTCAGTATATAAGTATAAAAATATATAAATATAGTCGAATCCCGTTTGCTCGAACTCGCATGGCTCGAGTTCCTCGTTGGCTCGAACTTGATGTGAAAGACCGATTTCTTTCTTCTGAATTTAATCGTTCCCGCTTTGCTCGAATATTGAGGCTTGAGGTATTTACGCGGGTGCATTGGAGTTCGAACCAACGGGGTTCGACTGTATACATAATTTCGACACTAAAGTAAAGATAACAGCTAAGAAATTCATAACAAACTATTAGTATTGAAAGAAATTACAACACATACACAATATGAATTCAACATTGGCCCTTAAGGCTCAATCAATGCGCATCAAAAGTGCCTTTTTTTCCCTAGCACCCCGCCCTTTTCAAATCCTGGATGGAGCACTGCTGGTTACACTTGACAGATGAAATACAAAGCTAGTGTTAATGCATTATTATGGTAAAATCATTTACAAAAAAAACATATGATCTGTAAACAGATAATAAATATTAGCAACATATCTGCGTTTTTAATTGGGATAGTGTGACCACGTAGCTATTTATTGAAAATCCCATTGATAAAGGATAATACTTTCTTAATTGTACATAAATGTTGTTTTGCTTTGTACATTGAAGTCAAATAAGATTAACATTACATTATTTGGCATCTATCTGTTGTAAACCAATGGTGTGCCTCATTTAGGAACTAGGCCGATCAAATAGTTTCTATGTTTAGCGTCCGCGGACGGATAAGATTTAGGCTTCCCGATCGAAAAATAAAGTAAAATACATAAGGCCTAAATTATAGTTTTGGTTCAGGTTACCCGACCCTAAATACGAATTATGTGCCGACCATACAGGAACTTGTTTTGGGTGGTTGTTTTCCTAAATCATACCGAGATATATAGTGCATGAGTTTTAAACGATTTAAGTTCATCAGCTACAATTCATTCATGATAAAAGAACAATACAGTAAGTTTTGTACTGGAACTGATGAGTGAACATGTTTACCTGAGTTTTGTCGATTTCAGTAAATTCGCAGAAAAAGACAAAAAATGCATTTAGTCATTAAATCATATCCTGAATATTAAAGAAATGTTGTTTTTTTTCATATGAACAAATGTTTTTTATAGCTTATGGCCCGACCTAATTGTGTATACTATAATAAATACAATGAGCCTTTTGTCAGAAATGTGTTAATATTTACACCTTTATCAACGACTCGTCAACTTTCAGACGTGAATTAGTTGATGATGTGAGTAAAGATTTCTCATGTCATGATAATTTTGAAATAAAATTGCGATGACGTTCTTAGTTTACGAGGTTCTGAACAATAGGCCGAATATTATATGTTGAAATAACCATATCTTTTTCATATACAATACAATATAATTAAGCTAAGGAAATATTAATATTTACATAAACATAACAGGCGCGTAGCGGATTGTACGCAAATACGCAGTTGCGTCATGAAATTTTGACAGGTCGAAATTTTTGTCATACCAAAACCCCCAAAATTGAAATAAAAATCGAAGGGGGGGGGGCGATGTAGGGAGTGAGGGACTGAAGGGGTTAGTGTGCTGTCAGACATCGATCTGCGTAATCCCAAACCTACTAGCTACGCGAGGTAATTAGGCAAAAAATGTTCTTTGGTTTTACTAACATCTTCAAATAAAATAGGGTAGTTATATAGGCATAATGTCTTCAGTTTATTCAGTCATATACAAATTACAATGCCAAAAAAGTGAAAAATTATTGAAACATTTTTTTTTTCACAAATCTTTATTTTGTACTGACTATATATACATAATTGTTACAATATATAGACAGTACAAAGTTTATATTTTGAGAAAAAAAATCATTTTTTTTCCCCATTTTTGGCATTGTTATTATAAGTTTTGATTTTTTTTTTAAAAACCGATGAGTTTAAAAATCCGGTGTCAGTGGGAAACACACAGAGAAAAAAATCAATATTTTCCAAAGTATGATGTTCAGCTGCGGACAATCTGATTAACTATAATTAAATTGCAACTATGCAAGAAACACGTTAACCTATTAGATGGAGATTTTCCGGCTACGTTCGTGCATGATTCTCGTGTATGCATATCCCTGAGGATAATGTTAATCCCTCAGGATAATGTTAATTAGATATGGCATAATGTCGTATCCAATTTTAATATATTAATTGTTCCAGCGGCCTTGCTGTTGATGCCCGGTTGCCATGGTATCTTTGAAGTGGCGGGGGATTCCCTACATGCTCACCTGTTCACGAACTACACGGCGGAACTGATTCCCACGTGCATCGCTGGCAACGTCATCAACATCACCTTAGACGTCGCATTACGTCAGATTGTCAATTTGGTAAATATCAGTTAACGTGACTCTCGTATTTAAAGTCGATTCATAAACATGTATAACTAATATAAATTTTGAGTGATAAACCCTCAACGACTTACTAAATAATGCATTTATGGAAAATGATTTCTGATAACAAGATTGTAACCATGTATTTAATAGCTGAAAACGCACAAATATTAAATGATTGGTGAGTGCTAAAAGATTCATAGTGATCTACTATCGTCTTATAAAGTAGAAATACCGTGTTTTCTGCACTTTTCTTTCAAAATTTACACTTTATCCTTCATAAAAACCATTGTTTTCGATATGTATTCATCCTTTTCGGTAAAACAATTGTATTATTTGTGGTACATCTTATTTCGGAGTGAGAGTGCATCTTTAAAAGAGAAATGTAAAAAAAAAAACATTTTAATGGTTTATATGCATTATTTTTTTATTTCACTTCGTATGCTGCAAAGCAATCGGAACTCATCGGCCATCTTCCATCGAAAACGACATCAAATGTATTCGGAAGGTTTACAATGTCCGATTTCTTTACATTAAACTACGCTGCAAGAAGTCGCGTTATACAAAATACACGTTAAACACATCAATTAATTAATACTATTATTTAAAATTTCAACAGATTGAACGTTTAGACAGCTTTTTTAAACTTTTGTCTGGAATGAGTCAATGTTTGCGAAAATGTTTGTAAACCAGTGATACAAGACTGCTGAAAAAGATCAGATCGCAGTTAGGTCATAGTTATGTTTCAAAAGTTATGTTTTATGGCTAAGAGCGTTACTGACGCTTTGGGAAAATTATTTTTACGGCAGTTTTTCAACAATTAAGATCTGTTCTATAGTGAGTAATCTTCTATTACTGAATTGAAGCCATTGATTCAAAATCACCTGTTTCTGAGACAAAACTTAAACAAAAATGTCAACAGTCAATAAGTGCAGCTTACCAAGGGTAATGACAAGTATTCGAAGGTGATTTCGATTTTCATCCACACTAGAGATTGCTTCTGGTTTAATTGTTGACCAGTAATGGAGATTTAGCCTTTGATTACTCAGGGAATAATTGAGCAATGCTATATTTGCCAAAAAGAATTAAATTAAACAACTTGCACGCTTCTGATACCGAACTCGTTTCACGTGGAGACGTTTTGACTAAACTATTGGCGTTTTTGTTGGTTATAAACTGGTTTCGGTTTTATTTAGGTTTTACGAACTGTGCATTTGTTGTTACAGTTTTAAATAAAACCAAAACCAGTTTTATCGTTTTTTAACGAAAACCAAAACCGGTTTTCCAAACTATTGAAACCCCTACCGGAGGCGCTTTCATCGGTTCGTTCCATCCGAAAACTAGTTTACTTTGAAACCAACATGGCGGAAAGTGATCAACCACCTTTGTTGAAACTCAATCCTTTTGATAACAATGCCTTACAATGGGCAAATGAGTTAAATGATGAAGGTTATATCATTGGAAATAATGGCTACATGCAGTAGCTCCGCCATGTTGTTTAAACTGTACACAAAACCATGCATTTGTTACATCAAGCCAAACTATCAAAACCGAGTTCGAAACTGCTGAAACCATTGACACCAAAACTGAAACTTGTTTGGTATCAACAAAAACGCCCTATGTCTAATGTGTAGGGTGACTTTGACCTATTATTATCGGTCATTCGGAGCTCCTCGGCCATTTTATCAAAAACAACCTCGGATGTATGCAGGTACATCAGTTGAAGTAGTTCGTAAATTGTGAATTATATCATTAATTAAATGTAGTGTTTTAGAGTTGTATTTATTGATTTAAGTTTAAAGTGACTGCCATTGAATTGTATTTTTGCAAACATAATTAAGAATCCCAAGAGTTAAGTCACAAAGTTTAACTGCTAAATAAAATTACTACGCGATCTACTTGCAGCGGACTTAAACGTACCACTTTTTGAGTATGCAGACCGTCCAAATACATCCGAGGTTGTTTTTGAAAAAAAATGGCCAAGGAGTTCCGAATGATTATCGGTCAGCCAGATCAATTCCGAAAGTGTATGATATGTTTAGCAATATTTTCGTTGTGTTAGCCTTAAAAGAGATTCTGTCTTCCTTTACTTGGAAAAACTTTCTCGAAAAATACATATCTTCAGCTTTTAAACAACCACAGATCCAAAAAGATCGTATTTGATACTCATTTATTTTATTCGACTTTCTTTTGATGGCCAATTAAATGGAAAATTAATTTTTATTCAGTGCACCTCTGTTCATTTCACAGGAAACAAGGGTGAAAAAGCGATCGCAAGATAAGTCATTCGGAACTCCTCGGCCATTTTACATCAAAACAACTTGCGATGTATATGGACGGTTTACAATGTCATATATCTAAACAGTTTAACTACACTGCAAGTAGATCGCGTAGTAATGTCAATTAAGCAGTTAAACTTAATGACTTTACTCTTGGGAATCATGAATATTTATGCAAAATACTCTTCAAAGACAATCAATTTAGACTTAGTAATACACAATACACGTTAAAAGTTAAAACACTTCAATTATTCAATAATACTGTTTAAAGTTTACGAACTACTTCTACAGATGTACCGGCATAAATCTGAGGTTGTTTTCGATCGAAAATGGCCGCCGTGTTCCGAATGAAGATAAGTGCGTTGCTAAAATGACCCTAATCCCTAAATTTCCAATCAATTAATAATTAACTTGCAGATAGAAAGTCGTTCTCTTTTTCAGGATGAAAAGGAACAAGTTCTCTCCACAAACGTGTGGCTGCGGATGGACTGGAAGGATCGTCGGCTCAGGTGGGACCCGGCCCTCTACAACAATGTCAAGGTCGTCTATGTATCTTACAAGAGTGTATGGGTGCCTGACCTCGCACTCTATGACAGGTGAGTGACATGCGTACAGAATAAGATTGCGATCAGGACAACTATGTGGGAGTGTGCTTGCTTGTGTGCCTGCGTGCGTGTTTGCATTCGCTCGTGCGTACGTACATACGTGTGAGCGTGCGTGTGGTAGGGGTGGCTGTACGGGGATCTAAAATTAGTAATCAGATCTGATACTTACGTCTGCAGATCGTGTATTTGGTGAATTTTATAAAAATATATTTATTCTTTTCGAGTACTCGAGTAGTGATTTGGTACTCGGGTTCTCGGTTGATTGATCGAGTACACGAGTACTCGGGTACTCGTTGCCATCCCTAAAAATTACCCTGTTCCTACGGATATTTCAAAGAGGAGTTGCGCGTCTGAGGAACACAACATTGCCGGATAAGACTTAGTGTTTGAAAATCGGACTATATTTGCTATCGATAATCGAATCGAACCAAGCATTTCAATTTACTATCGGACAATAATCGAAAATTCATAATATCAGTAAGGAATATATTCTTTATACATAGCATCATCATGATCATTTAAATGGTTAAACCTGGAATCAGTACGTGGTATGCTATAGTCATGCTTTTTGCAACAGTAAGTAAATTTCCATAACCTTTTTCTGTCTTTAATAACATAACGAAAAATACATAACAACACAGCACATACTTAATAAGTGCACATCAATTGCAAAATGATGCACACCGCATCAAGTAAGTCATCTTAGCATTTTATCCATGGAGAGCATATTACATATATGAGAACCAGCTTAACATTCAATAACCTGTTATATTGTAGTTAATCAAGGGTAGTAATGTCAGGTGCGTCCAGGTTCCTGGTTCATTGTTTGGGGTATGAAACGATTATATTTGAAACGACTTGTTTTTATCAGCGAAGGGTATTATCATCGTTTTCCGAATGCAGATCGACAGTTTTGGAGACAAATCTGCACATTGAAGAAAATGCTAACTGGTTCATTTTGTACATTTTTAGAATCTTGTATATCTATTGCACAATAAAACATCAATTAAAATGCGTCGATTGTTTATCCTAATCTTTGTAACACCTGTAAGACGAGTCATTTTGATATATACCTCAAAACTCCCTGCTAAAAGAATTGCCATTACATGTGATGAGCTAAATTCTAGACTTCAGAAATTGTTGACTGTCAAAACTCTTCATCTGACATTCTTGATTCAAAGCGTCTTGAGTTCATGAATTGCACCCTTTAACAATATGCCTTTATGTGAAATTATGTGATTAAAAATAAATTATTATATATATTGATATAGGGAAAAGAAACAGAGGGGAGAAAGAGAATGGAAAGAAAAGGGGGAGAGAGGAGGGAAAAAAGTCTTAGAGATGAAGGGGAGGGAAAGAAGATAAGGTAAAAAGGGGAGAAAAAAAAGAGATGGGGAGGAGTGAAATAGGGGGTAAAGAGGGGAGAAAAAAGGAGATGGGGAGGAGTGAAAGAGGGGGAAAAGAGGGTGGAAAAGAGAAGGGGGAAGAAAGAGGGGAGAGAAAGAGGAGGGAAAAAAGAGAGGAGAGAAAAAGGGGAAAAGGGGAGGGGGGGGAAAGAGAATGGGAAGAAAGAGAAGAGAGAGAAAGAGGGGGGAAAGAGACGGGGGAAAAGAGAGGAGAAAAATAGCAGGGAAGAACGAGAGGGGAGAAAGAGGGAGAAAAGAGAAGGGTAAAAAAGAGAGGGTAGAAAGAGGAGGGAAGAAAGAGGGGAATGGAGAATGGGAAGAAAAAAGGGGAGAGAAAGAGGGGGAAAGAGGAGGGAAAGATTGAGAGGAGAGAATGGAGAGGGGAGAAATAAGGGGAAAGAGAGAGAGGATAGAAAGGGGAGAGAGATATGAGTTGGAAGGGAATTGAGAGAGAGGAGAAAGAGAAGAGAATGTGGTAAAGATATTGTCGGGATAGATACGGGCGAAAGTGTGAAGTGACAGAAGAGTGAGGAAGGAGATAAGATGCGGAAGTAGAGAAGTTGAAAGCACATAAGAAAGTTTTTGAGATTTAAGAAGAAAAGAGGGGAGGTAGTGTAATGGGAAGATAAAGTGTGGGGAAGGAAGGCAAAGATAAGAAAGTAATCAAGATTTGATAGATCTCGAAACATATGCGACCACATACACATGTACGATGGTGGCTCATAGAGCCAGAAGGAAAGACAGAAGAGAGTAGACAGATCTCGTACCATGCACGACCACACGTACGAGCGGTGGCTCTGAGAGCCAGGCTCGAGAACCAGCACCACTAGTTCCCGTACAAATTTACTCAAGATTTATAACCCTGGGATTTTATCATAATGCAAAACTTGAAGGTTTAAATGGCAGATTTATATTACATTTCTGTGGAAATGTTATTTGTATAAATTCATACAGTGGTACGAAAAAACACTACATGTTAAATTATTATATTTTAAGAGCTTTATTCTGGAATGACAATTCTTCAAAAATGAGTTAATTGCCTTATTTTAGCTATTTAGTATCATTTTTATGACTTCCGTTTATTGCTTATTCAGTCTATTTATATTAGTATTAAATTTTCTATAAATAAGTGTTTCATTATAACAACAATGATAAACAGTAACGCCTTTGGTCATCACAATAAAAGGTGCGAAAATATAGCCATGAATAAAAATATTACTGTACGTTGTAAAGCGACAGAAAATAATAAATTAACACTTGAAATATGAAGAGTTCTGAAACATTGCCGTATACAGTGCGACATGGAGGCACCACGCCGCCGCATACCGTATGAGGCAGACATATCACTGCATTTAGGTCGCGTAACGGTGCCCATCATAAAGCACCATTTGAAATACTTAAACACCGTATGACGATGTTCGTTTATTTATTATTGACTGTTTGGGCAAATAGTTGATAAAGTTTTGGGCAAATATTGATACAAACATGAAGGAAATGAAATAAAGTGCTGAGAAACTAAACATGATTTTGCTTAGCCTTATGCATCATTACAGGAAAAAGGAAACTGTATTTGTATAGAAATGTCCTAAGTTTATTATGATTCAAAATGTAAAGCCAAAATTGTAATTTTAATTCACTTCATATCTAGCAGACTTGATAACATAAACTAGTTGTGTAAATCCTCGGCCATTCCTGTGTACAATCCTACCATGCAAAGGGTTACCAGGCTCGCTGAGCCTGAATTTTGTTATGATCTAGCCGTGCAAGACTACGGTGGCAACCCTGGAGAAGCACGACTTCCTCGTTTTCGCAGGTGAATCATGGCTACCTCATTATCGTAGGTGAATTAGGGCATCCTCGTGATCGTAGGTGAATCACGGCTTCTGCGTTATCGTAAGTGAATCACGTCTTCTGCGTTATCGTAGGTAAAACACGGCTTCCTCATTATCGTAGGTGAATCATGGCTTCCTCGTGGTCGTATATGAATCACGGCTTCTGCGTTATCGTAGATGAATCACGTCTTCCTTGACTTTCTCGTTATTGTAGGTGAATCACTTCTGGAGAAGCGCTACCGCGCTATCTAAGGTGATTCACGACTTCTGCGTTATCGTAGGTAAATCACGTCTTCTGTAGTATTTTAGGTGAATCACGGCTACCTCATTATCCTAGGTGAATCACGTCTTCTGCAGTATCTAAGGTGAAACACAGCTACCACGTTACAGTAGATGAATCACGGCTACCTCGTTATAGAAGGTAAGTTATGGCTTCATCTCTATCATAGGTGAATCACGGCTTCATCGTTATTTCAGGTGAATCACGGCTTCTACGTTATCGTAGGTGAATCACGGCTTTCGCGTTATAATGGGTGAATCGCGGCTTCCTCGCTAAAGATGGACCCTTTTTCCGCGTGTTATAGTACACATACATGTATGAGGAAAAACAATCGACGCCTTTTCATCGTTTTTTTTTTCAAGTGTGCCATAGATTTACTAAATTTGGGTCGAATCTGGGTTCTTAAAATCACCAGAGTGAACCAGTAAGCATTTTTTAAATGTGCTCATCTTTTTCCAAAAACCTGCGATCTGCTCCCGGAAAACAATAACAACGAATACCTTGATCGGCCATATCACGGTATCAGGTAAGAATTACACGAAAGAGAACGGTATAAAATCTTTGTTTTGAAGAATAAAGTGCATTGAGTGAGTCGGTAAGCCTTTTACAAACATGCGTTGTTTTCACGAGATGCTTTAATACGATCATGCTTTTCATCTAAAACAAGCCTCATCGTAAATTAGCAATAATTTATTGCTCTTCATTCAGCGACAAGGTCGAAACTAAAATATAGTTTTATCATAAAGATAACAATGGTTATACTCACCGAATCAAGGAAGTTTTTCACCCCAAACAACGAACCAGGAAACCTGGACGCACCTGACATTACTACCCTTGTAATGCTACGTTTACACTATGTTCCCGGTGGCCACGGCAGCCCCGTTTGCCCGAAACGTATTGTGCCGTTGGATTTTGGCCATTTTTGTCTCCATAAACAAGTTTTGTTAGGTTGTGCTAAGTTTCCTCACGTTTTATCAAGGTAACCGTGACAAGCCGTAGGGGCGAAAAAGTGGTTCGTCCAAGGCGCACTAAGGTCCGGGCGCGGTCTACCAGGGATGCATGTACGTTGCGTCCCGGTCCGATACGTTCTGATAGGATCCCTGACGTTGTTCACGTCTTCATCCTGGTCTGATGCGTTTTCCACGTTTTGTCAAGGCCTCCTATGCATCGAACGCGAACACCGCAGAGCTTTGGATTACGTTTGTGTCCACGGTATAAAGAAATCCCCCAGGCAACAGCAATCACTGTATCAGAATACTTCGACAAGTAAACATGAATTCCCAAGATGAAGAAGATTTGAAATGAAACGTAACGAAACGGCTATCGTCCACCCTAGCTTGCCGTGAAAACCGGGACAAAACGAAGCACAACGTGACAAAACTAGAATGGAACTTCAGATGCCGGGGATTACATATTATTCCCGCCCATACGGACGATTTATAAGTTGTGTAACGGCCTATTACGTACTGTCACGTACTGTCACGTACTGTCACGTGTCATTGCGTTTGCCTCGTTTTACTACGACCTACTACGTTTCTCATCCACACCGTGGCTGCCGTGGCAAATTTTTTGACAGTTTAAAATTCTGGCCCGGCATGCACGGCAATAACGGTCTGTCACGTTTGCATATCCCGTTCCCCCGCGCTGTCTCACGTTTATCCCGTTTTCTCCACGGTTGTCTAAAACGGGGCTGCCGTGGCCACCGGGAACATAGCGTAAACGTAGCATAATTACAAACGATACCAAATAAGGTTTCAAAAAGAGAATGCATCGAGCCGGGATTCCCGGTATTTGCAGGTAAGGCCGGACCCACTACACCATAGAAACAGGTTATAGAAGGAGGTTTTATGAAATATATAAACAATTTGTAATTTTGGGAGAGTTTGTAAGTTTTTAAGCAAAAGTGTTTACATTCACCGCATTTGTGTAAAACAGTGACCTCCCTTGTTAAAATGAACTCAACGAGAATTTACCTGAAAGAAAAATTGACATTTACTCGACTTTTACCACATTAGCGACATCGATTGTAGACAACCACTATCGATAGTCGCCGACATAGCATTGTTAGCGACGATTTATCGATTGTACTCGATAATCGTTTCATCACTTGGATAAGTACATATTAATTCTGTGTATAATGATGTTTTTTTGTAAGTCAATGTCATGACTTTTAGTTGCAAAATGATCACGTGAAGAATGCGACACGTTGTTAAATCAACATTGCCTGCATGTGTGAGGTTTATGAGAGATCGCGTGCTATGTACATGGACTAGGAATATGATAATATTTCGCCCTAATCATTTATATTATTTCTACTATTTTTCGGATCAAAGTTTATGTTTCAATTCTTTGACGACGTATTTGCAATGAGCAAACAGGACTTGCTAAAAGATCTAGTGGAGAAGTCATTATTTTGTATCCGATAGTATCGGATCATTGCTTCTTTTATGCATAGGGCATCAACAGGCCGGAGAAGAACCCTGCTGAGGCATTCTCGAGAAAAAAGCGTATTATAATTATGATTGTTAAAGCATTCTTCCTATGTCACATTCCCCAGGATTTGGGGAAGGGCACTACTGGCGCTTGCACCCCCCCCAAAAAAAAAAAAAATATGTCCAAGTATTTGTTTATGTGAGAGCCTTTTAAAAGATATACCAGTATGCACCATTTTAGATTGGAATAAGCCGAATTACCGTTAAAAAATAACTTATTTCGTTCCCCGGGTAAGGGGAACGAAGAGGAGGTGAGGGGAGGGGATTCTTGTCCAAAGTTGACCCCTCCCCCCCACCAAAGCTGCACCATAGCTAACTCCCCTTTACCCATCCCCCCTTATGGAAATAAGCTTGGAGCCGCCCCCTGTCCCTTTCAAATCGAGTTTGTAAACATGGTAATGAGTGTAGGAACTCAATATTGCTGTTAAATGACCGTTATAATTGCTTTCTTTTCTTGTTTCAAAATCTATGATGAGCTGTCACTCAACTTCTCAGAGATGGTCAGTCAGAAACAACAGGGAATGATATAGTTAATGGTCCGCGTCTATCATTCCAGGTAAATAGTATATTGAGGCTTAATCGACTTCTGAATTCAATACATTTGTATTTACTTGTGGAACGTGAACTAAATCCATGACTAAGTCCCAAACTCGACTTGGTGTTTACATTTTTTGTTGGCCAATGACAATCGAGGACTTTTCAAATTTTTAGTTCATTAATGTTACGTAAATCGATTCTGACAAATGCAACACATATTTCCAGACATTTTTTACCAAGACTTACTGGTGTCAGTAGTAACAGGTAGCATTCCCGCTTGGCTCGATATTCGCGAGGCTCGAAGTATTTTGGACGGTCCCTGGGATATCGAACCAATGGGGTTTTAATGTATCACAAGATTTTCGAATAAAATACGATTAGAGCTCAGAGAAGCGATAATTTGCAAGTACTTGAAACAAATGTGGAGTTATGAATTTATGGTAACAAATTAAGCAAGTCGATCGCCATTAGAACAAGAGCTGTCACTGTAAGTGACGATTGTATCTATAGTGGTACTAAAGTGTGATTCAAAGGTCAATTAGAATTGCAATGAAATGTGTGGATAATGAAATGAGTTGAGTTGGACGCACGTACGGACGGACCGTAGAGGTAGGAACACGGGTGTTGCACGTGACTCGTCGTCTTGATATGTCGATCACATGTTGCAAGTTATTTTAAAATATGTCTATACATTATAAAGTTTCAGCCCGGACACGACTACAATAAACTATGTTCTAATATGCAGCATTTGACAGTAAACAAACACTAAAAGTGACCTTGACCTTAGAGGTCGGGACAAGGGTCGTGTATGCGGCACGTCGTCTTGCGGGTATGTCGCACACATCTGGCAAGTTATATAAAAATATATCCAAACAAGAGAATTTACAATCCGGGTACGATAAATTGAGCCGGACACAATGACGGACAGACGGACGGACGGTGCTATTTTAATCACCTTACCTTTGGGGCATACAGATAGGAAAAAGTGAATGGCATAACGTCTGGCAGAAATTATTTAAAGTTAAAAAGGCGCTTGTAACGTTATTGACTTTACTTAGCTGGAGTCTACCAAAAATATGGTCAAATATATTCATCTATAATAATGTGTGTGCTTAAGTAAAAATTATTAATGTATTCAACAGTTGTGCGGAAGAGCAGATGATGCCGGGGAAAGAAGACTTCCGGGTCAAAGTTCGCGCTACCGGCGACGTGCATTACAAGTTCCCAACGTTGCTGCGCAGCATCTGTCGCGTTGACGTTACCAACTTCCCGTTTGACAGACAGACGTGCGAACTGAAGCTAGGTTCCTGGTCCTACAACACGGCCTACTTGGACTTCTACCAGCGTCCACAAGACCAACGGATGGGTGGGCGTTAGTTATTCAATTTAAATGTAGGCATGTGGCCTTTGCCAAGTTAAGAAAATAAGACCCCCAAATCACAAAAATATTGGCATTTTCGCGATTATTAACGTTACTTTAGGCCATACTAAATTGTTTCTATGTGTAGCGTCCGCGGGCGTACAGTTTTGGGGCTTCTCAATCGAAAAGAACCGTAACAGTCCACTTTATATGATCAATGATCTTGACGAATATTTGCCTTTACCATGCTCCCGACTTACAGAACCCAACTGTTAACAACATGCTTCATACTTTGTACTAGTATTCTTGGCATTTGATTGCAGAAGATGATAATTTGTGTGTGATTCCCATAATCGACACACTTAAATTTTATTTATTTATTATTTATTTATTTTATTTTATTGTTATTTATTTATATTAATTTTTTTCCGGGGGGGGGGGGTGATTTGCACGGGCTGTAACTTTCTAACGCCCCTGATGCCGTATGATAAAGCATCTTAGTGAAAATTGCAACGTAGTGAAAATCTGTTTTTTTCTTATTTGAATTTAAAGAAAACAAACAGGGCATATACACTAAATTATGAAGATAAGCAAGAAAAAGGAAATACAGGCAAAATTCTACATTTGTTGAAAAATATAGGGTATTTATAATAAATGATGTTTCTTTTTTAAAAAGAAAATCATCATAAGGATGGACAGCATCATCGCCCCAGTTCATTATCCATGTTCATATGTTCACGTTGGTCAGTGGTTTCCAGTGTCAATTCTAAGAGTCGTCATAAAATATAGAGTTTGGAATTTATTAACAAATACATCAAAACAAAATGTCCATGAGTAAACATATAATGTATACATTTTATAATAACGATTGACATTTAAAGTTCATAGTGCCATGTTGTTAACAACGATTGACACAGTCATATGACGTCCATAGTTCCATGTTGTTAACAACGATTGACACAGTCATATAACGTCCATAGTGCCATGTTGTTAACAACGATTGACACATTTATATAACGTCCAAAGTGACATGTTTTTAACAACGATTGACACAGTCATATAACGTCCATAGTGCCATGTTGTTAACAACGATTGACACAGTCATATAACGTCCATAGTGCCATGTTGTTAACAACGATTGACACATTTATATAACGTCCATAGTGCCATGTGTTAACAACGATTGACACAGTCCTATAACGTCCATAGAGTCATGTTCTCAACAACGATTGACACAGTCATATAACGTCCATAATATTGTTAACAACGATTGACACAGTCATATAACGTCCATAGTGCCATGTTGTTAACAACGATTGACACAGTCATATAACGTCCATAGTGCCATGTTGTTAACAACGATTGACACAGTCATATAACGTCCAAAGTGACATGTTGTTAACAACGATTGACACAGTCATATAACGTCCATAGTGCCATGTTGTTAACAACGATTGACACATTTATATAACGTCAATAGTGTCATGTGTTAACAACGATTGACACAGTCCTATAACGTCCATAGAGTCATGTTCTCAACAACGATTGACACAGTCATATAACGTCCATAATGTTGTTAACAACGATTGACACAGTCATATAACGTCCATAGTGCCATGTTGTAAACAACGATTGACACAGTCATATGACGTCCATAGTGCCATGTTGTTAACAACCATTGACAAAGTCATATGACGTCCATAGTGTCATATTGTTAACAACGATTGACACAGTCCTATAACGTCCATAGAGTCATGTTCTCAACAACGATTGACACAGTCATATAACGTCCATAATGTTGTTAACAACGATTGACACAGTCATATAACGTCCATAGTGCCATGTTGTTAACAACGATTGACACAGTCATATAACGTCCATAGTGCCATGTTGTTAACAACGATTGACACAGTCATATAACGTCCAAAGTGACATGTTGTTAACAACGATTGACACAGTCATATAACGTCCATAATGTTGTTAACAACGATTGACACAGTCATATAACGTCCATAGTGCCATGTTGTTAACAACGATTGACACAGTCATATAACGTCCAAAGTGACATGTTGTTAACAACGATTGACACAGTCATATAACGTCCATAGTGCCATGTTGTTAACAACGATTGACACATTTATATAACGTCAATAGTGTCATGTGTTAACAACGATTGACACAGTCCTATAACGTCCATAGAGTCATGTTCTCAACAACGATTGACACAGTCATATAACGTCCATAATGTTGTTAACAACGATTGACACAGTCATATAACGTCCATAGTGCCATGTTGTAAACAACGATTGACACAGTCATATGACGTCCATAGTGCCATGTTGTTAACAACCATTGACAAAGTCATATGACGTCCATAGTGTCATATTGTTAACAACGATTGACACAGTCCTATAACGTCCATAGAGTCATGTTCTCAACAACGATTGACACAGTCATATAACGTCCATAATGTTGTTAACAACGATTGACACAGTCATATAACGTCCATAGTGCCATGTTGTTAACAACGATTGACACAGTCATATAACGTCCATAGTGCCATGTTGTTAACAACGATTGACACAGTCATATAACGTCCAAAGTGACATGTTGTTAACAACGATTGACACAGTCATATAACGTCCATAGTGCCATGTTGTTAACAACGATTGACACATTTATATAACGTCAATAGTGTCATGTGTTAACAACGATTGACACAGTCCTATAACGTCCATAGAGTCATGTTCTCAACAACGATTGACACAGTCATATAACGTCCATAATGTTGTTAACAACGATTGACACAGTCATATAACGTCCATAGTGCCATGTTGTTAACAACGATTGACACAGTCATATGACGTCCATAGTGTCATGTTGTTAACAACGATTGACACAGTCATATGACGTGCATAGAGTCATGTTGTTAACAACGATTGACAAAGTCATACGAGCGTCCATGGTGCCATGTTGTTACCAAGGATTGACACAGTCATATGACGTCCATAGAGTCGTGTTGTAAACAACGATTGAAACTGACTGATAACGTCCATAGAGCCGTGTTGTTAACAACGATTGAAACTGACTGATAAAGTCCAAAGAGCTATGGTGTAAACACCGATTGAAATTGACTTTTAACTTCCAAAGTGCCATGTTGTTAACAACGATTGACACAATCATATAGCGTTCATAGAGCGATGTTGTTTACAAAGAGAGAAACTGACTTATAAAGTCCATAGAGCGATGTTGTTAACAACAATTGAAACTGACTTATAAAGTCCATAACGAATTCGGAATCAACAATTAAATAAAATGGAAAGTTTAAATAAGAGCTGTTTTGTTAACGGCTGACAGAAAAATGAATCATTTTTCCGAAAAGCTGTTAAAATTGAATGAATTTAGGCGAAGCTTTACAGAAATTACGTTTAAATGAGTATCTGTCACTCGGAACTCCTCGGCCATTTTCCATCGAAAACAACCTCGGATTTATATGGACGGTTTTACATGCCAGACTTCTAAATATTTAACTATGCTGCAAGCAGATCGCGTAGTAATTTCAAATAAGCAGTTACACTAAATTTCTTCACCCTTAGAAATCATAAATATTTATGCAATAATGGACTTCAGTGGCAATCAATTTAGACTTAGTAATACACAATACACGTCAAATCTCTACAATTAATAATATTATTTATTTTTACGAACTACTTCTACTAATGTACCGGCATACATCAAAGGTTGTTTTCGATGGAAAATGGCCGAGGTGTTCCGGATGGAGTATTTGTCAGTTTATGTGCTTGTTCATAAAAGTGAGTACAATAACTCGATTTGAACTGTTTTTAAAAATATTTAACCAACATAACATCTGTCAACAAGCTCCTTTAAGTATACAAGTCTGATTCAGTGTATGTGGTAGAAATCATACCATCATCCTCTCCGATTAATCGGAGTACCTCGGATGCATTCTCCAACGCAGTGATCTCCCTTAACAAGCAAAACAACGTCTCTGTCATCATGAGCGAGTATAGTCTGGAGTTCCTTCCCCTTGCACTATCGTTATCAGTAATGTATGGAATATTAGTAAGCAGGGTACCAGATAAAACGAGTAAACATATACATAATAGATATCTAAATGTTGTTGTTGTTGTTTTCTCGTTTTTTGGATATTTTTTTTTCAAATTTCAAATATTCAAGATGCATTATGGTTAAAATACAAAACGTAATTAAAATAAAAGATATTTAAACATATGAAAACGTGATTTACAAGGTTGTAGGGATTAATATACTGTAAGGAAAGTAACACTGGTTGGAGTTTGCCTCGGATGCATACGAACGGTCTGTTTACAATGTCAGGAGTTCGCGTAGTAATTTCAATTTAGCTGTTAAACATAAGAACTTTCCTCTTATGAATCTAAATGATTTATGCAATAATACACTTCACTGGAAATCAACTTGAGCTTCGTAATAAAAAGAACATTTTAAACATTTCAATAAGTTAATATTTTTATTAATAATTATACGATCTACTTTAACTTAAACACTCACATACATCCGAGGCTCGGTGTATGTCGGAGATTGCCGAGGATTTCCGAGTGCCTATCCGAACATACTGATAGCCATACAATGTAACATTTTATCATTTATATAAGCACTCATAATGACGCTGTTGGATCCTGCGTGTAGATCTTCCTGGCATAATATTTCACATAAGGTACGACGTCAATTATTCCAATTTTCTGTTCAATGTTTACTTTTAAGTCTATATCATCTTTCGGCACATTGTAACTCCCAGCCCAGTGGTGTTTTGTAAACGTGTACGTGAAAAGAGGTCCAGATTTTTTATCGTTTCTTGCGAGTTCATGGCACGCCCTTTTGCGAATGGCGTCAAGATCTCTGCAGTAAACGGGCAATTTGCTCCTAACATGATAAGTCCCGCAATCTGTACGATTGAGTGGTTTAGTCCAAATTTCGCAGCCGGGGATATTTTTATCAACATCACATCGCATTATTTCGAGGCCCTGGTTCCAGTAACCACATAATGCACGTTGGTCGTCAGTCTTATGGATAGGTGAAGCAGTGTTCATGAAAAAATGGGTGTTCGGGACATACACAATATCGTCGTCCGTTTCGTATGGCAAGGAAAGATTCTGGTAAAAGAAGGGTTCGCTTCTGCCGTGTATGTACAGCGAAGCTTTGGTGTAATTATGTTTGTCCAGCATCTTTTGTATATACTCATCAAATATTCTAGTCACAAATATTGGGCCAGCAACGCCAAGAATACCAATGAGAGACGCGTGTTCTTCCAGCTTTTCCAACATCATAGCCAAAAAGGGGTGCCCTCGGCTGCATAACATGATAGCATTGTTAATGACATAAGGTTTGCTCCAAGGGAAACCGAACGCGCTATTTTGAAACGGCTCTGGTGGAAAAATGCACGAAAATTTGCTGGTAACACGATCGAGAGGTCGAAGACATTCAACATCCAGGTCAGCATATATGCCGCCATATTGGTGAAGAATGAAATACCTCATCGCATCTGCTCGATTCATGTAATGGGTGTAATTATTCCATGTTTTTAAGAAAAACGGATACTCGTCAACGATAAGCTGATTGGCTGATGTATCGGTCCAAAAATAGTACACCCAATCAGGATTCTTGTTGACAAAGGATTTGATAAAGGGGACATATTTTGTTGGAACATTTACGTCTTTATAGGTCTGGTGTATTATGTGTTGAATTTTGGGTGGCCCATCTTCCAATGTGGGGAAATCGGCAGTAACTTCCGGTTCGAGGAACAGTTTTGCTGAAATGTATGACATATAATTATATGATAAGTTAAGTACGGTCATTATTATGTGGGGCAATAGAAAGAAGTTATATCAACAATTACATCATTTGTTTGCATTTATATAAAATAACAAATTTCTTTAAACTTCTTGAAAACAATCCCGACGGTGTCAACAAAATACATAGCGAACCCAATTCTATATGGAATTATTTGTTATTAACTACAATAGTAAACTACAAAAGAATATATGAAACATTCTTCCGAGCGGTCATTTATTTTATATTCGAATTATGTTTTGTCTTAAGTGTTTTCCAATCGGTCTTTTATAATTTAGATCAACATTTTTGGACTTTCGTGTTCTCTGAGGGAAGAACCGAACGAGGGAGGTTACGCACAACTAATAATATTGTCACAATAGATACATAGAAAATATATCTTTACAATCAAATATCTCAAAGACGCACTCATACTCCCAAAATAGATGTACCACAATTAATTATATTTTTTTAATATTGCAAAATGAATGAATAAATGTCGGAAACAATGGTTCTTATGAAAGATACCAAGTTTAATTTGAAAAAAATGAGCATAAAACGAATTTCTTCCTTAAAGTTACACTCTTATTCAAAATCAATTCATACACATGTATAACAAACATCAATTTTTACTGATAAACCTTTGACTACTTACTAAATAAAGCATTTATGGAAAATATTAATTACTGATAACAAGATTGTAACCGAGTATTTAATAGCAGAAAGCGCAAAAATATTAAATGATTGGTGAATGCTAAAAGATTTACAGTTATCTATCATAGCCTCATAAGGTAGAAATACCGTGTTTTCTGCACATTTATTTCAATTCAAACTCGGTATCCTTCATATGAAACCATAATTGTTGTGGACATTTATTTATCCATTTGGGAATATTTAAACAATATTAATAATTGTGGTACATCTTATTTGGGAGTAAGAGTGCATCTTTAACAGACGGTAGTAGACCACAATAAATCTTCAAGCATTTACCATTTCATTCAATATTGTTGCGCTTTCTGCTATTAAATACACGGTTACAATCTTATTATCAGTAAATAATATTGTTCATGTGTGCATTATTTAATAAGTAGTTCAAGGTTTATCAGTCAAAATTGATGTTTGTTATACATACAGTGTTTGTATTAATTTTGAATAAGAGTGTCAGTTTAAGCTTATGGGGTTATTGTATTGACAATTTCATATATTTGGACAAAGCAAATACTTGTGATAAATAAATTAGTTACAAAACACTAAATTGAATTACGGGCAACAAACACTGACTGACCCTTTGATAGTACGTGTATACATGTCTGCTCCACATTGTTGTGTTTGAATTCATGGTCGACTGAACATAATGGCCGTTTAATTATTTTCGTTCCATTGTTACCTTAAGACGGAATTAAACTAGTATAATATTAGTTGAAACATATTTATTATCCAACGATTGTGAAACCAGTTATTACAACATTATATTAATCACTCTCGTTGGTCCGATTTTACGCGAAAGTGTTGTCTTCGAGTCAACACATTTATTCACTCAAATTCATGCACAACATAAAAAAATTGAGGTAATTGATAAAGACAATACAATTCAGAGGCTCAATTTGAATATTCAAAGACATAACATACATTCAAATAAATCAAATATTTAAAGACCAGATAGTCCCGTGTAACAGAATAAATATTGCACATCAATCATTGGATTCAAATTGTGTTATAGTTTACGTATTATAAAATGGATGAAGTACAATGGGAGAGTTAACTTATAATTGCAAAAATGTCTCAGTAATGAATTGTAATGTTTTAACGAATTTATATAAGAATTGCAGATACCATTTTCATAACATATTCAAAAATTCCTGTTTATTAGTTGTGTTTACCAACTGTTCAAGTATATATATGTTTGGATGTCTGTTGAAATATGGTTGTATATACTCTTGTGTGGTGGGGGACACATGAGAACCCGGAGGAAACCCACTTGGGGTGAGAATCGAGTGCGCTAACCCCTGCGCTAACTGGACACACAGTCTTAACCTCAATATGATAAATTCTTTCTCACTAAAAGTTTATTGGCAAGATGACAGCATTTTCTGTCATATTTTAAATCATTATTAAACTCGAAAGCACTATTAATAATAAACAATTTGTTTACATCTCCGTAGGAATAAAAATAGTCGATGTTTGACCCTATTAAATGTTAACAATTACTTTTTAATCAGAATACAAAAAAAAGGATATAAATCGTCTTGACTGTTTGCGTAAAATCGCCTTTGGCAGGAGAATTCTCTAACAACAAAGAAAAGGAAATGTGAAAGGAACACTAAATGATGCATAATGTTGATGTAACCTAAAGGGAAAAGATAAACATAAAACCATTTCTAAAGGACTTATCGTTTTTCTTCAAGTATGGAATGTATCAATACCCTTACAAATAAAAAACGTTAAGACACGTTTTATATATAATTATAGATTTCATTGAAATTTTAAGAAAAACATTCAGAGAATTTGCCACTGGATTTTTGTGGAGGCAATAAAATAAAATAAAATTATTATCCAAAACAAGGCGTGTTATACATGTCTTTGTATCACCTTTTTAGACGTTTTTTTTTTGTTTTGTTTTTCTATTGCTGTTGTTTTTCCAAATATGATTTATTTGTGATCTATATATATTAGGCTCCTTTATAAACGGCAATATTGCTTCTATTTTCGCAGTTTAAAGTTTCTGTAATAAATAATCTATTTAATATTCCTACTTTCATATTAACAATCATGCAAACTAAATTTTCAAACAGACGACTTAAATGGATTATATAGTAAAACAGGTACCTTTATTTCCACCATATGGACGAAGATACAATACATATGATCATGGTATAACATATTTTGCAAACAGACGACCAATGATTGATATAGTAAAACATGTGTTAAAACGTATATACAGTTTGCAGAATGTCATACATGACTTTAAAGTGATACTCGTATTTAAAATCGATGCATACACATTTATAACAAACATTAATTTTGAGTGATAAACTTTCAACTACTTACTAAATAATGCATTTATGGAAAAATATTAATTACTGATAGCAAAGTTGGAACCGTGTTTTTAATAGCTGAAAACGCAAAAATATTAAATGATTGGTGAGTGCTAAAAGATTTACAGTGATAAACTATCGTCTCATAAGTTTGAAATATCGTTTTTTCTGCACCTTTGTTTCAAATTAAACTCGGTATCCTTCATAAGAACCATTGTTTTCGATATTTATTCATCCTTTTTGGCACATTAAAATGTTTCAATTGTGGTATAACTTATTTGGAAGTAAGAGTGCATCTTTGAATATTTAGCATTGTTCATTCTGCGTGACCCTTATGTATATATTTTATACAAACATGCATGTAGAGGGACAGATGCGCATTTTATTTCTGAATATAGGTATATGAAATATATTGTATTTGATAGAGTTATAAGGAAAATATGTAAAAACAAATATAATCACATGTTACGATTTTCGACTTGGCCTGACCATTTGACGTTCTGTTCTGTTCTGTTAAATTAAATAATATAAAACAATATATATGAAGACAGTGTGTGTATACCACGTGATAAATTACGTCATAAATGCTACGTCGCAAGGCAACATTCTGCTTCGAATGATGACTTTAAACAAAGATAACTTTTCTTTTTCGTCACCATTTGAAATAAAACAAAGGGCAGTCTATGCCGCTTAAAGAGCGGTATACACTGAAGATATCTTGTACAGAAAATGAAATGTATTACCTTCCTGTAGTAGTTGCATGGCCACTGTAGGTCTATCCACCATTTCATGTTTAACATACTCCATTCTCCTCTCTGTAACTCCTAAATGATATTCTCCTTTTTCCCATAAGACATTTTTAGATCCTTTAAAACTGAGGTATAATGCAAATATAATCAAAAGAAAAAATAATTTTAAAATGTTTTTTCGTTTTAACAGAATTTGTTTCATTCTTATATGATAATAAAACCAATGGATATTGACTGTTAAGCATGAACTAGATATTTGGTTTAAAACTTATGTAGCATATAGGATATCAATATAGCGTGGCTTTCGTGTTGCTACACGATTTGCCGAATTGTTTAGTAGTTATTAGGATTACTGTAATCCGTCCCATAAATACTGCACCCGTTCACGGATATATAAATGGACAATGGATTGGAAAGTATTCTTAATATATTTTTTATATAGATTTATTTTGAATGCTCGCAGAAAAAGATCAGCAATCATCATAATAATTTTAATAATTTTACTTTATAATTCAATTCATTCATTCATTCAAACATATTTATTAAGTAACGTAAACATATTGTGTCTTGTTACATGATAATTTTAATTTACATTATATTCCACGTGACATAATCATTTCTAATCAATTAATTGCATATTAAGATATACATATAAAAAAAGGGAAAACTAATAAACATATGCATATATATAATACTTCCCGAGTACGCTCTAGGAGACCCAGAGGCCCCAATATCACGAAAATACTTAAGTCAAATTTCAATATCAATCTCGACCTATTTTACCATATAACATCAAAAGTTATTAAAAATCGTATATGTTTTAACACCTTATGAGAGCGCATTCTATCATAGAATTTCTCCCACCTCAGATAAGTAGATCCAATAATTTAACCATGCTAGATATTCTTATCTTGCCCACGGGCGAAGATAAAATGCCTGAATGGAACTCCTTTTACCACATTGTAATTACCTCCCTTGTTGAAGACTGTCGTCAGTAGCATCAAGGAAATCTTGTCTTATGGTAATATTTAGAACGCTAATTAATTATTTCTCGCTTCAATTTTCACCATAAAACAGTTTTCAGGCACCATTCAAGAAATAATGCTTCATTCTCCTTAGAACTATTTAAAAAGACCGATTTGACTATTAACATTAACTGGATCACTGCGCGTATATCCATTACAACCACGTGCTATCGCATATCCATACGCAATTATTTTCACTAAGCAAAAAAGAGTTCCAGCAAAAAATACATTTTTACTTAATTTTGTTTAACTGAGGCGGGAGAAAAAGCATCTACCATAGCCGCTCGTATAAGACAGGTTCATCCCGACCCTCGCGCAGGGTGTTTTGCGGAAACTCGGTAAACCTCGTTTCCGCAAAACACCCTACGCTCGGGTCGGAATGAGCCTATCTTACACTCTCGGCCATGGAAGATACTTATAATCTTCATTAAACTTTGGGCTAAGATTTCAACGGAAAAATATTCTACAGCCAAAATAGTGTTTGAGTACAATCCAGTATTTTTAACAATTCCTCAAGAATATGGTTTCCTCTATAAATATTTTTTCTTTAAAATATTGACTTTTTATCAAACATGCAAGGAATTGAAAAATACTATATTTTTATGAGTTAAAATGAGTTGTGTCTGAGATTGAGATTTGACTTAAAATGATTGCGATAACTGTAGTGCAAAAAATGTCACAAAAGTGGTGACAAATTTTCAAATCTGGCGATTTTTTAGGGTGGGTCCTGTAAACTTCATACCCGCATTCGGGCAAAGTCCATTCGGCGAGTGTCCCAATAAGATTAACTGTTAAAGTATTTTAGGTTTTTGGAGCATTGTGCACAGACAGAATGTAACCCTGGTTAGAGCAACCCTGGTTCTTTAACCTGCACCAGTTTATAGCATTGCCACACGGGACCACCATTTTACGTCCCTCCCGGAAGACGATTAGTATTTTCATAGTGTTGAGTTGGGAATCGAACCGTGACCCCTGGATTGACAATTTATTGTGTAACCACAATACCACGGACAACATCACATATATTATTAAGCGACACTGAATTGCTCCATTATGGGAAAATGTTGACACTAATTAAGCCTATAGTTTGTCTATTTCTCTTCTTAAGGGGATTACTACCCCACCATTCCATGATCTTTCAACTGTTAGCCAAACTGTTAATACGTCTAATGTCCGGAGATCAAAAACCATTGATCAATAGTGATCGATCTATATATTATTTCAATTTCAAGTCCAGTCAGCACGTTTATTCTCACGAATTCGTGTCACCTGAAACGTCAATCCCTTAAATGATTAGAATGCATTTAAGAAGTCTATCAATGCGATGCCCTAAAAGCGCTCAACATAGGTTGATGATTTTTTTTAATTTAAAGACCTAGTTTAAGGAATGTTTGGCATGATAATTCCCTGATGTCCATCTCCTGCTAATTGCACTGGTGTCACAATAGGGGCCAATTTCCTGTGTATTCGTTTATTGGCTCAGGGCCATTTATGGTCCATTTTTATACTGAAACATCCCAACTTGACTGCACTGCAGGATACTCAGATTGGAGATCTGATAAGACAATTAGGCATTAAGATTAAGATCAATTAACAGAGGTTGTGTACAAATACACGTTTGTTGTTGTTGTTTTTTTATGGGGAGGGGGTCATTTATAGAAGGCTTAAACTAGGCCTTTGAATGCAATCTCATGTTTTACTCATTTGAGATAAATTATCAAAAAAAAGCAAACAATGCATACGATGTTACAAGTTAAACAAAGTTAATTAAAGTTTTATATGAAAAAGCTCTTCAAATATAGCCACCCTAATGGTCAAAATCGTGTTTTGGGCGAATAAATAAATAAAAATGTTATTACTTGGTCACCAAGCCGGAGTGGGTTTCCGCCGGGTACTCCGGTTTCCCCCACAACACAAGACCACACTCTCGCGTAAAATCGTGCCAAATAAGAGTGATTGATATATTGTTGTTATAACTTGTTTCACAATAGTTCGGGCTTCCATAACTTTAATGTAGATATTAAGTTTTTTATGTGTACTACACATAAAAAGTCTTAAAAGGTAATAAATCACGTGTAGCTGAAGTTCTTTAGCTAGTTTCACAATCGTGGTGAAATGAATATGTTTAAACTAAACGTTTGCTTTCATTGGAAGGATTTTTACCATTAATCTAGGAATCCTGGAGTATTTCGCCAAAAACAACGCCTGGATCGTCGAACATGTGGTGTCCAAGCGTTACGTTCAGGAGTTCGATGACGGAAATTTTTCTGACATCACGTATACCATCTACTTGAAGCGACGTCACAACTTCTACGTCATCACAATCATGTTCCCGAGCATACTTGTGAGCATCGTCGCCGCTGTCGGTACGTCCGAAGAAAAGCGATTTAAAGTTGGCATTGCTAAACACTAAGCAATGGCAGTGTGTGTATACCGCGGGATAAATTACGTCATAAATGCTACGTCGAAAGGCAACATTTTGCTTAAAATGAAGACTTCAATCAAAGATTTATTTTACAACACTATTTTAAATGAAACAATGGGCAGTCTATGCCGCTTACAGAACCACGCCTTCGGTTTATTGATTAGGCAATAAGTTTTATCCAACACTTCGATAAACCTATTTCCAAAATAATGTTTTGAGAGTGCTCCGTCAGACGGCCGTATTGTGAAAAGGTTTGTCGAAGTGTTTTAAGAAACTATACTCTTAATCAAACTCTGTTAAAAGACTGAAGGCGGGGCTCAGCATAGACTGCACTATGTTTCATTTAAAATGGTGAATAAATAGGAAGTTATCTTTGTTTTATGTGTTCATTCAAAGCAAAATGTTGATGAAGCAAAATGTTGCCTTCTGACGTAGCATTTATGACGCAATTTATCACGTGGTATTCATACACTGAAACACTAAGCAATGGTTAAATGTTCAAAGTACCACGGACCTTAATATCACCATAAGACTAACACCACAGTTTAAGAAACAACCGTATCAGTCTTCTAATTAAATCCTCTTTAAATTTCGTAGGCAGCCTGCCATTTTACCGACAAGCGCCCAGATGATGTCATTGACATGTACATTTAACATCTTTGTACCGGCTTGAATGTGAGCCACACAAGCTTGGATGGGTCAAATACTCTTCTTTGGAGGTTGATCAGAAACATCTGAGCGCTGTCAGGAAAAGGCAGCCTCAAACAAAATTTTAAAGTGGATTTAATTTGAAGACTGATACGGTTGTTTCTTAAACCTTGGTGTTAGTCTTATTGTGATATTAAGAAATGGAATTAATTTATCTGTACACTGAAACATAAAATAACTTCAAATGGACTGTCATTAGTACTGTTTATACGGGGAAAATTGAAGATTTGAAATTGAACTTTCCGACTAAAGAAAAACACGAGAATTGGACATTGAATTATGCTTGTTTGTCTAAAGACATTATAGATATACCAACATATCGCACACCATTTTAAAGGCAATTGACTCTTCTTTCCATGTCACTTATTTAAAAATGGATTGTTTTTTATGTTGGTTGAGAAAATTGCATAAAACTGGACTCTACCGCGAAATCGGGTAAGTTTGAGTTACATACCTTGTTTCTTTTTTGTATATGAAAGACACTAAATATCTTCAGATGTGTTGTTTATCTCATTGTATATGTACCCAAAATGGTTTTAAACAGCATTTAAGTGACAAACAATGATCCAGATGCCTGTGGAGCGGCTATGGTAGATGCTTTTTCTCCAACCTCAGTTAAACAAAATTTAGTTAAAAAGCTTAGTGAAAATAATTGCGTACGTATATGCGATAATACGTGGTTGTCATGGATATTCGCGCAGTGATTCAGCGTGTGTTAATGGTCTGATCGGTCTTTAATTAGTTCTAAGAAGAGTGGGCAAGATAAGAATTTCTAGCATGGTTAAATTAATGGATCTACTTATCTGAGGTGGGAGAAATAGGTTTTCCGCTACCCCAGAGGGCGGAAGGTCTCCATGAAGATGACGCCTCTGCAGCCATATGCCGCATTCCTATCTATGTTTTTTATGTATGTGTGTTTAAAGACTGTTTTTCTGGTACCTTTAACTATCTATGTGTTCCAAGTTTTCTGCTACCCCAGAGAGCGGGGAGAAGTTCATCTGGTACTTACGACCCAACTGCAATTAAGCTGTCCTCATAATCATCGTTTACTATCTATGTGTTCCAGGTTTTCTACTACCCCCAGAGAGCGGGGAGAAGGTCTCCCTGGAGGTGACCGTTCTCCTGTCACAGGCTGTCTTCTTGCTCCTCATATCTGACTTCCTGCCGCCCAGCTCCGACAATATGCCTATTCTGGGTAGGTTATACTTTTTATATTACTGGATTAATTAAGCATTTTTTGTAAATCATTGAATGTAAGAAATATAAAACATTCATAGTAATGTAAACTGAACTACAATTTGACAAATATAGTTTTAATTGGTGTCTCAATGTATAACTAAAAAACAGAATTGTAATTGTTATGTGTTCTGAAAAGAAAAGATGTTTTAGGGTAGAGTCTTTAAAAGTTAGATATACAACTGGAAAAAAAATCATGAATTTTATGTATATGTCAAAAACCTTTTTGATATAACCGGATTTCGAGTATATACGTCGTTACTATAGCAACGCTTTATAGTTTTTGTCTTGATTTATAACCGGTTATATGGATGTTAACTCAAAAATATAATTAATTTGATAAAAAAATAGTGTAGGGGTTTCACCCCATTCCAGGCCTGTATTTCGCCGCCTGCATGATCCTCGTGAGCTTATCTCTCGCACTTGCCATCCTCGTGCTCAACGTGCATCACCGTGGTGACGTTGCCGGCATCCCACTTCCGGTCTGGCTTCGCGCCCTTCTCCTCCGCACTTGCCCGCCGCGCAGGCACAGGAGAGACACACAGGAGATACTTCCGGACATAAACGTAAGCAATGTCAGCCATTATTAAAAAGAAATATTTACGAGGTTCAATTATCTTTATTTAAAAATTGTCATTTGAACCATTTATTAATTATGGTCTTTATAATACACTCCACAAAATTAAAGGGCTATAATTTCATCAATTTAATTATTACAAACAATTTCTTTTATTATATGTCTACATGATATCTGGCCCCAATTTCTCGAAACTTCTTAAGCTTAACAGGCTTAAGTCGCTTATTTCAGTTAGCCCAAATACATACTTATAATGGGTTTTTTTGATAAAAAATGGTTCCTTCTAATAAGCATACAGATTTTTCATATATATTTTCTAAAACCACTTAAAGCTGTAAATATAACGCATATTATAGAACAACAAAAATAGTGAGTTTAGCTTAATCCTGTTATAAAGGACTTAAGAAGTTTCGAGAAATCCGGGCCTGTAGTCAACAATTAAATTTCAGTAGTGACCACACCTTTTGATCTCATGTGTTTACCATTGTTATTCGCTATTACGTACTTTAATTATAGCTCTTTAATTCTGTGGTCCTTCAATTATTTTGAGGAATATATATTGGAAACAAGATATATAATTTCCATTGTTAGTTCATTGTATAAATCGGTTAAATGCGCAATATTACACCCAGATCAGATTTACCACAATTAATAATATTGTTAAAAATATTCCAAAAAGGATGAAAAAATGTCGAAAACAAAGGTTCTTATGAAGGATACCGAGTTTAATTTGAAAGAAATGAGCATAAAACACGGTATTTCTACCTTATGAGACTATAGTAGACCACAGTAAATCTTTTAGCATTCACCAATCATTTAATATGTTTGCGTTTTCTGCTATTAAATGCACGGGTACGATCTTGTTGTCAGTAATTGATATTTTCCATAAATGCATTATTTAGTAAGTTACATAGTTAAAGGGTTATCAGTCAAAATTGATGTTTGGTATACATGCGTATGTATTGATTACGAATAAGAGTTTGTAAGTTTGATATTCGGTGCACAGATAAGCTTGTCAATTTTTAGGCATTCACGACAATGTTAAATTTGTATGCGTAGTGACACAACACAATGTTGGTTTAAAGGGGATGTCTCACAGATGATAAAATAGCGAAAAAAAATTGTCGAAAAATGACATAAACTTGGCATCGATGTGTACAATGCATTGAAACTTACTAACTGAAGTACCACATAGTTTACAATTTATTTAAGTTCAGCAGTTATTTCGTATTTTTCCATTAAAAAAGATTACTGGGTATGTCTACCAGGTAGAATTCATTAATTATGCGAGATTGGCTATCGGTGTTATCACTTGATATTACCGAGGTAGGTGTATACCTTAATTATGTCACCCGCTTCAAGTAAGCCGTACTAGCTCAGTGAGTTAGACGCTGGACTTCGCCGTTTTTGGCGACGCGGTTTCGAACCCGGTCTCCGACACATAATTTTTTTACATTTTGGTACCTTTTTTACAATTATGATATCAAAGCGTAACACATTCTTTTAGATAATTGTCCTGAGATTCGTCACAGAAAAAACCTTTAAAGGGTATTGCTTATGGATTACTAATATAAAACAATCATCGAAAATACGCTACAGATAGATTTATGGCAGTTTGTATTTTTGTTCATTTCAACTGAAATCGGACGAGGAATGACTTGTTAAACATTTGAAGGCCAAAAAAGTGTACTTGAAGTATCGGTAATTATTTATATATTATTTGCATGTCAAACCTTTTGAGATGATACCAAAATAATATGGGATCATCAAGTTTCCAAAACTCACCTTATTGTTCATAGGAAAAGTTGACATTCAACTTAAAAATACCTCTTAATATTGACTAATTTGGAAATAAGTCACGTCTTATAATCATTTGACAGACTAATAGTTCCGATATATAATTATAGTGCAGAAGTATAGGGTTTTTCGAAAGCAGATGCACTTGCGAAAATTCAGCTTCATTTCTTTAAACAGTTTGAGGCGAAAATTTTCAACACAGAATTATCCTATACTTATTATCATTTATAATCCGATTTAGACCGAAAATAACAATATCGGTAGAAAGAAAATGATCAAACTAACAAATAACTTGGGAATATGATTTGTTATTGGTCCCATATAGAACTCAGCATACTGCAGCAGAAAGCCACTGAGAAAACAGAGTCTTACGTATTATTTGACATTTCGGAGTCCAAGTAGTTTAACCGGTGATATATTTAAGCGATATATTTCTAAAGCTTAACGATTCTTTTCAAGTCTGTCGAAATACATACGTACTATTATGCTTTTTTTCTATGTCTAATTTGTTTATGTATTTCTTTGTTACATTTGCTTGTTCGTGCAAAATGTTTGCACAATTTATTTAAATAGTCACTGTTTTAAATCTTAAATATGTTCATGAAACTGGTCGTGTCTGAAAACAATTTGCCAGATGCGTTTTTGTTTTCGTCGGATACTAACGAAAGACCCATTCAGTTAGACTCTTCGTAGCGATAATAATAAAGTGGGACACACGTGGGTATCCGACAAGGATGTGTGTCTAGGAGTCACACTTTGACAACCAGTTAACGTTTTTAACGCTTTGTTTTTCTGCTTGCAGTTTTGCACAGCTTCGACCATGGATATATCAACAATTGACTCGGAACTGAAACCACGTGACAACAACTCAAACAGGTGCTCGCAAACAATCACTCTCGGAATACCTCGGTGCTTTTCGTCGGCTGACATTAAACAAGATTTGCATGATGATCGGATGCTTGTTATGCTAAGAGAACAACTAAAAGCTCTTCACGGAATACAAAAACACCTGGCTGATATCAATACTGCGGATATCGAGTCGAGAAATGACATCAATCCCGGAAATGACGTCAGCGATGATGTCAACACTGATGACAAAGTTCATTGGCGTCGCTTAGCCCGCGTTCTTGACCGGATATTTCTAGGATTTTATTTGGTTTGTTTCGCCATAGTCACCCTGATTTTTATTGTGCAACTTTGTCACCCGCCTGAAAATGAATTCAAACCAAACACGTTTTAATGTTTATAGACAGAATTGACCTATTTTGTCGTTATCTATGTCTGGGGATGCGCGGTGTCTCCGAAATGTACAAAAGCATGACTTGTAACTGATGGTACAGATGTAGTATTATGTGTGTGTTTGTGTGAATGTGTGTGTATAGGCAAATAAAATTAAACAAAAACGGCATCATTTTTAGTAAAACATTTTCTTTGGGGTACAATTGAAGAGTTTAGGAAATAAAAGGCTAGCTTCCGGCCGTTATGCTTTTTTGAGAGCCACAATGGCAGACGAGTAAATATAAGTTTTAACTTGTGTATTTACAATGACTGTGAAACAAGTAATTACAACATTATATTTATCATTCTCGTTTGCAAAGTCTTACGCGTAAAAGAGGTATTGTGTTCTTGTGGGAACCGGAGTATGAATACCTGACGAAGCGGGTGCGCTCAATTTCGAGTAAAATACAAGATCTCCATTTCGTTCTTACAAACATGATGTGCATTGTATGTGCGTTAATAACACATTTCAAGGAACACCTTTTTTGTTGCTGAGGACCGCGTCGTTAGTTACGGAAAGTCGACAAATGTGTCTTGATATTGACAAATTCAGTACAATTCACGAACGGAAAGTCAAAAACGTTTTCGACTTTCAGGATCTTATGACACAATTCACAACTTCTCCCTCGAGAATATGTCTATTTTTTATATAAACATGTATTCGTAAAAGGAAGCATTATAGTCGTTGTAAGTAATTCAAAGAAATAAGCTTTATAGACGGAATAGGTGAACATAGCTATGTAAGGTATACAACTTGTAATATATCATTCATTATCGAAACTAAATAATCGAAGTCTTGAGACGTGTTATAATAATAACGGCCTTTTGTTAAGTTGCCATAGTATTTTTTGTACTACGGTTTATCAAGATATACAGCACGAGAAAGTTGTATTCTGATACTACAAGGCGGATTTTCTTCAAAACAAAGAAGAGGAGATATATTAGCGAAAGACATTACTAGGTATGAGATATTGTTGTTGAATTCGTCTTTATCCATACACATTCAATAGGCCTAACGCAACCAGTTCACTATTCCTTTAATCGCAAATATACTCTGGTCAAAACACTGAAAGGGGCTTTAGTAAAATACACATACTAAATAATGTGAGCAAAGTTTCAACGTTGTAGGAGATGTATGGTTTTAACAAAAACTCAACTTGACATCAGGCAATAATGACAAAGTGAAACCACAGTATGTGAGTGAAACTCTCCAAAAGGAAACTTTTACAACAAGTGATCAATTAATTTGTAGTAATTATCAAAGGCAAAGAAATATTACTCTTTTGGAAGGAAGAAATTAATAATATTTATTCTATTCTCTTATTGTCTGAAAGTCATCAAAGCTGATAGAATTAAGCACATTTTTTTTAAAGACTTTGGAGGAAGGTAAATTTAATTTAATTGTCTCGAAAACATATTTTTCCAATGACATATTTTGTTCTGCAAGTGCATTACAGTATGACATGACAGTTTATCATAAAAATATGATAAATCATGACATAAAATAATATCTGTATAATGAAAGAGTTTAGAGGTTTTCAAAGCAAACTATATGTGAATACATTTTTCATACTTGCGTCTAAAAATACTTTAAAATTTCGTCAACTTAGACCTGCTAAAAAATCCCCCTGAATACAACCAAAATCCCCCTGAATTTTCAGCCTTTTGAACAAATCCCCCTGAATGGTCTCCAGAAAATATGGCATGTATGCTCAAGGGTTAAACATATGATTCAGTAGTTTGACCTTGGCCTTGGAGTGACGATTTTTTTAGTCTTTATTGGTTTTGCATATTGCCTGAATGAATCGAACATTGCAATGTGACCTCCTTCAATGGATGTAGGCGATATAGATACACGAAATGCATGGTCTCTTGACTTGGTATTGTGACCTGGCGTTTTTGGAGTATCGGTTCTGTGCGTCGCCTTGGTGATTACAGCACGTGACCACTAAACACCTTTAACATATAAAAAGGAAGATGTGGATCTTCGAGAGGGCACGAAAACCTTATGGGCGGTAGGAAGGCAGCCAACAAGTGGCAGTGGAGTTCTATATTCCTATATATTTTCTCCATCTTTTTTGACGGAGCGATTAAAAATAAGTTCATTTCAATAGCGGTATAAGACACTTGCAAAACCTGCAAACCTGCAAACCTGCAAACCTGCGAAACTCTTCCTTAATTTTGCATTCAAATGTATGTAGGTGAATTTTGAATTGAACTGAATTGAATTGTGCTTGCGTAAATTCCATAAGTAAGGTAATAAATTGACTTCAGGCATATCAACTACTCACTCCCTCTCTGAGCTTGCACGTACTGGTGGACAGATTGAACGACCATCTTTTCATCGGATATAGTAACTACTTCGGGGATAGACACAGGGAGCCGTGTGGTTAATAATGGTCTTGGAATAACACATTTATTTTTTACGCAAAGTATCACTGATATCCAGAAATCAGTCCCAATATTGATTTAACTTTTAATACCCACGAAAAATAAATCAAAGGGAAGCAAATCGCCGTAGAAAAATACGTTTTAATTTCACAGTAACTTCGCTTGATTAAACGGTATTAATCAATAAAGAATGGATGTTAGTAACAAACAAGTTTGTTTTTGTTTTCTAAAAATAATTGTATAAGCATTTTAATCTAGTGAGGGTGTTTTTTTCGCCCAAAGAACTATTTGCTGTTGTTGTTTTTTTTAAATAATCTTTGCGGCAGTAATATAATACGCCCAAATACACCATTTCGGACTAGATTTTTTTTCTCAAATTGTTCTCCCCCAAACGTCCATGCCAACACTTTAAATCAAACAAATTTAGGTCCTGAGGGAGGGGTGCAAGTCAAAAGGTTACGCCCTCTTAGCTACGTCCTCTTAAGTCAAATCATCGAGCCGCCCTTGGACCAAGGCATCAAGTTGGTATTGATATTTATATAGTTATAAAGGCTTGATTCGTTCAAATTAGTTTATATATTACCAATAATACATATAAAGTACATTCAGTCTCAACGTTTCATAGCATAATACGCATGTAGATTTGCTCATTCACTAACATGTATACTATTCAATGCGCAAGAAGACGAATTCCATTTTATGTTTGAATGTCAAGTGTGGGCTGATATTTAATAGATAGAAATATATCCCTATTATTATCGACATCGACCCTCGGTGTTCAAAGTTATTAAGCTTTTTTTTCAGTCAGAAAAGATACGTTTACTGCAAAATATATTTGTTAGTCGGCGCCCAGAAGGGCACCGACTATATTTGATATTACTTTAGAAATATTCCAACTAAGGGACTAGTTCATAAATTGCAGAAAAATGCTTTCAATAGTTTCCACGTTGAATGATAAAATATGAAGTTTAGTTTGTTTTATAAAACTGAACACTTTAATTGATAATGAAACCTTAAATTATAATAGCCCTGCTTATCTTTTTTATCTTTTTTTATCTTAAATACCAACTTAATCATAACAACTCGGCCATCTCCGAGATAGAGATACAGGCCGAGGTGTTCCGATTGATATCAACTTCCGCCCAAATAGATGAAGGTTACACGGTAATATTACAATATCCTTTGTGTATGTAAACCTCCTACGCAGAAATCTCGCTTTGCGACAGCGAAAATGCCGAGTTTTGAAAAAATAACTTTGAGCTTAATTGTTTGTTTTGAAAATGTAATTCGAAAGAATGAACTCCAGATAATTCCCTCTTGGTGTATAGTCTTTTTATCCCCGTTCTTTATACACTGAGTGAAATGTGTTACAAAACTTATACAAAATATAAATCAAGGAATTCACATAACATGCCGGTACAAATAAAAGGTGAATTTTATGCTATTGTTTTTGTACATGATTCTTTTTTTAAAATAGAAATGCCAAGTTAAAGTATTTGTTTCGTTAAATTTGTATATTATACATTTTGATTCTCGCAATATATTAGAATAATAAGAATGAATCTTAAATATTAGTAAAAATGAAATGAATTGTTAAGTTACTAAAATACATTGATTCATGTTTCCATAGTATGACTGCTTATTTATAAAAAATAGTTTTCGACCGATCGCTATGTATTCATGCATAAAATTACGTTTTCAAATAATAAGAGTCATTTTCGACCTATTTCATCGTGTATATTTGTTAGAACTGTTTAAAATGAAATAAATTGTGTTATTTTTTCTGTTCTATAACATTTACATAAAACCCTATTAAACACCGTGTGCTCCATATTAACCCTTTATTGTTGAAAAATTTCATCGAAATACCAAAACGTCATTACATTTAGCCTTCTGTTCATGCAATAACTTATTACCAAAATTTATACAATCATAAACTATAACTAGATGACGTCAACAAATATAGAATTTAACATTTACATCCATTTTCTTTAGACAAACTGAGAAAACTAATTTGACAAAGATTTATTATATACGAATAAAATTGCAGTCAGAGCTGTTGTCCTAGTGAAAACAATTATCTCCATAGCTTACAGTCTACATTCCGGGATTCCTCTTACACCCAAAGAGCAGGGGGAAATGTATCTTGAGGTTACTTTGCAGCTGTCTCAAGCTGTATTCTGTCTGATGCTCTGCCACTATCTTCTTAGAATGGTTCTTTTCAACTTCCTAGGGAACTTGATTCTAATAATTAATTTACATGTACATACTAATGTATATACAGTTATCCTGGTCATATATACGTTTCCTCAATAGTCCGATCATAATCAATGCACATACACACATGTTTTAAGAACCAAGAGGCATAACTGTTGCCCAAAGAAGGTAAGGCACAATCGCCTATGCCAAGGCAAGGGTGTTTTTGTTTCAGGTATTTATTTTGCGTGCTCGGTGATGCCAGTAGGACTCATCTCAAAAGCCCTCACATAGCAAGGGTCGCTTATTTTCTGGGAATTCCTGGTATATTTTCTTCGCAGTGCTCGTGTAGATAGTGGAATTTCCAGGGTAAAACACCTGGGACCATGCTTACTAACATTCTTATGTCTGAGTTCAGACTCCAGTGGCAAAACTTTTCATTTCATTAACTGTAACTTCCTTTCAACTTGAGTTTTTATGATGAAATTTATCGATTTTTATTACTTTTTGAAATTGTACAATTATTCTCATTTATTGGTGTATGACGAGTGAAATAAAGATGTGTTTTTTTTAGAAATTTAAGAAAATTGTTTTTTTTCTAAATCTTAATTTAGACTTGGACCAAAGACTATTCGTAAGCATGGCCCCTGGCCAGACCATTAGATAAAGGGCTTCCTTGACAAACTAGCCGGATTCTGTACAAAGAAAAAATGCTGGCGACAAACCGCCTCGCAATCGCGACAAGACATAACTTTCCGAAAATGGTGGCTCTACAAATGAGGTACTGTAACAGGTCTTATTTTTTGTTATTCGTTTTTCTGAGCATGTGCACTTAAATAATGGATACTATATAAAAATAACATCGGAACATCTTGGCCGTCTTCTACCGAAAACAACCTTGGATGGTTATGGACGGTTTACAATGTCAGAATTCTTTACATTAAACAACGCAGCAAGTAGACCGTGTAATAATTTCGCAGCTAAACATTAGGACTTTACTCTTAGGATTGAACTTTACTGGGAAACCATTTTAACTTTGTAATACATAGTACACGTTAAAGCTGCACTCTCACATATATATTTACAACTTTTTTTCTTTTTTGTCGTGGAAAGAGCAAATTTTTGCGTAAATATTTGCAAAACAACGATAAATGATTGCTGACAAAAGATCAGATCGCTGATATTCATATTTCCGTTGGAAAAATAATGTTTTATGGCTTGAACTGTTACTAACGGTTTAAGAAAAATGCATAAAACATCAATTTTTATATGTAAATATAAAAATCTGCGATCTATTTTCTGTCAGCAGTCTTATATAACTGGTTTCCATGGATTTTCACAAAAATTGGCTCGTTGCAAGACGAAAAATAAAAAAGTTGTCAAAACGTTCAATCTGTGAGAGTGCAGCTTTAAAACAGTACAATTTATTAACATTATTTTTATTTATTTTAGTTTTATTCATAAACTCAAGGTCAAAATGTAAATAAAATAATTATGTGTTACAAAGACTTTTATTTTCGGTAAGATATAACGTTTGCAAACATACAAGTGAACTAGTACTTCTGTTTAGTTAAAGTTTATCCTTTTTAAAACGATTTCTGATAACTTAAAAATCATCTGGAGGCTGTTTACTAAATACTTGGATCGCATTTCTGGTCATTAAATACTAAATTAATTTAAAACCAAAGGTTCATGCAGACATGACATAGACACTTATATAATATACACAATAAACTTCCCTCTTACAAATTTCATTCGTTGGCCTGTTCATTAAAAAGAAATCTCATAGTTTGGATTGCCCTATCACGGCCTCTTAACGCCAGCTCCACCACTTTACGGTGGTGTAAAGAAAAAGAGCTGTCGACACTTCCGTGGTGGAGCTGTGCCCTATGTTTACATGAACAAACGTGAGTATGATTTATATTTTATTTGATAATTTCATTTAACGGACATATTTCAAAAATCGGAGAATGTCCTACCGTGTAAGAACACTTCTACTGTAAGCTGGTTACTATTTCGTTTCAATATTATGCAAACTGTGTGTCGACAGCTCTTTTTCTTTGCACCACCGTAAAGTGGTGGAGCTGGCGTTTAGAGGCCGTGCCTTTGCAAGATGATGTAGAATTAATATATTATACAAACAGATACACCTTCTGCAAACATTTCGCAGTTAACTACAAGGCCGTGGAACAGGAAAACCAGGAAGTCTGGCAGAGACTCGTTTTAATTTCCAATACTAAACCAAAAGTATACCTTCTTAAAGACATAAACAAACATTTCGCCGTTGACAAAAAAAGTGAAACAGGAAAACCAGGAAGTCTGGAAGAGACTCGCACGGATGACGGACGACAGAATGTTCCTAATCTTGTTCCTTGCTTGTTTTAGGAATGTCACCCATCAGTTCTTTATTATGTTGATTTATGCACGTGATGTTAAGTACAGTCGAAATTCGCAATGTCGAATTCGTTATTTCGATGTTCTGGTTATGTCGAACTTTTTTTGAATATATGGGTTATACAATTATGTATTTCGGTTATATCGAGTGCTCCTTATCTCGAATTTTAGTGATGGTGGCCTGCATAAGAGACGACAAGGGTGCTAGATAGACGTCTGCATTGCTGAATCTGGCCTGTTTTGCCATTGTTGCCCTAGGCCGGTATTCATAAACACCTTAAATCATTTCTTAACTTAAGTAAATTCCCTATAAAAATCATAGTCAAATTAAAAGAACTGTGAAAGTTATTTTCAAATAAAAAATCGTTTATTTAAAATCATCAACGACAATTAAATATTTAAAATATTATTAAGTTATTAGATCAGATAAGTAAATGTAATTTAGTTAGGAAATTAATTTGGATATTTTATGAATACCACCAGCCCAGGAACAGTCGAAACTCGCTAAGTCGAACTCTGTTATTTCGATGTTCTAATTGTGCCGAACTTTTTTTCAATTAAGTGTTTCACTGTTTGTATTTCGGTTTATTCGAATGTTTTTTATATCGAAGTGTTTAGCGAGGTCCCAGCGACTTCGAAATAGCGAGTTTTGACTGTATTTGTTATACTTACCACTGTACAAGATGTGAACGAAGCATTGTAACTTACGATTTTAAACATATTTGTTCAGTTAAATGGAACTTGATTAACAACTTCAACCACATAGCCGATTGTCTGGTTTACAAAACTGAACTACCATTACAGGAACTGATCATATCATTATTATCAAGTAGTCAGGAAGGATAATGAGTTGCACTTAACATCTTGTTCGTACAATAATAGTTTATTCTTACAAAGGATTGTCACTCGCTTTATGGCAGGAACAAAGCTAATATAAAGGGTATACTAAGTTTATGCTCATACTTGAAAGTGGTTACCTGTAAGCATATTAATTCTAATTTATGTCTGCAGAAACGTACGAGATTTAGGCGTAAAAATAATTGTTTGTTTTCACTAACTCGACCGACCCTATTTTGTCCTCCCGGCCTTACACCTTTTTAGCCGTAGTGTGGATTTTTTTCGTAATTTCCTAAAAAGATGTGCATTTCATTAAGTGAACAAGTTAAAATTTGACCATTTTATATACAGAACATTCAACAACAGTGATTTTCCATGATATAGGTCGGTTTGGTACTGAAGCGTGGTCCCCCCACCACCAAAAAAATAAAATAGAAAGAAAAGTTATGCCTATCTACCTACCCAATTGCTTTGTACATGTTAGTGGATCTTTCTTTATTTTTTTGAATACTTGAACAATAATCTTTACTAAGAAAAAGAGAATCAAGTGTTGTAATTAAAGAAGATCCAGACAAAAAAATTGATTTATAATGTTTTCTCACGACTCGCGAGTATAGGAACGCAAATATTTAAAGCTTGAGACAAAAAAAGAACATGCAAACGAGCACTTCATTTTCTTTTTATTTGCCTGCATTTTGGATTTTAATTAATCGTATGATAACCTTGTCACACCACAATTCACAAAACTCAGTTGTGATAAATCGGATAATAAAAGGAAAAACAATTTTAAGATGTTAGTGTAAACAAGGAACTTTTGTATTTTGGCCTTATTACAGGGATTGTTCGGCGACAGAGATATGAAAACCACAACTCGATAAAACCTACAATGACGTTCTTTACGTCATTGTTTTTTGCTATAACCGAATAAAAGTACACTATATTGTCCAAGCCATGCATTTTTAGAAGTAATTAAATAAATGGATTATACTACACTCAGCCAATCCACTGATATAAAACACGAGAATTGGTGGTGATGTTTAAGCTGATTTATACTCGTACTCGGGCAAGCCCCATTCGGCTAGTGCTTTCCGATAAGATTGTTAGTCATTTTAAGTTTTTGGAGCATAATTATATGGCATAGTGCACAGGCAGAATGTAACCCTGGTTAGAGCAACCCTGGTTCTTTAGCGTGCATTGTCACACAGGACCTCAATTTAAAGATACACTATTACTCACAAATAAGATTTACCACAATTAATACAATTGTTTTAATATACCAAAAAGGGTGAATGAATGTAAAAAACAATGGTTCTTATGAAAAATACCGAGTTAAATTTGAAAGAAAGATCCAGAAAACACGGTATTTCTACCTTATGAGACGAAAGTAGATCATAGTAAATCTTTTAGCACTCACCAATCATTTAATATTTTTGTGATTTCAATCTTGTTGTCAGTCATTGATATTTTCCATGAATGCATTATTTAGTAAGTAGTTAAAGGTTTATCACTATGTGTATGTATTGATTTTGAATAAGAGGGTCACTTTAACGTTCCTCCCGGAGACGACTATTCAAGTGTTGCGGCGTGGAATCGAACCTGTGACACCTGGGTTAACCACTATGAAAATGGATCTGTCACGTCCTCATATCTAAAAATTATTAGAATCTACCATTTATATACGTTTAAGAAAAGCATTTGTCACAATACATAAATTATGCGCACCTGTAACATAGTATGCGATGCTAAATATATACGTCACTCGGGTAAGATCTGAGGTTGTTTTGGAATAGTAAGGGTTATGTAGTAGCACATGATCGCCGACTTATTTAAATATTTGTATTAGTGGACGTGCCATTTTCGTCATCTACCGGATGTTACATTTACACCACCTTTGTAAGGGTGTACCCATACATTCATGGCGTACCGTACATTTGGTAAGTTTGAAATCTTTCATACACCATGAGTGATATTAATTTATTAATTGGATCTAAGAATGGTGTAGCTAATCGGATTGCGCGTTTTAATTAAATAACGGACCTATGCAGCGAAGGAGTCAATAATGTATGACCGTAAGATTGACTTAAGTTGCATAATGAATACCAACCCATATGCTTTATTTCTCACCCGTACGATTACCATAATCACTGTACGAGTATTTTACTATATTAGTACGAGTCCCTCACAAGCCTTTTCATATGTTTTAAAACGGATGTGGCGTCCGAAGGATTGTCCTGCGGTACCCTTACATTTCACACAAGGGCGCCTCGTGATCGAAGTCGAGAACACTTTAAACGGCAGCGTGCACGCCCCGCCAGATATAATTCGTCTACATAGAGGTGCCGCAGACCGCTGATTTCACCCGAAGTCGTAGAAATCCTTTGTTAGGCCCGGTAAATGATGTGACCGTACCTTAATTCAGTATTAAAGGTGACAGTATCGGTCAATGATGCTCACAATAATGCTCACCCATTAATTACTTATATATACATAATGTATAATCATACTGAATAAACTTAATTTCCTATGTATTACATTAATGCCTTAAAGAAATGATCATCCATGACCGAAACTGCCACCTAAGCTTTGTGTTAGCGGTCAACATAATATTTTGTCTACTGAAAAGGCAGTATACTTAAAATTTGTAAACGCATTTATTCCAGAAGATCAGCAGTCAGCCGTTATTGATTTTAATCATGTGAAGCGTTAGATATAAACAGTGTTAGCGGGTAGTTTACACAACATCATGAAGACCACCAAAAGGTTGTTAGTATGTCCTTGTTCTTGGACAGGGTCCACATCCTTTAACCATTTCGTATGTTCTACCTATTAAATAATTACACGATGTTGTTTTCCTCTCTTTCCTAATTTACCAGCACAAATGAGAAGCACCAGCGGATCTAGGGGGGGGGGGGGGGCACCCGGCACGCGCCACCCCTAAAATCATTTAAGTTTACTTTTTATATTTATATAGGGAGGGAAAGTAATAAAATGCACCATTACAGACTAAAAATTGTTTAAACCTTCTCGGTGGAGTACCCCAAACCTCCCTGCCATCAATTAAAATAAACCATTCGGTTCAGAGGGAGGGGCGCAAGTCAAAAAGGTTACGCTCCTAAGTTACGCCCCCTCTTACGTCAAATCCTGGAGCCGCCCATGAAAATTTGCAGGTTTTGTTTCCAGAATTTCACAGTCAATCTATCATTTATGCCATCAGTGCGTAATTAAAATAAATAGTTCTGTAAAACAAAATAATTATGCACCGCTTCCAGGTTCCTCTCATCTTATTGTTTTTACAGATTGTGCATTTAGCACATTTGTTTTCCAAAGTAAGCAAAGGGAAATCTTGATTCTCTGCATTATTTCATACTAATAACAAATGCAATTTGTCTGTGATTGTCTAAAACAAAAACATCAGCAGATAACATTTAACATGATTTGTCGATTAATTTTCCTTATCTTAGTTTTTTTTGTAAGGACACGTTGCAATCAAAAGATAATCCCGTGCATTGCAGAATCATTCTCAAGATTTACGAGCCCTTTACTCAATGTACATGTATAAGTCCGTTCATTCGGTGCTCCTCGGCTATTTTGTATCGAAAACAACCTCGGATGTATGTGGACGGTTTGCAATGTCAGAAATCTTTACACTGTAACTACGCTGCAAGTAGATCGCGTAGTAATTTCAATTTAGCAGTTAAACTTAATGACTTAACTCTTGGGAATCATAATTATGTTTGCAATAATAAACTTCACTGGCAATCAATTTAAACTTAGATCAAAAAATATAACTCCAAAACACTACAATTATTAATAATATAATTAAAAAAAATACGAACTACTTCTACTGATGTACCGGCATACATCCGAGCTTGTTGTCGTTAAAAATTGCCGAGGAGCACCGATTGACATCTTAGGTTGTTTTCGATAGAAAATGACCGAAGTGTTCCGAATGAAGTCCGTTCTGTCGATGAATCGCAGGTCATGGACAGGGAAATGGTCTTAAATGATTATATTTAAATGCGAAACAAATAGTAAGGGACTGGTCAGTACATTGACATTCTGGTTAATCAAATGCAAATATATTCGTAGTTCTTCATAAGTTATCAATTAAATATAAGCAAGAACATGTCTATCTAGCATCTTAACAGAGATATCCTCTGATAATATTATGCCTATCAGTATCTGTTGTTCCTTTCGCTAACAATCACTTGGATATTCATTATCGTTAGTGAACGTAACCATCTATCAGAACAATAATAACATTAAAGCTGCACTCTCACAGACCGAACGTTTTGGTTTTTTGTTTTGGAATGAGCCAAATTTTGCGTAAATGCCTGTAAACTAGGCAATAAGACTGCTGACAAAAGATCAGATCACATTTTTCATATTGACGCTCGAAAATTGATGTCTTATTGCTAAAAGTGAAACTTAAGTTTTAAGAAAAATGAGTAAAAACGCCAGTTTTTCAAATAATTGAGATCTGGATTTGGTGCAAAAAATAACTAAATCTGAGACAAAAATTAAATATAAGTCAAAACTGTCAATCTGTGAGGGTGCAGCTTTAAAACCAGATCAAGGAAAATAATTACATAGAATCATTCATAAAGAGTTTAATAAAGAATAATGTGCTACGAAGGATATATTTTGAACGAATTACAAAGTTCGTAAACTGTTAGCAGGTTGCTATGTTGTGTTAAAGTACTCAAATACATATGACAGATTGTGGAAATTTAATATAAGTAGCGTACACCAAATTAAGCCAGAAAGAGACATTAGCTATTTATCAATGACAAGAGCGACAGTGTGAAATTGTGTCACGAAATGAAGGCAATATATGGAGAAATTTGTTTTTTAAAAGTGTGTAAAATGTTTTAATGTGATAATGCTATACAGGAAATGCATTTAACTAGAATCAGGATGTACATTGCTGTGAATAATGCTGCGAAGCTGATAACTGGTAAGTGGTTTGTATTTTACGAGTATGTGTAGATTATTGTCAATTTGGAAGTCTTTATGAAAACTGAACAACCATACGAACGATTTATTTCATAATTTCATATAAAGACTTCCAAATAAATGAAGACATATTTTTGTTAACTAACGAAGCCCTATAAGAAATATATTTGACTTCTTTCGCCACCATCCCTAAAAATGTGTACGCGTCATAAACGTCAGATGAAGCAGAACGCACGTAAGCATTAGCACGTTAAGTTAAGTAGTTTGCCAATTACACCTCACAACAATCGTAACAACTCGGCCATCTCCGGCAAGCTGTTCAATAATGTCCGAGCTGTTCCGATTATTATAAAAAGTCATGTTGATATACGTGTTACCCTCAAAACCATTCCGAGTACGTCTTAAAGAACTATAAATTATATAATATGTAGAGCGTACGTTTGAGCGTACGTCTGGTTGTGTAGTTCTCCTATTACTCGACAACTTTTACGTCATAACCTTAAGGTGGATGACCAGTTATATAAATTTGCGATTCAACCGATGAGTAGGGGCAAATAAAACGTCGATCAATCAGAAAATTGAACGCCGATTCATTAAAAAGTAGATGCAATGACATCTCATTTATAAAAAACAAACATAATATCAACCATTATTTGGACATCACGCCCTGAACGTTTGAACTAGTTAGAACGGTGGGCATTTTAGAAAGACAGTGTTGTGTTTCGTGCATTTAAATTTAATCATATGTCTAATATACTCCACTCAACTGAGTTATTTCCCCCTTCAGATAATATCCGTCTGATATTTGTACGGTGCGATAAATGAAAAAGGGAAAATGGACCAGATAATATTTAGAAACTGAACCAAACCAACACACACACACGTGACGTTTGTAAAACAAATACGCCTGACTTAATATTCAAGATTCTAAAACGAGCGTTTTAATGTGAAATGCGTGCATTTCGTTTTGAACCACAGGTGTCCAAAATTAAGTGCATATATGTGAAGTGTATTCATAGTCAGTCGTTGGTCACCTGGCTATGAACTTAAAAGAAATTGCATACGGCAAGTTGAAGATCAGCTTTAATGAATATCATTGACACGTTTAATTGGAAACACAAATCGTTTAGTTGCACTCAAAACGCTGTTCCGAACGTTCCGGGTTTCCGGAACAGCTTCCGAACGGTACAAAACAGAGTTCCACACAACGAGAATACAAATGCCGGAATACAAATGCCGGACAAAGGAGATTCTACGACTAGAGGATTCATTCTTTGTATGTATCTTAAAGGGAATACACACCAAATGGTCCGGTATATACTGTTTTTCCACAAAGCAAGCAAAGAGTTGTCAATAATTCGCAAATATGTGGCCGATAATACATCATATTACTTGCTTTGAAGGAAAAATATATACATCAATTTTTTCTTCTCACACGCTGTCCCAGCTGATTTAGCCCGTTTAAAAATACAACACGTAGCACAGTTTGTTGTTTCCGAACACCTTGCAAGTCACGTGATCGTTTCACACACTAACATGTCAGTAAGAGTTTAAGCCATGCAACGCGCTGTCACTTTCATACGTAATAATCTCATTCAAAAGTGATCAAAAACGATGATTATCTGTCGGGCTCTGTGTCTACGTTATTTCGCAGCAGCAGTTTTCCGCTTCCGTTCACTATCCGTTCTTTAGGGAAATAGTTGTAGAAATAGGCGTTTAAACAAATAAATAAGTTTCAAGTTTCGGGAGTCCATGCATGTTGTAAGTATGTCTAGTGTCAATATATAATGATTATATATACCAACATTATTTTTAATGTTACTTGGTAACTCATTTTGAATTGGAAGAATACACAAAACCTGTGAAAAATAATTGATTAGTGTGCCATGTGTTGCATAATTAAGTAAGATTCGGTGCGTTGTACAACAATATCAATCTTACGTAAGTTTTTGACAAATAACATTTTCTTTGCAATTGTATCATTTCGTGCCTAAGTCCCTTTAGTTGTTAAATGATATCATTTTGGGGGCATTCAGTGAGATAAACAACACATCTGAAGACAGCTTAATGCATATAAATGTAAAAAATCAAGGTCATCAACATTGTGTCTGTAAAAACTATTTTTTAGTTCCTTTTTAGACTATCTGCCCATGCGCGCAGGTAGTCTTAAGACCGCAAATTCCAAAGAACTACTTCTATTCATGTCGTTTTAACCCATTTTTTGTCTCAATGCGCTCTATGTTTAGCAGAATGACGACAAAATCATAAAAATAGATTAGTTGTATTGCGTTCCAAGTATGAGTTCTTGCTTGTTCGGCTATTTCCGCGCTGTATTTCTGTATCCCGGCGTTTTATTTTTAGCAGGACATAACTTTTTTTTTAGATCGTTATATTTACAAGATTAATGGGTCAAAATAATGGAAGCTCTAGTAGGCAGTTAACATACTGATATCCACTCTAGTCCAGTTTAGCCCAAGATGTATTACCGACCGCAAGTGCCCCATCGCCTGCATGGTTTGTTATTATAACCTAGTGTGACCCTAAAGCACGCTTATTTGTAATGATGTATTTTTGAAATTACCGTTTCATGAGATAAGAAACAAAAATGATTGTCTGAAAGCTGTGAGTAAGATTATTATTGGTCCCAGCTGAAAGTCAAAATAGTTGTATCTCAAGTTTCGCGTTGCTAATGCTTCAAATACTATGATTTGCCTGCTATACAATTACAAAATACTATTCATTCTATGATTTTTAGGCGTATACTTTTCTATTAAGATATCATTTTTTGCGTAGTAGCTTCGTTCCGGTGTATTCTTGCCATTGTTTTGGACATAAGGCTTTCAATTTATTCTAACACACATGCCCTGATACGACATTGAGTCATACATTTGCTGAAGCAAAGTAGTTCGGATTTAACCTGTAAAACATCTAAAGTGTGCGAAGCATTCATAACAGCACTAGTATTATTTCTACACAGATATTTACGTAACACATAAATAACATTTATTTATCAATAAAACTTAAAAAAGCACAACCATATTCCCATTCTTAAAACAGACAATTTCCGATAATCTAAAAATAGTTTCAACATCATTAATTGACAGATTTTCTAAAAAAGAATTCTACATACATTAATTGACCACATGTTTGTCCTCACCGCGGGAAAACGACCCATCTGATAAGCTCTGCATTTTGATAGGAATTATTTCTAAAATTGCTCGAAATTATAAAAAACATTTTCCTTTAACAATTAAAACGTGTATGTTCATAAAACTTGCCTTACGTATGATATCTAATCAAAGCACCGAAAAACCTTTAGAAGCGATTGAAAGAGGCATGCATTGTAACTTTAAAAACATGGGGATACGTCGACTGAAGTGATACGCTGTGTATTTTGAATGGAATTATTGCTGAAGTTGTGTTTTCCTTAAACAAAACATGTATGTTCATAAAAGGAAATGATATTTTCCAATCGTATGATATTTAATCAAAGCAACGAAAACCCTTTAGACACGATTGAAAGGGGCGTGCATTGTAACATTAAATTGAAGTGACATTTACATAAACAAAATTACACAAGTTGACCTTGTTTTCGATTGGTCGGGCTCAGCGAAAATCCAATCGAAAACAAGGTCAACTTCAAGGCCATCAGCCAGGCGCTTGCAAACATTAATGGCCGATATTGACAGAAAGTAATTAGCGGAAAGTTGTTTTCACTGAGTATGGATGATAAGCACAAGAAAGGTTGGTTTTTATTGATGCATTATACAAACTTTGTTTGTATATGTTAGGAACAGTCGATGAATAGTCGCCATATGCCACCGTTACATGGTCTTGACTCTGATCGCACTGTTTTACATTGGGTTCTATAAACTTTTCCGACCTGGGAAAATCGCACTGACAGGAATGATTGTTTGCTCGATTTCTTTTTTATTTCCGAAAGAAGTGTCAAGTGTTGTATATCATTACAAAGGTTATGGATAGGGCTTTTCAGAAATGTACAGAATGTTTAGATTCCGACGGTAGTGAAAAAGAAAACTGAGATCAAAAGTGACTTACCCGATTTTGGGCACGTCCGGAGTGCCGGTCCTTTCTCTATTGATAGTATAAGTGACAAGGTTTTTGTCCGAAATTGTTGTTTTTTTTTGTCAGTTTTTGGTCATATAATAACTTAATATTACATTTTTGACCAAACACTGAGTCAAATTCCTGTGACTTGAAGGGTATTTGCAAATGTGTTTAAAATCGAAGCACTCTTGTTTACAGTGTATACCTACCTATTAAGCCAAGTATAAATATTGTTAAGTCTCTCAGGTATCTCTGCGTTTGTTTATTCATTTTCATCCCGCATACTGATGACAATGTGAACTATTTACAGTCGAAACACATTTTAAAAAGAAAATTAAGGGACTCGCTCATGGTTTGTAGAATGCACATTTTACGATATAGTGTTAAAACTAAGATACTGACAGCAATTTCAACAAATGATAATATTTGCTCAAATATTTTCTTTGAAGATCCCAATTTTGAACAAAAACACAACAAAAAACAACAACAACAACAAAACATTAGTGACGCAATTCAGCAAAAAGGTTATAGCGTGATTGTTTAGCGGACATTATAACGTGATGTTAGCAATGTATTCGATAGAGGTTAAAATATCTGTCAGCTAATGTATAAATACTGAAGGTCGAGTTGATAAGGCGTTTTCTAATTTGTTATTGACTGTAGCGGTGTAGGCTCGATTCCCCATACAACCAGACTATTTATTTTATATTTTAATTGTATTTTAAGTGTTTTAGAAAAGCGTTTCCAGATTTAACGTATTTTACTCCTTTTCATACGCCAATTACGTGTAACAAACACTTTAATAAATCAAATTTTAGATTGTGAATGCGTTAAATGAATTTCTTCTCAGTTTTTCTTCTAACAGAGTATGCTTGGAAAACTCAATATAAATTGATCTTGGCATTTTGATTTATAATATTCCTCTCTGCTGATGTAACATCTGTGGCAAAATACAAACACTACAAGTCATGTCACTCGTACCGCTGGGAAGTTTTTATGAGACCTTCTTTAAAATTGCAAACAGAAAAAAAATCAGTGAAGTTCCTAATATTTGCAAAGAAATACTGTATTTCATCCAAAATTGAAGAGAGCAAAATATATGTATATGCTAAGAGTTATGCACCAGTGAATTGTAACCACGCCCCCCCCCCCAGGTCCGGGGAATAGCGGGGACTTTGACTTTCGGTCCAGCCAACCGCGGGTAAAATCCCCGCCCTGTGGGAGCGAACTGATGGTAAAATATCCGCCAAATGCCCCCGCACCCCAGGGACCCTAGGTAAAGCCCACTCCCCGCTATATTTTGTGCGAAGACGAAACCACCGCATTCACCCGGCACTGCAGGGCCACCTGTGAGGTAAAGACACGGCCCATTTCCCACGCTATCCCTGGTATAACCCCGGACCTGGGGGGCCGTGGTTACAATTGACTGGTGCATTATACTTGAAAATGAAATTAGCCAATTCATCTCCGTGCACCAACTTTTTCTATGTTTAGCATGTTGTGTATAAATGTTGGGTTACTCATAATCCACGTTAATGCATCATTTGTAATACTGGTGATTTAGTTAGGCCTATATAATATGAAGAAATGCATTCATTTCATGCAAGTCACGAAATTAACAGTTCATTTGAATTTGTGTAAGTTAATTTCAGAAGCAATATACGTTCGTCGTCAAGATATTTTCAGCTTTGAATCTTAATAAGAATAAATCTGTCTGGTTTCAATTTATGCTTATACTAATATATTGTATATGTTTATAATGTATATCCAATCATTATATGTAATGAAGTTCTTAATTTATGCTGAGAACGAAAATTTAAAATCGCCTCGCCCTGTGTCACATGGAGGTGCGTTAGCGCACTCGACGTAGCCTGTGAGACGGAACACCCTTTTTAGGGACAAGACACCAGATAATACAATTACTAGAAAAATGTAATTGTCAAAAAAATAACATAAAATGGAAATCGTTGTATACAATGCGTTGAATCTTACTTACAGATGTATCGAATCACTTACGAGATATTAATCTTTTGCAGTTTTTTTTTTAAAAGAGATTAACACAGCTGAAAACGAGTTTGCTAAAACGCTCTTTGACAGTGTGTGGAGCAATTAGAAGACTAGCAAGATGTTCGGAGTTCGGAAAAAAATGCGCTATTTTCAAAGAAATAGATTGTTGGGCGACGCGATTGTTGCGTTTATTCATAAAATCCTGTAGAATGATGTATTATCGACTGCATGTAAGCTCTAATTGACAATTCTAGGATTGTTTTGAGGAAATACTGTATTTTCTGATTTTGAGTCCATCTGGTGTCTAGTCCCTTTAATATGCGGAAACTATTCTAGACGTACATAATCTTAAGCAACTGAAGTATCTTAAAAAACATGTTCCGAGACATGTTGTTTAGACATGGGTGATAACGGTATTTGCTTTTAATCTTTATTTTGATAAATATCCCTAATTTGCACCATATGTTGTTTTCCTTACCGCACATTAATAATCGTTGTTATGATGTACTAAAAGCAATATTCTACTTTCGCTAGTCGGCAATGGAGGCTTTAAGGAAGAAAAGTACTTAAATAGTAGTATCATAAACTATCTTACAAATCAAAATTGGTTTCACGTAATAATTAGGTATAACTTTTTGGGTTGTCACATTTTGTTTAAGCCAAAACTCATTTTATTTAAGTTTCGCGCGTTTGGATGGCAAAGCATGATCCGTAAAGTACAGGCAAGGATGTGGCGGGGCTACTTCCAGGAGCGTAGCTGAATGTACGTAGAAACGCCGTTGCGTAATGAAATTTTGACAGGTCGAAGTTTTATCATACCAACCCCCCTGAATTCGAAATAAATACCTTAGGGGGTAGGAGGGGTGATGGGTTCCATATGTTGTCCGTAAATCGATCTGCGAAATCACAAATTGGCGCTAGCTACGTGCCTGGCTTCTATTTAACCACGCCCCTGGATTATTCACGGACTTGAGGCCCGGTGTAAGTTTAAGTCGTGTTAGGTCTTGTCGTACACTAGAAGTGCACAGACAGTATGTTACCCCGGTAAGGTCTACCCTGTTTCTTTAACGTACCCAAGCGTACAGCACTTTCACACGGGGACCCCCGCTTAACTGCCCTCCTGGAAAACCCTAAGTGGTAAGGGGGGGGGGTGTCAAACCAACGACCCCTACCCCTATGTTTATAGTCAGTGTCCAAAATCTACACATTGGACCCACCAAGTCATGGCAAAATATCGGTGTGTTTTTTTATATATCAAAACTCTCCGGTATCGCTTTATCAAAAAGATCGGCGTGTCATCGTTCTAAGATATGTATCGGGACTCTGTAAACATCAAAAGCCGCAATCTCTGCATTTTTTCTTGCAATCATTTCAATGCGTTTCAAGTAAAGTAGAAATTTACATAGTTTTAGATACTAGTCACTAACTCTTAAGCATCGTTTTACGTAATACAGTCGAATCCCGTTGGCTCGAATTCCCAGGGACCGGCGAAAATACTTCCAGCCGTCAGTAAAAAGAAATCCTGTCCTTGACATCCAGCTTGAGCCAACGATGAATTCGAGCCAAGCGAGTTCGAGCCAACGGGATTTTACTGTATTTGAACTGATCTGTCATTAAACTTTGGAGACATAACAACATTCATAGCCAATTAGGAAATGTACACTGTGTAATTTAAACGACATTGAAGATGAATTTCATTTTGTTTTAGTTTGTTCAATGTTTAATGATATGCATACTTTTATTCCTAGATACAATGTAAGAAATCCGAAGACGATAAAATTTATTTCATTACTTAACTCTCATAATTAACCTGTAATTAAGAGTACAAAAGCCTTTAAAATAAGAGACTTGAATATATAAAACCGCCCCTAATGACATCCTCTCTTACAAAACTGTTAAATAAGATTTTCGTTTTCACGATAATGTATAACTCGTTTGTAAATGATATATTGCAAAATCATTTATGCATGCTTGCAATATTTATATCTGTTTGTTTTGAATTTATATTGATGAGCTATATATGCCAAAGTTCAACGTTATATTATGTTCTGTTCTGAAATATGTATCATTATTTCTTAATTGGTCGCATGCTGTTTATTGATCAAACAATCTTTCAACTATTGAAAGCTGCACTCTCACAGATTGAACGTTTTGACAACTTTTTTTTTCTTGAAACGAGCAATCTTTTGCGAAAATCCATGGTAACCAGTTATATAAGACTGCTGACAAGAAAATAGACCGCAGGTGTTTATCTTTCAGTTAAAAAAATGATGTTTTATGTCACTTTTCTTAAACCGTTAGTAACGGTCTAAGCCATAAAACATTAATTTTCGAACGGAAATATGAACATTTGCGATCTGATCTTTTGTCAGCAATCTTTTATCATTGGTTTGCAGATATTTACGAAAAAAAATGCTCTTTCCGAGATAAAAAATAAAAAAAGTTGTAAAAATGGTATATCTGTGAGAGTGCAGCTTTTATATAGTGTTGAATTAATCAAAAGTACCTCATATTAAGCATGTGGTCATGTGGTCAAGTTGAATGCTGACTTGAGGGTTAAAGCACGACATGTCGCAATCAACATGTCGACATGTTATCTTATCAACCAGGTAAGTCGACATGATTATTGCGACATGTGTTGTTATAAGGTCGACATCAAACAAATCGACTTGTTTTATGTCGACTTGTTAGTTTTAACACGACATGTTGTAATAATTATGTCAACATGTTCACTTATTATACACATGTCGTGAAATAACTGGCAAGTCGACATAAAACAAGACGACATGACTACATGATTATACAATCTGAATAAACGATATTCTCTTCCATAATATATCAGTGGAGTAAAAGGGAAGTCAAAAAAGTATTAAGGTATACAGTGGAACCCCTTTGGCTCGAACTCGTTTGTCTCGAAATTCTCGTTGGCTCGAACTGGATGATAAGGACTGATTTCTTTAAACTGTAGGTAAGCATCCCCGCTTGGCTCGAATATTCTGAGGCTCAAGGTATTTTCACCGGTCCCTGGGAGTTCGAGTCAAGGGGGTTCGACTGTATTTTAGAGTTTGGGGACCACCCACTCTATTTGTCATACATCGCAGGTCTCTAAGCATTGGGTCGCAAATCATTCCTTTGGCGAATATCCCATCAACCGGCGGTGGGGACAACCACCTCCCCCAACCCCCACTTTGGCTTCAAAATTTTGTTTAAGTCACACTTGGGGATGTGACGGTGTCAATCCATAATGCAGCCATTATAGGGCGCGGGCAGACCTTTGTAAACTCAACAACAACAATAACAACAACAACAATTAAGCTGTAGCCTGACATGCCTATATATGATCACAAGCTATGTGAAGTTAGCTTGACATTGGACATTGGACATAGGGCATTTAAAAGATCGAAGTCGATTGGACACCGGAAATTTAAAAATGAAATGAGTCAAAGGGAATTTAATTTTGTGTTAAAGGGACTAGACACCAGATGGTCCCAAAATCGGCAAATACAGTATTTCCTGGAAACAAGCATAGAACTGTCAATACGAACTAGAATGAGACCGATTATACATCAATTTACATGATTAAAATAATATTTTGTCGCTATCACAGCTGAGTTTACCCGTTTGAAATAACGCATAATGGTATCCCAATTTATAGTGTGTATATTTGGCATGTGAGAGTCACATGATTAGTACAGATACCGAGCAAATTTCGAATTGGAAAAATACGCAAAATCTGCGAAAGATACATGTGTGGTAAGCGATGTGATACATCAGTAAGTAAGATTCAATACGTTGTACACAAAGATATCAATTTTAAGTTGTTTTTTTTTCTTATTGCTTTCAATTGTATCATCAAGTCCCTATAAGCTGTAGATTGACATGCATGTTTGGCTGCACTTCGTAGGCAGAAACATTTTTTTATTACATTTGTTTAATTACGTGTCAGTACAACACAATGTGTAATTTGACCACATGCCATGTAATTTCGTTCTCAACAACAGTAAGCGAAACGGGAAATTCATTAAAATATACGCACTTAGCTTAATCACGTCTTCCGAATGTTCAAGTACATCGACACTACGCTATCTATTCGCTAAACCTTTAACCGGTTAAGCTCGCCTGAGTAGATAAAGCTTTCAGTGTGTTACATATATGGCGACAGTTCATCGTCAGAGTCTCCTTTCTTGAAACGTGACTCTGCCTTTCGTTAAAGCTTCGTTATGTTGATAGCTTTGGTTTTGATATCTGAACCTTGTTTAGATCACGCCCCCTGGGGTAAGGTTCACGTGTTGGCCCACCCCGGGTTTATCATTTCAAGACACAATCTTTTTGTCTGAAATCAGATCATTTAAGTCAAAGATGTTCGACCATTTTATATTTAGTAAAAGGTTGAGCTCCTCTTCCAAGTTTGCTTAAAGCTGCACTCTCACAGATTGAACGTTTTGACATCTTTTTTGTCTTGGAACGAGCAAATTTTTGCGTAAATATCTGCCAACCAGTGATAAAAGACTGCTGACAAAAGATCAGATCGCAGCTTTGCATATTTCCGTCCCAAAATTGATGTTTATGCACTTTTCTTAAACCGTTAGTAACGGGTTAAGCCATAAAACATGAAAATTGGAATGGAAATATGAAGATCTGCGATCTGATCTTTTGTCAGCAGTCTTTTATCATTGGTTTGCAGATGTTTACGCAAAAATTTGATAAATCCAAGACAAAAAATATATAAGTTGTAAAAACGGTAAATCTGTGAGAGTGCAGCTTTAAGTCATGCTCCGAGAGTTATGATTTGGCTCAACAAATAAGCTAAAAGGGTTAATTAAACAACTTCTGTTTACCACACATAAATTAGATGTAGATGTTAGCATAAGCAACCTTTAGATATAAGGCCTGAGCCTGAGACATTTTGCACGAAACCAAACCTGCTTTCACTAAAGGCTACTTGTCGTTCACGATACATAACGTTTGCTTTTTGGTTCCCCGCTTGCAGCATATGCTTTATGATATACCAAAGATGCAAAGCAAAGCCGAATGAACGTTTGGTATTTGGTTCCCCGCTTTCGTTGTATGTTTACGATATAACGGAGATACAATGAATAAATGTGAGCGGCTGATAACCTTAACTGAGATGATGGTCCACTACAAAGCTCGTTCAAATTATGTTCATTGAGTCTAGTCATGCATTCTTAAGCCGCATTTGTTAATACATTTATAAGTATGTTTACTTTATAAAAAAACCTACTTGCCGGAAAAAATAGGACCCAAGCCAATGTTTGACGCCAAACTTTGCAACGCGTTTAAAACACACTGTTTATCGATTGGTCGATATTTATCCAATAATAACTATTAACAAATGTATTCATTAAATGTTAAAAAAAAATCAATAATAAATAAGTAAATTTTATACAATTTGCTGCAGGTGAACAGTACAGGACCGTAAAAGGTCCACTTGTTTCAAATCATGCAGCCTCAAGGCCAGCATAAACTATGATTAAAATGATTCTTAATTTTACATTTAATCTCTTAATGTCGCAAGTATTCATTAGTGTAAAATTTGTTCTTATGTACGGTATTTAACTTAAAACTGGGGTTTGACCCGGTAATCGATCAATTATGTAACCGCTGAAAACTGCCAAATACGCACCTTCATCATGAGAAAAACCCGGATAGGATTTCAGAAATACCAGTGATTTAAAACTTTCGGCATTGGACGTTAACCGCATTTTGAAGAGGTATTGAATGAAGTTTACAAGCATTTTGAAAATTGTTATATTTTACATTACCAGTAATCGGAAAGCTATAAACTGAATAAATAAGGAAAAAGAGAGAACTTGTCTATCATTAACTATCGACAGTGGATGACAATTCATTATACCGTACTAAAGTTACGTATAATTATAAGATTAACCTATAGGTTTCGTTTTGGTTTTGAAAAGAACTTTTGAAATGTTTTACTTCATTCATCAGTAAACTACACATCACCTGAATATAAGGATGTGATATACTTTTATTGTATATTTACGAAAGGGAATTTATTTTTCATTTAAACAGGAACCTAACACACGGGCATTATGAACGGATCTATAAAGAGTTTGATATTAGGTAAGTTGTTTTTCATTATGTATAGGTAATTATTTATTTGGAGGTTTTGATGCAAATTAAACGTTCACGTCTTGTAAGCTTATTTTCATTATATTATGTGTATAATAAAATATGCTATTTAGTTGAAGGTCATTTCAAATTGTTTCCGCTTAACTTCTGTTAAAACTAAAGAACTTAAAATAATATTGTTATATCTTTAAATGCTTTAAACGATATTGACTACAGGGTGTGTAGGGCCTAGGGGTGATAGGGTGTGTGAAGGTGTGGGTGGAGGGGTGTAGGGGGTGGGGACTATTGCTCCTTTGATGTAACTTTTTAATTCCTGAACTTCTATATGTTGTAATGACGTAACAATCTCATGTATAGTTTTAACACTTTTCGCACATGGGCAATCCTTGTAAACTAATTAGAATATGCACTGTAACACAGGATAGCTTTACAAATGAAATACCTGTAAATACTACGCACTACAATGAAATTATGATAATAAACTTCATGTTTTACATGCAAATAATGTAAGTTTATGGAAGACTTAATCGTATATAAAATTAAAGTTTCATTATATGTTAAAGAAGCTTTGGTTATTAGAAATACCTTATTAACTTGGAGATACATGCATTAAAATTGTTCAACCTCCAATTTTTACAAGATAATAATTACTCCTGTATCATTATGTTGTTCATTATTTATTTAAACACTTGAATGATATATTGTTTTACAACATTTGTAAATGTTAAATCATTGAATATACACGTTGCCCAAAATACATGAATACATGTATGTATTGTAGACGATATATGATGTACATGTCTCAATACAATGTCTGTTCTTTACTGTTCTTTAAACAGGATGTGATCATGTAAGCATGTCGACTTGTTCGATATTGTCACGCGAATTATTACACGACTTGCCGCAACAGTTATGTCGACTGATCTAGTTAATAAGTGAACTAGTGGACATATTTATTGCGACATGTCGTATTATGACTCGCAAGTCGACATTAAAACAAGTCGACATACTTATTGCGACATGTCCTATTATGACTTGCAAGTCGACATAAAACAAGTCGACATACATATTGCGACATGTCGTATTATGACTCGCAAGTCGACATAAAACAAGTCGACATATTTATTGCGACATGTCGTATTATGACTCCCAAGTCGACATAAAATAAGTCGACATGAGTAAATAGTCACATCATCGGTATGCAGTATCATACTCTTCCATAGTATTAGGCACATAATAATCATATATAACATAAAAGTCGAAATTATGGTCATAAGGACATTAATGTAATCTCTTCTTAAAAAATTATCGTTTTAGGACTCATATTTTTGTTTACTCTTTTTAAAGCGTATTTTTCTCATAGAATTTGTTGATAAAGATCTTTTGGCAAAATTTCACATAAAACTTACCTTAGAGCAAAAATGAACTTGGGTAACTGCTCAAGAACCTAGATTTGTGCTCAATTACTTTTCTCAATAAAGAATGATTTTTCTTTGGATTCTTGACAACAGTTTTAATTCAAGAGAGAATGCCATTTTAAAGATAGTAAAAACATATACAGTTTTGAATAACCTATAAAGTTATTAGGTAAAAATGTTGAGTCTGAGAATGAGATTTGACTTAAGTATTTCTCGATATTGGAGGCTGGTATATATAGCGCAGCTAGACGAACGTTTAATGTTCATGAAGACCTCCAAATAAATGATAACGCACATATTGGTTGAAATTATTTCTGTAACTGACAAAATACCTCCCAATTGAAGTCGTCGCTTTTATCTTTCATTTTTTTTCTTTTATCTTTCGTCTTTTTATCCATTAAAGATACAAAGTCTAGATAGTCGGACGAAAGAAACACATTAAATTGAATGCATTAGCATGTGAAACTCATTTGAATTAAATGATCAAAACTAAAAAGAATATTGTTTGTGTACAGATAAAAAACATTAGCCTTTTACAAGTGGGGTTTCAATAAATAGCTATATACGTGGCCACGAATTCCCAACTTAAAAAAGCGCCCAAATATCGCTCAAACTTTTTTGTCTGAACACAAATCATATGCATTTTGGTTTGTTTTGATCTTTAAAGTCAAATGAGTTAAACATCATTATGCATAAGAATAAATACGTTTCTTATATATTTCTATCTACACTTTCTACCTTAAAGCTGCACTCTCATCGATGGACCGTTTTGACCGTTTTGACAAACTTTTGATTTTTTTGTCTTGTAATGAGCCAATTATTGTGTAAAACTCTTGAAAACATTGATACAAGACTGCTGACATAAGATTAGTTTTCATATTTACGCTCAAAATTGATGTTTAATAGCTAAAACCGTTACTAACGCTTTCGGAAAAAAATGAGTTTATTTGGAATAAAAACAGTCGATACGGAAACCTACGATTTGATATTTTGTCAGCAGTCTTATATCACTTGTTTCCAGAGATTTACGCAAAAATGGGCTCATCCCAAGACAAAAATGAATGTGTGTCAAAACGGTCAATCTGTGAGAGTGCAGCTTTAATATGCGTTTGTGTAAGAGCCGGTATGTGCAGCAATATTATGTTCAAGTATTTCATCATTTGCACCTCACTGCGCTTAAACATCAGTTTCATCTGAAGTATACTGCCTTCATCTCTGTAATACAAACATGTATGCATTTCCGGTGCAAACTGTATTTAAAGCTGCACACTCACAGATTAACGTTTTTGTCATGTTTTTGTTTTGGAACGAGACAGATTTTGAGTAAATGTGTGGATACCAGTAAGACAAGATTGCTCACTAAAGATTAGATCTCAGTTTTTATATTTATGGTCGAAAGTCTATGTTTTATGGCCAAAAACGTTACTAACGCTTTAAGAAATTTGAAAATTTAGGCCGTTTTTCGAGCAAATGAGATATGTTCTATGGCGAGTTATCTTATATGAATAAAATGAAGGGAGTGATGCCAAATCAGTTGATTCTGAGACAACAAAAAAATGGCATTACTGTAAATTTGTGAGAATGCAGCTTTAAAGCGTCCGGTTAAATGATTCAATTTCTCACATAACATATTGCGATTAAACTAATATGAACGGCAAATAAAACCTCAAACAATATGCAAAATAAACGTCAACTGTTTTGAAAAATACTGCCATCCGATTGGTTAAAAACTATCAATCATTACGTGTATGTAATAAAACACGAGCAGGTATAAGGATGATCTAATACGCTCATCCGGAAGTTTATTTATTTCAATCCATCATGAGCTTTGAAAAACTATGCTTTACAGGCGACATAAGGCTTTTGCGTAAGAAGAAGATTCACGAATTGAAGCTGTCTCATTACTACGATGCAATAGAGGTGACATACGTGTCTTTTTTTATCTCGGCAAAAGGACTTAGTAACTCGCTCAAACGACGTACGTTTTTCGTTTAAAAGAACGTATTAGCCAATCAAAATCAAATTTTAAAAATCGATACATACCTTAATCAGGTGTATTTTTGCGCGATTCTGATAAGTCAATCATGTCCTTTAAACGAGTTACTTAGTTGGTTTAAAACGATACGAAAGTGTTCAAACGAGATAAAAGAAATAATAATACGTATGTCACCTCTTTGCCATCTTTTCAATGCCACCGCCACCGTATTTTTGCCACCGTATTAACATCATCGTCACCGTATCTATGCCACCGTATCAATTTCACCGTCACCGTATCAATTTCACCGTATCTTTACCACCTTATCGATGGCAGCGTCACCGTATATATGCAACCGTATCAATGCCACCGTTACCGTTTTTATGTCACCTTATCAATGTCACCGTCACTGTATCTATGTCACCGTATTTATACCATCTTATCGATGCCACCGTCACCGTTTTTATGTCACCGTATCAATGTCACCGACACCATATCTATGTCACCGTATCAAGGTCACCGCCACCGTCTCAATACCACCGTCGCCCGCCGTATCAATGCCACCTATTTGCCACCGTACCAATGCCACCGTCACCGTATCTCTGCCACCGCATCAATGTCACCGTCACCGCATATATGCCACCGTATCAATGTCACCGTATCCATGACATCGTATAAATGTCGCCGTATCTATGCCACCATATTAATGTCACCGTCACAGTTTTTATGTCATCGTATCAATGTCACCGTTACCGTATGTCTGCCACCGTATCTATGCCACCGTATTTTGCCACCGTTTCTATGCCACCCTCACCGAATATGTGCAAGATATCATATTAATGAAGATTCCATGTAGGCCGCGGCCTACGCCATCTTCCAAAAAAAATAATCTAAAAATGCCGGATATATACAGTGTAAGGTTTGAATGTTATTTTAAAGTAAAATATTAGGGAAATCGAAGTGGTAGTAAATATATTAACAGATTGAAAATGTCATCTTAAATCATCATTTTAAGGTTTTCGTACTCTTTGAGAAGTTTAAGGCCAAAGAATTTAGTTTAAGGTCATTTGTTAGGAACACGCTTATTCGTAAAGTTTTAAAATGAATGTGTTGTTGCATATGTTTGCATGTGCGTGCAGCTTTTATCCCTAAAATCCGTTATCGCAATTTCTATCATTGCACTATTTGTACAAACAAACCCAAAAACCGTGAAATAAAGGACATATTCAACAAGAGATTTATAGCTGCCATGACATCTGCTTCAGTTTTGCCTGATAACAATAATTTAGTCGCAAGCATTGGTTTGAAAACTGCATATTCAATAGAGTTTACGACAAAAATCATGTGGGTGTAAAATTGTTTAGATAAGATTGCAAATGAATTGTGCACGACTGCAGATGAAAAAGAGCATTTCACGTCGATGTTTTCAGACTTTTGCACATTGCTCAAATGTTGGAGACAGCCGAAACATAACAAATTCGAAAATATGTATTTAAACTACACACGCAAGGCGCTAAAAACCTGTACTTTACCTTGGCTTATCAGATTACCGCATGTTAACAATTAACTTACAACATGTAAAAAGTTGATCTACCACAAGTTAACAGTTGATCTACCACACGTTCACAGTTGACCTACCACATGTTAACAGTTGACCTACCACATGTCAACAGTTGACCTACCACATGTTAACAGTTGACCTACCACATGTTAACAGTTGACCACATGTTAACAGTTGACCTACCACATGTTAACAGTTGACCTACCACATGTTAACAGTTGACATACCACAAGTTAACAGTTGATCTACCACATGTTTACAGTTGACCTACCACATGTTTACAGTTGACCTACCACATGTTAACAGTTGACCTACCACATGTAAACAGTTGACATACCACAAGTAAACAGTGGCTCTGTAGTAACCAACGCATGGACGTATTCAGTAGACTAAATACTCTCATTAAAGTTAACGTGAATACGCTTTGAAAAAAAAAACGTTGTAATTTTATGCATAATTAATAGCCTTTATTCATGACTGCATGTGATATTTAGAGGTTTTTCAGTACGCTATGCAATGCTAGTATAGTTTGTTGGACCATACATTTCATTAATCAAATTTCACAGCGTACATTCACCACAAGTTCAAATTCACAATTCTGAAAGTCGTAATGATAATGGTTGTGTTCTACAAAGTGTGTGGGAAAGTGGGCTTAAACCTTTTGATTTTTTATGACCTCCTTTTCCACAAATATTTGAAGAGCGTTTTTTTGTGAATTGTGGTGTGACAAGGTTATCATTAAATTATTGACAATCCTAAATGCACGCAAATAAAAAGTAAAGGAAGTGCTTCGTTCGCATTTTTAAATCTCAAACTTAAAATTAGCGTTTTATACTCATGAGTCGTAAGGTAAAATTATAAATCTTTCGTATGTTTATTCTTTAAAGATGCTTTTACTCCCTAATAAGATTTACCTCAATTGTATATATTGTTTTAATATTCGAAAAAGGATGAATAAATGTCGAAAACAATGGTTCATATGAAGGATACCGAGTTTAATTTGAAAGAAATGAGCATAAAACATGGTTTTTCTACCTTATGAGAGTATAGTAGACCGCAGTAAATCTTTTAGCATTCACCAATCATTTAATATTTTTGCGCTTTCTGCTATTAAATACACGGTTACAATCTTGTTATCAGTAATTAATATTTTCCATGAATGCATTATTTATAGTAGTTAAAGGTTTATCAGTTGAAATTGATGTTTGTTATACATGTGTACGTATTGATTTTGAATAAGAGTGTCACTTTAATTAATCAACTCGATATTGACGAAAGCTGATATCTTATAAGATCAATCTCGATTCCGTTTCTTGGGCAGAAACCAGTACTAGTGCCCATTTTAAGAGGCCATGAGAAAGTACCCCTGGTGGGGATCGAACCCACAACCTCTTGGGTGCGAGGCACCAATACAACAAGACCACTCTCACCCCAGTTCACTTTCTTTATTGTTCATGTATAGCAAATTAAACCTTTTTTCAAAAGGAGTCGAAGCGACCGTATGAATAAATGTGTTTTATGTACAATACATTCAACTGTGAAGTCCCTGTCGCATGTAGCCGAGTTGCGACTGCGACTGCACGGCGTTGTTAAATTTCCCATGAAAATCCCATGCGCCGTGACATCGCAGGAAAAAAAGATACTTTTCATGAAGATGGCGATGTCACGGCGTTCTCGCGGCGGCTTTAAGAATATGTTAATTAATTCAGTCACGTAAACTACTAAACCAAATACAACGCACTAATTACTTTGATCTGATTGAATTATGTGAAGGTATTCAACATCAAGTAAATGAAACAATGCAAATTGTATTAAACACAGCTAAATACACAAAACCCCAACCTTACTGTACTGGCACTGAGTTCGATGTTGAATTTCGATCTTTGAACTATTGTTACGCAATTGTTTTGCATGTGTGCACAGCTTCTATCCCTAAACGTCCGTTATCGCAGTATCTATCATTGCGCTCATTGTACGAATAACCACAAACCATGAAATAAGGAACAAAATATTACATTATGTGTATGGCTGTTAAAACATGGGGCTAAATGTTGGATGCTTAAAGCTGCACTCTCACAGATAGACCATTTTTACAACTTTTTTTTATTTTTTTGTCTTGGAAACAGGAAATTTTTGCGTAAATATCTACAAACCAATGATAAAAGATTGCTGACAAAAGATCAGATCACAGATTTTCATATTTCCGTTCGAAAATTAATGTTTTATGGCTTAAGCCGTTACTAACGGTTTAAGAAAAATGCATAAAATATCAATTTTGGAACTTAAATTTAAAAATCTGCGATCTAAATTTTTTGTCAGCAGTCTTATATAACTGATTTCTATAGATTTTCGCTAAAATTGGCTCGTTCCAAGACAAAAAATAAAAAAAAGTTGTCCAACCGTTCAATCTATTAGAGTGCAGCTTTAAAAGGACCAAAAAACAGATGAAAAGTTGATATCGTTGTGTGCAGCGCATTGAACCTTACTGATATATCAGATGACTTACGACCCATTTTTCTTTCGCAGTTTTTGGGGTATTATTTCCAGTTCGAAATACCGGGTCAGTGTTTACTTACAAGCTCACGTGTATCGTCAGTGTGTGTATACCACGTGATAAATTACGTCATATACGCTACATCGGAAGGCAACATTTTACTTAAAAAGAATCCTTAAAACAAATGCTTTTCTTTTTCTTCACCATTTTAAATGAAACAAAGGGCAGTATATGCCGCTTAAAGAGCCCCGCCTCCATTTTATTACCGGAGTTTGATTAGGTGACCAGTTTCTTCAAACACTTCAACAAATCTGTTTCCAAAATAATGTTTTGACAGTGCTCCGTATGGCAGCGGTTTTGCGAAAAGATTGTCGAAGTGTTTTAAGGTAGCACACCCCTCCATGAAAACCTCCACTTGAAACTCTTCAATTTTAATGCTTAAGTATATGTTGTTAAGCACAGGACTACAAATCTTTTGAGGGTTTCAAGGTAATGGTTCGAATCCAGCCAGAAGCACAAATATTATTTTTTTCTTCTTTGTTTTCATTAGCTAACATTTTTAACAAAAGTTAATCTTGTATTTTCATTAAAAAGTAATTAAATACATTTTTACATATAAATATAAGTTTCTGTGAAGATTTTATAGCTTGCAGGCACGGCTGAAATAGGTGGTTGGGAGTTACAAACTTTATTTTTTTTAATGAGACGATAAAACATTTTGATTTTTTGGCATAATGTTCCCAAAATACTAAAGATAATTATTTATAAAGAACAGGTCATGAGTATTTCTAGAACTTGTTATTTTTGCTTTTAAACATCGATGTTCCAATTTTACGCGGTCAAAACAGTATGTTAAAATTGAAATACCATACGGCTATTTCAGTACAGTATGATTATAATTGTTGGTGATGTGATCAATTATGTATTATTTCTGAAAGCAAATATATTTCTTGTTACTCTGATACCAAATTATTAGCAAAATGTTGAAAAATAAATTAAATAAAGGATTGTTCTTGTTTCTCGTTTTTATCGACAAGTCTGAAATGGGGGTAGGGTAATTCAAATTTAAATAAAATTGTTACGGTAAATTTCTTTTGAATTTTGTTATTGAATCCTGGAAATGACACACACTAAGGAATTATCAAGCTGATCATAGTTTGAAATGGTGCCCTACCTTAAGAAACTAAATTCTCTATCAAACTCTGGTAAAAGAAATAAGGCAATATTCTGTAAGCGGCGTAGACTGTGTTATACTTTATTTTAAACGCTGAAGAAATAGTAAAGGTATCGTTGTTTAAAGTCTGTATTAAAAGCAAAATATTGCCTTCACACGTAGCATTTCTGACGCATTTTATCATGTGGTATATAATACACACACTGAGCGTAAATTGTCTAGATAACTGCAACTGCAGTGTACATGACTGCAGACGGAAGGATCATTTCACACCGATGCTTACAGGATATTAATAAATATTTCCGAGGTGTTGAAGACAGCGGAAACATAACAAATTCCCAAATATTTAGTTAAAATACACACTCATGGCGTGTAAAACCAACAAATACACCTCATATTTCGTTCGTGACCTAGGGTTATCAGATTTCCAAGCTTCCAATGAATTGATGTATTTAAAAGTCCCTGCTTTTCAGTAATCAAAACAACTGAAATTGAAATGGTCGACCTTTTAATTAAGATTACATCTGCAAGACATTACTCTTTTAGCTTCAATTTACAGGTCTGGATTCTTAATGCTTCAGGTATTTTCGGCCGTATGCCGACTGAATTCACATCCTGACTTCCCGTGAAATGAACAGAGATGCACTGAATATAATTTAAATTTTCATTGGCCATTGTAAAATGAAACTAGAAACCCCATTGGCTGATTGTTTAAAGATTGTTAAATGAAATCGTATTGGCCATTGTAAATAAGGTCAAATAAAATAAAGGAGTATCGAATAAGTATCGAATACGATCTATTTAGCGCTGTGGTTGTTTAGAAGTTAAAGATAATATTTTTCGCGAACGATTTTCCCAGAAAGTAAGACATATAGTATTCTAAGGTTCAACACAACGAGAAGGTTGTTATAATGTATATGATGCAATTTCGGAAATGACCTGGATGACCAATAATCATAGGTCAAGGTCAATCTACGCCGTATTGGACATAGTTTAGTCAAAACGTCTTCACGTGAAACGAGTTCGGTATCCGAAAAAGTGTGCGAGTAATAAAACTTATTTCGTTTTGTCAAATATTGCATTTCCCTTTTATTGCCTGAGAAATCAAAGCCTAAATCTCTAAATCAACAAGGAACAGCTACTAGTGTGGTCAATTATTCAAACAACCCTCCAACACTAGTCAACCGCTTGTTTACCACGGCCAAGTATCTTTTTTAAATATTTTTTAACGCTTGTTGCCTCTGCTATACGCGGGTACTGTTTTGAATAAAAGTAGGTTGTATTTATTTATATTTTGCACCTCCCAAACTTGAGTTTGCATGTACTTGAAGTCTTGATTTTCAGAGGATATTCAGAGAGTTTTAGTGCGCATTGCAAGTAGAGTATAGTTCGTAAGACCTGAAATTTCACGAATAAAATTTCGCAGCTCACTTTCCTCACATGAGAAGAAATAAAAATGTACATGAAAGTGATGACGTTATGTTTTCTAGTGAGTGTATCAGTTTTGCAGTGCCTGGCATGTTTTTAGACGCTTTTTCCTCACACAAATTGTATAGAATTGTACACTTATACGGTTATAAAGGCGACCGCAAGCCGGTTGAACTAATAATGTATGTAGGAAAACTACAAGAAACACACTGTGTTGATTGATAATGGGCATTCACTCAAAATGCCATAAAATAAAATAAAAGTGAACAAGAATAGGTTGACAAGCGTAACGTTCTGTTTCCCGTAATATAATATTTTACAATATAATTAAAACACTGAACATTTATTAAATATTTATCGCAGCGCCTGATTTGAGTTCGATTTTGAATTTCGATCTTCGATCTTCGGGTTAATTTCACCGGCGCCTGTTTTGCATGTGTGCGCAGCTTTTATCACTAAACTTCCGTTATTATTATCTGTCATTATAAAACACTCATTGTACCAACAATCCAAAAACCATGAAACAAGGAAACAAATTACAATAGATTTATGACTGCCATGACATGAGCTTTAATCTTGAATGTTCAAAACGTGTAACCTGATAACCTGGTATTCAGTAGGAAGTATTACACTGCAAACTGCATTTTTAATGTACTTCAGTAACTACTGTAGCGTAAAAATGTCTTGATAAGGGGTGATTTCTCGAAACGTCTTAAGTTTAACAGGCTTAAAGGCCTAGTTAAAGGAATGTTTGGCAAGATAATCCCCTGCTGTGCATCTCCTGCTAATTGCACTGGTGTCACAGTAGGGGCTAATTTCCTGTGTATTCGTTTATTGGCTCAGGGCCCTTTAGGGTCCATTTCTAAAATAAAACTTCTAAAACTGCACAGCAGGGTACTCAGATTGGAGATCTGATAATAGGCATCAAGGCAAGTAGATTAAGATCAATAGACAGAGGTTATGTACTATACACAGTTGGAGGGGGGAGGGGCACTTATAGAAGGCTTAAACTAGGCCTTTAAGTAGCTTATTTTGATAAGCTAAATTTCTTACTTAAACTTGTTTTTAATAAATAAAAGTTAGTGTATTGTGATTATCGGGCAGATAACCCCTTAAAAGTCTAAATATTACAGAAATTATAAAAGAAAAGAAACAGTGAGCTTAGCTTTATCATGTTATAAGGGACTTAAGTTGTTTCGAGAAATCCGCCCAAGGGTTGATATTCAATACTGGTCTTAATTGGATTTTAGAACGATGTAGCTAATCGGATTGCTCAGTATACATATCCGGACCAATACAGTGAATGTAGTCAATGAAGTATGTTCATAATATTGACTTAAGTCGCATATCGAAACCGTCCCTGATTGCAAATGCATTTGACTTATCTGCAGATGTGAAAAATCATTTCACACACCAATGTTTACAGACATGCGTATTTTCCAGATGTTATTGGCAGCGGAAACATAACAAATAACCAAATATTAGAGCCCACTGCCAGATAAAATAAGACAGAACAGAACAATTAGTTTATTCGGCTTATACAAAATTACATCGTCGCAATACATATAGTTATACAAACATGTCACGTATCTAAACCTAAAAACATAATATTATATAGAACAGGTTTAAATGAAAAGTGTATGTAAATTGAATACAAAGTAACATTTATGTTAACATTGGTAGTTATGGAAAGTTTTACTACTACTTTATTATGGTGTATAATTAATAAATGAGTTGCGTAGAACAAACGCTTCTTTAATGCCTTTACAAAGAGTTATAACTTCCTTGTATCACATGATGTTAATAATTGATTGAATTTGAATACAGGTGGATTAAAGTTGAGAATGAGTTGAGTCTGAGATTGGAATTTGACTTAGAAGTATTTTTTGTGATATTGGAGCTAGGGGTGGTATTCATGATTGGTCTTAATTGAATCTAAGAACGATGTAGCTAATCGGATTACTCGTTATTAATTACTGACCAATAGACTGAATGAAGTCAATGATGAACGACAATTAGATTGACTCATTGGCATATTGAATACAAGTCCAGAAGTCTAATGCTTCTTTTTGTGTTCGTTTGATCGGCCAGACGAACGACTTGTTTTCATAGCACCTGCAAATAAATAATAACGTACGTAATTGATGAAATTATTGTGTTTTTTACCTGTTTTTTTTACTGTTCTCTAGTTGCGTTAAATGGTTAATTTTTTTAGACCTTGGGATTGCAGAATTTTTCATAATAGTCTACGTTAATTTCCCATATTAATTCATGCCGTTTTATTTGCAGTACATAATGGTTGAATCGCACAAAAATAGCTTGTGACATAATATTTACAATTTGTAAATCGAAATGATAACGATAATAATCTTGAACAAGGTTTGTGGGAATTGTGCCCACAGCACATGGATTATAACTTTTCTCTTGCATTTGCAAAATTTGCGATCATCTTTGAACAATTTTGTGAAGATTGTGTTTTGTAAATTGTGGACTGACATGGTAATCATTATGATACAATCAAAACGCGACCGCAAATAAAATGAAAATAAAGTGCTTCGTTTGTTTTTTGTGTGTGTGGTTTTCTTTCAAAGTCTATTTGCGTTAAATATTTGTGCGTCGCGAGTAAATGCATTATAAATTGATTTTTGTCTAGATCTTCTTAAATGACATCGATTGAGTCGCTTTCTTAGTTCTAGATCTAGAGGCTATCGTTCATGTATATTGTACTCCCTATTCATAATATGGTTCCTCGTATCCCCCATGGCTTTGTGCCAAAGTTCCCTACACCACTATCCAATTTTTAGCTCCTCGCATTGCACTATGACTTTGTGCCAAAGGTCCCTACACCACTTTAAAATTTATGGCTCCTTACATAGCCCCGTGGCTTTGTGCCAAAGGTACCTACACCACTATCCAATTCATGGCTCCTCGCATTTCCCCCATTGGCTTTGTGTCAAAGGTCCCTACACCACTATCTAAGTTATGGCTCCTTGCATAGCCCCAAGGCTTTGTGCCAAAGGTCCCTACACCACTTTCAAATTTATGGCTCTTTGCATAGCCCCATGGCTTTGTGTCAAAGGTCCCTACACCACTTTCAAATTTATGGCTCTTTGCATAGCCCCATGGCTTTGTGTCAAAGGTCCCTGCACCACTATCTAATTTATGGCTCCTTGCATAGCCCCATGGCTTTGTGTCAAAGGTCCCTACACCACTATCTAATTTATGGCTCCTCGCGTTTCCCCATTGGCTTTGTGCCAAAGGTTCCTACACCACTATCTAATTTATGGCTCCTCGTATCGCCCTATGTCTCTGTGCCAAAGGTCTCTACAACACTATCCAATTTATGCTCCTCGTATCGCCCCATGGGTCTGTGCCAAAGGTCCCTACACCACTATTCAATTTATGGCTCCTCGCACTGCCCCATGGCTTTGTGCTAAAGTTCCCTACACCACTATCAAATTTATGGCTCCTCGCATTTCCCCCACTGGCTTTGTGCAAAAGGTTCCTACACCACTCTCCAATTTATGGCTCCAAGCATTTTCCCATTGGCTTTGTGCCAAAGGTCCCTACACCACTAATCAATTTACGGCTCCTCGCATTTCCCCATGCCTTTGTGCCAAAGGTCCCTACACCAATATCTAATTTATGGCTCCTTGCATTGCCCCATGGCTTTGTTCCAAAGGTCCCTACACCACTATTAATTTATGGCTTCTTGCATTTCCTCATTGGCTTTGTGCCAAAGGTCCCTACACCACTAATCAATATATGGCTCCTCCCATTTCCTCATTGGCTTTGTGCCAAAGGTCCCTACACCACTAATCAATATATGGCTCCTCTCATTTCCTCATTGGCTTTGTGCCAAAGGTCCCTACACCACTAATCAATATATGGCTACTCGAATTTTCCCAGTGGCTTTGTTCCAAAGGTCCCTACACCACTATTCAATATTACTTTGTGTCTTAGGATTTTTAGTTGCGGGCACGTAAAGAGTGTGTACGGCGGTTAGGGAGATGTAAATCGAGCGCAGTCTTGAGGATACATCTGCCAAGCACGGGATGTTTTTTTATTATGCAACGTGTGCTTAAAATCAAAGATCAGGAAAATGATACGACAAATCATGATCAACTTATCTGCAAATGCATTTGTGTTAAAAATTCACAAACAAAGGCATTTGTTATTAGTATGAAATAATGCGGAAAATCCCATTGCTAACTTGGGAAAACAAATGTAGTTAAAACACATTCTGTAAAAACAATAAGATGAGAGGAGCCTGCAAGCGTTTGCATAATTATATATTATTTTACAGTGGTATTTAGTATAACTACCAACTGATGAAATAAATGATAGATTGACTGTGATATTCTGGTTACAAAACCTGTAACTTCTTATGTGTTCTGGAAAATATGTTAAACGAAGGAAACCATAATATATTATTGTTTAATAGGTAGAACATAGGTAGAACATAGGTAGAACATAAGTTGTGGTCAAAGGTTTTTAGTGTGTTATAACAAAAATAAAAATGGTTTGATGCGACCCAGTCGATTAAGTATTTATGTTCTGTAAGTTCATATAGTAATCTTTAACATTTTAGTGGTCTACATTTTATCTTGTGAACCACCAACTAAATGCACCAGCCACTGTTTATTTCTATCGCTTCACTTGATAAAAATCAATAACAGCTGACTGCTGATTTACTGAAATACATGAATTGGAAACCTTGAGAGATTCTTCATGCTCTTTAGACAAAATAAAATGTTGACCACTTAGGGCGGACCGAACGAACTTTAATCTATTCTAATTATACTATTTCTATTGACGCATTTTTTTTCACACAGCATTTTCAAACAATTATAAGATCATTTTAATATTATTACACCAAAACGTTAACCTAACATTAGTGATCAAAATATATTTGATCCAAAGGAGAAAAGGTATTATGCAATTCTGTCGTACATCTATATTTGAAAATTCACACACAGTGTCAGGTGAATCGGTAGATTTATGCATGGGCTGGGCCAGTTGATAACATAGAGTCGCGAACATTTTTTGTTGCAAATACATATTCAAGGGACTCGCTCATGTTCATGTTTTTGGACCAGAAATTAGTTCACCCGGTTATGCATCTGAAAACACATATTTTTTATTATCATTAGTAACGGTATTCAAAATGGCAATATCTGAGCAAATATCAACATTTGTTGAAGGGTTCCAGCTGTCAGTATCTTAGTTTTGGCACTCCAAATGATTTGCCGCACTTTTTTTCCCTTTTTTTTTTTACTTTTGCAACAAGAGCAACCATAGTTAAATCTAATTCATGGATTCAAAAAATGTTCGACCACAAAGACTTGCAAGTATAATTCAGAGTCCAGCAGCAGCCCCTGGCTTATTTTAAATAGTTGCCTGTGGCCTCAACTTGGTTAAATCAGTCTTGACCATGAAAATAGAAATGTACAACTTTTTATGGGCTGCCTATCACGTCAGGTGACATCGTAAAGTATAAATCATGATTTATTGACGATAGTTCAACATATAATCGAGGCTTAACATCCTCTTATGTAATAAAATTGACTTGATAAGCAGCTCATAAAAGTAATATTTTAAGGGTCAAGACTGATTTTACCCAGCTTAGGCCACTGGCAACTATTTGAAGTAAGGCAGGGGCAGCTGTTCGGAACTGAATTATACTTACAAGTTTCTGTATATTCGACCAAACTCCTGTCGTAAAAGTAGACATGTACATGTTTCCCTACGCGCTTTCATTACCCCTACAAGCAATCACCAAATAGCTCATCGCATTACCTCCTGACTTTATGTTTAAGGTTTCAAGAAACTGAGCTCTGCCTCCTAACTTTTTATGAAAATGTGCTTCTTTTTGCAGGTATGATTTTGCTGTGCACGTCGACACTTGGCACCAAGGTTCTCACGGACAATCTATATAATGAACTATTCACCAACGCCAACTACAAGCCACAATTACTGCCTGTGTGTGAGGTGGGAATCTCTGTCAACATTTCCTTGGATATTGCTCTTAGACAAATTGTCAGCTTGGTAAGCATTTCTAACCAGTTAGTGTGGTTATAAGACATGGCCGTATGGCATCTACGCGAGGTCTTACCCGATATGTCCTTGGTTCGAGCTTCGACTGAGGTGCTTCTAAAGACTCAGTCGAAACCCATTGGCTCGAACTCGCAGGGAAAGTCGCAATCGTAACTACTCGGCCATCTCCGGCAAGCTTCGAGATCAATGTTGTTGGATGATGGCCAAGGTGTTCCGATTTGGATAGTTAATTTGGATAGTCAACTTCGAGTTAATGTAACTCGAGCGTATCAAATTGTTTCGTGTAGTACTAAATAACTTCAGTAAGACAGCCTGTTTATAACGAAACTCATATTAAATAGTCATGTTCTGTTCGTCACCGATATCACCACAGTTACAAAACATGTAATAATATGTAGGTAGTATGGCACCAAACGAAAGTTGTAAATGACAATGAATTGAGATTACTATTGGAGCGTTTTGTTGTACATATAGATACAAAGAGTATGCCATATATGTATTGTATCTTATATACAGTAAACACTCGCTATGTCGAAGTCATTCGGATCTCGGGAGATAATTCGAGATAGCGAACATTCGATATAAACATAATATCAAATTTGTGTAACTCAGCTGAACATTCTAAAATAAGGTTCGACATAACCAGAACATCAAGATAACAGAGTTCGACATAGCGAGTTCCAACTGTATACATTCAGGCCATATTGAGAGGAGGCGCTTCAAGTCATGGGCCATAATTAGTGTTGCTTATTTTTCCTTGAAGAAACGAGGGTCGTCCCATAATTCTGCGACAAGTACTTCACCAAAAAGGTTCTTTCTTTAATTGTGATCTATAATAAACAATTCATTGCATTTGAGTTTTCAATTGCAGGGTAACTTACAGCATTAGATGCCGATTTGGTGCTGATTTGGTGTAGTCAACAGTGTAACGGAAGTTGTAATAACTTTAATGTGTATTGATTTGCTTGAAATGAATATGCTTAAGAACCAAACTTTTGTGGAGAGTTTTTGCTATCAGCTTTATTCAAGCAGTCGGGGTGTTTCTGCTCTCTATTCGTCTTGCTATTTATTTTATTATTCGTTGATAAAGCAAATATACTGTCAAGAAAAAAGAGTCCGGCTGTTTTGCATACGGAACAAACATGCCGAATAAAAGATTACAATTGAATGCAACGTTTTCTTTATTTTACAGGAAGAAAAAGATCAAGTTCTAACAACAAATATTTGGGTCCGAATGGTAATATTTTTTTATTATTGTAACATTAACGATACAATTAGTAACTGTTGTACACTAAGTACCTGGCGTTTATTAAACAACTGCATACCTTAATTCTGTTACACATACATGTATTGGCACTTACAGACACAATACATTAAAGCTGCACTATCACAGAGTGCCCGTATGGACAACTTTATTTATTTTTTGTCTTGGTATGAGTCATTTTTTGCGTAAATGTCTGGAAACCAGTGAAATAAGAAGGCTGACTAAGAATTAGATCGCAAATTCTTATATTAATGGTCGAAAATTGATGTTTTATGGCTAAAGCTTTACTTACGCTTTAAGATAAATGTAATGTTTAGCCGTTTTTCAAACAATTGAGATCTGTTCTTTTGTGAGTTATCTTATATGTCTGAATTGAAAGGCATTGATGCCAAAATCAGCTGATTCTGAGACAGAAAAAAAATGTCAAAACTTTCAATCTGTGAGAGTGCAGCTTTATGTTAGTTTACCTACTATCTCATCAACTAACACGAAGCCCCAACTGGCAGATATTCCTATCGGAAAAGAAGCTTGTTTATCAAAGAAAAGTATTTCAATTTTCAAAAGCATTACTTACGCTTTTGCCAAAATATGCATTTTCTATCATAAATCATGATCGAATCGCTTTAAAGAGGGGCCCAATTTAGGTTTACACTTGACAGATCCATTTTTTATATTTCAAATCAATTTTATAAACGAGTTGCTCTTAAGAGGGGCCCAATTTAGGTTTACACTTGACAGATCTATTTTTTATATTTCAAATCAATTTTATAAACGAGTTGCTTTAAAGGGGCCCAATATAGGTTTACTCTTGATTGATGCACTTTTTTATTTTCAAATCAATTGTATGGTTATAAACGAGTTGCTTTAAAGAGGGACCCAAATATATTTTATCACTTTTTAGATGTTTTTTTTTTTAATTTGAATGCGTTATTATATTTAACTTACTTGAGTTTAATTATCAAACAAAACCAAGCATATGATGTGAAAAAAATATATTATAAATGGGGTTTTCAATAAGGTGTCTTCAATTTTCTCCGTTTAAAAGCGAACTATCGCTAATAATTGTTTTATCGGTACACAAAGCATATGCCTTGTTTTAGTTAAACATAACTATGAATTAAAATTTAAAACATTTTTTTGCATCTATAAAGTGTCTCACAGGGGTCACAGTGGTCTAGTGGTATAGGTGTCCGCCTCTCACCCAAGAGGTCGTTGGTACGATCCCCACTACGGGTACTTTCTCATGGCCTCTCAAAAAGGACACAGTACTGGTTTCTGCCCAGAAAACGGACTCGAGAGTGATCTTAAAAGCTATCAGCTCTCGTCACATTCGAGCTTAAATAAATTAGTATAAACCTTAATGTAACCTATATTGTGCTGATCTAAAGACTTCGTACAATGCCCTTGCACCTTCTGTAATTAAAGCAAAGCCATCTAGCATGGCTATTATACTTTGCGTTAAACGCTTTTGGTGCAGTAAATAAAGTAACAAACGTGTTTAATGATTTTATTCTTATATTTTATTTAACAAATCGAGCGCGAAGCGCAAGCATCCTCGGCACCCAGCGTATTCATAACCTATATGATATCGGTTATGAATACGCTGGGGTGCCGAGGATGAACGCAAGCTGCTGTAACCTACTCTTTCTTTACTGAATTACAACCGTCTTCCGATAAGCCCGTGAACTGTTATATCATCATGATAGTATCCATGGTTTCAGGGATGGCATGATTGTCGACTACGTTGGAACTCCTCCCAGCATTACCATATCACAGAACTGAGAGTTCCTTATGGAGAAGTGTGGATACCCGATATAGCTCTTTATGACAGGTAGGAGTTTAGTTTAAGGTAATTTCAGTGCGTGTATACCAGGTGATAAATTGCGCCATAAATGCTACGTCGGAAGGCAATATTTTGCTCTGAATGAAGACTTTAAACAAAGATAACTTTACAATTTATTCACCATTTTAAATGAACCATAGCGCAGTCTTTGTCGAAGTGTTTGAGTAAACTAAACACCTAATCAAACTCCGGTAATGAAACGAAGGCGGTGCTCTTTAAGCGGCATAGACTGTCCTTTATTTCATTTAAGATGGTGAAGAAAAAGAAAAGTTTTCTTGGTTTTAAGTCTTCATTTTAACAGTATGGAGTTATTCAAAAATGTAATCCATGCAAATATAATATAATGGTAAATCAATATAAATTTAAAAAAAATAATAATCTCGATTTTAATATCTAAAATTCACTTACACATATTTGCAACCTATTTATCGATGGTTATAGCTTCTGCACTCAAAAGCCGAGTTTTGGCATTGTTTTTAGGGCATATTTCGTTCGATATAGGTGCATAGCTTTGTAAATGCATCCGAAAACTAGTTACTAAACGGTTAGGACCCGCCTACGTGTTACCGTTCCGATATTGGGGTATATATATAGAAAACAAAAGGAACATGTTACAAGGAGAACTTGGCATTACATAATGGTGATTGAAATAACTCAAAATGCTATATAATAGAGTCCAACGCTTATTAAATCTGCTATTGTTTATCATCTTTATTTTCTGATAGTATACCTTGTTAGATAATAATTTGAACTGTGGTTCTAAAATATGTGAAACATACAATGATAAGGCCGCTTTATGCAACATGAAATAATAACAGAACAGAACAGAACATAACAGAATATTTATTAGACTTAAGCATAACAAGCTTATCGTCATAATAGCATATATACAAACAAAAATAACAATATATATATATATGGCATGCAACAATTTTAACACATAGCATATTATACGCTAAATACATTTGATTTGATTGTTTCTGGGATATACATGTGAGAATGAATTAATATTATATGATATAATTTTTAATTGAATATTACATACTGTCGGACATTATTTAAGATTGATCAAACAGTAATCATGCATTGGTTATGTATATAGCCGCATATGACTAACAAACGGATGAAGAGTTGCGGTTCTTGCGGTCATAATTTTACGCTTCGTTTGTCTATTATTGCTACATCGAAACCGGCTTTTCTAGCACCCCGGATAGGCATTTCAGGAGAATTAAGCCGCGCTGGAAAACTCTTTATAGCACACCGGATAGGCATTTCCGATTATTTCAGCCGTACTGGAAAACTCTTTCTCCAACCTTAGATAAGTAAATCCAAAAATCTGTCCATGCTGAAAATCCTTATCTTTCCAACGGGAAAAAAAAACAAGTACCCGTATGGAACTCCTTTTTTTATTATCATCAAACAATACCTCCCTTGTTTGATACCGTCGTCTGTGGCATCATGGAAACCTTGTCTTGTGGCAATACTTAAAATCCAAATTAATCATTTCTCGCATCAAATGGCACCAAACAAAAGTTTTCAAGCTGCATTCGAGAAATAATGCTGCCTGTCTTCTCGGAACTATTTAAAGAACGATTTGACTACTTACATAATCTGAATCACTGCGCGCATTTCCATGACAACAACGTATCCATTCGCAAATTATTTTCACTACGCACAAAAGAGTTCCAGGAAAAAATACATTTTAACCTTATTTTTTTTTTAACTGAGGTGGGAGAAAATGCATGTACCATAGTCTCTCGTGTAATATAGGTTCATCCCAACCCTCGCGCAGGGTGTTCTACGGAAACTCGGTAAACCCCGTTTTCGCAAAACACCATACGCTCGGGTTGGGATGAATCTAACACGAGCGACCATAAAAGATACTTATAATTTCAGTTCGGCGGAAGAAGTTATGATGCCCGGTATGACAGATTATCGTGTACAGTTGGAACACACCGGGGAGGTGCGCTACAACTTCCCCACCGTCCTCAAGAGCATTTGCAGGGTCGAGGTCACATATTTTCCATTCGACGTCCAGGACTGTCAACTGAAACTAGGGTCATGGTCGCATAGCAACGCCGACCTTGACTTTTACCCGCAGAAAGACACGGGTAGGCTTGGTGTGTTTCCGTTTCTACATCCTTTGGTATTGTATCTTAAAATGTTGCAAATGATTAAGATATCCGACCCACACATAAGCTGATTATCTCCTAATTCCACAATAGTCATAATGTAAATTTTTGATACACGGTGAACCCATTCTATTCATTAAAAATGAAAAACTACCAGTTTATTTACCGCACCCCGTCCGCCATTTTGACCCACAAATGTTAACACCATGCCATACTGGTAAATTATGAGTAGGGAAAGAAGAAATGATATGTAAAGATACTGGAAGGGTTTAAAATTTAAAAAAATCAAATAGCTTGATGCAAAATAGGCTATTAAGCGCATGTAGTAGACTTTACGCACAATGCCAATCAACATGTTATGCTTTCAGTCAGCAGATGACCTTTCAAATGGTCCCAATTCTATCTTGGGTCACCGGCCATCAAAAATCACATTGTGTTTTATGGAACTGTAGGATAACTGACTTACTTATGGGTCGAATACCTTTAGATTGTTCTGTAAATTGGCGTTAATCATGAACAACGAATAACTGACTGATTTTACGAGTATATGTATGTAATAGTTTGTCTTCTTAACCATTAAGTCGTTAGGCTAGATGATTAAAAAACAGCAACTATCTTGAGTGTTATGCGCGAAATATCTCTATACTAGCCGCTAAACAAGCCACTTAGTAAAAACCTTAATGACTAAATATAACAACGGTGGTCGTTTTCGTTGGTAGATTTCTAAGCGATTGAATCAGATTTACCAAAACATAAAACTAATATTGAAATTTTAGAACTGACGATAACAGAATCGTCGTTTATATGTGTACGTCTTTTATAAATGCATGTTTTTATTTTAACCATTTCAGTAATCGATCCTTGTGGAAAGATTGGTTTTATTGGTTATTTATTCTCCAAATGATTAACAGACTATATGCGCTTCAAATAAAAAACGTGTATATCAGGTCCCTTTTTACCAATACTAGTTTGCATAACATAACATACACACGTATTTAACAAAAAATATTTAAATAGCAGTATAAACACCCAAACTCTTATGTAACACATTCGCCTAGTGTATTATATTGCGTTACATTGATTGGTAATCTATCAATTTATCTGATATTTCGTTCTTTTTCTGTGTCATTCGTGGCTTCAATATACAGTTAAAATTCGTTTTGTCGAACTCTGTTATCTCGATATTGTTATGTCGATTTTTTAAAGATTTTTTTCGGTAAATAATACACTTTTTAGTATTTCGGTTATATCGAATGTTTGTTATCACGAAGTATTTTCCGAGGTCCCAGCGACTTCGACATAGCGAGTTTTTACTGTAGTTAGTACAATTTTTAGAGAGTTTTAGAGCATGTTATAGTGACTGCACCCGTGCAGCTTTAACAACGAGTTATTGAAATAAAACACGAGTGCTTTAACGCGCGTGTTAAATTTCAATCATGAGGGAAGTGGATGACGAAATTGCTTTGAACCATGTTGTCAATGACAACGTTCAATAAAAAGCATGTTGTTTAAGTGATTGGCGTTGTAGTTCATCCGCACGATAGTTATAAAACGGTTATATGAGAGTTTATGCATAGAAGAAAAATAAGGAAAAAAACTTACACGTGGTAAATATCCCCTTTTTAGAGTGTTTTGTCTCAATTTAATTCCTAGATTGGAATTGTAACACGTATAATGGACATAACCGTTCTATAACTACCGTGCGGATAAATTACAACGCTATTCACTAATACCGCTGGCAATTTATTGAACGTTGTCCTTGATGGTACGAAACATAAACGTCACCAGCAACCATTGTAATTTAAATCTCTAAAACTCGGGCTTTTGGTGCCTCAAGAATTGCATAATGCCCTTGTACAACAGCGCGCGTTTTTAAATAAACATAATATTTAAAGCAGCACTCTCACAGATTGAGCGTTTTGACAACTTTTTTTGTTGTCTTGGAACGAGCCAATTTTTGCGAAAATGCATGTAAACCAGTTATTTAAGACTGCTGACAAAAAATTAGATCACAGATTTTTATATTTAACTTCAAAATTGATGTTTTATGCATTTTTCTTAAACCGTTAGTAACGGTTTAAGCCATACAACATTAATTTTCGAAGGGAAATATGAAAATCTGCGATCTGATCTTTTGTCAGCAGTCTTATATCATTGGTTTGCAGATATTTACGCAAAAAAAAATAAAATGCTCTTTCCAAGACAAAAAATAAAAAAAAAATATAAAAATGGTAAATCTGTGAGAGTGCAGCTTTAAAGCCATGATATTTTAGTTAATGATTTTTTTACACAAACACTCTCAAATATAAAACGGTATTTATATCATTAGTCACCCCTCATGCTTACGGCTACTGAAGCTTAATACATACCAAGGTGATTATTTGTGAAGCGTCAGGCTCAACTACTTGTCAGGAAAAAAGACCATTCAGAACTCCTCGGCCATTTTCTACGAAAACAACCGCGGATGTATGCCGGTACATCAGTAGAAGTAGACCGTGAAAATTGAATTATATTATTTATTAAATGCAGTGTTTAGCTTGTATTTGTAGCTCTAAGTTTTAATTGATTGTTAGTGAAGTGTTTTATTGCAACCATGATTAAGATTCCCAAGAGTTTAGTTATTAAGTTTTACAGCTAAATTGAAATTACTACGCGATCTACGTGCAGCCATGTTAAAGTGTACCGATTTCAGTTGTTGTTTTTGATACAAAAATTCCGAGGTGTTCCGAATGGAAAACAGACTCAAACTGTATTACTGTTTGATAAACAGCAGGCGCCCGAAACAGCAATTGGACATAGTAAAACAATTCACTTGCAAGTTCACAAATCACTTTAGGTAAATATTTCTTTGCATAACACAATACACAGTCGAACACCGTTGCCTCGAACTCGTTTGGCTCGACCAATTTCTTTATACTGAAGGTAAGAATTTCCGCTTGGCTCGGATTTTCCGAGGCTCGAGGTATGTTCGCCGGTCCCTAAGAGTTCGAGCCAACGGGGTTCGACTGTAATTCTAAACTTGTTTCATCAACATAAATACAACTTTCACTGATGTATTATTTTTTTGAAAAGAAATGTGTTTTTGGTTTCAAAGAACCAAAATCTACGAGCTAGATGACGCTTAACAAGGAATTGATTTGTCATGGCCTAATCGCTACGAACCATATCTTTATTTAATTCAGATAGTAAGGTTCTCGATTTACGCGAAAAAAGTGTTTTAATTTTTTGATAAGATCTTATGAATAATGGTCAGGATTAAAACTGTTTTTAGAAAAAGTTCAGAGTTCTTTAAAAAAAAAGTACTATCCGTCCACTTTAACTTTTTTCCGAAGCTTGAAAGTTGTATGTATATTGTCTATCCCTTGGTATCTTTTTTGTTAACGTCGGGGTCGTTCAAACACTTTGATATTGGTCATAACATTTAGGCCATTTAAGATATTTACATAAAACTTGGTACATATGCTAATAATGCCAGTGCACTAAGGTGGAGCAAGTTCAAACACTCTGGCTAAAATGAATACTGAGTTATGGTCCTTATATTCATCTGAGAATAACGGACGAGCGGTAATGTCCATTTGCGGTTCCCTTGTAATACCCTCTATTCCTAAATTTCAACAGGCGACCTCAGCGAGTTCGTGGAAAACAACGAGTGGGTAGTCGAGAAACTGAAGTCCGCACGTAACGTGAAAACGTACGGCAACGAAACGTACACGGACATAACGTACCATATCGAGATGCGGAGACGTTCAGCTTTCTACGTAATGACCATGATGTTCCCCTGCATACTTGTTAGTTTTATAGCAGCAGTAGGTATGTATTTGTTTTCCCTTGTATGCAGGGCTGGTATTCAATATTAGTCTTAATTGGATCTAAGAACGATGTAGCTAATCGGATTACTTGTTATCAATTACTATCCAATTATCGCTATAGAGCGAATGAAGTCGATGATGTATGAAAATAAGACTAACGTAAGTTGAGTATTGAATACCAGCACAGATGTTATTAAAATACGTTTTTTAAAATGAACTTGGCTACATAAGTTTATTTAAAGCGATATATTGAGTATTTACAAACCCCTGAATATATAGAAATACTACCATGGATGATTGTTGAAATGCAAATATGTTTAAAGTCGCATGTTTTAGTGATGTGAACTTTTTTTTTGTTTGTATATCCAAATGGCTTCTCTTAGCCTTTGTGACATTTTTAACCCCTAGAATGACAAAGAAATGCCTTTATCGCAATAACAATATGCAACTAAACCGAAAGTATAATCTAAATTCAGCGTGCACAACGTCATTACGAAATTTGCATACCACGTGACTTTCTTAATGGCAAAATATCTAAGTTCCTTCCATACAAATAATAGAAACAGGAGTTTAATTTTCTTCATATGAAATTTCATTTGAAAATTTTCAGTAAATATCTAGTTTTTTTTCTCCAGTCTAATCCGGCAACTGCTCATGTACTGTTTGCAAAGCGCTATGCTCCTCCCACTTATCTACCTCATTAGCATATAGTTAGTCAGTGGTCGAGTTAGCGATTTCGTTCGTGTTTCTCATACATTTCTTTTTAATAAAGCATCATGTTGACCTCGGGAATTTATCAGACATTTAAGAATTTAGTGAATGTCATTATAAAAAGATTTCAAATAGCAATGGTACAATACGTACGCAAAGCACGTATTCAATGTTTATCAAACCTAGGAGAGGCGTGTGTTTTGTGGATATTTGTTGATTACCGACAGGCCATATTTGGACAAGAGGGTTGGAACCGCAAGCCGTGATTAAGACTTTGCCGGATATATATTTTTTTTAGGATTTGTGTTGCCTTCACACTGCCCACTCCAGGAATTTTGATAAATTCTGCGCTCCAGGGGCGGGATTTATATAGCGGTACAATACCTCCCACGTTACTTGCTACATGTATACCCAATGATATCGTACAGGTTACGTTGGAGGTGACGGTTCATATTTCACAGGCTGCCCCATTTCTACATGTGAAATCACCTTTAACTTTTTCAGGCTTTCTATTACCCCCAGAATGTTGTGAGAAGGTTTCCTTGGAGGTAACCGTATATCTTTCACAGGCTGTCCCACTTCTACATGCACAAATATATTCAACCCTTTTTCAGGCTTTCTATTACCCCCAGAAAGTGGTGAGAAGGTTTCCTTGGAGGTAACCGTATATCTTTCACAGGCTGTCCCACTTCTACATGTACAAATATATTCAACCTTTTTTCAGGCTTTCTATTACCCCCAGAAAGTGGTGAGAAGGTTTCCTTGGAGGTAACCGTATATCTTTCACAGGCTGTCCCACTTCTACATGTACAAATATATTCAACCCTTTTTCAGGCTTTCTATTACCCCCAGAAAGTGGAGAGAAGGTTTCCTTGGAGGTTACCGTACTCTTGTCACAGGCAGTTTTCTTGTTAGTCGTCTCTGACTTCCTCCCACCATCCGCACAAAACTTCCCCATTTTGGGTGAGTACTTTTAAGTTTAAACTGATTTAATATTTTAAAATGATTGTGAAACAAGTTATTTCAACATTATATAAATCACTCTCGTTATTACGATGATATGCGAGAGTTTGATCTTGTGTTGTGGTGGGAAATCAGAGTTCCCGGAGGACACCCCATTGTCCGGCCCGGTGACCATAAACCAAACTCAAATACGCCCAGGCCGGGAATTGAACCCTGAACGACTAGATGAGACGCAAGTGCGCCAACCATTGCGCTAAGCGGAGAACAAATGCGTACTATGGTCTACACGTTTATCTTGTAAACATTTAAAGAGGTTTATACGGACAACGTACTTGAACGCATAGCTAGCTACCTGTAAAAGCCAAAGTTTCAATCAATCGGAACACCTCGGCTATTTTCGCCATACTACGAGTCTCGGGTGTATGCCGGAGCATAAATAAAAGTAGTTCTTAGAATTAATGATAATTATATTAATTAATTATAGTGTTAAACATGTATTTTTTATTACTAAGTTCAAATTTATTCACAGTGCAGTGTAATATTGCATAAGTAATTAAAATTCCTTAGGGTACAATCTTTAGGCTTAACTTCTTAATTGAAATTACTAAGCGATCTTCTAACATAGTAAACCATCCATATACATCCGAGGTGGTTTCGATTGAAAAGGCCGATTGAGTTGCAACTCAGTGGAATTTTAACTTGGTTTTAAGGACCAATGCATATGTCATTGTCTGTTTAGTTTTAAGGTTCAATATTTAAGAAACATAATGCATACATTCTTTGCAACATGTTTAGGTGTAACACAAGCGGATCCAGGGGAATTCCAAGCTTACTTTTTTTTAAAAAAAACCCCGGAGAATAAAGGTAATAAAATACGCCCAAAATGCCCCATTCGGACTAGAAATTGTTAAAATTTTCTTGAGGGAGCACTCCCAAACCCCACTGCAATCACTTATAAGATTTCGGTTCTGAGGGAGATATAACATAAGGTTAAAAGTCAAAAGGTTACGCCCCTAAGTTACGCCCCTCTTACGTCGAACCCTCGACCCGCCAATGTGTAATAAGGAGTTGAGCAGATTATACAAAAACAAATTAAGGCTTAGAACGCATTTGCATTTTCTCGTAAAAGTTTTTACTTCCTGAAGAATATATGGGATTTTTATGTGAAAATATTCACAACTACCCAATCAACACTGTCGTGTGGCTTCATGAGATAAGATATTTGCAAAAGTGAATGCAATTCACTTATTTATACGATATTTTTTTATCTTTCGTTTTTTTAAAGATATCATCAAGTAACTATAAGTTTCAAATATTATTGATAAGGAAGGATGGGGCATTTTGACACCACACATACTGATATTGTCCCACGAAATTTATCGAAAAAAGGAGCTTTTTTAACTCCGATACAATCAAGCGCCTAACTATTAGACCACGGATGCGCCTAAGCCGGGTTTCATGGGTCAATTCACTCCCGGTAACTAAATTAAACGTTCTTTGTATAATAGATTATCATAATATTATATTATCTTCTTTAGGAACCTACTTCGCTGTTTCAATGATGCTGGTAGGACTATCCCTAGTTTTAGCAGTGCTCGTTCTAAACGTCCACCATAGAGGGGACATCCCAGGGAAAATCGTCCCCAAGTGGTCACGAACCTTCTTTTTGGAAAAATTGTCGATGTTGTGCACCAGAAAGAAATACCGAACGAGCGGGAACATGAACAATGTTAAAAGGCAATGCCCTACAGAACATGGAGTAGCTTACGAGGTAATGGAACACTTATTTAGGTTTCGAGTTCTCCTATGGATATTAAATATAAAAATAGCAGGAATAATGGCCGGGATATATGCACGACCTTAACCAATCCGCGCTTCTCGAGTTATCGCCTGTTCGATAGTTTTACTGTATGTTATTAAAATAGAATGAATAATGGTCGGGTTTTATGCACGACCTTGACCAATCCGCGGTTTTCGAATTTTCGCCTGTTCGAGTTACCGCAGTTTTATTGTATGCAATTAAAATTAAAGGAATAAAGGTCGGGATTCGCCAACGACCTTGACCAATCCGCAGTTCTCGAGTTCTCGCCTGTTCGAGTTATCCCAGTTGTACTGTTTGTTATTAATAGCCCGTGTACTGGAGATCATCTATCTTATTTGTCTTATGTAATGGGATTATCATAATTATTAATATAGATAGTTTGTGTGTTAAAGGCATATATAAGTTGATGCAAAAAACTGCATTGTCATGTTTAAATCAGTTTACTTTAATGATAAGCATATGAATTGTGTATATATAAAACGAAATATAAGCCTTTTTAATCTTATTGTTTAATAAACAGCTACGTAGCCACAAATTCCCAAGTTGAAAAGGCGCCAAAATATCGTTTATATTTTTTTATCCACACACAATCCATATGCTCATATTGTTTTGATCATCAAATTTAAATGAATTAAACATAAAAAGCATTAAAATTAAAATCAATTTATATATTGCGCCTTTGAAAATCACAACGTTATAAACATGGCGTATGTTCGGTCGTGTGCAAGATTATAAGTATCTATCATGTGTTTCCGGTCCGGATAGAAAACCCCGACCTGGGGCCACGCACGTTAGCCGGTAACGAGGCTTGCCGAGTTACCGGCCATGCAGCGTGCCCGAGGGTCGGATTTTTCTATCCGGACCGGAAACAAATGATTGATATTTTTCTTGCATTTCAAAATTTTATCAATCTGTGGGAAAATTGACGTAGATACGCACTTTTGTACATTTCACCAAAAAGCGCGTGCGACGTTTGCTATGTCATAAAGCACAGTTATTTATATTACTATCGACGTCGAATAGTTAATTCTCAATTTATTCTCTTTATTTTCAATTTAAATAAAAAAGTATTGCATACTTATATATTTAATTGCGCTTTATTGAAATGTATAATATACTTTTCATAAACCATTATGATACATTAAAAGAAATAAGAAGTGGCGCGTTGTTGCGCGTGACTCATCTTACATGGGGGTGTAAGACGGGGTTTTCAAGCACTGGTCACATTACCGGAAACACACGTCCGGTATGCAAGCATAAAACATCAGCCTTGTTTCACCTGTTCCTTTCAGATGAATTCTTTCAACCACAACACCAGACTGACGTCGCTCTCAGAAAACGAAAACAGCGAGACAAATCCGCAAAATTTAACCAATAACAACGACATCTTAAAAGAACAGCTTAAAGAATTACAGGCAATACGATCGCACTTTTTGGTAGATGATACCACCGAAGTTGAACAGGAAGATTGGCAACGCCTGGCCAGGGTTTTGGACAGGATATTTCTGTGTCTCTACGTTCTGTGTTTCACTATAGTGACGCTTGTGTTTGTGCTGCAGTTGACTGGAGGGCAGGACGTCACATAAATGAAAATGGATTATAAGAAAAGGGATGCTGTTTTACAATAGTTTGAACCAGTATTAATGGTGTGGTCTTTCAAGAAAGCTAGGGAAAGTCTTTTAGAATTTGCCAATACCTGGAACGTTTTTGGACCAACCGTCTCCGTAAACTGCATTGAGTTTAAATGGCTTTTTAAAGGGGGTAGACACCAGATGGTCCCAAAATCGACAAATGCATTATTTTCACAAGACAAGCCTAGAATTGGCAATACGAGTTATTATTAGGCCGTTTAAATATAATTTGACATATTAAAATAATATTTTATCGCTGTCTTAACTGAGTTTACCCGTTTAAAATTAGCGCATAATGGTTTCCCAGTTTATAGTGTGTATATTTAGTACATATACATATACCGACGCTTTTTTTAAATTAACTGGGATTTACGTGGTAGGCAAATTTCGAATTGGAAAAAAATATACATTCGTCGTAAGCGATGCAATACATCAGTAAGAGTTAATGCGTTGTACACAACAATATCAATTCACGGTATGTAAGTTTTTGACTTTTTCTTGTATCTTCTGGTGTCTAGTCCCTTTAAGGGGTTCGGTAATCAATAGGTGTCTCCAGAAGGCTTGTCAGCATGTAATGTTTTGACAGTAGGTAATAGAGATGGCAACAATGTCTCAAGAGAAGACCATGGCTCTAAGCGCTGTATATTTAAAGCATGGGACATTTGTCAAGTTTGACCCATGAAAACCGTCTTAGGATTTATGTAAACAGTTTGTTAATGCAAACATTTACTTGTTTCTAATATAAAGACTGCAACTATCGTTAACTCTATACGAGGCTAAACAAATTGCGTGATAATTGTTTCGTTTGCTTACAATGTGGTCTCATTAATTTTGAAGTTTGTATTCATACGAATGTTTAACTTGTCATTGATGTATTGTCATAGTTGTGTGCTAAAATTCTTCCGTGGTTTACTTTTGAAATTTAAAATTAAAGATTACATGACTAAACATATTGTAGTTTATTAACAAATAAATCAAAGGTAGGAATATAACCTTGAAATACACCGACAAGGTGAATCAAGTCTTCTATTAAAAGTGCACTCCTATAGACTGATCGTTTTGACAACTTGGTTTTTGTCTTGAAATATGCCATTTTTGGCGTAAATGTCTTGAAACCAGTAATTTAAAACTGCTGACAAAAGATTAGATTGCAGTTTTTCATATTTACGTTCGAAAAGTGATGTCTTATGGCTATAAACGTAACTAACGCTTTAAGAAAAACGAGTCTTTCGGCAGTTTCCAAACAGTTGAGATCTGTTCTATCGTGAGTATCTTGTACGACTCTATTGAAGGCAGTGATACCAAAACAGCTGATTCTGAGACAAAACATAAAATAAAAGTCAAAACTTCAATCTAAGAATGAAGTTTTAAAACTGAGAAGTTATAGAAATAACTGAAACTGATGAAGAGAAACAGAACGTCCCTTGACGTAAATCTGCAGGGCGGGTGGCGAAACCCTACTCTGCACGGGCTTCGGGTCGGTGCAATATTTCAGTCATGTAAGGATGCGGGTTTCTATAAATGTAACCCTGGTTTGAACTACAGTCTAACCTCGTTTTGCTTCAGGGACCAGTGAAAATACCCCGAGCCTCGGAAAATTCGAGCCAAGCGGAAATGCTTACTATCAATGTAAAGAATTCGGTATTTTGCATCCAGATGAAATTCGAGCCAACGGGGTTTGAACAACAAAGGTTCTTAAACGTGCGGCGAGTATTGTCACACGGAACCCCTGTAAGCGTCCCTCCAGAAAGACGGTTAGTACTGGAGGGAGGGTGTGTGTGTGTGTGTGTGTGTGTATGTGGGGGGGGGGGGGGTACTGGTGAGGCTGAGGAACATACCTGCGATACCTGGTCAAATGTATTCCCATGAAATCACTAAGCCCCTTTAACCATAAATAGGTACATCTTTTTTCATTTTATGGTCGGTATATATTGTGGTCAAGCATTAACCCAACATCGGATAACTCATTCCTTAAACTCCTTGGATGGAGTTATGTCACGTGTTTACACGGAATCTTGTTTTGGCTGAAGAGACATTGGCGGATACAAAGGAGACACGGATGTGATACCCTAGCTCTCTTATAACATAACCATTGTCGTTGATTCACTTACGTAGTCGATATTCAAAATTCGTAAAAGTATCGGCCAGGGGCCGTATTCAATAAACACCTTAGATTAAGATTAGAATCCGAGAATGTTGATTGGCCTGGCCCCAATTTCATGAAACTTTGTCATAGGAAATAGGTTTAAGTAGCTTAATTCAATTAACCAAAAACTTAAATTTGATTATGATAATTTAAAAGGATGATTATTAAAAAATAATATTGATCTTCATAAAATAATTCCTATTTAAAGTATTTTTTTTTAAAGAAATATATCTTACGCGATTTATACAATACAGACAAAACTCGCTCTGTCGAAGTCGCGGGGACCTTATGAAATACTTCGAGATAACGAAATTCCGATATGACCGAAATACGCAACATGTCTTACTAAACCCAAAAGACACTTGAAAACGTTCGACATAACCAGAACATCGAGATAAGTGTTTGACAGCGAGTTCCGACTGTATGCGAGTCTAAAGAGGCATACAAGCCGATTTCAGAAGGATCACTTATTGTAATATTAATGGACCAGAAACACATCCTAATATTATATAGAGTAGATGCAGTTTTATTGTATTAGTACACACGGCACCCCTAATAAGAACCATTGTTTTCGAGATTTATTCATCCTTTTCGGTAAATTAAAACATTTTTTTTTTAATTGTGGTACATCTTATTTGAAAGTAAGAGTGCATCTTGAGATATACGAGAAAACATAATAAAATATAAAGGAAAGATTACTGGTTAGGTTCATTTCCTCATTGCAATTTTTCTGAACAGTTTAACAGATATAATAAGGGATGGGATTCAAAACCTGTGGGAATGAGTGCTCAACAGTTTTATGTGCATTTCCGCATTGAAATGTTATCGAACAGTATGTGGGGTTCAAACTGTTTCAAGTGCCAGTTGTTTATAGGCATTTCCGTATTGTATTAAATTATATCTAAAAGTATGTGGGATTTAAAATATTTGAGATTGAGCGTTGTTTGTGGGCTGTTCCGCATTGATGTCTTATCACACAGTTTAATGGTGAGAAGGGATGGTGCCATACATGTCTGAATGTTAAAGGGTGTATCTGACAAGGGATGTATACATGCATGCATGCTATAGGCTAGTATCTAACAATGGATTGAGCTATATAGTTTGAGACAAGAAGATTTTCATACGTCGATATGAAACATGTGACCCCCGGGGCGGGACAAATTTTGACCCAAGGGGCATAGTCTGAATAAACTTGGTAAAGAACCACTATATGATATAACAAGAGACGTTTGTCAAACATTATGCCCCCCCCCCCGAGCGTCATGTTGTCAGGATTATTTGGACAATTGAACGATATATGCATGGACCGAAATGACAGCCGATTTGTCATTGACATTGGATGCCTTTGAGGCAGTTTTAAGATTATGACCTTTCAAAGTCTGAGGATAGAAGGTACTGTTTTAATCATGTTCAGATGGTGACTGATATTTGCAGGTAAAATGTATCCTCTTAGCAGCAGGGAATAAGTAAATATGACGAAATTTTAATGATGAATATGAGTTATGACCATGACCTTAGGCCTCAAAATCCATAGTGGTCATCAACTGGTCATCCCCAACCTAAATGTCAAGTTTGAGGGCCATGGGTGCAGGCATTGTCAAGTATCACACAGACAAGCTTTTTGCATTCAAGGTTAATGTGACCTTGACCTTTTGACACCTAGAATCAAAAGGGTCATCTACAGGTCAAGCCCGACCCCAAAGTTAAATTTGAGGGTCATTGTCACTCGAACAATATTTTCGCAATCAAGGTCACTTTGACAAGATGACTCTTAAAATTAATAGAGGTCATCTACTGGTAAGGCTCAGCCCCCATATCAAGTTTGATGAACATAGGTCCAGGCACTGTTGATATATCACTGGGAGAAGCTTTGTTAACTTTTTCGCGTTAAAGGCCACTTTGACCTTGACCTTTGGCACGATGACCACAAACATCAGGAGGGGTCATCTACTGGTCAGGCCCAACCTTCATGTCAAGTTTTATGACCATAGCTCCAGGAATTGTCGAGTTTGCCTTCAAGGTCACTGTGATCAGGACCTTTGACACCATGACCCTTAAAATCAATAAGGGTCATCTACTGGTCAGGCCCAACCTTCAAGTTAAGTTTGAGGGCCATGGGTGCAGGCATTGTCGAGTAATCACGCCAACAACCTTTTATCATTCAAGGTCACTGTGGCCTTGACCTTTGGCCCGATGAACCCCAAATCAATAGGGTTCATCTACTGGTCAGGCCCAACCTCCAAGTCAAATTTGAGGGCAGTGGGTGCAGGCATTGTCGAGTTATCACTCCGACCTTGACCTTTGACCCCAGCCTCCATGTAAAGTTTGATAACCATAGGCCTACGCATTGTGGAGTTATCACTCGGACAAACTTTCGAAAAGGGGCATAAAAATATGAAGGGTCCGAGCCTATCGGTTTGGATTTTTAAAGATGTCCCTATACAAGTTTACAGGTATAAATTGGACAAACGTCGTAGTGGTCCACTTTGTAATGCTAATACAATTTCAAGGGTCTTGGCCAAGCGGTTTCAGAGAAGATTTTAAAAGATTCCCCTATACAAGTTTTTAAGAACCTTGTGACCTCCGGGTGGGGCCAGTTTTGATCTCAAGGGCATAATCGGAACAAAATTGGTAAAGGACTACTAGACAATGTAAGACCCTAAATATCTAAGCTCTAAGCCTCATATTTGTTGTTAAGAAGGTTTTTAAAGATTTCCCTATATAAGTATGAAGGAAACTTGTGACCTGGGGCGGTCCAGTTTAGATTCCAGGGGCATAGTTTGAACATACTAGGTAGATGACAATTTGTTAATGTAAGGCACCATATATTGCCATGGCAACCAGAGTTGTGCATGGGACTCATTTCTTTAAACAAAATTGAAAGGGCAACACCCAAGGAACATTCCTGTGAATTTAATCAAAATTGGCCTGGTGTAGATCGAAGATGTTGTTTAAAGCCATTGTTGACGCTTGACGACAGGTACGGGACAAATATTGATCACAATAGCTCACCTTGAACAGTAAGTTAGCAGGTGAGCTAAAACGGAAGAGTATCATGTACGTGTGCATGAGTTTTGCACGTATTTATAAGCGGTAAAATACACATTTGTATAGCATTATCGAGTGTCATTGTTTGCTCACAGCTGGGTTGTACAAATTTAAAAAAAATCAACACAATATTTTCCGAATCTGGCCGATGATTTCGGTCATCGGAGGGGAATTTAAGGCCTTATTATTATAAGTTATGGGAGATGCATTTTAATATTAAGCCATTCTACAATGTAGTTTTAATGAATTTAATCACATGGGAGTGATTAGACTATTTAATCAGGGTTTCATCGAAAATTAAATTCCCCGACTTTTCTTAATTGGTCATCTACACTGTATGAGCATAGTTTATATTGTTGGCCTCTAACCTCCCCATTATCCACCTCTTCTTATATAGTGCATTGGCCTTTGTTTAATCGATCTTTAATTTGCTGAAGCAGTATCAAAGGGACTCGATACCAGATGATACAATTGCAAGAAAAAAAAGAAAATTGTCAAAAACTTGCATAAAATTGACATCGTTGTATACAATGCATTAAATCTTACTTACAGATGTATCACATCGATTATGACACATGCATCTTTCGGAGTTTTTGCGCATTTTTATAATTCGAGATTTACTAGGATTGTCTACCACTTTATCCCACTTAGTTTAAAAATAATGTCGGTATATTTATCTGTATTCATGAACAGATATGATTTAAACTTTGAAACCATTATGCGCTATTTTTAAACGGGGAAACTCAGATGAGACAGCAACATGCCTGTTGCGTTTATCCTTCTAATCAGTAAAATAATGTATAATTGTCCTTCTAGCTCGCATTGACAATTCAAGATTGTTTTGGGGAAATACTGCATTTGCCGATTTTTGGACCATTTGATGTCTAGCCTCTTTAAAAGCAGCAAACTGGGCGAGCACTTTGTGAAAAGCAGTACACATTCCTAGTCTATTAAGTGACTTCGTATGGAGTTATTGGTTACATGTTAAGACAACGTTCACAAGCTTTAATCCCAACTGCTTGAAATGCTGAAAAAGAAACAGCTCAGGAGGCAAGGGACGCTTAAACCCCTTTCAGTTTCTTCATGTACCAATGTTATCTTAAATTCAGTATTTAATCTTGCTAAATGTTAACTCTGTTTTAATGCCAATTCATTTTTTATCGACATTTTCTTTTAGAAGTCTTAATTTAATGATCTTAAATGATTTTGAGAAAAAGAAATAATTTTAAGATAGGTCGAAATGCAATTGAATTTGAAGTGCCAATAAAAGTTTTGTAGAAGTATTTGGATTAACCAGAATGGAAGAAACTGCCTTAGCCTTATTTTCTTGTTTCACAAAATGTAACCATGGCCCTCGATCTCAGGTTCCAAATTTCCCTGACTTTTGCCCATTTCCCAAATTTCCCTGACTTTTGCCCATTTCCCAAATTTCCCTGACTTTTGCTCATTTACCAAATTTCCCTGACTTTTGCCCATTTCCCAAATTTCCCTGACTTTTGCCCATTTCCCAAATTTCCCTGACTTTTGCTCATTTCCCAAATTTCCCTGACTTTTGCCCATTTCCCAAATTTCCCTGACTTTTGCTCATTTCCCAAATTTTCATGACTTGCCCATTTCCAAATTCCCATCGCTTTTACCAATTTCACAAATTTCCTGACTTTAGCCCATTTTCCCTCAACTTGCCCATTTCCCGAATTCCCCTTACTTTTACCAGTTTCAAAAATTTCCCTTACTATTCCCTAATTTCCCTTACTTCGTTTTATCCATTTCTCAAATTTCCCTTACTTTTGCCTATTCCCAAATCTCTTACCTTTGCCCATTTCACAAATTTCTCTATCTTTAGCCAATTTCCCAAATTTCCCTTAATTTTGCCCATTTCCCAAATTTCATTGATCAATTTAAAATTCCCTTACTTCATTTCCTATAGATAATGACACATTTTTTTTAACATTTATTTTATTTCTTAACAAATTATTAAGTTACAAGAACTCTTAACAAACAGAAGACATCATCATTTAAACAATAAATAAAAACATAATTTGTCGGTAATAAAAAAAGGTTTTGACATGAAACTACGATGAAGATCCTAGCATAAAAAGCTGCAATATCAATACTCGAAACATGTAAATTATAATGCTGTCAGTGTGGTTAAGCATAAAAACTGCAACACTGTTTACTGATACAATATTATAATATTTGCATACTCGCCACATAATGCATTAAAAAATTATATTGAATTATGCACGCAGTGGTTCTTTGGGGAATTATTTTCACCGCCTGTGCCTTGCAAATTGGCAAAAAGGTCAACTTTGAGAAAAATACAACATTAGGCCAAAATAGCTAATATTATGGCAAATATACATGTTTTCACTTTTTTATTCATACATTATACTGTAAATGAGTTAGTCTTGTCAAGATTTTGTTTATTTTTCAAGAAATTCATTGCTTTTTTATTCATTAACGTAATCTACATTTATCAAATTGGGAACAACTTATAATTTTTGGGGGAAAATGGACATTTTTTCACAAGGCAAAACAGCCTTTAGAAGGCAGTAAATTGCACCAAAAGAATTACGGGCATAAATGATATAAACACAATATTAGTGAGCTCTGCTTGACCCTGTCATAAGGTATTGGTCCTAAAATTGGGGCCATGTCAGCCTTGGCAACATATGAGTAGATTATATATAAAAGTATTTAACTTTGTCAGTTAAGGACACCATAAAATTTTCTTAACTTTTCTCACAAATAATTTGCTGGGTCAAAGCCCATACAACTATTCCAAACTGAGGTTTTGGCAATCAAATATCAAAATAAAATGTTTAGAGTAAATAACATAATCCGGAATAAATTAATTCATGTCAAATATAGCATGGTTAAAATACAACAATATTCACTCATCCCTATACCACACTAGTTATTGAACGTTATCCTTGACAACATTGTACAAAACAGTTATATCATTTGCAAAGCATTATTATTGATATATACAGTCACGCGAGCCATGGGTTTTGGATGCAGTTTTGGTAACTGTTACTTTTTATATGGGCATCAAATCAATATTGAGAATGGAATGCTTACTTATAGTATTATTATACTATAAAACATTTTATGTGTTACAATCTCTAATAACATAAATCCGTGATCATAAACGAATAGCAAGAATATTAATTACTTAAAACTGCACTCTCACAGATTGACAGTTTTTCTTTTTCTTTTTGTCTCAGAATCAGCTGTTTTTGGCATCAATGCCTTCAATTCAGACTTGTATATAAGATAACTCACATTGGAACAGATCTCAATTGTAAGGAAAACTGCCGAAAAACTCATTTTTCTTCGAGCGTTAGGAATGCTTTTAGCCATATTTTATTTTTTTCCAAAACATATATACATTATGATCTGATCTTTCGTCAGCAGTTTTATAAGACTGGTTTCAAGACATTTTCACCAAAAATTGGCTCCTTCCAAGACAAAAATATAAAAATAGATGTCTAAATGGTCAATCTGTGAGAGTGCAGCTTTAAACAATAAATTGCTTCATTATCATATAAGTACCACTAACATTTAATTGCTTTGTGGCCGGTCAACAATAAAATAAAATGGAAAGTACTACAAAATATATCAATACATAGAAATCATACTTGACATCAAATTAAAATGCTATAATCTTCATTTATGTAGTTAAAAAGCTTAAAGTATTCACTTTATCAATTAATTATATGTTGGTTTTTGAAACTTGGTGACCCAATACATGTATGGTATCACTTAAAAGATTTGTAAACCTATACATGTTTTAGTAAATTGGTATCATTTGAATGAGTTAAAACCCCATACTAGCTTGGTATCACTTGAAATAGAGTTGCGACCTAATACTAGAATAGTATTATTTTGTAAGTAATATGTAAAATTAAACTAAAATGATATTAAAAACAACTTTTTTTGGTCCCGAAAGATTGCAAACTGCAATATCTTGAACTTTAATGTATATTCAGATGTTTATTTAATGTAATAGTAATCAGCCAGCAATACCCTTTCAAATATTTCAAAAATAACATGGGGACACTCATCAATATTAAATATTAGTGCTAGTTTTTTACTTTCTAATCTCTTTTCTCCGCAAAAAGAATGGAACACAATTATGACCACCCGAGAGATCAAAAACTGTCAAATCGTTGATACTTTCACGAGTTGGTAAGTAAATGCAGAACAATTTATTTATAAATTGTGGCCTAAGCAAGAATAGTTATGCATCTGGAGGCTGTTTCCACAAGAAAACCTCTCCTCTCCTCTCACTTGAGTATTGGAAACAATCATGTTGAAATAATCCCCATGAGTACATGTTTAGTAATATCATGTACATGTATGTATGTGTTACTATATTCATTTGGTGTATTATGCACTATTCAATCTTTGGCTATAATCTTCAAAACAGAAATACAAAGCAACCATCTGCAGCTAACAAAGTAGTTCATATCAAAAACAGTAACAATCTATCTAAACAACAAAAACATAAAACAGGAACAGCGGACACAATATTTATTTCATATATCTGCTTGCAAGATCCCAGTTTCTCGAAAATGCTGAATTTTTTTTTCAATCGAGTACGCTATCAAAATCATGTATAAATTACAAATAGAAAGGAAGTACTCTTATCCTCAGGTTATATTTGGTTAGTTTGCATAAATGCAAGCAATTTAATTGGTTAACTGCCATTATTGGCCAATCAATAACAAAAAATTAACCGGTTTTAACTATTTTATTTCTAAATATTTTAACAAAAGCTTGTGTGTTAACACTTAAGATATTTTAATTTAATTACTCAAGTACATTACATGCTCTTAAACATCCTTTTTCAACTTTTAAATTGAAATTCTTTCAAATAAAATCTATTAGAATATGATTTATGATTCTAACACAGAAAAATCTTTCAACATATTTTACCATGCTATGTTATGAGAGGTTTAATGAGTTACGTATAGAGTAATAACTCAAGTATTTTCGAGAACCTGGGGCCTCAGACCCTTATAATTATAATTTATTAACAAATAAAGAAGCTCTCGTCAATCTCATTTTTTCTTCTTCACTTTTTTGTCGTCAACCAGTAACTGCTTTATGGTGGGCTGAAAAAAGAAAAAGATGTTTATCTGAATTGTCAGGGGTTGGTTTCTATAAAGATCAAAAGTCTTAAAATTGTATGTTTCTAGGTAAAAACCCCTTTTTGGCGTAAACTGCGTTTCAATTAAAGTATCATAAGAATATTTATCGTATTGATTAAGCCCATAACTTTATGGGTATTCAGGAGCACGCTTAAGCAGAGTAAGGTTTACAACTAAGATATCTTATTGATACAAGGTGTCATTTCAATAAAGATCTCAGTTGAATTTAGCCGTAAATTGAAATTATCGTTGGTGTCATAGTTTTGTTATTTTCTGCATATTTGAGTTTATTAAACTTTAGCCAGTATAAAAAAAATAATACTTAAATTGAGTGAAACAAAAACAATCATTGTTTTGCTATTCGTTAAGTTTATACAGAATTAAGATAACTGAAGTTTCATCAAAGATCCTTTAATGAAATGACCCCTTGGTCTCTGAATTTAAAACTTAAAATCAAGTACCGCATAGTTCAATTGCAATATATTTGTGGATTGTTCGTTGCAACATGTTTTCCAAGTTAAATGAAAGTATCATGATTTTTTTTTTAATTCTCAGGGATGTGATTTGTCCGCGGATTCGCGGAATTCTGCGGATCTTATGGCCCCAGAGACCCCCCCCCCAACAAAAAAAAAATAAAATAAAAAAAATATCAATTGTTTTTTTACCTGAAAAAAAATATTTGGTTGCTTTCAGTTGTTTAAGTTTATATTCCAGTTTGCTTCAAATTTAAAGTCAGGAGAGCCCTCAAAAGAGCTTCTAAAAAGCCATTTTTTTCTTCTACAGCAGTGCGCTTTTGATCCAAAGAGCGCCCCATAAACCCATGGCGGAAAATGTTTCAGCCCTCCAGCTGCCAGGTCAATCATATCCCTGGTTCTGGCCAAGGCTCAAGTTGTTCCACAATGAAGCCGACAACAACACGAAGGCTATGAAAATACTTGACTTATTATCTCAAACAGCTGACCTGAAGAATACTTCTTTGAATATTATCAAGATTTCACATGATATGATATGAACAGTAAAAAAATTGTGTCAACCAAAAACAGCCTTATAATCATGACTTGAAAAACATTGAGCCCATTATGTTCTTTCTTAACTTTCAAATCTCTGTGTCGCTCTGTGTTTATTGGACACACTTCCGCAGTATTCCTAACAAGATTTGAGAGCAATGTTTAAGCTGTACTTCATTTATTTAAATAATTTATTTTGAACGCATCATAAAAAAAAATCATCATTAAGTTTTACCAACGATGTCCATAATCATGTTGTTTAAACTCAAACAAAATTTTGAACAATTGGGCCATTGTAAAGCTTTTAAATTAATTTGCATGCGTGCATGTGCAGTAATTTTTTCACATGTTTTAATTTTTTCAAGGACTTTAAAGCAATTATCTTGAAGTGCATGTTTTCTTTCACAGCTTTTAAGTATTGATAAGGAACGGATGTTCCTGGTTCGGAAAAGCTTAATTTTGCAAATTTTTAAATAAATTTAGACCTTCTTATCTATGATCATACCGTAGGCTCACTTTTTTTGAACTCGTAAATCCAAGTATCAATATAATTCATTTTGGATTTTTTTATTTTATTTATTGGTCACGTAAGCCACAACTAATTTAATTTTGCAAAGAACACTTTATATTCTGACAAGATTAATTATAAAAAGAATCTTTCTTTGAAGTTGTGTATATGATAAAAAAAAACATAAGCTTAATGAGGTTTTTTCTGTCATTCAATACTAAGTGATCTTAAATATGCTCATGTTTTTGGACAAAAAAATCTGAAAACACTTACCTGGTACTTTATCTTTATTTAACCGTATAATATTGAAACTGCAGAAAAAAATACAGTAATAATATAATCAAGAGGGCCCTGAAGGCCCTGTATCACTCTCCTTATCCAATTCAAGTGTGAAATAAGTGTTTTCAGGGCGAGGGCAATTGTGACAGGGGGAGGGAATAAGATTTTTTCAGGGCGATGGAAAGTGCAACGAGAGGGGACTTAATTGAAACAAATTTAGGACTAGTTTTCAATGCAACATGTTAAATATTATAGTAGAGGGTATTACAGTTTTAGAGAATTTGAAATGTCAGTCTGGTGGGCTACTACCTTAGAAAGGATGCGTACTTGTCTTATCATGAGGTATGGAATCAAAACATTTATACCTGCTGGAATTAAAAAAAAATCTTACTTAGATCCTTCCTAGTGACCAAGTTTTTTTTTAATATCATGGATGTTTTTTTTAATATCACGGATGACCCAGTTGCAAACCTTACCTTGCTGTATTAAGTACATTCTGACCAGGTTTCATATAAATAAAGTAGAAAATATGGCCCCAACAGTGTTTTAACAATGTTTTCTATGATTTGACTTAATAACCTAGTTTTTGAACTCAGGTTACCCAGTTCCAAACTTGACATAGACTTCATAAACACAAACATTCTGATGTGCAATAATGTGCAGAAACAAAAGCTCAGCCAGTGACAACAAGAGCACCGCTGAGTCAACTACAATGCTCGTCTGTTGTATTAGCAGTCGACCAAGGAGAATGACTCAACTATTATTTAAGCCAGAGTTCTGGGCCTTGCATTGCAACATATTTGTGTACCGTCTATGGCAACATATACAACAAGTTTCATGTGAATATCTTGAATGGTTTTTGAGTTATGGCAAAGTTTCCGCACAATGACGCCTACAACAACAGCATCAAAGCATGCTTTCTGTTTGTGTTGTTTTTTTCAGTCGTAAAGGGGCATAACTCAACAACTTTTAAACCCATGCACCTTGCTACACATGTGTGAATGGTCTCATGCAAGATTTGTTCTATGTTTCAACAATGTTTTTTCATGATGAGGCCAATGTAATTTATTTTTTGCTATGCTGACAATCACACTATGGCAATCACAATAGCTTCGTTAGATACCCTGCCATACACATTTGCGCTCAGCTTTGTTTTGTATCATGAGCTTTTTGGCTAGGAAAATCTTATTATCATGAATAATTTATAGGGCAGTTTCATGGGTTCCCCAAAGAACGTGGGGAAGACGTTACTAATGTTGTTAGAACTTGTGTCCAACCCATTTGCTTTTTGTATACACTATATTATTGTTGTAATTACCTATTATGTTGAAAGAAAAAAGGCAATAAAATATGTTAAATCAAATCAACCAATGCTTAAATATGCACAGATACTAAAAAAATATTCTGGCCATAATCTGGAATTGAACGCTGCCCGCCAGATCACGATAAATTTTAAACAAGCTCTGTAGACCACTTGCCTATTGAGACAACAGACTGATGGTAATTGGAGAGTATTTAATTGTAAAATATGATTTAACTGGAAGCAGAGTTAATTTTTCCACCATATTTCAGTGAGTGTAACAGAAAAAAGTACTGTAGTTGCTGACGGAGTCACAATTAATAAACCTCTACTTTTTTTCCTCAGAATACAGACAAGCGGGAAAAAAGACTAGCTAAAAAACATAAAACGTGAAAATTGTAAATGATGAAAATTGTTCACTGTCTAATCTTGACATATTTCCCTCATGTAATTTGCTTAATCATCACCTGCTTGAAATGAAGGGAATAAAGAAATTGTTCTAAATAGTAGTCTTAAATCATGTAGAATTGGACTAATAAACAGCAAAACAAGCTTAATGGCAAGGTACAGAGTGAGGCAATGACTTGAGATGATGATGACATGTAAAGCGTGGCTTTTCAGCAACACTCTTAATGTATTAAGTAATTAAAGACTTGACAGCAATGACTTTTTTCTACATCTTTAATAATCATCCATCAAACTTGAGCAAGGGATATAATTCTTATTACTCAAGAAATATTGTGCAAGAGTGATGGTCTCACCACACATATGCATAATTATTGTCATTGTCAAAATAAGAATCAGCATTCATGACATTTTCTTGTACACATTATGAAAAGTTTCAGAATTTTGGCAATTTAAAAAAAAAAATTTGCTCCATGATGCTGAGAATGAAGACAACAAAAATATGCAACAACACCAGGAATATGACAAAGACCCTAATTTGTTTATATTATATATACATATATATATATATATAAAATATGAGTAAAATAGAGCAGCAGCAAGAGACAATGTTCATCTGTTTTTCTTCTCAGTCAAACAAGGAGCCTGACTCAACAGATATTAATTAAAGCGATGGAGATATGGGCCTTAATACCCATGTACACATTGTCTTTCTTAACATATGTACCAAGTTTCATTTGAACATCTTGAACTCTTTCTGTGTTATGGCTAAGGTTTAAATTTTTGCACAGCAACAACGCAGACAAATACAACGACAGCAGGGCTACTCCTCTTTTCTTAAAAAAGGCTGAAAATGAGCTAAAAATCACAACAATAGTCACAGAGCTTTAAAATATTTAGTTTATTTCTATCAGCTCCACAGTGACAAAAGCTCATAGCTAAGCTCCATAGAATGATGGACCCCTAGGGGCTTCTTCCCCTTTTTGAGTTTATAACGGTCTGCCCGCGACCAATATGGACCTATATTGACTGCATTATGACTCGAGCCTGTGGTATCCCAAAGTGTGCCTAAACAAATTTTGAAGTCAAAGGAGGGGCTGTATTGAATATAGTTCTTATACTTTGACATGCCTCAGTGATTCTATTTTGTAACATCAACCCCCTCAGATTCTACTCTAAAAAAGAGGTTAAATGTAAGGTGTTTATTGAATACAGTCACATAAGTCCTAAGTGTGTTATGGACTTAAAAACCAGTTCTGATCAGTGACCATTTTAAGATATCATGACAAGTGCATCTAAGCCCATATAATTTTGAGGTAAGTGGAGAACACCTATACAACTAGACCACTCCCATCCTCAGTCCATCATTTCTTACCTTAAGTATAGTAAATGAACACGTGAGATCATCACCGACAATCATGGTGGCTGCTGCATTGTCAAACTCTCCGCAGTAGTTGGGTGCTCCAAACAACGTCACCAACTACAAAACATCATGTAAATGTTAAAACTAGCTATATAGTAAGATGAAATAATTTCATTATGCTATTGAAATGTTTTGTTCTATGCATCATATCCATACTATAGCAACCTTAGTTTATGAATGTATAAGAATAGAGCATTAGGCACCACATTAATTAAAATATAAATAAATTGCTAGATTTTTATCCATTTTTTTAAATGGAGGTGGGGGGGGGGAGTTGGGGGGGGGGGGGGTGCTCATGCCATTCTTATTGAATAAGGGACATGTGTCTCTAGACAAACCAAATCACTTGGTAACAATTCTTATTTACATGTGTACATGTAAGTCATCGACACCAAAGGTATGAATAAATGCCGTTCCTGGACAGTATTGGACTCATACGCAAATACAGACCCTAGTTCACCTCTTTTATTTGAGTCAATAAAAAGGGAGGGGGAAGAAATAGGGAGTGGGCGGAGATGAAAATCTAGCAATTAATTTATAGTCACCTATTGTACAGCAAGTGAGCAAAGATGAGGTGTATATTTTGTTTCATGAAGCATTGAAATTGATATCAACAAGATAAAGTGACAGTAAATATCACTTTTTGTAATTTATGCAACAGGATTCACAATAATTTTCATCATTTTGTTACATTAGTTTTATACCATACTTTTAATAATAAATTTCATAAAAATCAGACTTGTATTCAGTACACCTAAAAACTATGCTTACAAAATGATGTCACTGATTACCAGTCGCTAATTTCATCTTAGCATACAATGGGAATGACAACATGTCCTATCAATGTATTATTCATGTGGGTTTGTTAAAAAAACATAACTTTCTCATAAATTTGACTTTCTATGGGATACAACATGACAGCCTTTTGACCAATGAAAAGGATCAATACAGACCAAGCATATTTTAAAAGAGCATATTTTTAACAATAAATCGGAATTATATACAATGAATACCAGTACAGATATCCATAGATACACAGATTATGAAAAGGCTCCTCATTGCAAGCTGCATCATAATTACCATTCTCTTTTGGAAGAACTGATATCCATCCTCAACAACCTGCAGACAAAAATGGCAATATTTGTAAATCAAAACAATAAAGCAGGAAAGATAGACTACATATATTTAGGACCAGTACAATAAGTTTTCTTTAACCAAACTACTTATAACATACATTGAGTACATTTAAGTAACTTAATCATGTTTTGCTTAAAATATCTTATTAACATGTTATTAACCTATCATCATGTCACAAAACATTTAACTTATGTGAGCTAACAAGCTCAGTTGGTGGAGAGCTTAACTTGCCAGCAGGGGATCTCAGGTTTGATTCTTAGGCAGACCATATACTTTTCTGATCCTTATTATGAGTATGTTTATGTGAAATGCTCATTTGTCATTGGAATAGGACTGGAATTTCCCTTACACAGAAAACTCTGAGTCCCTGACTTTTGGCTACAACTCAATATGCACCCAATATAAACTTCCATTGAACATAAACTGATTTATTTGGACCCCATAAAATAACCAGACCCCCTGGCCCCTCCCCACAATTTGTCAACAATAAGGATCCCATGAACCACAGATGGAAATTCCAAAGGCAAACCCGTTTATAACATGAGGTGCGGTGGTCAAAAATAGCGCAATATTTTGTATAGCAGGGCTTGTTAGAAAATATTTTTGTCAAGCTAGTTTTAAGCTTGTGCATCCAAAATCCTAATTTTGATGACTAGAGCTGAACAAAACTTTTAACACAAACCTGATGAGCTCTGACAATAAGACTGAGATCATGTTTTTTGCAGAAGTCCTTCACAACATCTCCCCCGAATGTGAACGACACCCCTCTATCATTCTCTCCCCATCCAGTGATGTCCTGAAATGATCATGTCATTGTAGTAGGGCAGAGAGCCGAGCATTTGGCGACTAAATGGCAATGCTCGTTTGTTGATTTTTCCGTCAAAAAAGGGGGATAATTACACAATTATGGAGGCCAGAGTTATATGCCTTGCTGTACATGGGCATATTGTCTCTGACAACACATCTACCAAGTTTCATTTCAATATCTTGCATTGCTACAGCAAAGGTTAAAGTTTTGGGCAGCAATGCCAACAACGACAGCAACAATGACATCAAGGCTATTACAAGACTCAAACTTTCTTTTGTTAGAAAAACAGACAAACTTTAAACATTTTCATTGTAAGAATTGCTTCCACCCTTTAAGGTCATAAAGGAAAATGCTTAATCCTTTTTTTTAAATTATATAAATAAAAAAATATGATTCTCTTTCAAATCACGATAAAAAAACATATTGGTCATAAAGCCCAATTAAGGAATGTGTCACACTTGATATCAACGAGAGTACTTTCTTGCACAAACCTCATCAGGGTCGGACCACAACATGTCACACACCAGTCCCTGGTCTGGAACATCCATTGGCCGCTCCATTTGTCGCAGCTATAACACACATATATACATGTACAGTTTATAGTTTATTGATTAGACAGCGATAAGCTGATAGGAATCACTCTCTTATCTGTTTGCTTGGCAAAAACCAGTACTGCTGAGCTGAGCTTTTTTTTGGCACGGGTGGTGTCCATTTCAAAAGGCCAAGATCATGTATCCTTGGTAGGGCTCAAACACACAACATTTGGGTTGAAGGGTGGATTCTATGCAACCACTAGACCACCCTCACCATAAGACTTTCAGATAGTTTTCTTTAAATAAAGCATTCAAATTTTGAGAATGACTAAATATGTACTGTAATATAGATAGGAATAGTGTTTGTATTTAAATTTCAAACATAAAGGGATTCTTGATTTTAAAAAATAAAAAAAAACGTCTTCGAATTACAAGTATTGTGAGAAATTAATAAAAAATGTTGTTAGTTTTGAGAGCCTTTTTCTTAAAAAAGCTCAACAATTGTTTGTTATGTGTTACTGTTATTGACTGAATGTTATGGGAGAGAAAAGGTACATGTTACTGTCAAACTTGATCATGCTTAAGATTCAACCATTAAGTGTGAACTTGACCTTCAAGGTAGGCTGGAGAGTAATCACACCATGCATGACACAATTGCAGCTTGGACACACACACACACACAAAATAGTCAGGCGGCTGGTGTGGCTTTAAATTATTTTTCCCACCTTTAAGGGCATAAAGCACATAAATTTACAAATGAAGGACCATAACTCTCAAGTGAATTATGCATTCAAACTGTTTTTCAAACTTGGCAGACATATAATGCCCATTTCCATATTAACCGTGTTTGGTAAAGATTTGATGAGAAGTTAGAGAAAGGACACCATACCGCAAAAGATGAAAATACAGACTCCAGGCAAACATGATCCCTATGCCACACACTCACAGGCAACATAAAACGCATGATTGTAACTAGAACTCCAGGAATCAAATTTGTTGCCTGTTGGAAGCCACTACCAGTTTTTCTAGTTAAGGTTACCATGACTTTGACATTTGACCTACTGACCTGCCTGCCCATGACCAATGTGCCCATTTAGTGTTTAAACTACAACAAGTTGTTCTAAAGTTATTGATTGGAAAAATGTAAGTGTAACACTGATTACAAGAACGTGGATGCAAATGACAGACAAAGTCATCCTTGTTTCTGAGTGCTGGGAAACAGACATCAAGTGGTGATATGGCATATAAATAATTCACTGATTCATTGCTAATCTTACACATGGCATTTCTGAGGGTATGTTATCAGATACATTGCGGTGCATTCCATCGACAAATCATTGAGTGTTAGTAAAGCCTTATTAGTGACACAAACTACTGTGAAATCATTAATGTTCGTGGTTTTCGTGGGTTGGGTGATCCACGAATTCAAGATCCCACGAAATATAGATCCTTTATTCACGTTTTCAATTGCCATGTTATGTACATACTCCAGTACAGTATAGTCTTTACAGAGATCGCAGTATACATCGGTATTCAGCGTAAATACCGATCCACAATATATCTTTAGTTACTATTATTGTTTTGTTAATATCTTATATCTGCCTTTAACAAATAATAAACCAAATCAATTCATTGTCTTTTTATTAACCAAATGACAAAAACAAGTGCTTAAACGTGTGCTGTATATGAAAATCTCCAGGTTTACAAGATGTGCGTGTTGAGTATCAGTACTCGATTTGTTTCCTTTATGAAATATTTAATGGATTACATTGATTATTTACTCAAATATACGCAACATTCCGGTGTTTTCACAGTTTGCAAAATTCTTAATTGGCATTCATTGGCTTCGCATATCTATATCTCTCACCAGGGTACATCTTCTTTTATGACCTTAATTTCAAATTAAATCGATAATTGACATGGGTACATATGTATATGCACTAATTGGCATGTCGTACTACTATAGAGAGTGTCATAAACAGTGTACCGTAGAAGGCGGAAATCACGTTCCAAGTGCGTGGAGATTCTGCAGACGATTTAGGATGATCGCAGTTTCAGATTTTTTTTTCAAAAATGAAAAACCACGAATTCAAGTGTCAACGAAAGTGTAAATTTTCCGAAAACCACAAATTTCATGCCAACGAATATAAATGATTTCACAGTATCAGATATCCAATATAAATGCAATGCAATGATTCATATGTTGTGCTTCCTTTTTCAAACAGGCATTCAGGAAGCATACACACTCTGTTCTCAAAATATTGCATACCAAAAGGTGAGGTTCTACATATTTGAATCAAGCACAGCTAAAAACAGTGCACATACTTGGTTATAACAATTAATAAACCAATTGGGTGCTTAGATGGACTGAATATTGTGTTACTAAACAATAGCGCCACATAGCAAACACAAACGCTTTTCTGTTTAATTTGTTCCAACAAGGGGCATAACTTAAAAATTATTAAAGTAAGAGTTATCGGCCATGATGAACATACATGTGCATATTGTCTCTGACAACATGTGTACAAAGTTTCAGTTAAATATCTTGAACAGTTTTTGAGTTATGGCTAAGATGAAAAAAAAAATACACAACTTCGCTGACAACGACACCAAGGCAACCACAATACCCCTAAAAAAGTTCTAAACCCACAAGCTTACAAGGAGCTTTACAACCTTGTATTGTCATACCAATCCAACTAATTAGTCTGAATACAGGTAAGTGCACAGTCGGCAATCACGGTACATTCTTCCGTTACACTTCATACATACATGGTAAAATTGACTGACAAAGTCTCGTTTATGTGAATATGCATGAGGCAGGGGAGACAACTCTTCTTCCAATGAAATTGCATGTTAGAATTATAACTTTTTTAATAACCCTGTACTGCCAGTTGACTCCAACACTGAGCTGTCTTAGTGGCTGGTTTAAAATTAGAAGTAATCATGCAGACTTCGTTCAATTCAAGCTACACAAAAACATTAGTATGAGTGTTGGTGCATATGTTTGGGTCAGATTTTCAGACAGGTTTTGTTGCAGAACCAATAAAACTGCCACATTAATTATTCATAATTACAAGATTTTCCAAGCAAAATCACCCATGGTACATAACAAAGCATATAACTAGCCCAGTAGTGTATTGGGGTATGCAACAATAAGGTTAGTGTTAAAGTGAGACTTTTCAATGCAATGACATGGAAGCATTTATGTGATGCAGCAGCAAGCAGTTTACCTCGGGATCAACATAAACTTATCCCTAGAACAGGTAATAAAAAACAGTTTAATATGTTACAAGAGGACTTTAATTTTGTTATCTGATAATACATGGTCAGTGTTTTTTCTGACCAATGCCTAAATCAGTTTTGGAAGAGTTGGTGTATTCTTAAAGAAACATAACAATTTTCGATCTATTATTTTAAGCATACTTGCCCATTTCTAGGCAACATGAGACTTCCCAATTTTAGTCAAAAAATCAGAAAGGCTTCTACTTATATCTTGCATTTCTCAAAGAGCAATAAGCCTGAGGATTTAAAGGTTTTTAAAAAAGAATCTGCAAATACATGTATATCTGGCCCCAATTTCTCGACATATATCATGCCCATTATAAAACAATCAAGCTGAGCGCACTATATTTTTTTCGGTACCATTTGTGTAATATCTACATTCTAAATATTGTAAAAGGAAATTATCTGTAATATAATCACGATAAACTATTTTTTATATAGTAAGATCAAGATTTATTAAGAAATATGGCTTCATTTTAAGAAATTTGGCTTCATCAAATAATCTACTATTAACTAAACCTTCTTTCACGTAAGAACTTCCGAGAAATTGGGGTCTGACTAACAAGACTTTCTTAAAAGCTGAAGCCCAAGAATGCAGACATAGGCAGCCTTTTATACAATATCAGGGGTTCTTATAACAGCTGATATTTGTCAATCCTGAAAAATAGGCGGGCGGCTGTTTCAGTTTCAGGGATTCATGCCCCAAGCAGGGTAAAGGGGGCTAGGATCCCTTCCAAATTGTTTCCAGAGTCATTTACAGTCAAAATCCATTGGCTCTACTTCCTTGTTGACTCAAACTTGATTATTATTTACCAAATTATTTTTACTCTATGTAAGCATTCCCGCTTGGCTCTATATTCATGAGGCTTAAGTTTTTTATCCGTTTCCTAAGAAATCGAGCCAAAGGGTTTCGATAGTATATTCATTTAAAGGTACTTCCTGCTGTTAATGTATAATTGTCCTAGCAAAAATTATCTTTACAATACAGTACAATAGTCTGTGGTAAAAAAAAACCTTCAATTATGATTAAAGGATTAATCCTGAATTTAAGAACCCCTGAATATCTGCCACATTTTGCAACAGCCAAAAGCCAGCCTGACAACATAATGTGAGTACCTGATTCAGGTCCATAAGGTGAGGTGACAATCCACCGTGCATCGTCAGAATGGAGTCTTCAACTACAGCAGCTGAAACAATTGTTAAAGATAGTATGAATTTTTCTACATGAATTTAAAGAAAGGCCTATGACAGTCTTGCAGGTACCCTTCGAATCTATGAAGTACGATTCGGGTCAAAAGTCGCTTTACGTTAGTAGCTCCAAATAGAGGTGCACCTCTAAATAGAGAAGTGCAGTGGTATTCAGGAGACAGAGCTGCACCTATCAATATAGAGGTGCAGTGGTATTCAGGAGACAGAGCTGCACTTAGCAATACAGAGGTGCAGTGGTATTTAGGAGGCACACCAATCAACATAGAGGTGCAGTGGTATTTAGGAGGCACACCAATCAATATAGAGGTGCAGTGGTATTTAGGAGGCACACCTTGCAATATAGAGGTGCAGTGGTATTTAGGAGGCACACCAAGCAATATAGAGTAACAGTGGTATTTAGGAGGCACACCTAGCAATATAGAGGTGCAGTGGCATTTAGGAGGCACACCAAGCAATATAGAGGTAAGTGGTATTTAGGAGGTACACCTAGCAATATAGAGGTAAGTGGTATTTAGGAGGCACACCTAGCAATATAGAGGTAAGTGGTATTTAGGAGGCACACCTAGCAATATAGAGGTTAGTGGTATTTAGGAGGCACACCAAGCAATATAGAGGTAAGTGGTATTTAGGAGGCACACCTAGCAATATAGAGGTTAGTGGTATTTAGGAGGCACACCAAGCAATATAGAGGTAAGTGGTATTTAGGAGGCACACCTAGCATTATAGAGGTGCAATGGTATTTAGGAGGCAAACCAAGCAATATAGAGGTACAGGTCTAAATTCACCTCTATTTCAAATGTAAATACCCAAAAGGTACGTCATACAAAATGAAATATGCTTCATCATGATACTGTTACGTTTATCTTTAGCTTGACTATTACCTTGAGGCATTCAGTTGTATTTGAACCTTGCAATTTCATATCTCAATATCAAAAGCTACTCCAGTTAACTTGTTTTTGGACAAAAACATGAACAAATGAGACCCATTTAAAGAGAAAAACAACGTTACTATCATGAAATATAAAAGCATGTTAGCAATCATTCAAGATAACAATATTTGAGGAACATAAAAAACTGCAGGTGTTATAAATAAAAACTGCATCAAGCAAAAATGGGTCAAAAATAGTAAAATTTGTAGCTATCTGCATTGAATCAGTATGCTTAATACAACTAGAAATGTGTCCATAGGACACGGATGCCCCCACTTCGATTTTTTGTCACAGAAAATAAGCCATAATGATTATTCAGGATAATCTGCACAAGGGCAAATCCTTTTCAAAAATTAGATCGGATAAGATATTTTTTAAGTATTGTTGGGAAATAAAGGGCCCTAACTCCTAAATGATTAAAGCGATTTCCATGGCTATCGAACTTGATCAAGGTATTATGGTCACAAACATGTGTTAAAAGTTTGGTGAGGATTGGACAAACAGTTTTCAAGAATTAGATCGGAAACAATCTTCGGGACGTATTTTTCAAGTCTTTTTTTGCAAATAAAGGGCCGTAACTCCTAAATGACAAAAGCGATTTCCATGGCTATCGAACTTGATCAAGATATTATGGTCACAATCATGTATGTAAAGTTTGGTGAGGATTGGACACATACTTTTCAAGAATTAGATTGGAAACATATATTTTTGAAGTATTTTTGGCAAAAAAGGGCCGTAACTCCTACATGACTAAAGCGATTTCCATGACTATCGAACTTGATCAAGATATTATGGTCACAAACATGTGTTTAAAGTTTGGTGAGGATTGGACAAACGGTTTTCAAGAATTAGATCAGAAACAATCTTCGGGACGTACGTACGTACAGACAGACAGACGTACGTACGGACAAGGGCAACCCTATATGCCGCCACTTTGTGGGGGCATAAAAAGAGGCCAACGAGGGCCTTTGCTCTACTGGCATGACTTTTTGGTATGTTTTCAGGCCTTTTTATATTCTGTTTTTGGGGCCGACATTCGGCCCCATTCCCCAAGCAAATAAGTATATATTTTTCCCCAATTGTCGCTTAAAATTCCCCACCGCCAAAAATATAAATAAAAAAATCCGAAAACGGAACGATATAAAGCGACGCAGTTATTATCCGTCTTCTAAACTTTGGTATGACGTCATCTTAGTGTACTTCCTAGACTACCGAGTGTTCCGAATGTACTGGTTCCCAGTTTAACTGAATTGTATGTGAATAATAAAGCATCTACTCCGGAAACCATATGCGATTTCCGCCCACGATTTCGTTCACGATATTTCAGTTTGAAGTTGGAAATGTCGCATAATAATCGTTGTTACGTCAAGAAATTGGACAAAATTGCGGCGAAAGGATGTAAGCGGGTCGACACATTCTTTCGCCAACAGTCTCTGAGCCTTGATAATAATAATAATGTGGAAAAACGGATGAAAGTGCAGTCTGTGTATGTCTTTTTTTATAAACAAATGTCAATGTCAATTTTCCCCAATTTTGTTAATTTTCCCCTCTGAGAAGGACCCGCCACCTTTCCCCAAAACCTGAAAAAAAGGGCTGGTTTTTATCCAAAGCATGTACATAGTTGTAATATGCAATATTCTGAGTCCACATTCAAAGGGAAGCAATCAGTGAACCATTTGTTTTCCTACTTATTGGTAAAAAAGGCAAAGGGAGAATAACACTACAATAGTAGTTACACAACTCTGTATAAGTTGTCTCCCTTAGAGCACACTTGATAGGAACCACTTTAAGGGCCATAATTCCGTCATGCATTGCGGATTGGCTGGTTATCCAAACAAACCAAGCTCTCCTGTATATCTGACTACTGTATAGTTTGACTGAGATACTATCAAAACTGAAGTCAAGAGTATATTGTGTTCACAAGCAATTGTTAACAAACACAATGATGACGGAAAACGCATGATTGCAGAAGTTCTTCTGGCCTTTGGCCATTACAGCTAAAAATGAAACATTCCTTTAAAATACCCGTGACCATTTATACCCATCACAAATAGGAAAGCACAGTTTTTTGTTCAGTAGCAAGAAACTATGATGTCATTTTGTTTATTTACATAATATTGAGTAAAAAAATAGTCTGTTTTTAACTTGACAGTCCCCTAAAATATAGGGTAGGGATGGCAATTTCTTTTAATATTTAGGTAATGTTGTGTAATTATCATTGTCAAAATCAAAACCATTTGGTCAGTATTAACCTTTACTTGGGTGCTTTTTACTAACAAGACATTTATAAATGCATCTTTCCAAAGCCAGAAACAACCGAAAAATGTAGTCAAAATGGAACAAAATAAACAGTTAAGAAAACATTTGTCAGAGGGCAATTAACAAATACGGGACAGCGTAAAAAATAAGGGTAAAACGGAAACATGCCAAAAATATTTTTTCATTATGCCTTACTGTAAGACCATATTTTCCTTGATTAATATTCATGATAAACATGGCTATCCAATTAGAACAGTGAATAGCTTTCTCGTTTCTCACCAAAGTGTACTGGGCTTGACAACCAGCCAAGGCATATACAGTCACCAAGCCAGACAAGTTGGTTTCTTGGAGTGCTTTGGTTAACTGTACATCACAATACCAATCTCTTGCCCAACATGAGTGACTTAGCATACTGTAAGTTAAAACAACTTTCTTTAAAATCGTTATTAAATAAATAAAGCTTCAACTAATAGTCCAACCTATGGGTAAACAATTGAAGCAGTCTGTGAAGGTTTTCCACAACTTGATGTTGTACCGCCTCTTGCATTCATCGTAAAATCCGTAGATTCTGAAAAATTGCACACAAAATGTGATTGTGAATTATTCTCAGCATAAACCAAACCAAAAACTTAAATTCTTATCATTTTGTTCTTTGTCTGTAAAATCTCTTTAATACTGTACAAACTCCGTGAGTTTCAGGCTTATTTTAGAAATATATTTTCTTTCATGCTTTGACACTCGTGAAATAAAATTAGATCTTACACTGAAATCAACCAATATTCTCTATATTATTGATATTTTGAAAATGAAAAAGACTGTTCTCACCATTTTCACCCTGCATATTTAAGACTAGTGACTAGCCTTAATTCAAGGGTCATATTGACAATGTATTTCAAGATTTTTGACAGGCCTAAATTCAGAGGTCGTATTGATAACGCATTTAAAGATTTTTGACCGGCTTTATATAAAAAGGCGTTATGACAAATAAGTAGAATCCCTAATCACCTGTTGATTGAAGCGCATTCATGGTTCCCACGTAGAAGGAAGCAGTTGTTTGGGTATTTCACCTTGTATGCCAGCAGCAGGCAGATAGATTCCAGGGATCGCTTACCTCTGTGAAGTATACATTGAAATTTCATTGCATCATTTAACATAATCAAGGATATTACCAGGCAGATTCTGATATATAAACTTCACTCAGCAGCCGCTTTGCTCTATAAAATATACACTTAACATTAGGAAAATCTACAGGCAGATACATGGATTCCAAGGCCGGAATTCATAAAACATCTTAATTCATTTCCGATCTTAAGTCAATTTACTAAGTTTAGTTTCTCACTGATCATATGATATAATAACTTTATACTATTTTATTTACTGTCTTCATAAAGATGCTTTAAAAAAAGCAGCCTTCTTTTAGTGTGCCTTTAAAAATGTTAAGAAATCAACTTAAGTTAAGATGCAGATGCTAAGATGTTTTATGAAAATGAGCCCAGACATTGCTTCCCTGTATGAAATTAAATAGTTTAGTTTACTCTACCCCTAGAATCATAATCACATCTACCATATTTGTCCTAATAGATGCCTCATGAGTGTTTCATTTCCAATAGCCTCTAGCACTAAAATCCTTGTTCAGATGTGTCAATAAAAATTGGTTGTTTGTAACCTTAGAGTAGGATTAGAGTGTATTTTTATATATATTAATAGTCAACAAAGTTGTTAATTATCACTGATAGACCAAACGATAACAAGTCTTACCCTCAAATAATCTCATTTTTTTTGTTGTTTTGGATATAAAAAAAAACATTATAAAGAGGGTTCCTTTTAAGAAAATGCCTAGAAAAAAGAGTCAATGATAAAAGTGGTCAGATGTAAATGGCAACATTCCATGATTAATGTTTACCATCTTGCATACGACAAAATTTCCTAGAAATGCCTTTCATAGCTAACAAAACTACTTAAAGGTATATCAAATTTTTAATCTATTTCAAAATAGTAATTTGAATGAAATTCTAAAAACACATTCTTTTATATCGAAATACTTCTGTACCTGTCAACATAATCGCCTAGAAATAGGTAATTCTTATCAGGCGGATATCCATTATTGTCAAATGTTTTAAGCAAGTCCTCAAACTGTCCGTGAATATCACCGCAGATGTTAATCGGGCACTCTAGCTCAAGAAGGTTCGGCTGCTGTAGGAATATTTGCCGAGAGAGAATACATAGCTGTCTTATCTGGGTTTCTGGTAGCTGTACCTGAAATGCGAGTGGAATTCTGTTACGTGTAGTGAAATTTAATCAGGATTCTTGCGAAATGCACTCCTACTCAAATCAATAAATGAATGCAAAACATCATAAATTGTAATGAATTTATGTAAAATGCACTTCTTCTTTCATGACGAAATAAAGTGTGATAAATCATAAGGAGTGTTCAAACTAAGATACTGACGGCTAGCACCCTTAAAAAAAGGCAAAAACCAACAACAAAAAACATTCCTTTTCTGATTTTTATCTTTGTATAAAACATTAAGGTAAATAACCATACTCTTTGACATGAACATAAACAAATATCAGCGGTAAAATTGGCCAAAAATAATACCCTGTATTATACCTGTTTCCCAGGAGTTTCTTTTACAGACAGCAACTGTTCTATCACTTTGTCAATGTCAATCTCTGTGTTTGGCGCATTTGTGTTCTTGTTCATCATCTTGACTTGTTTGTTATTCTTCGTCAATCAAACATTATCTGTAACGTAAAAGCAAGAATTATTTTTTGTTGAAACCATGCCTTAACAGCCTAATGGTAACGATGTTCGTTTCATGCCCTTTGCATGAGCAAGCCCGAATTCATATACTTCTGCTTGGCATTTCAATTTTGAACAAGCCATGCTGTTTAAAACCAAGAATTTGAGCAAACCCGGAAAGCATTTTACCAGTGCAGGGCTTGCAGGTTTGTGCTTATTTTGACCACAGGAAATATGTAAAAATATGGTATCAGTAGTGTCCTTGCCAAGCACTAGGTATTAGTTGATAGTTGTAACTGGGAAATTTGAAGTACTCAGTACTGACTACTGGTTAAATTCCAGGAAAGCTGTCCGCCATGTGTTGGTTCTTTAGCCAGGCAAGTTAAAGAAACAAGAGATCTATCTATTCAAAGAGAGTTAGGGTATGGCACCTCAAAACCCTTGTGTCTCTTTCTGTTTTTTCAACTCTACAGACATTTAAACCAGAATGATGGCATTTACATTGGACAGTCTTTCAGCATACCTTGCCTGTGTTTTGAAATCTTAGGATTGCTATTTGTGACACATGTAATGTCCCAGAAAATTGGAAAATTATATTTTCCATTGCTTTTGTACAGATTTATGTTTACCAAACCTGTGAACCCTGGGTGTGGCCAGTAATGACACCAAGTGCATAACTTAAACATTCACAAGGCCTAAAAAAAAAATTGTTTGGTTAGGGTTACATCCTTAAAAAAAATAGGTAGGGTAGGTAGGCTTTTTATTTTTTTTTATTTTTTTTTTTTATTAGGCTTTATATAAGAAAATAATTTTCATCATTGGAGAATGGTGTTAAAGCTATCTTCTGTATAAGCATTTAAGGTTTAAACTTAATATTAAAAAGCAATTTTAAAAAAAACGAGATTTTTTTTTTTTTTTTTTTTTTTTAATTTTTCATTTTTTTTTTCAAACTGACTATAAAAACGGTAGGGTCGGCGCCTATTCCGTAGGTAGGGTCGGGTAACCCGAACCAAATGTATTTTTTTTTTAGGCCCAACCAATTTTGTTAAGATGAATGCACAAACTACAGAACTTAAAGCTAAAAAATGGCCTTTGGGCTTTCAACAAGAACAAGGCAGAGTAATTCACAAAATCAACTGCAGAAGCAAAAAGCAAATTGTCTCTCAAAATCCTAGACTTGCAAATTGTCTCCCTTAACTCTAGACTTGAATTTACATGTACATGTAAACTTGGCTTAAAATAGAATTGGCTCATGCAGACCTGGCTAAAAATAGAAAGCATTTCTTTAAAACTTTCATGGCTCTAATGGATATCTAGATACTGTACAAGTTTCATCGAGATACAATCAAAACTGAAGACTGTATCGTGTTCACAAGCAATTTACAGACGCACGAAAGCAGGGATGCACATACTACGTACACATTACCATCGCATAAGCTCTTCTTGCCTTTGGCCAGTAGAGCTAAAAACAAACTAACTTTGAAATAAGAAGAAGAAAATGCACTGTCAAATCTCAAGATACCTACAGGAAAAACAAATCATGCACTCAGACCCTATTATGTCTAGTGCAGAGTGTTCAGGAAAATAACAACAGTAACAACATTACAGCATTGGTAGTACATGTACATGTAATGAATTACAAATCATGCTTTAAAAAGGGTCTGGAGAACAAGTCTAATGAAGAAAGCGCATGACAACCAAAATTGGGGATAGATTTTGGGTATACATAACAGACAGGAAATACTACCTTCAGGAAAATGATTACCAATTCGAAAAAATGACTTCAAAAGTAGGAATTCAACAAGGGTCAGTTCTTAGCCCAACTCTGTGTAATAACACAAGTGACAGCATGGACGGAGTCAAGGGAAAGCATGTAGGATTTGCTGATGATGCAAGTGTACGGAATTGTGACAAAACACCTGAAGATGCAATACAGGCTACTAGCAAAGATCTTGGAAGAAATAAGGATATGGTGCGATAGATGGAACATGAACATAGCACCAGAGAAAACCCTGGCTTTACTGTTTAGATCAGAGGCCACATTTACAGCATGTAACAGTAAAATAATTTTCAATAAAAAAGAAATGCAAATAGTTAAAACAAAGAAGTGCTAGGTATCACACTGGATGACAAATTGTCATTTGAAAATTCAACTGAGGAGAAAACTAGCAGTGGGTTTAGTGCATTAAAAGGACTGGACACTTTTATTGGGAAACACAACGGCTGTAACCAGACCACATACATGGAATTGTATAATGCATTAGTTTTGCCTATTCTTGACTATGGGATCTCTGTTGCAGCCACCTTAACCGAACTTCCAGAAAGGGTCAGATCCAGCTAATGAACTAGCAGTTAATGTTTTAAGACAGGCCTTCCAGGAAGCAATGACAGAAAAGGCAAACACTTCATACCAGGACCAACTGCCACATGAGCTGGATCCTAAGAAACCAGAGAAGTTTAGGAAGATAATAAACAAACATAGAATTGATGAATCTAAGTGTGCAGTCCAGCCAATTGTTAAAGAAGACCAATACTTGGCTGTATGTGATGTGGAGATTTTTAAGGAAATGAAACAAAAGTATGGCAAAGAGAGAGTGAAAAAGAAGTGCCCAGAGCATTACTACCACTTGAAAACCAAATGGAAACCATTGTACATGATGAAAGAATGTCCCTGGCGAGAGATCCACATACAATGGAAAATTCAGACATTTATAACACTGGAGGAAGTAGAGTCTGTATTTAAAGAATTCAACAAGAACAGTGCACCATGTCCCGGAGGAATTGTTTTTGATGTAATGTAGAAAAACTGTGGAGAAATGCTGAGCAAGAGTCTGCTTTTCTTTTTTCAAAGATGCTGGTACAGACGAGTTTAAAACAAACAAAAAAATTATGCTGCCAAAGCCTGGAAAAGTAAACTACAATTCAGTCAAATCCTACAGACCTATAACATTAGAAAGCATCATTGGAAAATTACTTGAAAAAATTATCAAAAAGAGACTCACATGGAAACTTGAAACAGAACATGCAGTGTCAAAATATCCAAATGCAGATAGGAAAAATAAGTCTTGCAATCCCTACGACATATTGTTCAAAGCATACAGGAAAGTAGTGATGGGATATCGGTTGGAGAACTGCAACCGATTATCGGTTGGAATCGGTTAGCAAACGGTTAGCAAACCGATGCGATATATCGGAAAAATAATCGGTTAAATGTTATTTATTTTCATAATTTTCTATTCAGATATATTTATGTCTTAAAAGTGACTGTTTTACTTAAATTCTAATGATCTTTTGAAAAGGTAAAGAACTTAAATTACAATCAGGTGTATACATAGCTGGCATTTGTGAGAACTGACTGGTATTATAGTGGTATATACCTCTGTAACAATGTACATATCTAGCATACAGCAAGGAAGTACAAATATTTAGTTTCTCTGGATGATAAAACTGTGATTGTCTGGAAGAAAATAGTCATTTTTTGGTAATATTATTGTAATGGTTACGTTAGTGATAAGTTGCACCATGTTCCTACTGCTTGTTGCTAGGCAGACATTATAATATTACTACCAAAAAATTACTATTTGATTTTAAGAGAAGCTAGAATGAATCAACTGACATCTTTTAGAAATGACACATTTCTTTTAATTTATTAGGAATTCAGTAACATAACATCTACAGCTTAAACTACTAAAACTAGAACTTTGCAACAGACCAGAAGTAAATATCTCTGTACAAACGCAACAAACTGAATTGTTTGGCAAAATACAAAACATTTCAAGCTTGGCAAACTACTTCAAAGTAATTAACACATTTTCACTTAACTTGCAAAACTTAGAAACATTACCATACTTAAGTGGTACAAAGGAGCCTGCAAACTAACCACCAGCTAACAAATGGAATATTCAGCAAACTGAATAGTTTAATGTAAGGACTTTTTCAGTTACCAAAATACCGTTATAAAATACGAAAATCTATCGAAGTTTTGCTAATTCTTTCAAACTTATTTTTTGACGCTATGGGCGCCGCCATATTGACAGTTGTGCCTAACTGTACGATGTCAAATCAATTTTCATTGGATAACTGCAACGAAATACTAACGCTTCATTGGCTGACCATTTGCCGGCATACTTCGGTTTAAACCGTTAAGCATTAATCATGTCTGATATTTCGGATACTTCAAACTTTCGGACAGGCACACGTTCTTTCTATTAAAGTGGGGACAATATATTAGCAAAACATTAATGATGATTACACAAACACAGCTCTTGAGTTTTAAAGTATAATGCTGAAGCCTGACATTAAAATACTGGACGGGAAATTTCAAAAGATTCAACTAACCGGTGTTTTTGTAAGTCTTTTTACAAAGACGACAAATGGCGATGTTCATATTCAAATTGTCCTTTGTCGGTGGCAAATTCAGGGCGATCTTTTGAAATCCAAAGACCTTCCATACATTAGACTTAGTTTTGGATCCTGGGTGATTAAATATCTCCGACTCTCTATTGCCGTCTGCTAGAGCGGCCATTTTGCGTGCTTTCAGAGTTATTTCCCATTCAGAAATCTTCGTTCGTACCCGTGAGTATTCGTACCCGCTATCGACTCGGAGAACACACAATCAATTATCGGAATCGGTTGGGCTTTTCTAGCCGTTAATCGATTATACCCGCTAATCGGCCCATCACTACAGGAAAGCGACAACAGGGGTGAAAAATTAGTGTTGGTCATCATGGACTACGAATCTTGCTTTGAAAGAGATTGGCGGGCCGGTCTACTTCAAAAGGCATTCAACAGCAACATTCATGGTAGAATTTGGATATACTTGATGGAGTTGGTAACAGACAGAAAGTACTACCTGAAGTTAAATGACCACAAATCTTAAATCATATCTAAAGTAGGCATAATCCACAAGGGTCTGTTCTGAGCCCATCTCTCTGCAATCTTATCTCTACACAAGGTATAGCTGGGATGGAGTGACTGGACATCATACAGAATTTGCAAATGATGCCCGTGTCTGGAACAGCAACAAGACAATTGAAAATGCCATGTTGTCAACAGTTAAAAAAAGAAATACAGCTCTTGATAAGATTAATACAATTGTGTGATCATTGGAATATGAGCATAGCCTGTCCAAGAAAACTAATGCAATCCCAACTTGCAATTCAAAACTGACATGGAACCCGATAAAGAGTTGGTCTACAACAATATGCCGGTTCAAAACAAAAAGTTTCTGGGGGTAAACATGAACAACAACTTGTCCTTCACCACCTACATTCATGAGAAGTCAAAGTCTGATTAAAGGGCACTAAAAGGACTGGATTGTTTCACCAGTAAATACAGTGGCTGCACACAGACAACATATATGAAGCTCTACAAAGCCCTGGTTTTGCCAATTTTGAACAGTGGTTTAACTGTACAGGTTACTCAAACTGACCAATGCATATGCGCATTTGAACCGGTCCAACGCAGCGCTATGTCAAAAACAAGTGGATGTTTACCAAATACAAGCACAGAATCATTGGAAATACAGTAAAACTGTGATCACTCGAGGTTGCAGGGGACCGAGCGTAAATGTTTCGAACGACCCGATTTTCAATTCTCCAGTCTGTTATGAAATATATTTCAGTGTATTTCAAGTATGAAGTAGTCTGTTTACTAAGACACCTATTATGTGTTGCGTTTTGGAAATCGCTCATATGTACAAAGGCTGTCGTTTACTATATGTATACTAAATATAAAATGTAAAAGAAATATCAATAAATCAATAAATTGATTATTTTTTTTTACATTTAAGCAAAGTGACAAAAAGTAATTCTTTTCAGAGAGTCCAATGTTGGATCAATATTGTAGTGTTTATTCATATTTTATTACTCATTTACATTTCTCACAATTAACTTCTTGTCATTTACTTCCCATAATTTTCTTCTAAAATGCCCATTTCAACTAATATCGGTCATGCGTTAACAGTGTTTAATGGTTTTTCACACCTTATCAATTGCCTTTCAACTGTCATTTCACTTTTTACAACTTAGAAAATTTTGATACCTAGCAATTGTTTGTTTATTTTGGAACACGCGTTCGGGAAAAAGTGTGAAATTATGACCATAAGGTTTTGTGCATGATTTGTGTACTTGGGACCGAGAATTTTGCTCCACTCCTCGACATAATTAGGTTTCGATGCAGAGTAGGTATATTTTAGGAAAAAAGTTAGGGACCAGGCTCCGACCTCGAGGGAACACCGGTTCTCGAACGACCACTTGTTTGAACGACTACAGTTTTACTGTATTAACAAATACTATACCAAAGAACATTCACATAAGGTTGTGACAAGCAGAGGAACTGGTTAGAATTGTAGTCAAAAGAGAAGATGATCCACTGAAAGAAGACTTAAACATGTGGATGTGGATGTCAATCAGTAAAGTTTTAGGGGGAAACCTACAACATTTGCCTTTCTCATGAGCCACAAAATTAAATGACAAAAATCAAGATATAGAGAAGGAATTTGAGTACAACGTAAAGTACATTGGTGTTTCTAGGACACGCGAAAAGGTCAATTCAGTGTTGCATGATAAAGAAACTCAGACCACAAACATAGCACACACAATTGATGCTACATCTGAAGAATACTTCCTGGTGTTCACAGACGACTCTTCACTGGGTCACCCAGGTCCTTCCGGCGCGGTTGCTGCCATCTATCTTGAAGGCTACAAGACAAACCCAGTTTTGTTGAATAAGGGCTTGTCAAAATAAAGCAATAACTTTTCTGGAGAAATGGCGGGTATAGAACTAGCACTAGACTTCCTGACAACTTCAACACCACAAACCAAACAAAATCACATATTCACGGACTGCCAGGGAGAAATATGAAAGAAGCAGCATTTTCCAGAGAACCCGAAAAATAAAATTGAAACCGTTATCAACATAAAAACATCTGTAACAACTCTAGAGGACAATGGCAATACAATCCAAGAGCACTGGATACCTGGCCATAAAACATAAAGGAACATGAGCTTGCCGGGGCAAAAGAAGGAGCTAAGAAGGCAGCAAAATTTGATGAAGAAGAATACAATGATGAAAAGAAAGATGCCAGTGAAGCCACAAAAATGATGAAAAGAAAAGCCAATAATGAAAAAATGGTTAGCACAGTACCATAACTCTGAGAGGTCTTCCACCATACATGACATCTTTGTGATACCCGGGGTCAGAAACTGTGTTGGTGAAAAGAAAAGAAAAAGTTTCAGCCAAATCAAACAACTTCTTAGCGGTCACACCCGGCTAAAAGATCACTGGTCAAAACAGGCACTGGACCAAACTGACTACTGCTGTAGTACCTGCCAAGTTCCAGAAATTGTAGAGCACTTCATATTCTACTGTAAAAAGTATGACGAAACTATGAGCGGACTGGAGGACAGAAATCAACAGATGCTTTACAGCCATTGCTTACCTCATACATCAATTATGTTGGGAATGCTAGCGGGAGAAATAGAAGAATTAATAAAAAGTGCAAAAGAAAAACTGATGGACTCGTTAAGCTTATACCTGTCAGAAACAGACAATCTCTAATTATTTTTTCTTTAAAAATACACAACTTCCCAAAATTTGTACATTAAAAAAAAGCTTACTTAAAGTACATAGAATAAGGCACAGAGTTGACATCGAGATATATATTTGATAAAGTACATTGAGACCATAGGCGACAACACCGCCATAATGCAATAAACAACAACAACAACAACAAAAACAACACCACCACCAAGGTTATAACCATGACTGTAGTCAATTGCAGGAAAGATTTGGAATCAATGTGTACTAAGATAGCATTAAACTTAAAAAATGTGTGATCAACAAAGTGAATACAAAATGTAACTTCTGAAAATTTTCTTGGAAATTGAACTGAAATAGAAGAATATTTCGGATAAAGATTTTTCGGATTTCAAACATTCCCCATTACATTATCAATATTTGTAAACATCTTTTATAAACAAAATTACACATATTAACATTAAAATATATTTCTTAAGATAATGCACTGTCATAAATGCATTGCAATAAACGGAAAACAACCCCGAATATATGTCAAATTTACCAGTAGCATCTTTTGGCATTTGCATATGACGTCATCGTCAGGTATCCAATAGCAACTGAAGATGCTGATGACAGGTGCTCAAAACGGTTACATTCAACTATTACCGAAAAGCACGATAAACTTACACGATAGTCGATAATTTCGCTTACAAATCATTAATAATTTATAATTATAATAATAAACTACCGTCTTATATGATATAGTAGATCGGACTAATGAAAAGGACATAATAATGTTGACGATTGAAATAGGACGCTGGAATAATACCCCTTTAAAAGAAAGATATTGTACTTTATGTGACAAAAGAGATTTGGGAGATCGCTTCCAATATATATTGCCTGTAGCTACTTTAATGAACAACGATTAAAGTACATTCATAAATATTCTCACACATCCTATTATATTGAAATATCGGGGACTGTTGCAATTAAATAATCCTTTAGTTCTAAATAAATTGGATTCATTTGCCGAGCATATCATTACAAATTCCAAATAGCGCTTAGTGACATATATACCTACCAGTATATATCCTTAATTTCGTGTAGATATTCCAAGCATTGAAAAAGAACAAATTAAACTTGTTCAGCAAAACACAGTATTACAATCACATCACAACAAAAAGATTTGCTTATTCATTTGACCATGAAAAACCATTTGTTTCATCAAACCGAACCAATGCATGATGTGTATACATACTCTTACAATTATCTTTCTGTTTAGTTCTAGTATTTGTTTTCAATTTAAAACATGCGATGACTTTGCATAAAGATTAAAATTATCATAATCCTAAACTGTCTAGTCACAGTGTCCCATTCATAAATTCCATTCACAAACTATTGATACGGTAACCCGATGTCCTCGTGCTTTTTTGTAACGATTCACGTTTTACCAAACAGTGAGGTCAAACAATTACAGATATTTGTTTTGCTGAATGTAGTGTTTATATTTGTTTTGTTCTTGAATAAATCATCATGTGTAAATTATATAATCTGTAGGATCTCCTATCTGTTTTGTTTAATTAAAATAACCATATAATAAAATTATTATGGTAAAATTATGCGCTATATAATGCCGTCTATTGTTCCAATATTGTTTTCAATAACGGAGCAACTCCTGATAATACCGCACATATGATACTGTTTTATTTTCAATATCAGTAAATAGTATCACCTGAATGGCGTCTTAAATTTAATATTTATGTATAAATATATTTTAAACTTATTAAATTAATTCTCACAGTTCTAGACGGGATTTTACATAATCAAATGTCTTTATGAAATGTAGTTAATATGTTTATATATGTCGCTTGTGTTTGTTTTGATACCCTAACGTACGTGATTATTCATGTTGTAGCAATCAATTATTACTGTTGCAACTCAATACAGTTAATTGTTGTTGTTGTTGTTGTTGTTGTCAGAATGTTCGATTACGTAGTCATACTTTGATCGACACCGAAAACGTCATAAATATTCAATACAGTAATGTATTCTGAAACATTCTGAAAATGTTAAACAACTGTTTAGTAAAGATTTGTAAGTCATAATACATTTATTTTTGCTGAAACGGCTGTTTTCTAAAACAATAACATCAGCCTTTACTTCTAATAAGAACTAGTTAATGAACACATGGCAATGTAAGACTTATCCGATGTCAAACCTGATGAATGGGAATGAATCCGAACTGATACGATCTATTATAGGATCGAGTTGGTGTAGAAAATCCTCTCAAACAAGGTACATAGATTGTGAAGCATCATTTCTTATACATTATATGCATTTGCAAACTTTGTGATTCACGCAATAATCACATTGTTTTAAATGTTACAATTAACAGTTCCAGCACCAGTTATAAATGTATTCATTAAAAAAAAATATATACTAGAAAATGATTTTTGTTGAACCATGTTGGATAGTTTGCCTTGTTTTCGTATATACACTTACATCCATATCAGAACAGTAACAACCAAGCCGACGGAGCTTTGCCGTATAACTTTCGTTCGGATAAATAACAACTCTCTTCGTAAATATGCATGCTAGTTAATAAACCTTGTCCTAGACAAATATGTTCAAAACATGTATACCCTTGTGAATAAAAAAGTATACACTCGCGCAGAGCACTCGTACATTTTTTGTTTATAATTTCAATTATTAGTATTATCATGAATGTAGTTCTAAGACATGTACTTCATAACCTGTCAAGTTTTGATTTTCTTGTTATGACTTTGTATAAAAATGCATTGACATACTTACCTTTAGCACCTGAATATCCATGCATAGGAAATACCACTTATCCAAGAGACTTATATATTCTAACTTTTGTGAAAAATACGTTTGTTTGCTGTCCGTAATAAAACCATATAAACTGTACAAATACATACAAATACATTTCCATGATATTTTTGCATCCTGAGCGCTAAAAGCCAAACTGGTTGTCATTCAATATTTAAATGGCAATGAGTAAAGTCAATACCTATGTTTGAATAGTAAACATGGCCGTGCAAAAGCTTTAATAACAGTTTATGGAACTTGGTCATATAAAAAGTTTAAACAGCCGCGGTTTCATGATGAGAACAATAAAAGCAACGGAAATTACAAATGGATGGTATATATAGGTCTCCATATACTGCCTGTTTAAACTCTGTGAATAAGCTTGATTTACGCTTCAATGACCACCATTCGCAACCAAGAGGGGCGACACTACCTTCCCCACCTCCGAAGTAACAACAGCTGTCACATTCACGTGACAAATGCCCCCGATTGCGCGATTATACAACACCAATGCCCTCTTATGCCAACCAATTAATAATTTCGCATTAAATGTTTGTGGGGTCATCTGCAGGTCATGACCAACCTCCCAACCACGTTTGAAAACCTTAGAACGAAGCATACTAGCTCAAAATATCAATCGTACAAGCTTTTTTGTGTCGAAGGTCACCGCGACCGTGACATTTTATCTCAAAATCAATAGGGGTCATCTGAAAGGTCATGAACAACCTCCCTGTCAAGTTTGAGGACCGTAGGACCAAGCATACTGTAGCTATCATTTGGACAAGTGTTTTGTGTTCAAGGTCACAACGAGCATGACCTTTAACCTACTGACAAAAAAATTAATAGTGATCGGCTGTTAGACATGACCAACATCCGTACCAAGTATGAGGACCGTAGGACTAAGCATATTGTAGCTAACAATTAGACAATATCTTTTCGAGTTCAAGGTCACCGCGACAAATACCATTGGCCTCAAAATTATAAGGGGTCATCTGCTGGACATGACACACCTCCCTGCCAAGTTTACGGACCCTGCGAAAAAGCATACTTAAGTAATCAATCAGACAAGCTTAAGGTGTCATCTGATGGTCATGGCCAACCTTCATGTCAAGTTTGAAGACCATAGGACCAAGCATACTCTATCAGTCGGACAATATTTTTGTGTTAAAGGCCACCGTGACCGTGATTTTGACCTCGGGATTTAAAGGGATCATCTGTTGGCCAAGATCAACCTCCTTACCAAGTATCAGGTCCTGAAGCATAGGCTTACACTATTTATCAATCAAACAATGTTTGGTTCATCGACTGTCAGACACGCATGTACAAAGCAATATACCTGATCTTTAAAAAAAGTAAATGGTCAAATTTAGATAGTAAATAAGCAGAAACTAATATTGCCCTACTAATTGTATTGCGAACTAAGAAAGGTTAACCGACAGACTGAATGGAGGAAGATCCGGCATGATACATTCTGCAACAGAATGGTCTGATCTTTTCACGGTTATGCAAGAAGGCTGTGGTATATGCTTTATGGGGTGGAACCAAAGTATTCGGATGATATCGACTTGTAACCCCTAACCCTTCCAAATGAAACCCAGTTGTCTGTAATGGTTTTATGTAAGAAGTTGGTGGTATATGCTTTGTTGGATTGAACCAAAACATCCAGATGATATCGACTTGTAACCCCTTACCCTTCCAAATGAATCAACCCAGTTGTCTGTAATGGTTTAACTGAAATAAACTTGTTCTTCCAGTTCTGGACGCCTTATGGTTGTTTCTTATTGTTACAACGCCAATTGTGATGCTGGCAGATCCACAGTGTTCTGCCTGGTAGGCAATTGATTTCCCAGTCAGTACAACAATATTGGTACCGGGATGGTTAAACGGTCGGCAAACTATCTGCATCAGCATGCCATCACCGGGCCAGTACCAGTCCAATGTTGGCTTCCCTCTAGGGTGAAATTATATGTTTGGGAAGGGGGATGAGGGACGAAGGACTAGTAAACCTATATTACCCAATAAAGAAATTAAAAGGGTAATAACTCTGAGAAGAATGATTTAACCCCTACAATTTCCCACCACGGTGAAATTTACTGGAAATTTATGCCCTGTGTGCAAGAATGATATCAATGTGTATACAATGCCTTATGTACGTTCCCCCGCGTTAGACTTTTCTATACCAACCAAAAACACATGTTAGATAGTAATATCCCACCACAGCCAAATTCACCAGAATTGCCTGTCCAGGGTGCAAGAAATATTGTCATAACATACCGTAGTTGTGTGGGAACACAAACAAGAACTAGAAACTAAAACATTATTAACATCATCTATTTAAATATTAATTATTTTTGTATTTAAACATTTTAGGGAAACTAATTATTCGTTTGATAAAAAATACATTACATTATGTAATTTCACTTTTCTTTCAGGACACAAAATTGTGAAATCAAATTTGTAATTTAATTTACACATCATACCAAACTTTCCAACATATAGTTTTTAATATCATGCTTTGTAATAGTTTTTTAGTTTAACATGTATGGTAATTTTCATCTCTGCTACATTTCAGAAACAAAGGAGAATAAATTGTCTAAAACTATGGCCAGGCACTGTTAGTTGAAACAGTCTTTGCTTGGATCAGAGACATCTGCACTTCTTTTCACTGAAATGGAAAAAATAGACGCAATGTAAAAGCATCTCATTAAGGAAGATGTTTCATGTTTAATTCTGAGGGTGAAACGTTTATTTTTTTTTATATAGAACAGAAAGATGATTCATTTGGATTTAAACATATTGTTTCTCATCCATACAAATAATTATAACCCAAAAGGTTGCTATATAAATATAAATAATACAGAAACAAAACATAGTAAGACATACTAGTGTAATTAAAGAATAGTATTTGTAAGCAAATTTCTTATTTCATTAGCTTTACTTATATAAGTTCACAGTCGATCTAACACCGATCTTTTATTTGATGAAAACAACTCAATCAACCTCCACATACTCGCTTACTAGTGGAATACTTGCTTATATAACGTTTTCTAATTTTTTTTTGTAACAATCACATTTAAAAAAAAAAGAAACCCATGTTCAATGTCTCTTAAAGTATTAACACATAATAAGCATTTTCTCTCTTCTCTATTGACATGTTGAGGTCCACATCGTCCGATTTCTACATGTACTTTGTGACCAGATACACAGTGATTTGTTTGTAACAATGTCCAGATATTGTTCATATATCTATTGTAACAATTACACATTCGGCTTGAAAAATATATTTGTTTTGGGCGACATCCCAACAAAATTACTAGGTAGGGTAGGTAGGGATTTTCTTTTCAAATATACTTTGTCAAGATCATTTTCTTGCAAATAGCACTGATTCTTGCAATGCCACTCATATATTGCTGTTATGGAGCTTTATACAATAAAAAAATAATGACAGTTTATCTAAAAAAAAAATGTCGTATATGGTGGGAAGACTGATTTTATTTAAAAAAAAAAAACATTAGTAGGGTCGGTGTCTTTTACTAGGAAGGGTAGGGTTACCCGCAACAAATATTTTTTTTAAGGCCTTATTATAATGTAACTAGTGAAAGGTAATTTACGAGGGATTAATCGAAATAAGTAAAAGTTACTGCACCCACAACCTGAGTTACTGAAACTATACACGAACACTTAAGCATGAGTGTATAGTTTAAATCACAACAGTAGTGGTTGTCTTAACTGTTCTGACTTGGGGTAAGAGTGGTCTAACGATATTAATGTCCGCCACTCACCAAAGAGGTTGTGGGTACTATCCCCACCAGAGGTTCTTTCTCACGGCCTCTCAAAATTGACACTAGTACTGATTTCTGCCCAGGAAACAGACTTGAGAGTTATTCTAAAAGCTTCAGCTTTCGGGATAATCAAGCTTGAAAAAATTAGTATAAATTAACTGAACATTCTGAACCATGTTTTCAAGGATAACTTTCAATAACTGTTATGCAGTACAACGTTCAATAACTGTAATGCAGTACAACGTTCAATAGCTGTAATGCAGTACATGTGAGTAAAATTGTATTTTATATGCATGCTTGTTACTGAACAGTTTAGCTCCGCCTACTTGTAACCATTCCGATATGTGAGTTACTGTAAAGACAGATAAAAAAAAACACTCCCAAATATGGAACCCTCACTAATATAGCTCACCTGTATATCTATGTTTGAAGGGTCTTGCATAGTCTGTATCAACATCTAGGGCCTGTTTGTATGCCAAACCACCAACTGCGAAGCCTGAAAAAGTAGACATTCTTTCAGTAAAATCATTTTGTTTTAGCATCTTTTCCAACCTGGCAACAGTAGCCATAGAAATTATTATTTTCTTAAACCACCCCAGATAACCCAAATAATTACAAAACTTAAAAAAGAAATCAAGCCAGGGTTTGATTCTGGTTTACAAGCTTGTGCTTATTCAGATCACTGCAATCGAAAAAGTTTGTGATAAAATCATTAAATATTACAAATTTTTTATTTAAATATTACAAATTTTTTATTCAAACTGTAAGATTTAAAAACGATGTACTGTAACTAAATAAATTTATCTGAAAAATATACTTACAACCGGCAAAGGTAACTATACACATCAACATAACAGGCTCATAATGCAGAAGGTTCTTGAAGTAGCCCACTGTAATAGAAAAAAAAAACATAATTAATAATGCATTAAAAATATGTCACTTGAAAGTACAATGTGCTTACTGTTTTAAACACTATAAAACTGGATGAAAAATGAAAAACAAGGTTTAAAAGTGCACCCTCACAGACTGACAGAACATTATTTGATTTTGTTTTTGTCTCATAATCAGCTGAATTTGTCCTTTAAATTCCTTCAATTTAGCTATTTAAGATAACTCACTTCAAAACAGATCTCAATTGTTTGGAAAAACACCGAAAAAATATTTTCTTAAAGTGTTAGTTAAGTTGTTAGCCATAAAACAGCACAACTAGCTCATTCCAAGACAAATTTTTTTAAAAAATTGTCAAAACGGTCAATTTGTGAGAGTGCAGCTTTAATCTAGCCCTGAAACTGGTAACTGGTGGATCAAATAGAGATTCAAATTTCTAAAATTTCATTTTTTGACAGCAACGCAATATTAAATTACAGATACATATTGCAAAAAAAGGATGTGTATAATATCCAGGATACTCTTCATACTAAATAATTTTAGCAATGAAAAAGAAACAAATTGTTTAAATTGAATGATTAAATTTATCCAAACCAAATGACATTTAATTTAGATAGCAGCAATGTTGAAAATGGAGTTCCCAATTATTAATAGTGTAACATGCCACGTCAAACAAGGCCAACAGATCCCTTCAGAGAAAAGCATGCTTGGCGGGGTCCACTGGTCTTTGTACACATTTTCCTGAGTTATAGCTTGAGTCATGATTTGCATGAGAGTGTCAAATGGCTTCGTTCTGGCAAATTCTAACTTATAGAAATTTGGTAATGACATTTCCAAGTAAAACTGTCTCGTCAGTAAATCACCTAGGATCCAAGAAAAGCACTGAGAAACCATAGTCACATAAGTGAAAATAACCTGATATCCCATATAAAAGTTGTACAAATATGCTTGTTAAAATAAAAGTATTCTAATTATGTCCGAACTAATCATATCCGAATGTCTTGCAAACAAGATAACCTTCAGTTAAGCATACCTCCTTCGCGAAATTGTTCAGTTAATTCATGGCCATGTAGATATGGTCTTCCGGGCAGGGATCTCTTATATGCCAACAATGACCGCACAGAAAGCCGCATATTTTTTTGCAAATTTGTATATATTGCTATAGTTGTTTTGACTTTCCAGCGGCGTGCTCGATTTATTTTTCAGATAATCGATTGAGAGGCAGACAACAGATTTTATTTAGCAGTAACAGGATACAAACTGCTTTGCGTTCAGCAAATTAAAACTAGGTATGGATTTTTAGAAGTTTACGAAAATGTTGCCAATGTAGATGCTGATATGTTTAATCCATTGTTTAAAAATAAAGTAATTAATGAGTTTCGGCTAAAATGGCATACATGACAATAGGGTACTTACATTAGGCTGTCAGACTATTAAACACCAAGCCTTTTCAACCCCTTTGTCATTTAACCCCTAAAAGTGCTAAAACTTTTCGACCCTCCCTTAATCGCAGTCATTTCAACCCCTTGATATTTCACCTTTATAAAAAAAACTAACGCAATAAACAATTGATTTCGTAATTTATTTTTTAATAATATATTAAGACTTAAAATAAAAACCTACAGTTCAATGAAACTGATGAATAAGAAAATAAGTAAAATACACGACAAATAAAATTGTAATGTAAACGAAACATAACTCCTTGAAACACGTGATAATACAATAATACATAACAATATATACAATAATACATAACAATATACAAGATAAAAACATAGATTAGAAAAAAATATCAGACATGGCATGACTGTTCATAAGACTCTTAACCATAAATCTCTATTATCTCACTGAGCGAAACCTCGCACAGGATACCATGTGCGTCGTTCTATTCCCACAACCCTTGAATGCGTGTGGTGATATCCTGAGTATATCCCACGCCTGTTTCGCCCCCCCCCCCTCCTCTCCTTCCAGATGTGCATGGAGTGGGACGAGCTTCGCCTTCTTCAGTAAAAGCCCGAACAAAACGTATAGTTGGAGTTTTCCGCGTTCAGCCCTCGCGTAATGACAAAAGTAAGCATTGTCCATATGCACAAGATAAGCTAAAATTTTGACTTTACATTATTTTTGTAAGTTTATTTTAAATATTAAAATGACATTAAAACAGTAATATACATGTTTGTCAGGACGCTTTTTCTGTAGACAGACCTCTCGTATGGTGACTACAGTGAGTTACAGGCCACTGGTCGCTTACGTACTCAAACAGCTCAGTCTTTCTGTTGAGAGTTGCCATCTGATCGGTCCTTCATTTTCTCGAACGCCCGTAGGATGTCTCCAGACGGCAAGAAAGGGAGGGCCAGCAGCTCCTGCACATGTTGGTAGACGCCTTCACCTCTATCGTATGTAGCCGGCAACCCGAATGCCTGCACTCGTCTCTGGATTGCCTGCGTCCAATGAAACATTGATGATGCATTTGCTATTAATTACTCGCCACGGAGTGGGGAGGGGATTATAGGAATGCACTTAGTCCGTCTGTCAGTCTGTCTGTCTGTCTGTCTGTCCGTCCGTCTGTCCGTCTGTCCGTCCGTCTGGCTGTAACATTTCGTGTCCGGGCTATAACTTACTTATGCATGGATGGATTACCATATTACTTGGTACAGATGTTGTCCTAATTGAGACGATGTGTAGTAACCTTGACCCGGGTCCATACCTCAAAGGTCAAGGTCACACGAGACATTTAAAGGTCAGAGTACACCTGCTCGTGTCCGCGCTATAATTTACTTATGCATTGATGGATTACCATATTACTTGGTACAAATGTTGTCCTAATTGAGACGATGTGCAGTGACCTTGAAGTGAAGGCATGTCAATTCTGGTTTTATTGACCTTATACATTGAATGTACTTTTAGCAACAATAACTGAATTGATCCAAGAACTCGAACCAATTGCAATTTATGCCAGTAATCCATCATTAAGTTTTGGGTCCATATTTTGACAATGCTTAATAGAGGATAAGACATTAATGTTAATTGAAAGTGTTAAACAAGTTGCACTGATTGATACTTAGCGCACCCTACCTAGCATTATCATTATGTGCAACACGCTTAATATTTATAAAAACAATGGACACAAATGTGATAATATATTTATAACATGTGTTTTCTCTTCAAAAGCAGTAAAACAATGTTATGACGCCACCACAATATATATGTATCACTTTATCGAAAATACCTAAGGCTTGCTATGTCATCGATGTTATAAATCAAGGACTCATTTTCCTTCCTATTTTAGCTAAAATAACCTTGACATTTATCTTGCCTACACTACACATAATATCATATGAAAAACTTTAACACATATCCTTTTATAATATGTTCAAATATCCAAGAATATGTATGTTACCGATCAAACAACTTGTATTTCCTATATTCCCACTCTTGACCAGTGGTTGTGTACACTTTTGGTCAGATTCAACGTACCAGTCAGGTTGCGAGAAAAACAAATTATACTAAAAACAACGGCGGGGGATATATCCGTCCTTTGGACTGCCTTGTGTTTTCATTAAAATAAGTCTTATTTAATTTATGTTTATATAAAAGTATATACTTGGATACAGTGTTGACTTGCTTACTAATATTAACAATTTATTATTAAGTAACTTACCTGCTTCAAAGTCCATTGTGAAGGCCTTTACCACTAGTACCTCCTGCAGGTGTCAACGGTCTTCCTCAGCACCTGTCAATTTAAAGAGAATGTTACAAATCATGAAACATACGGTGACATATAATTGACATGTAATTACGTGTATGTATTATATGTTTTAATAAAATGTATAGACTTACATTGTCGTAAGATAACTTTCTCCGAGGAGGCATATAAAGCACACACAGAATTGGAACCTGCTTGTTCGTTTCACATTGGCGATTTCAGGCATGGATGGACCACAGCAGTGTGCTGGTTTGTTGACGACACTGAATGTGCCGTCAAGATACCAAGTCCGGACCTTCTGAAGAAGTCGAAGCTGGTCGGCCGTTGCGTAAACCATGTGGCGCTCGTCTCCCATGCGAACATCGCCTACAAGGAAGTCCTCGCCAAGGTAGTCAGCGTTGAACTGGACATAAGAATATATATTTTTGGTAAATGTTTTGTTTGCATTAAATAACGTTATATTTACCAAATCTTAAAAAAAGTACTATTCTTAAAGTTGCATTAATGACCATGTATGTATATAATAATGATATGTAAGTGTTATTCGTGATACATGTACCTCAAAATCCAGGGAAGTAGGTTCTTTTGAATTGATTGAAGTCCGCCCTCGGCCAAACGTCTCAACCATCTTGTCACCAACGTCCCGCCCGGCAGGTGTATGGACATCTCTTACGGCCTCCTGTCTGTTCTCAAAATAGCACATGGTCAAAAATATAAATATAAAATGTTTAATATTAGTGATAATTATTCATGAATCTTTAATCGTTAAAAGTTTGTTGTAATAAAGAAACACTATTACAATTAAAACTATTCTACCACAACTCGTGATATAAATAATAATAATACTGTCCCGCTTCAGTATCACAAGTTTCTTCATTAATCGGTTGGGTGGTTGTGTTTTGCAGTTCCACGCGTGAAGATGTCTCAACGCTAATTTACGCTAGCATAACACAGATTCCCTTTCCTTTACACGCTGCAACGCCAATGGGTATTGTGCCTGTTTCTACAATAAAATAGTATATATATATAATACACAACAGTAACCGACGATGAAACTAATTATGTATATGTGTTACACACGTCGAACCTTAGCATATATTTAATTTAAAGCAAACTGACCTTAACGATGTCGACTATCTTTGAATCACAAGTTACGAAACTTACTTGAGCATATATTTAACGTCAGAAGACACCAGCTCAATCTTTTTTCTGTATTGTGCGCGTGTATCACCTCGAATTCGACATTGACATCGTCTTTCACTTTCGTGCCCGTCAGGGCAGCCTCACCAAGCGACCTGAAAAATGTACACTAAATCGTTGTTTACAATACAAAAATATGTACATTTTGATCCAACACTATCTAAATATCCGCAACAAGAAGAGCGACTAATTAAGTATATATTTTAGAACACATACCGTTCAAAGACAGATGAAACGTCAGCTGCACCCCGACTCTCGGGTAACATCGAACGCGCTTTCCGGTGTGTGTACGGTCCCTCTTCACTCTGATACTCTGTCTGTAGAAAATATTACTTTAAGACACCGAAGGGTTGCTCTAACAAAACTTTGCATGTCTGCTCATACGGTAAGGTATAACCAAAATAGAATAGAAATACATTTGTATTTATGTCAGACTTGTACTTCAAGCGATACTGAAAATGAATTTCATGATTTTTGTTATCATATTTGTCCTTTTTACCAACAAATTATAGAGAAATATATAAAGCGTTACTAAAGACAATGACCTAGTATGTTTAAATGTGTACAGTTATTAATTGTAATTAGAAAAAAAGTCTGAAATATTTATATGTTAACTAATACACACACGAAAAATCAAAGGCTCGTACATTACATGTAATGCATTGAGATAATTATTATTCCAATATTTATTCCACCACTTTCATTGTTAATATTTACCATATTTAAACACTCTATACACAAATACTGTATGTAAAGTGAAAATGTTTTATATCCTTTACCATGTAAAATGTCTGAAACTATATATTCAGTATAAGATCCATCTTGTGCTATAACCTACATGTACATGCGTGTCTTGTAATTTGATTAAATGCATTTATATGTCAGAAGAAACTGTAAAGTTTACGTGAATAAAATACCGTTTTTTTCTGTTCATAACCATCAGTGTTAAGGACATTACGTATATCATTTGTAAGCATGGTAGAGAGAAAAAATACAATTATACAATTAAATTGATTTAGATGTTTATGTCAGCCCATAAAAAAGGCTTTACTACAGGTTATGTTATATTTCAGTGTACATTAATGCGTCGATTATATGCATAAAAAGCAACAATCACATAAAAAAAGTTTTTTCAATATATATATTTAGAAACAGGCCTGACCGAGAAAATGAAATGGCAGAAGGAATATTAAAAAAATATTAAAACACTCGAATATTCTAGACGACTTTCAAACCGGTTTAGTAATTTGTAAATATAATCAAGCAGCACAGAAACCAATATGTCAGCGCCCATAAAAAACATTTTGACGCTTTACCATGTCTCGGCATTATATTAAAGGAGAGGAAGAAGAATGTGTACAGAGGACGTGTTTTGATACAAAAACATGGGTCCAAAAGTTTGGAAAGTCAAAGACAAATGTATGCACAAAAAATGTCTGAAATGTTTGGTTTGTTTTATGTTTTCAGTAAGGGCCATTTTTCAGTACATTTGTAAATTGCATAAGCCAGATCAATGCATAGTCCAGACAACATTATTAAAACATGTCAACACTAATTGTGATTCAGGGATACTTATTTCTCATTTGGACTTTTTTTATGTAGTCTTCTAGGTTCAAAAACAGTCATAAGACTATCTATCGCCCATTTAACCTTTTAGGTGGACTGTAGGGTGTTTCATCATATCTGTCCCCTTATGACTGGCACAGTTTGGTGCACTCTAAGAGAAGAATTCTTGAAAAAGGACTAGGAGACCAAGTCATCATTTCATTTATTATGAATGACTATGGAAGGAAAAAATATATGAATGAAGTTAATATAATACATAAAATATGTAAAAAGTATTTCTGCCAAATTTTATGTTGCCAATTCATAATCACCATCGTAATCTGTGTTAACTGGGAATAGGATTTGATATTGGTCCCAGGTATATAAAAAACAAATGGCAGGGCATGAAAAATGTGACCTATTTCTTGCTATTGGAATTTTTCATGTAAGAAAATGCAAGCGCGCAGGTGCTTGATCTTTATGCAATATGATTTTCAAGCTTTTCAGTGATTTTGAAAAACAGACGCCCTGGGACCAGGGCGCTAAAATGGCCTGGGGGAAGGCCACTGATGTAGTACTGTACACATATTTTTATTTTAAACATTAGCCAAATTTAAAAATTCTGCCTCTTTTCTTTCTTTCCAGCAGGAGAATTCAGGGACTCCCAGCAACTCAGAAACTTGTGACCCTGGACACAGTCATAGTTGTCCGCTTGATAAAGATGAGCTTGGAAGAAGAACATGGTCGTTTCTCCACACCATGGCAGCCTACTACCCTAATCAGCCCTCCTCTGAACAGCAGACTGACATGAAGGATATGATGTATCTGTTTGGAAAGTTTTATCCATGTGACTTCTGTGCAAAAGATTTTAGAAAAAGGTTAGATTTCTTTTGACAGCCGCATGTTTTTAATATGAAATGAATGTGGCTCGTCCATGGAAGTTCAATGATTTTTCCTTTAATGTTTCGGCTGGGAGTCTTTGACCCCCATGCTTGACAAATCAGGGGTCTCTTTATTATTTCGGGTCCTTTTTTATAGATGAAACTGTGTCAGGGAAAACTCTTGTAACTGCTCTGTATTCCAGCATAGCTCATAAATTATCTATTGAACAAAGCTTATTATCATGTTGTGTTTTAAATTCAGTGTTGTCCAAAATTCAATTTGAATATATTTATATTGTATTGTGGATCTGAATAGTAGATAATTTCATAACCTCTTTGTTAAATGCTAGCTTTAATGTAAAAGGATTTCGCTATCGTTTTCAAATCTTTGGCAGCATCTACATCTATAGTATGCTTTTGTTTTACTTTTAAACATTGGTTTGAACAAGACGCATACCAGCTACAAATTGATAAAACGATTTTGTTCCAGTAATTATTTAATATACTGTTTTTATAGTATCCAACGTTGCCTGAAGCCTGCAGGCTAACATCAAATATTGTTACAGTGATACTGCTGGGCTTACAATAAATTCCATTGTAATTACAATGAACTTCATTTCTTTTAAATTTCAGCATAAAGAAGGATTCCCCAGATACTAAGAGCCAGCAGGCATTTTCCCAGTGGATGTGTCGCATGCATAATGAAGTGAATGAGAAATTGGGAAAACCCAAGTTTGACTGTAGCCTCGTGAACGAGAGGTGGCGTGATGGCTGGAAGGATGGGTCATGTGATTGAGATGATGATTTTAAATGTGTTCAACAGTACTAGGCCTGTATCCACAAAGCAACTTCGTAATTTTTTTGAGCATGGAGAAAATAATCATCTATTTAGTTTAAACATCTTTTTATCTCATTAAGTATTGATAAGTGAAAAGTGATGTATTTTGATTTGGGGTAATGTGTGCTCATTTTTAACTTGTCTGATTTCAAAGAAAAAAAGTTTAGGAATGTTCATAGTCTTTTTTGCAATGACTTTAACCTTGGCCATAAATGACAAAAAAAGTGAGAAACTTTCAAGATATTCAAATGAAATTTAGAACACTTGTTGCCAGTGACAATACACACATGCACAGCAAGGGCAATAACTCCGGCTTGAATGATATTTATTAAAATTGTAATTGTTAACACATGCCCATCTTTAGACTGAAAAAACATACCCAGAACAGACGAGCATTCGCTCTCCAGTGCCCTTGTTTGCATTTTGGTATCTAAAAAAATTATTTTGCTTTTCATACATTTTAAAAATATATCCAAATTTAACTTAAGTTGCTTTATGAGTATATCCCCAGTTATATATTAAAACAAAACTGACTGTGATAGCTTGACAAGTGAAGTATGTTATAAATGTATAAACTTCTTTAAACAATTTTGCACTTGGTTTGTTTTCCTTTTACTGACATATTTTTTTGGCACTGACATAAAAAAAATGCACATATTTAGATGTTCATACTTTTTTCTTCTTTTTATATGATTTTCTGTACAACATGACATATATCAATTTATAAAAATGGCATGTTAAGTATGAGCATGAGGTTATGAAGCGGTAAAACCCATGTTTAACTGTAGGGGTGGCAATGACATATATATTTCTTTTAACCTTTCCAATGTTATGGACAAAAAACATTTTAACAATTGATCCAAGTAAACATACCATTTTTCTTTAATAAAATAATGAGTTCTTAAGTTAAGCCATATATGTACAAACATGTATATCCATAGAAACAAAGGTTATTGAATTTGTTCCACAAATCTTGTTTGATTCTTCAGTCTTCAAAGGTGTTGCATTGTCTTTATTCTAAAGAAGTCACGTAGGTTAGAGTACGATAGTTTGCATTGACACAAGTATTTGTTTGTCTATATTATTTTATAGATATATTTGTACTGAAAGGCTCTTGTTGCAGTAGTTATGGTACAACAAGAGAAAAGCAGTGTAAATATTTTTTTTTTAATTATTTGACTCATTGTTTGTTTCTAGAATTTGATTCCATTTATCTTCTTTTCTATGGTTTTCTTGCAGGGTTTTATTTGCAGTTAATAGAGTTTTTTTTAGATTTTTGTATATAATTTCGCAACCTCTGAACAAGTGTGATTCAGTCATTATTAATAGGTGATTCAGATACGGACCGAGCCCCGTTTCGATAAAAGTTGTAAGGCTATAGATTGTAATTTCTATGGGTAACATCGAGTTCGTTTGTAGCGTTAAGTGTGTTAAAAAAAAAAAATACAGATATTAATAGTATAGGTTCTGTCTGAAAAATGTTTGATAAAATCATTATTTATAGGTGATTCAGTTTTAATTTTACTACGTAGACCGGACTGGGGCCCTGTTAAAATAAAGATTGTATGGCTTAAGATCGTAATTTCTAGGCGTTACTTCGAGTTCATTTTTTGCGTGAACTGTGTTTCGATAGAAAAAAAATGTATGGACATTTATCACACTGATTCTGCATGTAACAAGTGTGATAAAATCATTATTTGTAGGTTATTGAGTTTTTAGTTACTTCGTAACTGGACCAGGACCCTATTTCAATACAGATTGTAAGATCGTTATTTCTAGGCGTTACTCCGAGTACATTTTTTTGCGTGAACAGTGTTTCAATAAAAGAAAATGTATGAACATTTATAGCATTGATTCTGCATGATTAAGTTTTTATTTTACTTTGTAACTGGACCAGGACCCCATTTCAATAAAGATTGTAAGATCGTAATTTTTAGGTGTAACTCAACAGCTCATTATTTGTGTAAACTGTGCTTCAATAAAAACATTGTATGGACATTTGTTGCATAGATTCTGTATGTAACTTTACAGGTGTACCTGTGCACTATTAAAGCTGCATTCTCACAGATTGACCATTTTAACCACTTTTTTGTCTTGGAAAGAGCAAATTTTTGCGTAAATATCTGCAAACCAATGATACATAATTGTTGAGAAAAATCAGATAGTAGATTTTCATATTTCGGTTTGAAAAATAATGTTTTATGGCTTAAACTGTTACTAACGGTTTAAGAAAAATGCATAAAACATCAATTTTTGGACTTAAATATAAAAATCTGCGATCTGATCTTTTGTCAGCAGTCTCATATCACTGCTTTGCAGATATTTGCGCAAAAAATTTCTCTTTCCAAGACAAAAAACAAAAAAAGTTGCAAAAAGCGTATATCTGTGAGAGTGCAGCTTTAAGCAGCGTAAGGTTTACGACTGAGATATCCTATTGAAACGGGGGCCCAGCATTTCAGATAACCGGAGTTGCTTATATTATAAAGGTGTCTTATCTTGTTGGAATGATAAAAATGCTTTGATCTGTAATTAAAAATACCCTTTTCCTACCACTTATCATAATTTACTGTTTTTAATCTACTTTGATGTTGGAGTTGTTTCATAGTACTGTTTTAGTTGAACAATTATTATGTTAAACCATGTTAAAAGTACATTTGCTAAAAACTTGTATTTATCTGTAAAAGCGTTAATCGTTTGTTTGTCAAGATAACTTTCGAAAACTAGATTGCCTCTTATGTGACATAAATATGCATTATAGACAGTTTACTATTGTTGCATTTTCCTAGTCAAGAAGCTGATTTACCCATGTTAACCTACCCTTAGAATTCTTCAATTTGATGGGCGTCAACATTAATTTTCATTATTCGTAATATTTATTTTTCTAATGAAATGAGCGACACTAATTTTCCAACTCAAAATTCGGTTGTCCGGTTAGCGCAGTGGTTAGTGCACTCGCTTCTCACCTAGGCGACCCGGGTTCAATTCCTGTCTTGGGCGCATGTGAGTTTGATTTGCGATCACCAAGTCGGACAAGTGGGTTTTCTCCGGTTACTCCGGTTTCCCCCACAACACAAGACCACACTCTCAGGCAACATCGTGCCTACGAGAGTGATTAATATAAGTTGCAAAAGCTTGTTTCACAATCATGGTAAAATAAATAAGTTTAAAACTTAAAACTAAAATAATGAGAATCACCATTGTTGAATAGTAGGTGTTCAACTGAATTTCCTAATCTAACACTCTTTTGTCTAATGCTCGTTGATAAGACTGTACCTTCAAGTTTATTTCTTTATTTTCAAAACTTAATACTCTAACAAGTATGTATGTGTTCAAATGAAAGAAAACTTGATAACCATGGCCCTGTTCTATTAATGGACATCAATAGGCTCATCTTTTAACGAGCGTACAACAACATGTCCTCAGATCAAGATTTTCAAATGAATACGAAGCGAGTGTCAGAACGGAAATTAAAAATAATAACCCACCTATAGCATAGAGCCTAGAGTTATATTTGTGGTCAAGCTCCTTGTTTCAAAAAATATCTCATTATAACCAAGAATAAAGGATACAAAAAATCGATCATACGATACAATCGTTGGTGAGATTGGCCCATTAAATTGTAAATTGAAAAGTCTTCAATTTGAAGGAACACCTTGATTGGCAACAATTGTTTTCCTGTAATCTCAACTGTTTTTAACATTAATACATGCTAAAGCTCAGCAACTGATTTACATAAAAAATATGGGTTATAGTTTTTATTCCATGTCATGAACAATAGTTTTTATCCAATTGTTATTTGACTTTGTCTACGCATTGTTATGAACATTTGTTAATATGGGTCAAAAACTAGGTCCCTTTGTCAAATCATGGGGAGTTTTTATTCCATGCCATTAGTGAATAGTTTTTATCCAATTGTTATTCAATTTTGTCAGACTACTTGTCTACATGTTGTTATGAACATTTGTGAATATGGGACACCTTAGGTCAAACACTAGGTCCCTTTGTCAAATCATAGGAAGGTTTATTCCATTTCATAGTCAATAGTTTTTATCCAATTGTTACTCAACTTTGTCAGACTACTTGTCTATGTGTTGTTATGAACATTTGTGAACATTGGTCACCTCAGGTCATAAACTAGGTCCCTTGCTCAAATTTTAGGAAATATTTTCCCCATGTCATAATTTTATTTTTGTCATAAAGTCAATTCTTTTATCCAATTTTTATGAAACAATTGTTTACAGAATACTTGTCTGTATGTTGTCTTTAACATTAATGATTTTGAGTCAGCTTAAGTCACAATGTCAAATCTTATGAGTTTTTAGCTCGACTTTTCGAAGAATAGGTGGGCTATACTACTCGCCCCGGCGTCGGCGTCCAGTTAAAGTTTTAGGGCAAGTTGGGATTTTCACTTATAAGTCCAATATCCTACATTCAATTGACTTAATACTTCACACAGTTGTTCAGGGCCATCACATGATGAGGTTAGATAACTCCATATTATTCTTTACACAGATTATGGCCCCTGATTGACTACATATAGAACATAGGTTAAAGTTTTAGGGCAAGTTGGAATATTTATTAATAACTTCTATATCCTTTGTTTAATTGACTTAATACTTCACACAGTTGTTCAGGACCATCACACAATGAGGTTACATAACTCCATATCATCCTAAATACAAGTTATGGCCCCTGATTGACTTAGGTTAAAGTTTTAGGGCAGGTTAAAGTTTTAGGGCAAGTTGGGATTTTCACTTAAAATTCCAATACCATTCATTCAATTGACTTAATACTTCACACAGATGTTCAGAGCCATCACATAATGAGGTTAGATAACTCCATATTATCTTTTATACAAATTATGGCCCTGATTGACTATAGAACTTAGGTTAAAGTTTTAGGGCAGGTTGGGATATTGTTTAATAACTTCTATACCCTTCATTCAATTGACTTAATACTTCACACAATTGTTCAGGACCATCACCCAATGAGGTTACATAACTCCATATCCTTAATACAAGTTATGGCCCCTGACTGACTTAGGTTAAAGTTTTTGACAAGTAAAAGTTAAGGGTAAGTTGGGATTCTAAAGACAAATTATGGCCCTTGATTTTTTTTTTTTAATTTCCTTTGAAAGGCATATTGGAATATTCTAAACCACATTTTCATAATGGGAAATCAAGTTATTTGAATGACTTGCGTCATTGTTTGGGCGGGCTGGTTGGAGGGCAGCATCAATGTCACCTTATGTATTGAATAATTTTAGTTAGGTTTGACATAAAGAGACCAAACTTGGTATTATTACATCGTTCTTGTATTCTAAGTCAAAGCGGCGTAGTCAAGCGCGCTGTCTTACAACAGCTCTTGTTTATCCAATTGTCAAGAAACTTTGTAGGAATACTTGTCTACATGTTGTTTTGAACATTTGTGAATATGGGTCACTTAAGGCAAACAACAAGGTCACTAGGTCAAAGCATAGGAAGTTTTTAACCATTTACATAGTGAAACCTGGTTATTTGAATGATGAATGTCGTTGTTCAGGCAGCCGGCTGGCTGGCCGGCCAGGCAGCGTCAAACTCACCTATGAAATTGAATAATTTCAGTAAGGGTTGACATATCTTGACCAAACTTGGTCTATAGGAAGAGTTTATCGATATCTGTTATGGGATTGCGTTTGGGGTCCCAAGAGTCAAGGTCAAGGTCACTATTACTAAAAATAGAATCATGGTTGAAACTGACTAACTTGAGTAATGTTCACATATCTTGACCAAACATGGTTTAAACGAAGAGTTTATGGATACCTTTCAAGGGATTGCGATTGGGGTCCCTAGAGTCAAGGTCAAGGTCAGTGTTACTAAAAATAGAAAAATGGTTGAAACTAAATAACTTTAGTTAGGATTGACATATCTTGACCCAACTTGGTATAAAGGAAGAGTTTATGGATACCTTTCATGGGATTGCGTTTGTGGTCCCTAGGGTCAAGGTCACTGTTACTTAAAATAGATAACCCTTTGGTACTGAACAACTTTAGTTAGAGTTGACATATTGTGACCAAATTGGTATATAGGAACAACGTATGGAGACCTTTCATGGGGTTGCGTTTTGAGGCCCCTAGGGTGAAGGTCACTGTTACTAAAATAGATAACTAGTCGGTACTGAACAACTTGATTTATGGTTGACATATTGTGACCAATTTGGTATGTAGGAAGAGTTTATGGAGGACTACCATTGGATTGCTTTCTGAGCCCCTGGCAGGGTCAAGGTCACTGTTTCTAAAAATAGAAGAAAAACAGTTAACACTGAATCACACAACGAAGGCTTAAGTTTTTCTGTCAGTCATTGAAAATCTGATTTTGTCGCATTGCCGCCTTTCTTGTTATTTCATGTTATAGTCAATAGTGTCATCAAAGTGTTATGAAAGTTTGACAGAATAGTGTCTACATGTTGTCTAGAACATTTATGAATATGGCTCAAATTAAGTCACAAGGTCAAATCTTATGAGTTTTTGTCCATGTCGTTAAGTAAAAGGTTTTTTTATCCAATTGTTATGAAACTTTGCGGGAATACTTGTCTGCATGTTGTTTTGAGCATTTGTATGTATGGGTCATTATGGTAAACAACTAGGTCACTAGGTCAAATCATAGGAAGTTGTTATTTCATACCATAATGTCAACAGTTGTTAGCCAATTGTTATGAAACTTTGTCAGAATACTTGTCTACATTATGTGTTGAGCATTTGTGATTATGGGTTACTTAAGGTAAACAACTAGGTCACTAGGTCAAATCATAGGAAGTTTTTATTCCATGTCACAATGTCAATAGTTTCAATCCAATTGTTATGAAACTTTCTTAAAATATTTTCTACATGTTGTCTAGAACATTTTGTGAATATGAGTCAGCTTAAGTCGTTTTCTACCAATAACATGTAAAGTCTTCAAACATGGTATGCAAATACGCATTGTTTATGGTCAGTATTGATTTTGTGGTCAATGGTTATGGTGACTAGACAAATAAAGGCGTTTAAACGACTTGGTGTAGTTTTCAAAATCGGTATACAAAATATAAGCATTGATCAGTAGGTGATCCGTTGATGGGGTCAAAGGTCATGGTAAATTTAACTAGAAAATGCCTGGCGATTTAATTTCCGATTAATAAATAATAAACGACTTGGTGCATTCTTTAAACTTGATGTGCGAATAAGCATTGATCATGGTCAGTAGGTGACCCATATTAATTTAGGGGTCAAATTTCGTGATGACTTACTAGAAAAAGAGCGATTTCGTTGCCGATCAATAACTTGTTAACGACTTGGTGTAGTCTTCAAACTTGGTATACACATTATAAGCATTGGTCTTGGTCAGTAGGTGACCCATATTGATTTAGGGGTCAAAGGTCATGATGACTTTTACTGGAAAAATAAAGGGTGATTTCGTTGCCGATCAATATCTGGTAGACGACTTGGTGTAGTCTTCAAACTTGGTATACACATTATAAGCATTGGTCTTGGTCAGTAGGTGATCCGATTTTGGGGTCAAAGGTCATATCATTGCGATTTCATTTCCGATTAAAAAAACGACTTGGTGTATTCTTTAAACTTGGTATGCGAATAAGCATTGTTCATGATCAGTAGGTGACCAATGTTGAATTAGCGGTCAAAGGTCATTGTTACCTTTAACAGAAATTAAAAGGGCGAGTTCGTTTCTGGTCTATTTCTTTAAAAGACAAAATTTCAAAACTTCAAAATTTGGAAATAAGGGATCAAAGGTTATGTTGATTTTAAATAGAAAATAATGGGCGCTCCCGACACATACCGACACATCTGATTCGAGCACTATCGCTATTAGTCAGGTTACTACGTTATTCATGGAATAATCTATTGGTATTTATAGATCTGTTGTTGAATGTGGGCGTGCTCCGTTGTTGAGTGTCCATTTTCTATATTTGTTTGAAAACCATTAACTGTCACTATATCACTTATCTTGATTTTAAGTCCTAACAGGGGAGCATCTCTTGTTTAAAGGGATAAGTGTCTACGTAGGGTTCGGATCCGAGAGTGATTATTGCAATCGTATCAACTCGGCAATCTCCGGCAAGCTTCGAGGGTCAATTCCGTTGGATAATGGCCGAGGTGTTCCAATTGTGATTCTTGGTATACAATCTAACAATCGTATCAATTCGGCCATCTCCGCCAAGCTTCGAGAGTCAATTCCGTTGGATAATGGCCGAGGTGTTCCAATTGTGATTCTTGGCATACAATCTAACAATCGTAACAACTCGGCCATCTCCGGCAAGCTTCGAGAGTCAATTATGTTTGATAACGGCCGAGGTGTTCCCATTGTGATTCCTGGCATACACACTAACAATCGTAATAACTCGGCCATCTCCGTCAAGCTTCGTGATAAAAAAATATGTTCGATAATGGCCGAGGTTTTCCGATTGACACACTAAATTAAGTTCAATATGTTAATGCTCTTGAATAATTACAGTTTATTATTCACATATAGAGATATCTGTTTCAAATCTAATAAGCCTTTGGCCCATGAGGACAAAACACAATATTTACAAATGTATACAATGACACATGCATATAGATTAGGAGAAGGCACAATATACGTGTTTAACAAAATACCCAAAGCAGAAATTGTAAGTCGTGATACATCGTTGAAACTCACTACATTTCTATTGAATTTATTACAAAATTAAGAAAGATCTTTCATATCAAAATACGATTTTATGGCGATGTTATCAAAGGCCATATTTTAAATGGACTATATACTGATTAAAAGACCAATTTTGGAGAAAAAATATGAAAATCTTCGATCTGATCATTTGTCTTCAGGCTTTTACCACTGTTTTTCTGATATTTACGCCAAAAGCTGCTCGTTCCAAGACAAAAAATAAAATAAAAAAAAGTTGTCAAAACATTAAATCTGTCAGAGTGCAGCTTTAAGAAAGAACTTTCATAATAAAGTACGATTATGCCGATGTAATCAAATACCATATTTTAGATGGACTTTATAATGATTTGTCTTCTGATTAAACTATCGGAAGACTTGTCTTCTGATTGAACTATCGGAAGACTGTGTCTCTTTTAAGGTCGTCGTGTCACTTGTCGGTTTCTCTGATAAGCTCGTCGGCTTTGGGAGGGATAGCCAAAGCTGTTATCAGTGTATTTGCCGTCGGCGCCTGCACTTTTACTCCCAAATAAGATTCAACACATGTAATGACATCGTTTTGATATACCCAAAAGGATGAAGCAATGTCGAAAACAATAATGCTTATGAATGACACTTGAGTTTAAATTTAAAAACAATGTGCAGAAATCACGGTATTGCTACCTTATGAGACCATAGTATATCGCAGTAAATCTTTTAGCATCGACCAATCATTTAATATTACATGTATTGGCTATTAAATACTGTTATAATATTGTTAATAGTAATTAATTTTTGCCATAATTGCAGTATTTAGTAAGAAGTTGAGGGTGTTATCACTCAAACTGTATGTCTGTAGAACATGTGTATGTATTGATTTCGAATGAGTGTCACTTTAAAGCTTGCCATAAGGCATAACTTGCAAACCGGCCATGGGTATAAACATCAAACTAAATCATTGTATACTAGTTAACAATTTTGATATGTTTACAATATCTGGAGGAGGCTACATAACTTGGACCAAAATACGCCTTGGTCAATTGAGAAAAACGGACGAGTATTTGAACCCGTTCCTGGCGCCCTTGTTAAGTTTCGATATCAAATGTACTTTTAGCGAGATGGTTAACAACGATAAACAGTGATTAGACAGATGTATTATTTAATAATGTCCCCTTACTAGTTCTTAATATGTTTACAATATCTGGAGGAGGTTACATAACTTGGACCAAAATACCCTTGGTCAATTGAGAAAAACGGACGAGTATTTGAACCCGTTCCTGGTGCCCTTGTTAAGTTTCGATATCAAATGTACTTTTAACGAGATGGTTAACAACGATAAACAGTGATTAGACAGATGTATTATTTAATAATGTCCCCTTACTAGTTCTTGATATGTTTACAATATCTGGAGGAGGTTACATAACTTGGACCAAAATACCCTTGGTAAATTGAGAAAAACGGACGAGTATTTGAACCCGTTCCTGGTGCCCTTGTTAACGATATCAAATGAACATTTAGTAAGATGGTTAACAATGATAAACAGTGATAAGACAGATGTTTCATTTAAGAATGTCCCCTAAGTAGTTCACCTAAATAGAGGACGTCGTGACATACAATTAGTAAAACATCGTATAATACATCTTTTAAGACAATTTGTATTAGGCCTTTAAAGCTGCACTCTTATAGATCGAACGTTTTGTCAACATTTTTGTCTCCGAACGAGCCAATTTATGCGAAAATGCAAGTAAATGAGTCATAAAAGACTGCTGACAGAAAATGGATCGCAGATTGTCCGCCCGGTTAGCTCAATCGGTAGAGCGTTGGACTCTGAATCGGACAACCCGGGTTCGATTCCCGGGCGGGCCAGGTCACTTCTGTTGTGATTGGTTATGAAATCCTTTCTACGACCATTCGCACTGTACCACTGCCCATGGCATGTACAGAAGTTGCCAGTTCCTTGCAGAGGTGAAGGCACCTAGTACTGGTTCTGCCCAGGATAGGTGTGCGGTGGTTGAACTGTCACTCTGGGACCCTTCAATGTGCTCACGCCGGGACCCGGAGTATAAACTACTAACAACACACATGGATCGCAGATTGTTATATTTAATTTCAAAAATTGATGTTTTATGCATTTTTCTTAAACCGTTAGTAACTCTTTGAGCCGTAAAACTTTTCGAACGGAAATTTGAAAATCTGCGATCTGATCTTTTGTCAGCAGTCTGTATCACTGGTTTGCAGATATTTACGCAAAAAATGCTCATTCCATGACAAAAAATAAAAACAGTTGTAAAGACGGAAAATATGAGAGTGCAGCTTTAAAGATGCACTCTTACTCCCAAATAAGATTTACCACATTTAATACAATTGCTTTAATATACCAAAACGGTTGTATAATTGTCGAAATCAAGGGCATTTATGAAGGATACCGAGTTTAATTTGAAAGAAAGTTGCAGAAAATACGGAATTTCTACCTTGTGAGACGATAGTTGTTCTCTGTAACTCACCAATCATCTAATACTTTCAGCGTTTTCTGCTATTAAATACACGGTTACTATCTTAATTTCAGTAATAAGTATTTTCAATAAATGCATTATTCAGGAAGTAGTTAAAGGTTTATCGCTCAAAATTTAAGTTTGTTATACATGACTTTTTGTGTATGTATTGATTTTGAACAAGAGTGTCACTTCTAATCTTGCGATACCCGACTCACAAAATTTCGAATTTTGGAAGGCTTGTGACCCATATTACTTTGGTCTAATTTAAAACAGTTTTGTTTTTAAAAAAACGAACATGTACGTATTTTATCGAAAATATCCGAACATATCCAAACATTAAAATAGTTTTAGCCGTCAGAGATTACCCAATAGGTGATTATACGTCAGAAGTCGGTTCAAATAAGAGCAAATATACAACCTGTTATAACTTTATCTGTATATGCACTTTTGCAATTTATCTTGCATATTTGATATCAGAAAGCATTCAAATCATATCAAACGTATATGGTCATAGGCTTTAACATTTAACACGAGAAAATATCGCTATCAGAACATTAGCTTGTTTGTTAAGGAATATGTTTAAAGGAACTGTACACCAGATTGGCACCAAAAACAGTTCTTTTTCTGTCACGAATCTCATGACAATAATTTAATAAAATGTTTTACTCTTTGATATCATAATTGTAAAAAAATACCAAAATGTAAAAAAAAATCGAGTCGGAGACAGGGTTCGAACCGGTGTCGCCAAATTGCAGGCCAGTGTTGTATCAACGGTGCTACGAAGGCTTACCCTACACGTTTGGAATATATAAGCTATATACTGAACTTGGTAATATCACGTGATAATATCGACTAGCTAATCACGTATAAGGAATGAATTCTATTAGGTAGACATACCTAGTAATCTTTTTTTAATGGAAAATACGAACAAAACTGCGAAAAATAAATTAATTGTAAACTATGTGGTACTTCAGTAAGTTAGTTTAAATACATTGTACACATCGATACTAAGTTTATGTTAGTTTTCGACAATTTTCTTTTATTTTCGCTATTTCATCATACGGAGTACAGCCCCTTTACAGGCGGACACTAAAGTTGATGTTGTTTTTATTATTATTATTATCATTATTATTTTTTTATTTTTAATTAATAGCTACGTGGCTACAATTTCCCCAAATTTAGGCAATATTTTTCTAACTGCACCTAAAGCCTTTGCATATTTTGATCATTAAAGTGAAATAAGTTAAACATGATAATGAAACAAAATTAAAAAAAATGGCATCAACCTTTACTGCGCTTTTTGTAATGCATTTACAAGTGTGCCTTAGATAATGGTCGAAGGGGAAGGCCTTTGGCAAAAGTTTTTATATTTGTTTACTTACGTAATCTGCACTATCAATTATCGTATGTAGCTGAATCAAGAAAGTAGGACCAAATCGAGCTTACACTGAGATATCTTAAAGGGACTAGACACCAGAAGATACATTTACAATAAAAAAGAAAATTGTCAAAACGTACATACAATTTATATCGTTATATACAATGCATTGAATCTTATTTACTGATGCATGACATCGCTTACGACACGTGTATTTTCGCAGTTTTTGAGTATGTTTCCATTTCATTTTTTTCTGGGTTTGTCTACCACGAAAATACCAGTAAATAAAAAAAAACAGCGTCGGTATATGTATCTGTACTAATCACGTGACTTTCACATGATTTATACACACACTATATTAAACTAGGAAACCATGTGCTATTTTAAAAGGGCCAACTCAGCTGAGAAAGTGACGAAATATTGTTTTAATCATGTATTTTTAACCCGGGCATAGGTAATAATGAACCGAGGATAGCTCGCTTAGCAAAATTTATTTCCATTATATAAATAATTTATCATATGTATTTACTAGATTATGAATTATGAATAGTATCATTTGTAAGTTGTAGATAAAATTGTTATTTAATGAATATACATTTATATGTACCTGTTCGCAATCACAATTTGGTGTATTAATTTGATTTGATCAAGGGTCATGTTGGCCTATTTCAAATGGGTATTTTGTATTATTTATGCTATGAATAAATCTTCTTCTTCTTCTTCTTGCATGTAATGTGATGCATTATTGGCCTCATACTAGCTCGTACTGCCCATTCTAGTCTTGTTTTTAAGGAAATACTGAATTTGCCGATTTTTGGACCATCTAGTGTATAGTCCCTTTAACAATGCAATAACATGTTATAGGGCTTTTGTTAAAAAGTTTGCAAAGGGTGCTGCATCCTGTTCCTTTTTTGCAGTACCCTTCTGCCCTCTGTCTCCTTTTAATACAATGTTTAAGACAGTCAAATATTTTTATTTTTTTTAAAAGTCCTATAATATGACCATAAATGCATATTTGCCTGTTCAAAAGTAATGTTATTTGAATTAATCATAGTTTCTCATTTTGTATGTCAAATTCATAGTGTTCAAGGACTTCACAGCTTGATACACTTAACCCGTTTCTAACATAGCACTCCTGTCCCCTTTCTGCAACACAATGTCATAAATTAATCCTGGATAAGACCCTTCGTAAAATACAAAATTGATTTTGATAACGCAAAACTGTTCAGCACCGTAAATAAATTACTTGTGTGAACGTTTATATAACTTATCTGCAAGTTCTGTATTTTTATTACCTCGCTGCTGGTATGGGGGTAAATGGGAATCACATAAATTCATTTCCAGATTATATTTTATGTGTAAGTATTCATGACTTCCATAGATAAATAATTCTTAGACAGATGAAATTAAATTTTTTATAACAACATATCTGGTATGTCCATAACAACTCATTTGTCTTCTTCAAAGCAACACATGAACTATGGTACAACTGTATGTCAGTCGCTGTGAGCTAGCAACATGCTTCAAATACACACAAAAAAGTATATGTCATCAGGGGCGTAGTTATGATTAAAATAGTGTGTATGCCAAACGTCTCTCAGTTTGGATAAGGGGCGCGTCCCCTGGAATGTTTTCAGCTGACTTGTTAGATATGCATTTTCACGTACATTTCCGACAGGTAAATTTAATTACTAGAACTACGACTCCCTCACTGGCGTCCTAATTAACATTACACAAATCTGAGCCAAGCTCCACATGGTCATTTGTCGGAGGTTGTTTGTCCAAGGTGGTCAACATAATCCATTGAATCATGAAACCATTCCCAATTGTTGATTGACAAAATATAAACCCATTCGGAACTCATCGGCCATTTATTTCAAAAACAACTTAATAAAAATGGCCGAGGAGCTCCGAATGAATATAAACCGTTTAATTGTCAACTGAATGGTTATATGTCTAACGGTGTTGTGTTTATATCGGAATAGTTATCAACTTCCAAAGTTGTATCAGCAACCTCATTTCATTCCATCATAGCGCGTTTAATACCACCAAACAAAGCATAACCGAAAATCACCGACAACGCTTTTAAGATTCTATGGCCGACAGAGTTCGCCTGGAATTCCTTCATCAAAATTTCAAACATAGCCACATACAGAAAAGTTCCAACTGCTATTCCTTGGAGAAATGCCGAAACTATTGCCATGACAAACTCATCCCCATTGGAAGACGACACGAGCATTCCAATTCCGACGCCAACGGGCGACACAGTCGACATGTATACCATGGCACAGATGAATTTTCGATTGGTTGTGCTTTCATAGAGTGTAAGTCCCATACTGAAGAAGATAAGGATTTTATGGATGGTAAGCGCGGACAGTAGTGACCATACATCAGCATCGCTTTCCAGAAGGCCAAGTTCTAATCCATCAAACACCATATGGATTGACAAAGCAACCAATAACACAATGCTATGGAGATTTGTCATTTTAGCTTCAGGAATATCCATAGTTTCATCGTCGTCCTTGATTTCATCATTTTCGGCACCAGTCTTTTCACCATCTTTTCCTCCTTCGCGATTCTGGAGTTCTATATCTTCTTTCAAGACGTACTTCCTGTGAGAACCGATATCATCGGGAACTATATTCTGCATCTCCCCGACGACCTTCGGCGTTTTTGAAGAACTGTCTTGAATACGGCTGTGCCGGCGGTCATGGAGTGTCACGGCAACGCTTTCAATCAAAAGAATAAGAAGAAACCCAGCACCAACAATTAGTTCAGACAAAGGATACTTTTCATTCTTCAGCGCTTCTTCCATTTTGTCTTGGGCTTCCGGAAGAAGTCCAATCAGCGAGGTTGCGAGAAATACACCGCCGGAAAAGCAGTTGAGCATCGCCAGTATGTTTCGGAAGACGGAATTGTGATGTGAGGCTTCATAGCTGCGCACAAGTACCCGGATGACGATATAGGGCAGGAAGAGGCCGCTGAAAGTGCCCATCACGAACAGGATCCCCAATGAAGCCAATTTAGCAACCCAAACCATGGTTATTGTTTAGCAATCTCCCTCACGATAGAACACGACGGCTGCGTTTTGCGAATAACACCAACGTCTTCCGACGTTTAATTCCTCTCTCCGTCAGAGTGAATGCCGTAAACGTTACGCTAGTTCGTAAGTCTCCGGGTAGTAGTCTGATTATAAGATGACCGTTTTTAATTTCCGTGATCTTAGCTCAAATCTCATATCGAAAGATTGTTCGATTGGCTTAACAGGTGAGGGTTTGTCCTCTGTTGACATTATGTTATCGAAACATACTAGATAAACTAAGACTTAATAACTTTTACCCATGCTAAATGTCAGATTTTCGTTGTTTACTTGTTCGATGAAAAAGTTAAACCGAACATCTGTTGCACGTCTTAGGAACATGTGAAATTCTTGATCCGATTACTTGTCCAGCCTGGCTGTGTGGCATTTGGTGTTCTAACCAAGCATCAGATTTCTTAAAGATGCATTTTAACTCCCAAATAAGATTTACCAAAATTAATTATATTGATTTAATAATCCAAAAAAGAATGTCAAAAACAATGGTTCATATGAAGGATACCGAGTTTAATTTGAAAGAAATGACCATACACGGTTTTTCTACCTTATGAGACTATAGTAAATCTTTTAGCATACACCAATCATTTAATATTTTGCACTTTCTGCTATTAAATACGCGGTTACAATTTTGTTATCAGTAATTAATATTTTCCATAAATGCATTATTTAGTAAGTATTTAAAGCTTAATCAGTCAAAATTGATGTTTGTTTTACATGTGTATGCATTTTGAATAAGAGTGTCTCTTTAAACTTTGACCATTATGCGTTTTTTTCATTTTTTGTTGATGTATTTGTCCTTTTAAAGACAATATTCTGACGTCTACGGACGCAACGGACGGGTTGTCTTTGAAAGCAAACTTTACAGATTAAATACGACAGTGGAGGCTCAACTTGAATTTTTTTTATCAAGTATCGCAACTTTACGTAAACATGATTCTCTTATCTTTTTTAAAGCTGCACTCTCACAGATTTACCATTTTTACAACTTTTTTTTATTTTTTGTCTTGGAAAAGAGCAATTTTTGCTTAAATATCTGCAAACCAATGATAAAAGTTTGCTGACATTGACAAAAAGTCAGATCGAAGATTTTCATATTTCCGTTCCAAAATTAATGTTTTATGCAAAAATGAAACATCATTTTTGAACTTAAATATTAAAATCTGCGATATATTTTTTTTTCAGCAGTCATATATGACTGGTTTCCATGGATTTTCGCAAAAATTGGCTTGTTCCAAGACAAAAAATAAAAAAGTTGTCAAAACGTTCAATCTGTGAGAGTGCAGCTTTAATTCATATTTGATAAATTAGCTGATATGTTCAATTAACAATGCCTCTATGACATATAATTGTATACTTACCAAAAGACCTGTATACACTCTGTTTGTCCGTCCGTCCGCACTATAATCCTTTACTGCTGGAATAAATTCTCAATAAGTTGCCAAATTGGCACATGTGTTCATAGCACTAATCTTTTCGCATAAAATAAACTCATGCACTTACAAATTTTACGTTCACTGGGATTTTTATATTTAGTTGAAATTGAGTTAACTTACTTAAATCTTTAAGCAAACACTCCTGGCAAAAAAAATTGGGTAAATCAAAGCCAAAATTATTTGATAGATTTTTAAAAGCGTTACTAACGCTTTTTCGGCATAATATATCATTTTCCGTTAGATTTTTAGGATTTTTAAAATAGCTCAACATGTATTTTGAATTATTGATGATGATGCATCATTGTTATAAACATTCTATTCGCATACGGGGGCGGTTCCAGAATTTGACGTAAGAAGGGGGCGTAACTTAAGGGCCTAACCTCTTACTATGCGCCCCTCCCCCAGAACCAAAATTTATTTGGTATAAGAATTTGTAGGGATGTTACGGTGCCTCCCCCCAAAAAAAAAACAAACAAAAAAAAAACAAACAAACAAAAAAAAACAAGTTCTAGTCCGAAATGGTGCATTTTGGGCGTATTTTTCTATTCTCCTATATTGAAAATAAAAATAAAACTAGATATATTTGTTTTTTTTAGGGGGGGGGGGGGCGGGATGCGCCCCTCTCCCTAGATCCGCTAGTGCATATTTACTGTGACATGCATTTTTTGTTTGATGTCTGACCCCATAGAACGTGAACGAACCTATTTCAGCTAGGTTGAGATTTGCGACCAAAGTGAAGTCATTCTTTTGTAATAACTTTGTTACATTGTTTAACAACATTAAAACAGTCACTTTTATGTCGATTGCGCCTGCTCAATAAAATAAACAGCTTGACAAATTTCGAAGTAGCACAACTGTTCCCGCAATGACACTGACATGAAGAGCTCCAATCGGAACAACTCGGCCATCTCCGGCAAACTTCGAGATAGACGTCAATTCTGTTGGACAATGGCCTAGATGTTCCGATTGGATGAGATCATGTTCCCGCCTTGCCGAGGTCAATGTCATAATCTAGTTCAAGGATCAGAGAGCCATTGAAGTGCAACCTTGATAAGTATCCTCGAACACAAAAAGGAAGAGAGAAAAAACATATGTCGTATAGCAGCCTTGGCCGCTTATTTTTTTTTAAATCTTAAATAATACGATTTTTTTTTTAAATTTTTCATTTAATCACGCAGGGATTATGATGGTTTTGGCGATGAAGCACCCCTGCCCCAGTAGCCCCCGTCCCCCACCCACCCAACACACACACACGCAACTATTTGGTAGAAAAAATCTCAAATTTGTTATGACCCATACGATAACAAATATTTCTGGTGATAGTGGAGGTTGCTTGGCAAACTGGTTGCACTCACGTAAAATGCTAATGTATATAATAATATTAAAGTCGTGTACAATTAAAGTTGCATTATATCTTGATTTCGTAAACAAATTTCAATTGGACAATTGTTGTTAAGTGATGGTATTTTTGTTAAGATTTTAAGGATACGGCTTTAACTAGCCTTAAGCGATTAGGTTTTGCATTACTTTACATGCGTGTGCGGTTTCTGTACTTGTGCATGCGCATTTGCATATATATACATAGGGTAATTAGTTCTGCGTTTTGTTCCGGGAGGTTGTATTCAACTCGATTTCATTTTAGCAGACTCGAATTTCAAAATCTTCAAAAACCCACAAGAGTCAAATACAACATTCCGATCAAAAACCACTTTATGACATATATCACTGATTAAATTACTTAATAAACAAAAAAATCATAATAAATTACATTTAATGACGCACTATTTCGTTTTATGACGCAGTTTTAACATCGCGCAATAATACGTCTATGGTTTGACGTCACTAAAGCGGAATACGGCCGTATTGCACTACAGTGAAATGCGGACTACCGTTTTTTTGCGATATGTATTGAATATAGATTTATGCTGGGTGTATTTAAAGCTGCACTCTCACATGTTTACCGTTTTGACATCATTTTTTTTTTTTTTTTTTTTTGTCTTATGCAATAAGAAAGGGCATTAGCACATAATTATACAACGGTGAAACAGTCATCATCATCATCATCATCATCATCATCATCATCATCATCTTCATCTTCATCTTCATCTTCTTTCTTCTTCTTCTTCTTCTTCTTCTTCTTCTTCTTCTTCTTCTTCTTCTTCTTCTTCTTCTTCTTCTTCTTCTTAATCTTCTCTTTCTTCCTCTTCTTCTTCTTCTCGAGCTGACATTGCCCTTCATTTAATTTCGGTAAAATGTTGTTTACACTGTCGACTTTATGAAATGACAGATATAAAGGAAAGAGGTTTAAATATTAGCTCTAAGCTATCTCCTCAATTGTCATGTATGTAATTTATGTATTTGCTAAATATACCTTAAATATATACAAAAACTATTGTTTAAAGCTGACCTCTCACAGATTTACCGTTCTGACAACTTTTTTTATTTTTATGTCTTGGAATGAGCCATTTTTTGCGTAAATTCCTTCAAACCAGTGGTAAAAGACTGTTGAACAACAAAAGACCCGTTCGCAGAATTTCATATTTACGTTCGAAAACTTATGTTTTATGTTTTAATCGTTAATAACGCTTTCAGAAAAATGCATAAAACATCAATATTTGAGCAAAAATATAAAAAAAAACTGCAATTTGATTGTTTGTCTGCGGTCTCAAATCACTGGTTTCCATGCATTTTCGAGAAAAAAATGGCTCATTCTAAGACAAGAAATAAAAAAGTCCAATCTGTGAGAGTGCAGCTTTAAACCAAAAATATATATATAAAAATCAAATAAAATGTCACCCCGTCCATATTTAAAAAATGGATACAAATCGATCGATTTATTTATATTGGCCTAATATATGTCCCATAACCAAGAAATGAATACTTCTTCACTGAATATTTTCGTTTTCAAAGGATAGTATAACAAAGAAGTACTCGTATAAACTGCTCTTTTTATAAACATTTTTTCGCACAAAAAATTAAAAAAGCCGATTTTTTTCAAAACGGACTTACTATTGCAAATAACATGAGTAACTTCTATCACATTTTGACTATTCAGGCATCGCATACTTAATAACAGCGAATACAGCAAACCCAAAAACTGTTGCCACTGTCTTTTTAATTCTTCCTGTCGAAACGACGTCGTGGAATTCCTTCGTCAGGATTTCAAATATGGCCACGTACAAAAAGGTACCAACTGCCAAAGCTTGCAACGCCGCTGACGTCATCGCTAAAGCGACATTTTCCCCTCGCGAAGACACCCAAATACCGAGCCCTATTCCTGCGGGCGAGACTAATGACAGGAACAAAACGGAGCAAACGAATTTTATAACGGTCAAGGATTCGCCAATGGTCATTCCCATGCTAAAAAATATCAGTATCTTGTGAATGCTGAGAGCTCCAAGCAGCGTCCATACGTCACTTTCTTCTTCTAACAACCCCAGTTCCAGTCCGTCGAACAGCATGTGAATCGAGAGAGCTATAATGAGAACAATGCTTCGTATGTTTGACATATCTAGAGGATTATCACTTACTCCATTTCCAGAATCGTGCGACTGTGGTGTATTACTTTCGGTATGTTCCTCGTTTGTCACAACAACAGCAACGTCGTTGTTTGAATTACTACCAAGAGTATGTTGAGATTCTTTTACTGAATTGTCCCCGTTTTTCACGCTCTGCGACGTCGCATCTTCTCGATCTGAATCTGGTTTGGTGGAGTTCTTTACTTCGCCCGCAGCAGGGACATTAAGGGAGTTATTTACTGCAACATCTTTACTGTCAACAGCTCGTCGGCGATTCCCCCTAGCCTGCCAATCATAGCAAGAATATGCGCAACTTTCAATCATCAAAATCATCAGGAATCCGCCTCCTAAAATCAAGTAAGTAAATGGAAAGTCCGTATGCAGTTCTTGCATCTCAAGCGCTTCCGACATCTTCTCTTCCGCTTCCGGTAGGAGCGCCAAAAGGGCCGTGGCAAGAAAAACGCCGCCGGAAAAACAGTTCAGCAACGAAAGAACCCTTTGGATACGTTTTAAAGAAAGACGTAAACTCTTGTTAATACCATTATGAACACAATATGGCACTATAAATCCACACACAAAAGATACGCCGAACACGACAGCCAGGGAAACGTATTTCGCAGTAGATGCCATTGTTGCTATAGTTAATTTGCATTACAAAAAATAGATGTCCTGAATGCAGGGAGCTTCAATGTCCAAGTGTCGCTGTATTCCCGATACATCCGTTTATTATAAGATAAAACTAATCCATGCAGGGAATGTAAACATTTGGGTTCAAACGTCAGTAGTGTTTTTGTGCTTATTCAACTGCATATAATTATAAAACTAATTTGGCTCCAGGACATTAGAGAGGAGTATGAAGGTTATGGCTGTTTAAGTGTATCCAAATGACTGTTTAACTGGATTGAAGTTTTTAGGCTAATTTCAGGTGTTGCATTTAAATATTTTCGTAAACAAAATTTAATTTCAAATCATCAGAGCTCTTTCTGAACTCCTTTGAAAATATTTAAATAGCGAATTACGTTTTTTTTTTACTGAATTTATCATAACAATAAATATTATAGAGTAATTTTACCTTGAATTTATTCATAGTAATGTTTTTGTGTGCATAAATTATACCATGATTATCAATTAGAATATGGTACGTGCCTAAACAGGGTATTTTCAAATAAGTTTTAGAATATGTCAAGATGTTTGTAAATGATATCATAAAAATTGTCTAACGTTGGCTATTTGAGAAGGTTTATATAAATAATTAAAATTACAATTTATGTATTCACTGAACTAAAAACATTGATGTAGCATCGTGCCTAGTGCTCCTATCTCAGTCATAACACCATGTCAAAATAAAATAAAAATCCCGTACTTTCCCGTACTTGTCGCCATATTAAAGCTGCACTCTCAAAGATTGACAGCTGTGCCTTTTCTTTCCTTTTTTGTCTCAGAAGTAGCATATTTTGTAATCTATCCCTTCAATCCAGTCATATACAGATATCACACTTAAGTACAGATCTAAACTGTCTGAAAAACTGCCAAAAAATTATTTCCTTAAAGCGTTTGTAACGCTTTTAGCTTTAAAGCATAAATTTTCGAACGTAAATATGAGCAACTGCTATATCTGATATTTTGATCGAAGTCTTATACATTTGTATAATTGGTTAACAGATATTTGCGCAAAATTGGCTTATTCAAGTCAAAAATAAATTTAAAAAAAAAAAGATGTCAAAACGGCCAATCTGTGAAAGTGCTGCTTTAAATAATAATTTTCCGTGATTACTTTGCGCTGAATTACCTCTCTTATATCAAATTCATTCACGTTAAAACTATAACAACATCATTCGTATGCGAATTGTAAAGTATGTATATGTATTGTGTCACCTTTATGTTTATAATGGTCTACAATATATTGTGTAAGCTACCCACTAACTGTGCCAACCACTGTCTAAGGCTACCGATTCACCTGATTCAAATCAATTACGGCTCACTGATGAATGAACTGTACTTAATGTATTCGAACATTTGGAAAATACTGCTGTATCATTAGACTGACCATTATATTTTCTTCATGTTTCTTTAAACTAGATGTTGCTCTTAAGTACTTATTATTATAATAAAAATAATAACACCTAACTTATTATTCAAAAATTGAAAATGCTTAAACTTAAGAAAAAGGCTTTTTTTGCAAAGGTAATCGATATATATGTAGACGGTACCTTGTTTACATTCATATTAAGAACATAACACCCGTCAATTTTTTTTCGATTTTGAATGATATCCTTAACCGTTTTACATCAAAAACACAACGCACAAATTCATCAGACCATTTGTAATTGAGTGGTTACGCCTGGCGATCCCAATCATTTCATAATTGCACGTGGTAATATAGGATGTTTCTTGTTATCAATTTGTAAACTTAATGATAGAAAAACAAATTAGATTTTGCAGTTTATATGTTTATTTTCATTTGAACGTGAAATTCCCGATTTTTGTCTGTACAGTCAAACCCCGTTGGCTCGAAGTCCCAGGAACCGGCGAAAATACCTCGAGCCACGGCAAATTCGAGCCAAGCGGGAATGCTTACCTTCAATATAAAGAAATCGGTTCTCGGTATACAGTTCGAGCCAACTAGGAATTCGAGCCAAGCGAGTTCGAGCCAACGGGATTCGACTGTTAAATGTTTAAAAATAATTGCTCTACTCGTTACACCTTTTTCAATGATAGCGTAAGACTACGGGTCACCAGGCAAAACATTTATATGATGAATATATCGGAAAAAGGCTTTGATCGACCTGGTCTTTATCGATTAAAGGATTTCACTAACTTTATTACGGATTAAGGGTATAAAGTATAGATCAAAAATGTGGACAAAAGCATTATTACCAAGACGTTAGATAGAACGACGCAAGGTATGCTATCAAAAGATTTAATTCAAAATATATTTTGCCCAAACTCAACAAAGATGGCAAAACAAGCGTGATTCGTCTTCTTTTGTATACGACAAACAGGGGCGGTCCCAGGATTCGACGTTAGAGGGGGCGTAACTTAGGGGCGCATCCCTTTGACTTGCGCCCCTTCCTCAGAGAAGATATTTATTTGGTTTAAAGTGTTGGAAAGGGGGGTTGTGGGACCTTCCCCTATTTTTTTTAACAATTTCTAGTCCGAAATGGTGCATTTTGGACGCATTTTATGTCTTTTCCTCGCCCATATTGAAATTACCCCCTCCCCCCTCGAAGCTAGTATATCTTTTGAAATGCCTTCAAGTGTACAAGTTGTATAAATTCATCCTTTTAATAAAAGGATGAAGTTTTACATATTGTATAACAGTTTTATACATGACAGGTACACATCTGAATGTTATCCCATTTTATTTTACATTGTTAACTCGTTTAATAGTTCTGCGTCAGGGCCAACACAAAAAGGGCTGTCTGCACACTAAAATCAGTTTGTTAAAAATATGACAATTTCATAACAAGAAATAAGTAAATTAGGGCGCACTTAGATTTTTTGAACAGTCTGATAGTGATACAGTCTAGATTTTGATCCGAAACCAAATTATTACCAGCAAAAACATTTATTTATGTAAGTATCTGGGATTAATCAAGTAACTACTATGAATACATGTATATACAGATGGTGTTTCATATGGTTGATAACGATATTATATCTTTTATCTAATGTTACTTACACGAACACCATAGCAAATACATGCAGCCTTGTGGCAGCCGACGTATTCTAGCTATTTTTGACATTTTTTCTTCGAAATTCATCGTTTTTTCAAGTAGGTGCTCCCAAAATGTTTTTCAAATAGAATATTTCAGACCAGGAGTCAAAAATAATGCCGTAGAAATTCAGTTTATCTACCAAGTTGTTGTGTGCTACTCATTATATTCCGAGCTTGCCGGAGATGGCCGAGATATAACGATTGCCAAAAGCTAGAATCCGGGTTCAATGAAAACTGTTGTGTGCTACTCTCATTGGAGTCTTGCTGGAAAATTTCGGTTTGTATTTTGTTAATTTTAACTATATTTGGGTGTATTTGAAATCGAAGTTAACTCATTAATCACGAATTTTTATTTTTTTATTGTAATTAAATTTAGTTTCTGAAATATTTTGCTTGTTTGATAGCATAAATCGAATATTAGGATGACGCAATATTCATATTCGTACTCAAGTATTTCGAACCATTCATTATTAAGTTTTTGAAAGCACTTGTAAAAGAATGTAAGACTATTCACGCTTAATTATGGAATTATGCTTGATTTTTCTGATTGGGAATTCTCATGGATGAGAACAACCTGATTACAGTATTGGCCAAAACGATCTAGCCTTTAAATAGTCCAAATATTTGTACGTTGACGGATTTTTTTTAGATTTTTGATATGGCAATTCCTTCACGTACAAATTGTTTAGTATCAAAAGTGGGTAGTTGTTCCGATCAGGATTCCGGGTTAAAGCATATAGCATCTATAAAATATCATATAAACAAGAAATATTACCAGATAATGTTATTTTATATTAGTTCCGTACACAAAAAAATAAATATCCAACTTATAATTATGAGTTTGACGGCTTTTTTTCATTTCATTCTGTCAAAACATAACGATATATACATGAAGGGCACCTGAAAGACTTTAGGGCACAGTTTTAAATCGCTCGGAACATAACGGCCATGGCCGAGTTGTTATGATTGTATAACGAAGTCTATCTCGAAGCTTTGTCGGAGAAGGCCGAGCTATTACGATTGTATCGAGTTGTTCCCCTTCGCATAATTGTTGTCTGTGTCAGTCAACTTTCGTTTTATTGGAAAGGTAAACAACTTGTTTTAATGCATTAAATGCTTGTTTAGTGCAAAATAACATTTCACTTACATGGTAAAATATGAATATAACTCTTTATGATCAATTTCAACCATAAAATACTTAACAACAATTTCAATATTTTTAAAACACCCCCGTTTTTTGCACATTCCCGTTTTGACGTTAGGGATTGGAAGAATCCCGTATAACACGTCTATTATTTTAGACTAGCCTTTAAATAGACCATTTATTAGTCTAAAATAATGGACATATTATATGTATGGGATTCTTTTATTCTCTAAAATCTTAACAGGTTTGTGCCAAAACAGGGGGGTTCTGAAAAATATTGAAATTGTATTTAGATAAATATTTTATGTTTGGAATAGAAAATTAAGGTTTATATTCATATTTTACCGCTTAATTGTCCAAATAATTGTACGTTGACAGATTTTTTTTACGATTTTTGATATGGCAAATCGTTCACGTTCAAATTGTTTTGTACCAAAAGTGGGTAGTTGTTCCGATCGGGATTCCAGGTTAAAGCATATTGCGTCCACAAAATATCATAAAAACAAGAAATATTACTAGATAATATTATTTTATATTAGTTCCGTACACAAAAAATAAATATCCAATGAATAATTATGAGTTTGATGGGGTTTTCTTCATTTCATTCTGTCAAAACATAACGCAAGGCTGCAGTTCACAGTTATACAACAATCAGAGCACTTCGGTCATGGCCAAGGTGTTACGATTGTATTTACTAGGTCTATCACGACGCTTGTTGTAGGTGGCCGAGTTATTACGATTGGGTCGAGTTGTTCCGCTTGGCATAATTGTTGTCTGTGTCAGTCAAGTTTTGTTTTATTGGAAAGGTAGATCATGTATTTAATGCTTAATTTGTGCAAAATAGCTTTGTACTTACATGGTAAAATATGACTATAAACCTTTATTATCCACTTCAAACGTAAAATACTTCACTAAATTCAATTTCAATATTTTTCAAACCCACCCAGTTTTTGCACAAACCCGTCTAGACGTTAGGGATTGGAAGAATCCCTTATAACATGTCTATTATTTTAGACTAACCACGTAAGTGCAGAGATATTTTGCACAAAACAGGCATTAAATGCATTAAAAAACAGGATTTACCTTTCCAACAAAAGAAAACTTGACTGACACAGACAACAAGTATGCCAATTGTAACAACTTGGTTATGACCATCTCGTCTTCGAGATAGACCTCGTGAATACAATCGTAACATCTCTTTTTAAAACTGTGAACCGCAGACTTGCAGCAAGCCCTTTTTAACAGAATGAAATGGAAAAAAGCACATCAAGCTCATAATAATTCGTGGGATATTTATTTTTTGTGTACGAAACTAGTATAAAATAACATTATTTGGTAATATTCCTTCTTTTTATGTTATTTATTAGACACAATATGCTTTAAGCCGGAATCCCAATCAGAATAACTACCCACTTTTGGTACAAAGCAATTTGTACATGAAGGATTATCAAAAATCGTAAAAAAACCCCGTCAACATACAATTATTTGGACTAACCATTTTTCAGTGGTATATAATTGCTTAATTTGTAGTTCACAGGTTAATTTATAAGCGATCGCCTTTTTGAATAGGAGTTAATAATCTGTTTACATGTATGTTTTTTTCCAGAGTGAATTAACTGAGAAAGCAGAAGTCAACCAAGCCCTATCTTAAATTAAAAGAAAACATCCCAGACAAAAATAGCTGGCTTCATCATTCATGGGGAAATACTTCAGTTGAAATTTGTAGACACACTACGATCTCATCCACAGAAACATCACCCAGAAGATAAGAAAATACACTTTCTATTTGTGTACCCAAATCTGTTTCTGAAACTGCATATTGAGTTGACATTTTTACAAAGAAAGACATGTCTAGCTGGGGTGTGAGTCATGTCTGCAGACAACTTCTTCGAACTAGCATAACTCAGAATGGCCGAGGGAGGAATCTGTCCATGACATCAAGGTTGTATAGCAAACAAGCTGTTCTCAGTGATTTTTTTTATCTATTTTTACTGCGTGTGCCTTTCAAATTGCTGAAAAAAGTTGACTTTGGGAAAAATACAAATCAGGCCAAAATAGCTTATATAATGGCAAAAAGACATGTTTTCACTTTTTTATGCATACATTATGCTGTGAAAGAGTTAGTCTTGTCAAGATTTTGTTTATTTTTCAAGAAATTCATTACTTTTTTATTCAATAATGTATTATGTATTTATCAAATTGGGAAAATAATATTATTTTTTAGGGAAAATGGACATGGTAAGGGGAGACAGCCTTTAGAAGGCATTAAATTGCACTAAAAGAAATCACTGGTTCTGTTTGTTTTTTTGATTGAGCTGTTCTTTGAATTTGAATTATAATATGCACAATTTTGTTTTTTGTAAATAATCAGACCTGGTCAATTGAATTTTTTTTTGTAAGAGTCAGAACACACCAGACCTAAAAAACCCCTGAAGAATTCTCATTTAAATGTAGCTAAACTTTGAATGCTTCTATGCAAGTTATTTGATACTATTCATACCTTTTGGGCTATTGTTTTGATATAGTTATCGTGTTTACTAACTTAATAAAGTACAAATTGCAATCAATATTCAAATGCTTTTTGAAAAGCATACTTCATTATTAAGCATAGGTGCATGAAGACAAAAAATCAGGAATTTGTTAATAACTGTTATCAGAAAGTTGCCCGAAATTTTGTATGCATATAAACAAAAGCAATTTTTAATATGATAATGAATCTTGTTAAACAGTTTTAACCATTACCATTGTGTATTTCAGATGTCTGACGGCAAAGATAATCAATGGTACGGCAATGTCAAAAGAGATCAAAGAGGAAGTAAAGGCAGAAGTTGAAGAGCTCAAAGCTGCTGGTAAACGCCCCCCGCACCTTAGCGTCATCCTCGTAGGGGCTAACCCAGCCAGTCAAACCTATGTAAAGAACAAGTTCAAAGCTGCAGACTACACTGGTATTGAGTTTTTTTTGCTTCAGAAAAAGTTTAATTTTATTTAAAAGATAATCTTGCTTACATGTTCATGTATACAGTTTGAATGTACAAAAATAACTTTTTTATAACAAAAATAGCAAAAAAAAATCCCAGAAAAGCATGGATTATGAGACCTGAAATTACTTTGCAGTGATGAAGTGATTGTTAATCTTTCATTCATCACAATGAACTGTTCAACCTATACATAGGCTGATAGGAGCATTCACAGATGGTCTGTTTCTAATTCTACCCATGTTGCAAGTCACACACTCACATATTTATTTGTTATTCTTTCAGGCACCACAAGTAAACTAAATGTAATCGACCTACAGCATATATAGGCAGATATAAGCATTGATGGTCTTTTTGTAATTCTACCCATGTTGCAAGTCACACGCTCACATATTTGATTGTTACCCTTGCAGGCATCACCAGTGAACTGATCAACCTTCCTGGAGATACGAGTCAAGACTCTCTGCTGGCGGAGATAGACAGGCTTAACAAGGACTCGAGTGTGGATGGTCTGCTGGTGCAGCTGCCCGTGCCCGATCACATTGTTGAGAAAAAGGTGGGGTAGAATCACAAAAAAATATGTTTTAGTTTTGTAAGGTTGTTAACAAATAATCATGTTCTGACAGTTATAGTACTCTAAATGTGGCTTGTTTGCATGGACATTATCTTACAGGCCTTTTTATAGGCATGTATGTATATGTATGTATTTCTTTAGACCTTGCGGTCAAGGATAACCCGTGAAAGTGCAAGCACTTATTTCCAACAGGGTCCTTTGTTTTTTTGCTGAAGGGACTGCATGCAGAAGAGACAGTGGTGGGATACAAGGAAGACCGGGTGCGATACCCTAGCTCTTTTATGAGACCCGTTGGTTCTTTTACGTGCTCAGTGTAAAGCAATGATACACGGGGTAAAACTTTCCTGGATTAAACCAGTACTAAGTACACCACTTTTCCAAGCACTACAAAGCCTTTAAATGCCAAGCGCCAGGCAAGGGAGATACTTGAACCAATTTTTAAAGTCTTTCGGTATGACAAGGCAAGGGACCCACAACCTCCCGCTCTGTAGGCGGACACCATAACCTCTAGGCCACAGAGACAGTTCAAACTCAAGGCATCCCACAAGTCAGCAGATATTCTGACTCATTGCCAAACTTCTTTAAAATCATGCAGAATTCCCAAGATTGACAGGCAACTGCTTGAATTTCTATCACCAATGAAGGGATTATAATCTTTCATTTACCACTCTTGGCAGTTTTCTAAAGTAGATGTTATTTTTTCAGATCATGAATTCTTTGGCACTCTACAAGGATGTTGATGGATTCCACAGGCTTTTTTCTAGGTACATGTACACTGTAGACAACTTTCTTATCTGCTGAATTATTCTTTACTGCCTACTTTTCTGTTACAGATAATGAACTCTGTGGCACCCCACAAGGATGTGGATGGATTCCACACGCTGAATGTTGGCTGTTTCTGTGTGGACGAGAAGTCTTTCATTCCCGCCACTCCTGCTGGGGTCATGGAAATGCTAAGACGCTCAGGTACTGGCTGGTAATGTTATGATATTAGGGAACTACAATTTAGTATTTACATTACGTCATAAATGACGACTCCATCATAATGTCATTTTTTATTTTTGATCCATGTGTATTGTAGTGTAATAACTTTTGACATAATGATATACAGTAAAACTGCGATTACTTGAGGATGCCGGGGCCCGACCAAAACCCTTGAGTAATCCAATGTTTGCCGTTTTAGTCCTTTATGAAATGCCTTAGTTTCAATGTTTGAAATCAGAACACTTTAAGAAGAATTAAATTTGTTTTCAAAATTTAAAACTTTATTTCATTATTAAAATGCAAAATTCTTCATTTACTTAATTTTATATTGAATTATTGCATACTTTATTTTTCTGCTATAAGTCTACGGTGATAATTGGTCTTCACACCTAAATATTTTTCCATTCGTCTGTCATTTCAATTTTTACTACTTGTGAGGTATCGAGGCATTTGGTATGCAGTGGTGTGAGAGCTCTCGAGGCAAAAATTGGTGTTGTTGGGTTAGGGCGTAGTAAGGCCGAGTTTTGTCCTGTACATTGAAAGTATTCAGTAGTAGTATAAGTCATCTCCAATTTGGAATCTACAGGTATCGAGACCTTTGGCAAGAATGCAGTGGTGTGTGGGCGCTCCAAGAATGTTGGCATGCCAATAGCCATGCTGCTGCACGCTGACGGTATTTACGATACAAAAGCTGGTAAGACAAGTAATATTGGGTGAAAAGTCTAGAGCATGGACCTTCTAGCTGCCTCTGTGTACTCATGTATTGGCTGGTTTGTGGTGGATTATTAGTTATATATTATAAAGTATAGTGTTTCATCAAGGACCTTTTGAAGACGGCATCACCCTGAGAAGTCCTTTCCCAATCCCAATCAGAATTCCTAAAACAAAATTAATTAAAGAAGTTCTGTTAGAAAAACTGAAGTTAACTGTTGAAAAACTAAAGTTAATTGTTGTTGAAGTTATAAACACAAAAAAAGAGTATTTTAATATTCTACTCACATAAATATATATATATTATTATTATTTTTAAACCAATGCCATGGTTTGCATTTTTTCTTGCGTTTATGCTGTATGCAGTCATCAAAATTAGACTTTTGGATGAACGAGCCCGAATTCTTATACTATTGCAGGGAATCAAATTTTTAAACATGCCCTGCTATATAATATTCAGAATTTGAGCAAGCCCGGAAGACATTTTACCAGTGCAGGGCTTGCGGGCTTGTGCTAATTTCGACCACTGAGTATGAACGCAGTAGATATTCCTGTAATAAGTATAGTGTTCTTTAAAATTGATGTTTTTGCCCCCCAAAATGAAGAAATCCAGGAGATATTCTTCTTCTGTCACAAGACCAGGGGATAGATAAAAATTCCGGGGGATATTCATCTCCCACCAGAGAGACTAGGGGATGGATCAAAATTCCGGGGGATATTCATCTCCCACAAGAGAGACAGGGGGGTGGATCATAATTCCGCGGGATATGGCATGTATGGTAAAATGGCCTAATTTGCAACAATTTTTAGCGAGAAATATTTGTTGGTTATAATATTTTCAGAATAATTTATAAAAAAAAATCTGCATACAAAACCTCTCCAAAAGATGCGTATAATGATATAACATTGATACACCATGCATCGAGAAATCACATATTTGTTGGTCGGATTCCTAAATACGAATTCTTTTTGTAGCATCCTTTACTAACATATCAGGCTTACCAGCTAACATACCAGAAGTGCTTGCTGTAAAGATTATTGGGCTCATGGTTGTTATATCAAAGAGTGTACAAAAAAATATATTGTAAAATAAAGAATTTTTGATAAAAATTGTTTTATTAAAATTGATTGGAGGGTTTTATTTGTCAATTCATATTGACTGTGTCTTATGTGACCAATTACACGATTTGTTTAGAAATATATTACAACCATGTGCTACCAATTCAAAATTTTGCAATAAAAATTATGAACGAAAAGCCATATTCATGCAGTTGCAAAGCAACTCTTGAAACATATATTATTGTTTTATGCTCACTTTTTTAAATCTTATTCTGAAACAAACAATTATTGTCTATATAACAACCACACCATGAAATTTCTACTTTATATATACCCAGTGGAAAAATTGTGAGCAAATATGTCCTTTCTTTAATTAGGTGATGCCACAACCACCATCTGCCACAGATACACTCCTCCCGAGCAGCTGGCAGTATTCACAAAGAATGCGGACATTATCGTCGTGGCAACTGGAATTCCCGGTCTGATTAAGGGGAGCATGATCAAGAAAGGGTGTACCGTTATTGATGTCGGTATCAACAGGGTTAAAGATGAGAAAACTGGGAAGATGAAGTTGGTGGGGGATTGCGACTTTGAGAGTATGGATCAATTTGATTGGTTGATGTTATTTGGTCTAATTTTTAAAGTCATAACTCAAAGATTATTTCAAGGAGAGCTAGTCAGATGTCAAGTCCTTGATATAAACTGAAACATTCCTTTTGTAGAGAAAAACTTGACTATCATATTATATAATACATGAGTGATTTTGACACGATTGTTTATTTTAATATTGTGCTCTGATTTGAGTAGTTTTGACTTCATTTAACCAATAATACAACAGTATACCATGTTAAAACTTTTGCCTTTTCTTTAATACAAACATATGTTGCCAATGCCTTCTCTTTAGCAACAAATACTCGACTGCCTAAGATGTGACTAAATTTTAATCAGGATTATTTGATCACATGTTTTGGTACCGTACGTTCATGCTGTATGAATGCAGGAGAGTATTCTTGCAAGTTTCTCCCAAAAAACATGCGAACAAAAACAACCCTTTAATGAACTTTCGAGGACAAAAATTTGCATTTACCGCTGTATGAATAATGCAAAACAACATGTATCCATTTTTATTCCTGTTACACAAAGTTTATTAAACTACAGTACAATTAAGACAGTATTATTATGGGTAGAGCAAATGAATTATTATTATGGGTAGAGCTTATGAATTCATTGATATAATTTTTTCTCAAGAATAAAACCCTATGGCTGGAATGCCATTTGTCACTAACAAAACTCTGGAGGGAAGTTAACCAAAATTTAATATTGAACTGCTGTATGCCTTGAATTTATCGAAATGTTTAAATAGCTAGACAAAACCAAATATAGCATTGATAGTATAAACGCCTCGTGTTTTTGCAAGAAAAAGCCGAGGTACTGTCACAGCCTTGGTTTTGCATTCATCATTGGCATCATTATGAGCTTGCTAAACCTTGATCTATGGCCATATCTCGAAACTGTTCAAGATTTTCAGATGAAAATTGATATAAAAGTTTTCTTACGACAATACACATTTGTCTTTTACTCATTTAAACAATTATTGAGTTATGCCCCTTTTTTGCCTAATAATCAGCACACATTTGTTTGAGGTCATTCCATGATACTGTTATATGCTTACTTTTATGGTAATTATATGTTTCCAGGTTGCTCTGAGGTAGCTGGCTACATAACCCCCGTACCTGGCGGTGTTGGACCAATGACGGTGGCTATGTTGATGAAGAACACACTACAGGCATACAAGCGTGAGATCAACTTTGATCACTACAAGCAGTCCCTGGGTCTCAGTTGATTATCGGAAGGATAGGATGAATATGGATGCTTTGGGGGCGGTGAGTGGAGACTGGTTAAGTATATATCTGTAACAATGTCAAACGTTTTAAGCATGTCTGTTTAACAAAGAAAAAAGGTTAGATATTGTCATAGCCTTTGCAACTATGATTGTGTCGTCAATTACGTTGGTGTCGTGCGAAGCTTTAACTTGGCCATACTACTACTAGTACCTGCGTCTAATACCCCCTATCGTCTTATACCCAGTCATTTACGGTATCTATAGCTGTGATGTCAATGATAAATAAAAAAAAAAAGAAATTCTTTGGCTTAGGGAATAGGGTCATATATCGGCGCCAGAATTTATTGAAAGACAGACCTGGAATGTTTAATAATTATGATCTAATTTATTTTCTTTTTTTTTCCTATTTTCAGGGGATGGATGTGCAGCTCTGGATTATAATCTCATATCTATTACACTTTTACACTTGTTAAAACAATAATTATAATTACTGATAACACTTGAGATTTGTTTTTAAAGGTTATTGCATGTTTGTGTTTATTTATTGAACTGGAATCATGAAATTATTGTGTATTTAGTCATAAATTGTGTGATTGTTTTCAACTCTGAACTAAAAAATAACATTTTTAACAAGATATATTCCTTAAGATATATGAAAACTTTCTATTGCGAAACAGGTATTTTGTGTCAAGTGAAAACTACATGAACCATCAAATAAAGGATTTTTTTTGGTTTAAGTGTATGATCGTTATAAGTTTTACCGACTTGGCACCAAAAGAAATATTCACTTTTGGTGTCACAAGGTGAAATATATCGTGATCTTACACAAAAACAATTTTTCTTTTTATTTTATGCAAAAATTCACCAGACTTGCAGAGCACAAAGCGCATTTCACAAAAAGCTGTTGGTAATTTGTCACAGCCCTGTGCATGTTGATTGTTTAGTTTGATTGCAAAATGGGCTAAAAAAATCAAAACAGTGAAAATATCATTATTTTTAAATCCCGGTTTCTTTATTTTTATTGACTGATAAATCGCTATAAATCACCACAAAGCATATTGTAAATGTATAAATATCATTGTTATCTGTTCTAGTTGTAATCAAAGTTTCAATGTTCATGAGTAGAGAAATATTTTTCATTATTTGCCTGTTGTCATGTTGAACAAAAAATGAGATTTTTTGTAATGAATGTCTCTGTTTGAACATTTTTTTTTAGCTTTTCTGTTTTTCAAAGAAAAAAGGTGGAAGTATTGTCATAGCCTTTGTGTTGTCAGCATCACAAGAAAACTTTACAGGGACTAGACACCAGATAATGTAATGTAATTGCAAAATGGAGAAAATTGTCAAAAACTTATATAAATTTGATATCATCGTGTACAACGCATTGAATCTTACCTACTGATGGTTCACATCCCTTAAGCCATATGTATCTTTCCCAGATTTTGCATATTTTTTTAATTCGAAATACACTGGGTTTGTTTATCACGATAATACCAGTTAATTAAAAAATAACATTGGTAGATGTATCTTTACTAATCACATGACTTTCAAATGCTGATATACACACTATAAACTAAGTAAGTATTATACCCTATACCGTTTTTAAACGGGTTAACTCCACTGAGGGTCCATCTGGTGTCCAGTCCCTTTAACCTTAAAAATAACTAAAAAACATTCGAGATATCAAATACGAAAGTCCATGAACCTGGCTTTTATAATTGTCAAATAAGTCCCCTTGTGTGACAGAAGAAAAACAAAACAGACCATTGTTAGCATTCCCTCAGAGGTGCTCTTGTTAGATTTTGCTTGTATCATGGTTTTGGTTTAATTATTATAGTTCGTATATCTAAGTCAGCATTACTTTGTCTCATTTATAATGGCCACCAGTTAAAAATAATTTGTATAAAGTCCCTGACCTACACAATGAAAATACACAGACTCATCTTTTTTAAACCCCTTTCCAGTTATTACCCGGTACTTTTTGTTCTAATGTTAAATGTAGTCGTTAGCTCAGTCTCAAAAAAAATCATGACCTACTTGTCAAATCAAATAAACTACTGGTCAGGCCAATGCAAATAAATAGTTCTCAGTATGAACTAACATAACATGACTTCCGAAATATGTCAATGGTCCATTGTTTTTATTGTGTAACCAGTCCATAGTTTTTGCATTTAAAAACAGTCCATACTTTTTGCTGTATAACTTGTAAATAGTTTTTCCTGTATTACCAGACAAAAGTTTTTGTTGTATAACCGGTCCATAGTTTTTGATATAAAACTGGTCATTTGTTTTTGCTTTATAACCGGTCCAGAGTTTTTGCTGTATAATCGGTCCATAGTTTTTTTTATATAAAACTGGGCAATAGTTTTAGCTATGTAATCACCGGTTTCAAATTGAAATGTATTTTATATTTAATCAGTTATTTAGTTTTGAAACCGGTATTTGTTTACATATTTTGTTGTAACAAGTAGAATCACTCTGAATAATATTGTACAGTACTAGTGCATATTACATTTTTGGCCGCATCACGGCATTTTAATGATGGCATATTATTGTGAATATTTTATTTAACTTTTGAAAATAATTTCTCATATCATGTAATTTAACACATTGATCATGGAAAAACCATTCCGCCTCAGGCAGTAAAACACTTGTCCTTCCCGGCAAATAGTTTGTCTATTGACGACAAGCCATTCAATGAGTGTATCATACATTTATTGCTATTCAAATAAATTAAAAATTGCTTTGGGCAATAGTTTACTTCTCTTCGAAAATAAAGCATACAGTTTCGACAATTGATCAACAAGCCATTCAATAAGTGTAACATATATTTATTGCTATTCAAAAAATTAAAAATTGCTTTGGGCAATAGTTTACTGTCTTTTCGAAAAAGAGCATACAGTTTTGACTGTTAACCGACAAGCCATTCAATAAGTGTATTAATAAGTTGCAAAAAGCAAAAATGGGTCTTGTCGTGTCTTTGTTGATTTGCCACACTTTATTTCGTCGTACAAAAAGAAGTGTAATCAACAAAAACATGAGCAAGTCCCTTTCATCTACACTTAGGCCATATGTTGTATAGGCCATATGTTGTATTTGTTTCATAATGCTGGCCCAGGTATCACAAAAATACTTTAATAAGTCAAATCTCCATCTCGGTCTCAACTCGTTTTACCACATGTATTTGTTTCATAATGCTGGCATCGCAAAAATACTTCAGTCAAATCTCAATCTCGGTCTCGACTTGTTTTACCATATAACATAAAAAGTTTAAAAAAAATTGGTGTTGATAAATGGCACTAACATATCATTTTTAAGTAATTTTAACTGATCTGTTGTTGTTGTTGTTGTTGTTGCTGCAGTTGTTTTTAAGGTAACTCTGGTCACAGCCTCTGAAGCATTTCAATATGCAGAAAAAAACATGATAACGTAAGAACTGTTAAAGTCATTGAGATGAATCTTAGTACATAAAAACTATGTTCACAATGACAATTAGTACATTAGAAGCAAGTTTGGCATCCGAAATTTCAGTGCTCTTTAACTGTATTTTTTGTTGTTAAAGATTGTGCATTTCAATGTACCTGTTTGTTTTTTTTTTTTTTTTTAAATCATGACATGCTGGAGAGCAATAGTGCTTTAAAGCTGCATTCTCACAGATTGACCATTTTGGCAAGTTGTTAATTTTTTGTCTTCGAATGAGCCAATTTTGCCTAAATGTCTGGAAACTGGTGATATAAGACTGCTGACAAAAGATCAGATTGCAGTTTTTAATACTTGCACTCGAAAATTGATGTTGAATGGCTAAAAGCGTTACTAAAGCTTAAAAAAATATGAAATTTCGGCAGTTTTTCAAACAGTTTAGATCTGTTCTATTGTTTGTTATATGACTGATTTGTAAACAATGATGCCAAAATCAGTTGATCTGAGACAAAAAATAAAGATGTCGGTCTAATCGGTCAATCTGTGAGAGAGCACCTTTAATGTTAGATATCACTTTATAAGTACATAAATAGTTGCTAATGTTAGTTGGTCTTTGTATGAAAAGAAATTGTTTTTGTTTGTTAAGTTAAACATAGAATTTTTATGAACTTTGGTTTTTTTAATATAAATAGGGCATTTTTGCTACCAGTTTTTTAACTGTGATTTTAAATGTTTTTGACTAACAAATGTAGCATAATTTATTTCAGATTTGAATAATGTGTAATACAGTGAAGAATTTGTTACCTTTAAACTTGTAGCATATATTGCCCCAGTAATTGCCAAAATTTGTAAAATATAATATCCTTGGTAAAAAATACACAAATGTAAAATGAACAAATATAAAAAGTTTTAAAATTAAAGTCACTTACTCAGATTAAATCTGGTAAACTTTAGTCACTATATGCTTGCACATAAATTCAGGTACAAGATACAAGAATAGTTGGGTAGATGAATACAAGAATCAGTGAGCTATTTCCCGACAGAGTTTTGGGAAATAAGTAGTAGTTACTACGTCCTCAACTGGAGTAATTGAAATTATACATGAGAGCTTCTGGGCAAGAGTATAATTTCAATTACAAAGATAGTGGGTGGCGTAACTGTTTCGTACCAAGTTGTCAAGAGTAACGTTCAGTAACTAGTGTGTGGTATAAGTTAATAACTTTGTTATTCGTCCGGACAGTAGTTATTGAACGATTTTGCTCCGACTACTTGGTCCGGTTCCGAAAAGGTAGTTGATGTATAGTGGTGAGCAAAGGACAGCATTCTGAAATTTTAATGTTTTGAAGGTGCTATGACTGTGATTCCTTTTATGTAAATAAAATATTTGGTCGATAGCTCAGAACTTTGTAAAAGTTAACAACGAAATCTTCACTGCTCTGAAAGTTTAATGGGTACACTTTAGATCTGTAGTGCTCCTATATTTGAGACCACTGTTACAGCTGTAACAGTTTTATTTAAGTATACAAGCACATCGTCGAATAATTAATTTTTAAAAGTTAACAACTATGTTGTTAATCACATTGTTAACTTAAACAAAGTTCTGAATAATCGGCCAAATGTGTTTTTAATTTAGAATGTCCGAATACAGTCCTCTTTGATAGTGTTTTATTTTCTTTTGTTAAATTTTTGGCTGCCTTGTACATTTCGCTAAGATTTATTATTTCTTGTTGATTGATAACATATGCTTTTAACTTTGTTATTTATTAAAGCTGCACTCTCAACTTTTTTTTATTTTTTTGTCTTGGAATGATCCGATTTGATAAAACTAATATGACTGAGAAAAAGTTATCAAACTTATTAAGGTATAAATGTGTGATTCTTATAACAGTAATTGAATCTGAAATTTTGAAAACATATATATATATAATCTATACTAATCGTATAGTTGACAGATGATGGCATTCAAATAACAAATTGCTATATTTTGATGTTGAAAATTTGTAAGTTAAGATATATTTCTATTTCTATTTCATTAAGTTGCCATGCTTAATGATAATAACCCTTACTGATTAATTATAAGTGTTCTAAATATTTGCTGTTGCAAATCATAACCTACAAAGCAATAATGGTTGTTGTTGTTGTTTGCAAAGGGATCATGTGTTTCATTTCTTCCAAATTGGGGCCAAAATTGGGCTACCTGTTTCACAAATGTTTTGACTCCATAACCAGCATGCATTATAATAAGTGAAACGGGTTGTATGTCTATCAGCATTATTATTGCACGGCTACGGTAAGCTTGATCAACTTGTTACCGTTCCAAAATGGGATATAGGCTGAACAAAACACTCTAACATGGTTAATATAAGTAATGTCACATTTTGTTTGAATCATGATAAAAAGCGTTTATGTGTAAAATTACATGATACCCACTCATATTTCAGAAGTTGCAGAATTTTGTTTTCTAGTTAAGGTTTAAACAATCAAACTCAAATTTTGTATTCCAATCACGTGTTAAAAATGGCAGGATATTTTTCTAGTTTAGGTTTTAATAGTCAACCTCAATATTTGTACTCCACTCATATTTAGGAAATGGTAGGGTATTATTCTAGTTAAAGCTTGACTAATCGAACTCAATATTTGAACTCCACTCATATTTTAGAAATGGCAGGATATTTTTCTAGTTAAGGCATTACCAATCAAACTGAAGATGTATGCAAGTAGGCATCTGAGAGTTATTAATTATAAACAAAAACATATTTATTGATATTTTTGCTTATAGATATTTTTTCTAAAAATAGAGTTTTCTTGATAAGCCTTATTTTCCAAAATGAAAAATTGAGTCATAAGTGTTCTGCAAAAACTTGAGCCTTATTGGGCCATAACTCAATTTTTGCTTGAGTTACGCCCCTTTGCCTATTGAGAAAAACTAACGAGGGAAGCGGTGCTCTTTTATTTGTCATGGCATCAATAGGAAATGAAGTAGTTCTTTTTGGGAATTTTAGATAGAAAAGTAAACTTTATTTTCATAAGTCCGGTTTACTGATGTTTTGTCTGTGGTATGTATAGAGATTGGGAATTATGATAGCCGAGCTCCAATTTCTCGAAACATGGGTAAAAGCCCAAAAATAATTGATTTAAGAACATTTATTTATGATTATTGTAATAAGTGTTTTCTCCCATACTTATTGAAAGCTGCACTTTTACAGATTAAACGTTTTGCCAACATTTTTATTTTTTTTGTCTCGGAACGAGCCAATTTTTGCGAAAATGCATGGACGCCTGTAATAAAAGACTGCTGACAAATATTGGATCGCAGATTTTTATATTTAAGTTCAAAAATCGATGTTTTATGCGGAAATATAAAAATCTGCGAACTGATTTTTGTCAGCAATTTTTTATCATTGATTAGCAGATATTTACGCAAAAATTTGCTCTTTTCAGGACAAAAAATAAAAAAAAGTTGTAAAAACGGTATATCTGTGGGAGAGCAGCTTTAAAGGGAGAATATAACACAAATTAAATACTCCAACACGAAATTAATGTCCTATTATTATTGACTTAACCTTGTTACAGTGGGAAGTGTTGATTGATTTGAAAATATTTATGTGAGAACGCATGTTCTACTTCTTTAGCAATCTACATGCCGGTATGATTATTTTCTGAGTGAATAAATATAGTATCATTATGTTCAGGGTTGTTTTTACCTTTTTTAACAATAATAACGAAAGACAAGTATCACTTTACACTTATTTAGTTGAAAAAAAAAGTTGAGGTATTGTGATGGCTTGTTTCGTCATCAACCACGTTGTCGTTGAAACCATATAACGAATAATCCTAAGCGCGCACTCGGCAAGTACCGGAGAATTACGACAATTCAGATCGGCGATCCTCGGTATTTTTCGAGACTACTGACATATGGCAAGTATAATTAGCAATTCATATTTTTATTATTGTATGTTATCACGGACGTATTACATTTTATCTGTTTATTTAGTCTGTGTTGGATCTTTCACGATATTCACAAGAAAGTTCACATGTTTGATGTGACAAAAATATATATAGTTTCCCCTTTTAAATCCCCCGCCACGGTGTGGGGAGGGGATATTAAAAGGAAAGCACATCGTCCTTCCGTCAGTCTCTGTCCGTAAAATTTTGTGTCCGGATTATAACTAACTCACAAATTTCGGTAGCCGGTCGCGCCAACGCTCGATGTCGGGATAGCGTCACTATTGGAGGCGGTTTTGTCGTCTACGTATAAAGTGACATAAGACAACCAAGCACGTTTCCCTAGGCGCTTAGCAGTCTTCAAGGAGACGGGGAGGGGATTATAGGAATGCACTTCGTTCGAACGTCTGTCAGTCTGTCCGTAACATTTCGTGTCCGGGCTATAACTTATGCATTGGTGGATTACCATACAAATCGGTACAACTGTTGTCGTCATTAAGACAATGTGCAGTGACCTTGACCCGGGTCCAAAGGTCAAGGTCACACCATACATTTTGATTCAGAGTACACATGCTCGTGTCCGCGCTATAGCTTTTTTATTCAGTGATGGATTGCCATATAACATGATACAAAAGTTCTACTCATTAAGACAATGTGCAGTGATGTTGATCCGGGACCTTATTAATATTATGTTTCGTCAAGTTTGGTTTTTCGGATAAAAGTCTGGTGCAGACAATAACTCTAGAGTAATGCCCCTTTTACGTTTTTGTTTTTGTTTTGTCAGCCATTAACTTTCCAATATTTTGTCCACTCATGATGCAACTTCGTGACAGTGTTTGTTGTGCCTCTGCCAAGTTCGTTCGTGGTGGGAATTACGTCAGTAACGCCCAGAGTTATGCATGGTTTACTTATTATTGTTTAGGGTTAGTAGTATCGGACAAATTTTCATTTTTCTACAAAGTGTTGCATCTTGTTATTACAATTGTTTTGACTCAATGATTGGCTTTCCATGCGACACATTCAATTCCTTGAGAGTCTATTTTCTAAGATTTATCAAATTGGGTCAATCGTAAAACATCTAATAAGTTTCAAGGTTATTTCAAACTTAGTGCAATTTTACTACTGTTGTATAAAAGCGAAATAATGCAAACCCAAAGTAAAGGGAAAATCAATGTATCAATGAACAACACGCTGCAATTAATTAAAAAGCTATCAATTAATTATCTAATCACTCTCCAATGATGTGTATCACTCCGACCCAGTTGGTAGAGCAGATGGCCGTGACACCGAGGGTGAGGTGTGAAAAGCTGACACCGCCATGCCGCTTGCCCACGCGTGGTTCCAACTGAGGCGTCCCGTTTACATCCTTCCGCCAAACACGCAGCTGCTATTAGATATATTGGCTCGTTATTGGAAAATATTTTCATTGCAGAAATAATATTGATATCGAAAATCCATATCATCGGATATTGCGAGCATTCGTCATGGCATTCTTCAATCGCTTTAACCTCTACGATGACCTATACAACCACGAGCAGAAGCTTCTACGAGCCTGTCGCCAGATCGAGGTTCTCAACAAGTGTCTGAAGGATCTCGTAGGACGTTACGTCATCGTGAAAGATTGCGACGTCATCAGCCATTCACACATGCTGAAATATCGCATGTCTATTGTCCAAGGGGTTTTGGAGATGTACATCCGGTTCGCTCAGCGGAAGAAGCGCGTGGTTATGCGACTGCGTTCGGCGCTCTACGGTGAAGCCAATCCTGAGGCAGACGACAGCGATGAAAGCGACAGCGAAAGCAATGAATCAAGCGACCACGATGAAAGCGACAATGATAGCGATGAATCAAGAGACCATGATGAAGGCGACATCGATAGCGATGACTTAAGTGACCATGATGGAAGCGATGGCGAGGCAGATGAAAACGAGAATGCAGACTTGTAAATGCCAAGCCGGATATTATACAAGACAAAACAAATGGCTCTTTTAAGAGCCAAGAATATCTACGAAAGAAAATCTTACTAATTGTCAAAAAACAATCCAAACAATTTCAACAAGAACCCAATCAATTAACCAAAAGTATTCACCTGAACAAATTCCCTGGCTGCACCCCCTCTAATAACTGTTAATATATCGAAAAAGAGCCCCAGCTCCCACAAGGAACATCATTTCATGTTTACATTTATTCTGACCGCTTATTATGCATTCGATTAATTTTATTTTTCTAACCAGAACATAATAAATTTACCAAAAATAAGTTCAATATTACAACTACAATGTTACAAATCTGACTCGATTGTCACAAATGGGTGTCTTAAAACTTCCAAATTTATCACAGATTTACTTCTATTATATAATAGTGCTGGACAATTTGGCTTTCAAACGAATACATCTAGAATAGATTGCATTTTTATTTTTCTGAATGCAATTATAAATAAGGTTCTTGATTTTAGAGAAACGTTTTGTGTTTTATCTATTACGAGCGTTGTTATACAAAATTGACATATATATGTATATATTTCAATTGGCAAAAGATACTTTCACAAAACATTTATTGTAAAATGGTAAAAACCCTAAAATTTATGTATTCTTCTATACGGAAATGTGTACGTACATTACTCTCAATTCATGGACTCACGTATAGGCCTGAAACAAGGGGACATCAGTTCTCCGTTGTCATTTATGGTGTTCGTGATAGATTAAATTGACAATATTGATGCTAATACAGACACCTATATACTATCTATTCCTCTATGGCTACAGCTATCTCCATCATCTTTACAAACTGATATTAAACTATTTCGCAATATTTGTAAGTTAAAAATTAATACGTCATTTTTTTAAAAGGACGCAAAACATTGAAGGGTTTCTATTTATATGGCATGAGCTAGAGGCATTTAATTCGTTTAGATATTTGATGATTTACCTTTTCAAAAATGGCACCTGGTTAAAAAGCCAAAAAGCTGCAGTTCACTATGGTTGATTTGAACACATTGTTTTCAATATTAAACAATGTTGAACTGCCGTTTCTCAAAAATAAAAATATTTGATAAATGTAGGACAGACGATTCAAGTGTATGAAACATCTTTAATTTTTGAAAGTAATACATTCGGAACATTTGAGTGCAAGGATCGTGAACTTGTACACACAATTTGAGACACATTCTTCGTGTAAATAAGTTCCCTTATGTATCCATTGTTTTTTATTATTAAATTTTTGGTCGACAATAAATGCCTTATTTAAAAAGTGGTATATTATATAAGAAAATGTTTAACGAAAAAGAATATAACTGTTAGTATTGTCTTAAGTTAAATATGTAACTGTATCTATAAAACATACATTAAGCGACTAACAATAATGAATTATTTTTATTACGATCTGATTGATTTACAAACATACGAACAATAAATGTAAATTTTTTTTTTTTAATGACTATAAAAAACCTTAAGTGCATTCAATAGATACCTTAAGTGCATTCAATAGATACTTTGATTATATGTTTTATCTTTTTTGATGTATATCTTTATTACATGTGGCATTGTTGCTTTTAAGATCTAATTAACGGACTGTTATACTTTAGCAGTTCCAAAGAGAAAAAAAGTCCACTTATCTTTCCACACTGTATGGAGAATTAGAAAAAAAATACCACTGATGTTTTTCTTGAAAAATATAGAACGATTCATGAAAAGCAAATGATTTATTATTCAATGATGGAAAACTCTTTACGGATTGAATTACGTACATAAATCAATATTATTAAAGAGGCACAGATATAAGTTAATGTAAAAAATATATATTTAAGTTGAATGCGTTATTATTATTGAATCAACCTATAGTGTGCTCCTTTAAGATATTATTCTACGTTTATAATAATGCTAATGACCCTGCCTTTATGCATTTGAAATAAAATTATGAATTATTTTAGTAAATGACTGAAATGGAATTTTCGCCAATACTCATTAAGGAATACACAATAAAGTAAAGTAAATATTGAAAAGCTCTTCTCAAGTCGTTGAAGATGTCTGTAGAACGTGTCAAAGCCGAATATCAAGCTGTTACCCGGTCGAACAACAATAATAATTAAGTAAATAGGACGCTCTATGACATAATTATTAGTAGACTGGTATTGATTATCGGCAATTAATGAATGGTCAGTAATATTGATAAGCTGTCAAATGTCTTAGCAAGTCGACGCGAGCAAATAATTAGAACCATTTGGATACTACAATACTGCGACATGTTTGTTTGGTTTGAGATCGTTAATATTTTTGTATTTAAAGTATCAACGTTTGCCCATGATCATCATTCTAATATTTGTTACAGACAAGGAATCAATGATAAAAACTGTTGCTATAAATTACTTAATATTAAATGCTGGATTGAAGTCTGTTGTTATAGCACATGCTACAAGTATTTAGTGTACGAAGCCATTGAATTTGACAATTATATTCAGCTCCTTCAACGTTATATTTCGTAAAAGGAATACTATATTTCTGTGAGATACACGTATTTTTCGTCAGGGTGTTATCCTCGTGCACAGGAAGTCCTTACAACCGGAAGTGACGATGGGTATGGAAAAGTTCAGCATGTACGCTCAGTTGTATGAGAGTCAGAGACGGTTCCAACGCGCATGCGAGCAGATCACGCACCTGAACGGTAAACTCGAGGAACTCAACTCCCGGTACGACCGGGCCAGGGACGCCAGCGATAGGTTCTTCCGGTACAACCTGCGCATGTGCATACTTGTTGTTGAGGGAATCGTGAAGAAATATTGCCAGTACGCATGTCTGAAGAAGAACGAGGTTTTAGACTTAAGGTTTAAGCTGTACAATGAGTGTCCGGACGAAGGGGAGACGGTGTATGGAGCTATTGATGATGACGAGGATGATTTTGATGAAGAGGTGGAAACGGGGACATCGGAGTGACTGATATGCTTAAGCCTTACTAGAAAGATCTAAATGAAATCATGTTCCTTAAATAAGGGCGACAGGAAGTACTCATACTTCCGACATCCGCTTCGTCTAGCGGGATGAATGGAATACAGTGAGTCCCGAAGTGACATAAAAGACGTTTTGACACATACCAGACTAAGTATTTTCAGGTATGCAACATTTTCGATGTTATAGAAGCGCAGCACTTGAACTGTCAGCCATTCGAAAGACTGATCTATGATGGAGAAAATGGGGGATCTAACCAGGAATTGGACACATGGAAACTACAAAAGCCGGCACTCGTTTGGCCGAGAGGACAAAGATGAAAGCAGCATTGACATTGATGGAACTAAATGGACCATTCTAAGACGACGAAGAGCTAAATAGGCAAAATGCACATGTTAACGACCACATTCGAATTGGACATGTATTGTTATGTGGATGGAATATGACATAAACTCGACATACAAGTGTGTTAATGATGTGAATTAATCTATTAATACAGATGTGGATGTACATTTTCTGCTCAAAACGAGTACGTTTCTTTTCTGCTCAAACAAACTCTAACATTAGATTTATATGATGATAATTATCTGACTATAATTATATAATTAATTGTAAAATAATATTTAATTATTGCTGTACATTTGTATTTCCAATTTTTATATACCAGGAATAAACGCGTAATGAATCGTAATAAAATATCATCAGTTTGAATATTCATTGTTTATTTGATATACAACATAGAAAGTGATGGTTACAATGAGGCTGAAGAGGATTTAATCGATTTCAACTATACAATGTGATATCATGCAGATACATGTCAAATTATAAAACATTATGCAGATGCATGCTAAATGATAAGATGCATGCCAAATGATAAGACATTATGCAGATACATTCCAAATGATAAGGCATCATGCAGATGCATGCTAAATGATTAAACATCGTGCAGATACATGCCAAAATGATAAGGTATCATGCAGATACATGCCAAATGATAAGGCATCATTCAGACACATGCCAAATTATAAGGCATCGAGCCGGTACATGCCAAATGATAAGGAATCATGCATATTCATGCCAAATGATAAGGCATCAAGCAGGTTCATGCCGAATGATAAGGCATCATACAGATGCATGCCAAATGATAAGACATCATGTAGATTCATGCCAAACGATAAGGCATCAAGCAGGTACATACCTAATGATAAGGCATCATGCAGACACATGCCAAATGATAAGGCATCATGCAGATGCATGCCAAATGATAAGGCATCAAGCAGGTACATGCCAAATGATAAAGCATCTTGCAGGTACAATACACATGACTAGGAACAAATAATTAAACATAATGCAGGTTCATAACAAATAATTAGGCACAAATGATTAAGCACAATGAGGTTGCATGACAAATGATTTGACATAATGCAGGTTTATAACAAATAATGTTTGATCAAGCAGGCTCACAAATAATGTAAGATCAAGCAGGATGACAAATGATTTGGGTCATGCAGAGTTGTGACAAATGATGTCAGAGTATGCAGGATGACAACAGGATGTACCAGTCTTTTTTTGCTAGTTTACACAAGCAAAATGCATCTTAAAGATGAAAGGAAAATTGAAAGCTACTTCAGTTAAGCACAATTTCCTACACTTTCTGTGAAAATAATAACATTCATGTTAATGTGTGCCCTTTTCCCACTTAGAACACTGACCCTTTTCTGCAAAACCCTGCCCTTTTTATTCCTGTCTTAAACACGGTCAATTCAATTTCTAGCATAACGTAGGTATTTTATTCATACTTGTTTTATAGATAAACGAAATAACTTTCATGTATTGAAAAAATAGTCATACGAAAGAAATCACAAATAAAACTGTTATTTATGCGGAACCATTCAAGACCATAAAGAAGCAAAAAAGCAGAAAAAAACATTTTCTACTTGTTTTGCAGTTTACAAACCGGTATGATTTTCTTCGGAGTGAATATATATATATATATATATATATATATATATATATATATATATATATATATATATATATATATATATATATATATATATATTATATATATATATATATATATATATATATATATATATATATATATATACTATATATATACATAAAATCATTATGTTCATGTTGATAAAACAAACAATGGTAACTTTTGTTCTCCCTTATTTGCTCGTTTTTCGAAAACAAAGAGAACTATATTGTTCCCGTCGGTCTCGCATATTAAGTTATTGCCTTGATAACCTACTTGTACAGACAATGCCCTTATTATGCATTCGTGGGGTTACTTGGTGAGGTTGCGTAAATCGCCTCAGTAGCTCCAGAGTAATGCCCCATTTAGATGAAGACAACTTATTTTTATCCAATTATAATGAAACATGTAATACTTTGTTGGTATAATGTTTCGTCAATTTTTTTTTGAATAAATCGCCAAAGTCATTTAATGGTTATGTCCCTTTAACATTAAGAATAAGTCTTTGGCAGACAATAACTTCTCTATCCAATCATGGTAAAACTTGATGACAGTGTTTGTATGTCCGGTTAACATGGTTCATGTTACTCAATATTGTTCAAGGTTAGAAATATCGGACAAATTCTCATTTTACTACAAAGTGTTGCACCTTTCCAGGCGACACATACAAGTCTGTGGAAGTCTAGTTTCAAAGATGTATTGAATTGGGTCAGTCGTTAAACCGCTCAAAAACCTAAGAAGTGAACAACTCGCAATGTTAAAAATTTGATTCTATTGTCACACAGAAATCCATCATGGTTATTATTCTTAACTTAATGTTCAAGGCTTTAAGGTTATTCAAACTGTGTGCACTTTTACTACTACATGTATTATAAAAAAGCGAAACAATGTAAATCCAAAGTAAAAGGAAAATCAATTTATCAATGAACAACGCGGTGTAATTAATTAAAAAGCTATCAATTAATTATCTAATCACTCACCAATGATGTGTATCACTACAACCCAAGCCGTAGGGAGCAGATGGCCGTGACACCTAGGGTGAGGTGTAAATAGCTGACACCGCCATGCCGCTTGCCCACGTGTGGAATTGAGCCGCCCAGATTACACCCTTTCGCCAAACGCGCTTACTAGTAAATATATTAACTCGTTGTCGGAAAATTATGTCATTGCATTTGTTGCAGAATTAATATCAATATCGAAAATCCGTATCATCGGATATTGCGAGCATTAGTCATGGCATTCTTTGATCGCTTTAACCTCTATGATGACCTATACAGCCACGAGCAGAAGCTTCTACGAGCCTGTAGCCAGATCGAGGTTCTCAGCAAGCGTCTGAAGGATCTCATGAAACGTTACGTCATTGTGAAAGATTGCGACGTCATCAGCCATTCTCACATGCTGAAATATCGCATGTCTATTGTCCAAGGGGTTTTGGAGATGTACATCCGGTTCGCTCAGCGGAAGAAGCGCGTGGTTATGCGAATGCGTTCGGCTCTCTACGGTGAAGCCAATCCTGAGGCAGACGACAGCGATGAAAGCGACAGCGAAAGCAATGAATCAAGCGACCACGATGAAAGCGACAATGATAGCGATGAATCAAGAGACCATGATGAAGGCGACATCGATAGCGATGACTTAAGTGACCATGATGGAAGCGATGGCGAGGCAGATGAACACGAGAATGCAGACTTGTAAATGCCAAGCCGGAGATTATACAAGGCAAAACAAATGGCTCTTTTAAGAGCCAAGAATATCTACGAACGAAAATCTTACAAATTGTCAAAAAACAATCCAAACAATTTCAACAAGAACCCAATGAATTAACCAAAAGTATTCACCTGAACAAATTCCCTGGCTGCAGCCCCTCTAATAACTGTTAATATATCGAAAAAGAGCCCCAGCTCCCACAAGGAACATCATTTCATGTTTACATTTATTCTGACCGCTTATTATACATTCGATTAATTTTATTTTTCTAACCAGAACATAATAAATTTACCAAAAATTAGTTCAATATTACAACTACAATGTTACAAATCTGACTCGATTGTCACAAATGGGTGTCTTAAAACTTCCAAATTTATCACAGATTTACTTCTATTATATAATAGTGCTGGACAATTTGGCTTTCAAACGAATACATCTAGAATAGATTGCATTTTTATTTTTCTGAATGCAATTATAAATAAGGTTCTTGATTTTAGAGAAACAAATGTTTTGTGTTTTATCTATTACGAGCGTTGTTATACAAAATTGACATATATATGTATATATTTCAATTGGCAAAAGATACTTTCACAAAACATTCATTGTAAAATGGTGAAAGCCCTAAAATTTATGTATTCTTCTATACGGAAATGTGTACGTACATTACTCTCAGTTCATGGACTCATGTATAGGCCTAAAAAAAGGGGACACCAGTTCTCCGTTGTCATTTATGGTGTCCGTGATAGATTAAATTGACAATATTGATGCTAATATAGACACCTATATACTATCTATTCCTCTATGGCTACAGCTATCTCCATCATCTTTACAAACTGATATTAAACTATTTCGCAATATTTGTAAGTTAAAAATTAATACGTCATTTTTTTAAAAGGACGCAAAACATTGAAGGGTTTCTATTTATATGGCATGAGCTAGGGGCATTTAATTCGTTTAGATATTTGATGATTTACCTTTTCAAAAATGGCACCTGGTTAAAAAGCCAAAAAGCTGCAGTTCACTATGGTTGATTTGAACACATTGTTTTCAATATTAAACAATGTTGAACTTCCGTTTCTCAAAAATAAAAATATTTGATAAATGTAGGACAGACGATTCAAGTGTATCAAACATCTTTAATTTTTGAAAGTAATACATTCGGAACATTTGAGTGCAAGGATCGTGAACTTGTACACACAATTTGAGACACATTCTTCGTGTAAATAAGTTCCCTTATATATCCATTGTTTTTTATTATTAAATTTTTGGTCGACAATAAATGCCTTATTTAAAAAGTGGTATATTATATAAGAAAATGTTTAACGAAAAAGAATATAACTGTTAATATTGTCTTAAGTTAAATATGTTACTGTATCTATAAAACATACCTAAAGCGACTAACAATATTGAATTATTTTTATTACGATCTGATTGCTTTACAAACATACGAACAATAAATGTAAATTATTACTTTTTTAATGACTATAAAAAAACCTTAAGTGCATTCAATAGATACTTTGATTATATGTTTTATCTTTTTTTATGTATTTCTTTATTACATGTGGCATTGTTGCTTTTAAGATCTAATAAATGGACTGTTATACTTTATCAGTTCCAAAAAGAAAAAAAAGTCCACTTATCTTTCCACACTGTATGGAGAATTAGAAAAAAATACCACTGATGTTTTTCTTGAAAAAAATAGAACGATTCATGAAAAGCAAAAGATTTATTAATCAATGATGGAAAACTCTATACGAATTGAATTATGTACATAAATCAATATTATTAAAGAGGCACAGATATAAGTTAATGTAAAAATATATATGAAAGTTGAATGCGTTATTATTATTGAATCAACCTATAGTGTGCTCCTTTAAGATATTATTCTAGGTTTATAATAATGCTAATGACCCTGCCTTTATGCATTTGAAATAAAATTATGAATTATTTTAGTAAATGACTGAAATGGAATTTTCGCCAATAATGAAACACTCATTAAGGAATACACAATAAAGTAAAGTAAATATTGAAAAGCTCGTCTCAAGTCGTTGAAGATGTCTGTAGAACGTGTCAAAGCCGAAAATCAAGCTGTTACCTGGTCGAACAACAATAATAATTAAGTCAATAGGACGCTCTATGACATAATTATTAGTAGACTGGTATTGATTATCGGCAATTAATGAATGGTCAGTAATATTGATAAGCTGTCAAATGTCTTAGCAAGTCGACGCGAGCAAATAATTAGAACCATTTGGATACTACAATACTGCGACATGTTTGTTTGGTTTGAGATCGTTAATATTTTTGTATTTAAAGTAATCAACGTTTGCCCATGGTCATCATTCTAATATCTGTTACAGACAAGGATTCATTGATAAAAACTGTTGCTATAAATTACTTAATATTAAATGCTGGATTGAAGTCTGTTGTTATAGCACATGCTACAAGTATTTAGTGTACGAAGCCATTGAATTTGACAATTATATTCAGCTCCTTCAACGTTATATTTCGTAAAAGGAATACTATATTTCTGTGAGATACACGTATTTTTCGTCAGGGTGTTATCCTCGTGCACAGGAAGTCCTTACAACCGGAAGTGACGATGGGTATGGAAAAGTTCAGCATGTACGCTCAGTTGTATGAGAGTCAGAGACGGTTCCAACGCGCATGCGAGCAGATCACGCACCTGAACGGTAAACTCGAGGAACTCAACTCCCGGTACGACCGGGCCAGGGACGCCAGCGATAGGTTCTTCCGGTACAACCTGCGCATGCGCATACTTGTTGTTGAGGGAATCGTGAAGAAATATTGCCAGTACGCATGTCTGAAGAAGAACGAGGTTTTAGACTTAAGGTTTAAGCTGTACAATGAGTGTCCGGACGAAGGGGAGACGGTGTATGGAGCTATTGATGATGACGAGGATGATTTTGATGAAGAGGTGGAAACGGGGACATCGGAATGACTGATATGCTTAAGCCTTACTAGAAAGATCTAAATGAAATCATGTTCCTTAAATAAGGGCGACAGGAAGTACTCATACTTCCGACATCCGCTTCGTCTAGCGGGATGAATTGAATACAGTGAGTCCCGAAGTGACATAAAAGACGTTTTGACACATACCAGACTGAGTATTTATAGGTATGCAACATTTTCGATGTTATAGAAGCGCAGCACTTGAACTGTCAGCCATTCGAAAGACTGATCTATGACGGAGAAAATGGGGGATCTAACCAGGAATTGGACACATGGAAACTACAAAAGCCGGCGCTCGTTTGGCCGAGAGGACAAAGATGAAAGCAGCATTGACATTGATGGAACTAAATGGACCATTCTAAGACGACGAAGAGCTAAATAGGCCAAATGCACATGCTAACGACCACATTCGAATTGGACACGTATTGTTATGTGGATGGAATATGACATAAACTCGACATACAAGTGTGTTAATGATGTGAATGTAGCTATTAATACAGATGTGGATGTACATTTTCTGCTCAAAACGAGTACGTTTCTTTTTCTGCTCAAACAAACTCTAACATTAGATATATATGATGATAATTATCTGACTATAATTATATAATTAATTGTAAAATAATATTTAATTATTGCTGTACATTTGTATTTCCAATTTTTATATACCAGGAATAAACGTGTAATGAATCGTAATAACTTAATAAGATATCATCAGTTTGAATATTCATTGTTTATTTGATATACAACATAGAAAGTGATGGTTACAATGAGGCTGAAGAGGATTTAATCGATTTCAACTATACAATGTGATACATACTTGCCAAATGATAAGACATCATTCACATATATGCCAAATGATAAGACATCATGCACATACATGCCAAATGTTAAAGCATCATGCACATACATGCAAAATGTTAAGACATCATTTACATACATACCAAATAATAAGACATCATGCAGGTACATGCCAAATGATAAGACATCATGCACATACATGCCAAATGTTAAGACATCATGCAGATGAATGCCAAATGATAAGGCATCATGCAGATGCATGCAAAATGATAAGGCATCATGCAGATACATGACAAATGATAAGGCATCATGTAGATGCATGCCAAATGATAAGGCATTATGCAGATATATGCCAGTAGATAAGCCATCATAAGATATATGCCAGAAGATAAGCCATCATAAGATATACGCCAAATGATAAGGCATCATGCAGATACATGCCAAATGATAAGACATCTTGCAGATACATGCCAATTTTTACGGCATTATGCCGATGCATACCAAATGATAAGGCATCATGCAGATGCATGCCATATGTTACGGCATTATGCCGATGCATGCGAAATAATAAGGCATCATGCCAATGAATGCCAAATGATTAGGCATAATGCAGATACATGCCAAATGATAAGACATCATGCAGATAAATGCCAATTGATAAGGCATTATGCAGATGCATGCCAAATGATTAGGCATCATGCAGATGCATGCCAAATGATTAGGTATCATGCATATGCATGTCCAATACATGCCAAAAGATTAGGCATCATGCAGATAAATGCAAAATGATAAGGCATCATGCAGACTCATGCCAGATAATAATGCATCATGCAGGTACATGCCAAATGATTTAACATAATGAAGACTCATTTAGACTTTTTTAACCTAATTACAAGCAGGAATTTTGACATAATGGCTATTTATAACAAATATGACCATGAGATTGAGTCTGAGCAAAAAATTGCTCTTTTCTGGACAAAAAAGTTGTAAAAACGGTATATCTGTGAGAGAGCAGCTTTAAAGGGAGAATATAACACAAATTAAATACTCCAACACGAAATTAATGTCCTATTATTATTGACTTAAGCTTGTTACAGTGGCAAATGTAGATTGATTTGAAAATATTTATGTGAGAACGCATGTTCTCCTTCTTTAGCAATCTACATGCCGGTATGATTATTTTCTGAGTGAATAAATATAGTATCATTATGTTCAGGGTTGATTTTACTTTTTTAACAATAATAACGAAAGATAAGTATCACTTTACACTTATTTAGTTGAAAAAAAAGTTGAGGTATTGTGATGGCTTGGTTCGTCATCAACCACGTGGTCGTTGAAACCATATAACGAATAATCCTAAGCGCGCATTCGGCAAGTACCGGATAATTACGACAATTCAGATCGGCGATCCTCGGTATTTTTCGAGACTACTGACATATGGCAAGTATAATTAGCAATTCATATTTTTATTATTGCATGTTATCACGGACGTATTACATTTTATCTGTTTATTTAGTCTGTGTTGGATCTTTCACGATATTCACAAGAAAGTCCACATGTTTGATGTGCCAAAAATATATATAGTTTCCCCTTTTAAATCCCCCGCCACGGTGTGGGGAGGGGATAATAGGAAAGCATATCGTCCGTCCGTCCGTCAGTCTGTCTACCTTCCCGTAAAATTTCATACACATTTCGGTAGCCGGTCGCGCCAACGCTCGATGTCGCGTTTCCCTAGGCGCTTAGCAGTCTTCAAGGAGACGGGGAGGGGATTATAGGAATTCACTTCGTTCGACCGTCCGTCAATCTGTCCGTAACATTTCGTGTCCGGGCTATAACTTACATATATGCATTGGTGGATTACCATATAAATTGGTACAACTGTTGTCGTCATTAAGACAATGTGCAGTGACCTTGACCCGGGTCCAAAGGTCAAGGTCACACCATACATTTTGATTCAGAGTACACATGCTCGTGTCCGCGCTATAACTTTTTTATTCAGTGATGGATTGCCATATAACATGATACAAAAGTTCTACTCATTAAGACAATGTGCAGCGATGTTGAACCGGGACCTTATTAATATTATGTTTCGTCAAGTTTGGTTTTTCGGATAAATTTCTGGTGCAGACAATAACTCTAGAGTAATGCCCCTTTAACGTTTTTGTTTTTGTTTTGTCAGCCATTAACTTTCCAATATTTTATCCACTCATGATGCAACTTCGTGACAGTGTTTGTTGTGCCTCTGCCAAGTTCGTTCGTGGTGGGAATTACGTCAGTAACGCCCAGAGTTATGCATGGTTTACTTATTATTGTTTAGGGTTAGGAGTATCGGACAAATTTTCATTTTTCTACAAAGTATGTTTCTTTTACATTAAAATTGTTATTACAATTGTTTTGACTCAATGATTGGCTTTCCATGCGACACATTCAATTCCTTGAGAGTCTATTTTCTAATATTTATCAAATTGGGTTAATCGTAAAACATCAAATAAGTTTCAAGGTTATTTCAAACTTAGTGCAATTTTACTACTGTTATATAAAAGCGAAATAATGCAAACCCAAAGTAAAGGGAAAATCAATGTATCAATGAACAACACGCTGCAATTAATTAAAAAGCTATCAATTAATTATCCAATCACTCTCCAATGATGTGTATCACTCCGACCCAGTGGGTAGAGCAGATGGCCGTGACACCTAGGGTGAGGTGTGAAAAGCTGACACCGCCATGCCGCTTGCCCACGCGTGGAACTGAGGCGTCCCGTTTACATCCTTCCGCCAAACACGCAGCTGCTATTAGATATATTAGCTCGTTATTGGAAAATATTTTCATTGCAGAAATAATATTGATATCGAAAATCCATATCATCGGATATTGCGAGCATTCGTCATGGCATTCTTCAATCGCTTTAACCTCTACGATGACCTATACAACCACGAGCAGAAGCTTCTACGGGCCTGTCGCCAGATCGAGGTTCTCAACAAGCGTCTGAAGGATCTCATATGACGTTACGTCATCGTGAAAGATTGCGACGTCATCAACCATTCACACATGCTGAAATATCGCATGTCTATTGTCCAAGGGGTTTTGGATATGTACATCCGGTTCGCTCAGCGGAAGAAGCGCGTTGTTATGCGACTGCGTTCGGCGCTCTACGGTGAAGCCAATCCTGAGGCAGACGACAGCGATGAAAGCGACAGCGAAAGCAATGAATCAAGCGACCACGATGAAAGCGACAATGATAGCGATGAATCAAGAGACCATGATGAAGGCGACATCGATAGCGATGACTTAATTGACCATGATGGAAGCGATGGCGATGCAGATGAAAACGAGAATGCAGACTTGTAAATGCCAAGCCGGAGATTATACAAGACAAAACAAATGGCTCTGTTAAGAGCCAAGAATATCTACGAAAGAAAATCTTACAAATTGTCAAAAAACAATCCAAACAATTTCAACAAGAACCCAATGAATTAACCAAAAGTATGCAGCCCCTCTAATAACTGTTAATATATCGAAAAAGAGCCCCAGCTCCCACAAGGAACATCATTTCATGATTACATTTATTCTGACCGCTTATTATGCATTCGATTAATTTTATTTTTCTAACCAGAACATAATAAATTTACCAAAAAATAGTTCATTATTACAACTACAATGTTACAAATCTGACTCGATTGTCACAAATGGGTGTCTTAAAACTTCCAAATTTATCACAGATTTACTTCTATTATATAATAGTGCTGGACAATTTGGCTTTCAAACGAATACATCTAGAATAGATTGCATTTTTATTTTTCTGAATGCAATTATAAATAAGGTTCTTGATTTTAGAGAAACAAATGTTTTGTGTTTTATCGATTACGAGCGTTGTTATACAAAATTGACATATATATGTATATATTTCAATTGGCAAAAGATACTTTCACAAAACATTCATTGTAAAATGGTGAAAGACCTAAAATTTATGTATTCTTCTATACGGAAATGTGTACGTACATTACTCTCAGTTCATGGACTCATGTATAGGCCTGAAACAAGGGGACACCAGTTCTCCGTTGTCATTTATGGTGTTCGTGATAGATTAAATTGACAATATTGATGTTAATATAGACACCTATATACTATCTATTCCTCTATAGCTACAGCTATCTCCATCATCTTTACAAACTGATATTAAACTATTTCGCAATATTTGTAAGTTAAAAATTAATACGTCATTTTTTTTTAAAAGGACGCAAAACATTGAAGGGTTTCTATTTATATGGCAGGAACTAGAGGCATTTAATTCGTTTAGATATTTGATGATTTACCTTTTCAAAAATGGCACCTGGTTAAAAAGCCAAAAAGCTGTAGTTCTCTATGGTTGCTTTGAACACATTGTTTTCAATATTAAACAATGTTAAACTGCCCGTTTCTCAAAAATAAAAATGTTTGATAAATGTAGGACAGATGATTCAAGTGTATCAAACATCTTTAATTTTTGAAAGTAATACATTCGGAACATTTGAGTGCAAGGATCGTGAACTTGTACACACAATTTGAGACACATTCTTCGTGTAAATAAGTCCCCTTATATATCCATTGTTTTTTATTATTAAATATTTGGTCGACAATAAATGCCTTATTTAAAAAATGGTATATTATATAAGAAAATGTTTAACGAAAAAGATTATAACTGTTAATATTGTCTTAAGTTAAATATGTTACTATATCTATAAAACATACCTTAAGCGACTAACAATATTGAATTATTTTTATTACGATCTGATTGCTTTACAAACATACGAACAATAAATGTAAATTATTATTTTTTTAATGACTATAAAAAAAACCTTAAGTGCATTCAATAGATACTTTGATTAGATGTTTTATCTTTGTTTATGTATTTCTTTATTACATGTGGCATTGTTGCTTTTATAATCAAATAAACGGACTGTTATACTTTAGCAGTTCCAAAAAGAAAAAAGTCCACTTATCTTTCCACACTGTATGGAGAATTAGAAAAAAACATACCACTGATGTTTTTCTTGAAAAAAATAGAACGATTCATGAAAAGCAAATGATTTATTAATTAATAATGGAACACTTTATACGAATTGAATTATGTACATAAATCAATATTATTAAAGAGGCACAGATATAAGTTAATGTAAAAAATACATATTTAAGTTGAATGCGTTATTATTATTGAATGAACCTATAGTGTGCCCCTTTAAGATATTATTCTAGGTTTATAATAATGCTAATGACCCTGCCTTTATGCATTTGAAATAAAATTATGAATTATTTTAGTAAATGACTGAAATGGAAATAAAATAATTTTCGCCAATAATGAAACACTCATTAAGGAATACACAATAAAATCAAGTAAATATTGACAAGCTCGTCTCAAGTCGTTACAGATGTCTGAAGACGCGTCAAAGCCGAAAATCAAGCTGTTACCTGGTCGAACAACAATAATAATTAAGTCAATAGGACGCTCTATGACCTAATTATTAGTAGACTGGTATTGATTATCGGCAATTAATGAATGGTCAGTGATATTGATAAGCTCTCAAATGTGTTAACCAGTCGACGCGAGCAAATAATTAGAACCTCTTGGATACTGCGACATGTTTGTTTGGTTTTGAGATCGTTACTTTTTTTTGTATTTAAAGTAATCAACTTATCCCTCGGTCATCATTCTAATATCTGTTACAGACAAGGATTCAATGACAAAAAACTGTTGCTATAAATATAACTTGATATTTAATGCTGGATTCAAGACTGTTGTTATAGCATATGCTACAAGTATTTAGTGTACGAAGCCACATATTTTACTCGCCAGGGAGTTGTTCTCGTGCACAGAAAGTCCTTACAACCGCAAGTGACGATGGGTATGGAAAAGTTCAGTATGTACGCTCAGTTGTATGAGAGTCAGAGACGGTTCCAACGTGCTTGCGAGCAGATCACGCACCTCAACGGTAAACTCGAGGAGCTCAACACGCGGTACGACCGAGCCAGGGACGCCAGCGATAGGTTCTTCCGGTACAACCTGCGCATGCGCATACTTGTTGTTGAGGGAATCGTGAAGAAATATTGCCAGTACGCATGTCTGAAGAAGAACGAGGTTTTAGACTTAAGGTTTAAGCTATACAATGAATGTCCGGACGAAGGGGAGACGGTGTATGGAGCTATTGATGATGACGAGGATGATTTTGATGAAGTGGAGGAAACAGGGACATCGGAGTGACTGATATGCTTACAACCAACAACAAAGATCTAAATGAAATCATGTTCCTTGAATAAGGGCGACAGGAAGTACTCATTCTTCCGACAACCGCTTCGTCTAGCGGGAACGGTGGAATACAGTGAATCACGAAGTGACATAAAATACGTTTTAAAACATACCAGACTGAATATTTACAGGTATGCAACATTTTCGATGCTTAGAGAAGCGCAGTACTTGAACTGTTAGCCTCGGCTTTGTAAAGAGCGGAGCCATTCGAAAGACTGATCTATGAGGGAGAAAATGCGGGATTTAACAAGGATTTGGACACTTAGAAACTACCAAAGCCGGCACCCGTTTTGTGGAGGGGACACAGGTGAAAGCAGCATTGACGTTACTGGAACTAAATGGACCATTCTGAAGATGGTGTAGACCTACAAGAGCCAAATGCACATGCTAACGACCACATTCGAATTGGACATGTATTGTTTTGTGGATGGAATATGACAAACTCGACTAAGTGTGTTAATGATGTGAATGTAGCTATTAATACAGATGTGAATACACATTTTCTGATCAAAACGAGTACGTTTTTCTGCTCAAAACGAACTATATTATAAGAAATATATATATATAAAGATATAACCTGACTACATAAATAATTAATTGTTATATACTATTTAAATATTGCTGTACATTTCTATTTTCAATTTATGATTTATTTTTCGATTATATTACAACGCGTAATAAATCGTTATAAAATATCATTATTTTGAATATTCATTGTTTATTTGAAAAGGATTTAATGGTTTGCAACTATACAAAGTAATATTATGCAGATATATGCCAACTGAGTAGGCATCATGCAGATACATGCCAAATGATAAGGCATCATGCACGCATCATGCAGATACATGCCAAATGATAAGGCATCATGCACATACATGCCAAATAATAAGACATCATGCACGCATCATGCAGATACATGCCAAATGATAAGACATCATGCACATACATGCCAAATGATAAGGCATCATGCAGATACATCCACATGATGAAGCATCATGCAGATGCATGCCAAATGATAAGGTATCATGCACGCATCATGCAGATACATGCCAAATGATAAGGCATCATGCACATACATGCCAAATAATAAGACATCATGCACGCATCATGCAGATACATGCCAAATGATAAGACATCATGCACATACATGCCAAATGTTAAAGCATCATGCACATACATGCCAAATGATAAGGCATCATGCACATACTTGCCAAATGATAAGACATCATGCAGATACATGCCAAATGATAAGACATCATGCACATACATGCCAAATGTTCAAGCATCATGCACATACATGCAAAATGTTAAGACATCATTTACATACATACCAAATAATAAGACATCATGCACATACATGCCAAATGTTAAGACATCATGCAGATGCATGCCAAATGATAAGGCATCATGCAGGTGCATGCCAAATGATAAGGCATCATGCAGATACATGACAAATAATAAGGCATCATGTAGATGCATGCCAAATGATAAGACATTATGCAGATATATGCCAGTAGATAAGCCATGATAAGATATATGCCAGAAGATAAGCCATCATAAGATATACGCCAAATGATAAGGCATCATGCAGATACATGCAAAATGATAAGACATCTTGCAGATACATGCCAAATGTTACGGCATTATGCCGATGCATACCAAATGATAAGGCATCATGCAGATGCATGCCATATGTTACGGCATTATGCCGATGCATGCGAAATAATAAGGCATCATGCCAATGAATGCCAAATGATTAGGCATAATACAGATACATGCCAAATGATAAAACATCATGCAGATAAATGCCAATTGATAAGGCATTATGCAGATGCATGCCAAATGATTAGGCATCATGCAGATGCATGTCAAAGGATTAGGTATCATGCATATGCATGTCCAATACATGCCAAAAGATTAGGCATCATGCAGATAAATGCAAAATGATAAGGCATCATGCAGACTCATGCCAAATTATAATGCATCATGCACATACATGCCAAATGATTTAACATAATGAAGACTCATTTAGACTTTTTTACCTAATTAAAAGCAGGAATTTTGACATAATGGCTATTTATAACAAATATGACCATGAGATTGAGTCTGAGCAGAAAATTGCTCTTTTCTGGACAAAAAAGTTGTAAAAACGGTATATCTGTGAGAGAGCAGCTTTAAAGGGAGAATATAACACAAATTAAATACTCCAACACGAAATTAATGTCCTATTATTATTGACTTAAGCTTGTTACAGTGGCAAATGTAGATTGATTTGAAAATATTTATGTGAGAACGCATGTTCTCCTTCTTTAGCAATCTACATGCCGGTATGATTATTTTCTGAGTGAATAAATATAGTATCATTATGTTCAGGGTTGATTTTACTTTTTTAACAATAATAACGAAAGATAAGTATCACTTTACACTTATTTAGTTGAAAAAAAAGTTGAGGTATTGTGATGGCTTGTTTCGTCATCAACCACGTGGTCGTTGAAACCATATAACGAATAATCCTAAGCGCGCATTCGGCAAGTACCGGATAATTACGACAATTCAGATCGGCGATCCTCGGTATTTTTCGAGACTACTGACATATGGCAAGTATAATTAGCAATTCATATTTTTATTATTGCATGTTATCACGGACGTATTACATTTTATCTGTTTATTTAGTCTGTGTTGGATCTTTCACGATATTCACAAGAAAGTCCACATGTTTGATGTGCCAAAAATATATATAGTTTCCCCTTTTAAATCCCCCGCCACGGTGTGGGGAGGGGATAATAGGAAAGCATATCGTCCGTCCGTCCGTCAGTCTGTCTACCTTCCCGTAAAATTTCATACACATTTCGGTAGCCGGTCGCGCCAACGCTCGATGTCGCGTTTCCCTAGGCGCTTAGCAGTCTTCAAGGAGACGGGGAGGGGATTATAGGAATTCACTTCGTTCGACCGTCCGTCAATCTGTCCGTAACATTTCGTGTCCGGGCTATAACTTACATATATGCATTGGTGGATTACCATATAAATTGGTACAACTGTTGTCGTCATTAAGACAACGTGCAGTGACCTTGACCCGGGTCCAAAGGTCAAGGTCACACCATACATTTTGATTCAGAGTACACATGCTCGTGTCCGCGCTATAACTTTTTTATTCAGTGATGGATTGCCATATAACATGATACAAAAGTTCTACTCATTAAGACAATGTGCAGCGATGTTGAACCGGGACCTTATTAATATTATGTTTCGTCAAGTTTGGTTTTTCGGATAAATTTCTGGTGCAGACAATAACTCTAGAGTAATGCCCCTTTAACGTTTTTGTTTTTGTTTTGTCAGCCATTAACTTTCCAATATTTTATCCACTCATGATGCAACTTCGTGACAGTGTTTGTTGTGCCTCTGCCAAGTTCGTTCGTGGTGGGAATTACGTCAGTAACGCCCAGAGTTATGCATGGTTTACTTATTATTGTTTAGGGTTAGGAGTATCGGACAAATTTTCATTTTTCTACAAAGTATGTTTCTTTTACATTAAAATTGTTATTACAATTGTTTTGACTCAATGATTGGCTTTCCATGCGACACATTCAATTCCTTGAGAGTCTATTTTCTAATATTTATCAAATTGGGTTAATCGTAAAACATCAAATAAGTTTCAAGGTTATTTCAAACTTAGTGCAATTTTACTACTGTTATATAAAAGCGAAATAATGCAAACCCAAAGTAAAGGGAAAATCAATGTATCAATGAACAACACGCTGCAATTAATTAAAAAGCTATCAATTAATTATCCAATCACTCTCCAATGATGTGTATCACTCCGACCCAGTGGGTAGAGCAGATGGCCGTGACACCTAGGGTTGAGGTGTGAAAAGCTGACACCGCCATGCCGCTTGCCCACGCGTGGAACTGAGGCGTCCCGTTTACATCCTTCCGCCAAACACGCAGCTGCTATTAGATATATTAGCTCGTTATTGGAAAATATTTTCATTGCAGAAATAATATTGATATCGAAAATCCATATCATCGGATATTGCGAGCATTCGTCATGGCATTCTTCAATCGCTTTAACCTCTACGATGACCTATACAACCACGAGCAGAAGCTTCTACGGGCCTGTCGCCAGATCGAGGTTCTCAACAAGCGTCTGAAGGATCTCATATGACGTTACGTCATCGTGAAAGATTGCGACGTCATCAACCATTCACACATGCTGAAATATCGCATGTCTATTGTCCAAGGGGTTTTGGATATGTACATCCGGTTCGCTCAGCGGAAGAAGCGCGTTGTTATGCGACTGCGTTCGGCGCTCTACGGTGAAGCCAATCCTGAGGCAGACGACAGCGATGAAAGCGACAGCGAAAGCAATGAATCAAGCGACCACGATGAAAGCGACAATGATAGCGATGAATCAAGAGACCATGATGAAGGCGACATCGATAGCGATGACTTAATTGACCATGATGGAAGCGATGGCGATGCAGATGAAAACGAGAATGCAGACTTGTAAATGCCAAGCCGGAGATTATACAAGACAAAACAAATGGCTCTTTTAAGAGCCAAGAATATCTACGAAAGAAAATCTTACAAATTGTCAAAAAACAATCCAAACAATTTCAACAAGAACCCAATGAATTAACCAAAAGTATGCAGCCCCTCTAATAACTGTTAATATATCGAAAAAGAGCCCCAGCTCCCACAAGGAACATCATTTCATGATTACATTTATTCTGACCGCTTATTATGCATTCGATTAATTTTATTTTTCTAACCAGAACATAATAAATTTACCAAAAAATAGTTCATTATTACAACTACAATGTTACAAATCTGACTCGATTGTCACAAATGGGTGTCTTAAAACTTCCAAATTTATCACAGATTTACTTCTATTATATAATAGTGCTGGACAATTTGGCTTTCAAACGAATACATCTAGAATAGATTGCATTTTTATTTTTCTGAATGCAATTATAAATAAGGTTCTTGATTTTAGAGAAACAAATGTTTTGTGTTTTATCGATTACGAGCGTTGTTATACAAAATTGACATATATATGTATATATTTCAATTGGCAAAAGATACTTTCACAAAACATTCATTGTAAAATGGTGAAAGACCTAAAATTTATGTATTCTTCTATACGGAAATGTGTACGTACATTACTCTCAGTTCATGGACTCATGTATAGGCCTGAAACAAGGGGACACCAGTTCTCCGTTGTCATTTATGGTGTTCGTGATAGATTAAATTGACAATATTGATGTTAATATAGACACCTATATACTATCTATTCCTCTATGGCTACAGCTATCTCCATCATCTTTACAAACTGATATTAAACTATTTCGCAATATTTGTAAGTTAAAAATTAATACGTCATTTTTTTTAAAAGGACGCAAAACATTGAAGGGTTTCTATTTATATGGCAGGAACTAGAGGCATTTAATTCGTTTAGATATTTGATGATTTACCTTTTCAAAAATGGCACCTGGTTAAAAAGCCAAAAAGCTGTAGTTCTCTATGGTTGCTTTGAACACATTGTTTTCAATATTAAACAATGTTAAACTGCCCGTTTCTCAAAAATAAAAATGTTTGATAAATGTAGGACAGATGATTCAAGTGTATCAAACATCTTTAATTTTTGAAAGTAATACATTCGGAACATTTGAGTGCAAGGATCGTGAACTTGTACACACAATTTGAGACACATTCTTCGTGTAAATAAGTCAATATTAAACAATGTTAAACTGCCCGTTTCTCAAAAATAAAAATGTTTGATAAATGTAGGACAGATGATTCAAGTGTATCAAACATCTTTAATTTTTGAAAGTAATACATTCGGAACATTTGAGTGCAAGGATCGTGAACTTGTACACACAATTTGAGACACATTCTTCGTGTAAATAAGTCCCCTTATATATCCATTGTTTTTTATTATTAAATATTTGGTCGACAATAAATGCCTTATTTAAAAAATGGTATATTATATAAGAAAATGTTTAACGAAAAAGATTATAACTGTTAATATTGTCTTAAGTTAAATATGTTACTGTATCTATAAAACATACCTTAAGCGACTAACAATATTGAATTATTTTTATTACGATCTGATTGCTTTACAAACATACGAACAATAAATGTAAATTATTATTTTTTTAATGACTATAAAAAAAACCTTAAGTGCATTCAATAGATACTTTGATTAGATGTTTTATCTTTGTTTATGTATTTCTTTATTACATGTGGCATTGTTGCTTTTATAATCAAATAAACGGACTGTTATACTTTAGCAGTTCCAAAAAGAAAAAAGTCCACTTATCTTTCCACACTGTATGGAGAATTAGAAAAAAACATACCACTGATGTTTTTCTTGAAAAAAATAGAACGATTCATGAAAAGCAAATGATTTATTAATTAATAATGGAACACTTTATACGAATTGAATTATGTACATAAATCAATATTATTAAAGAGGCACAGATATAAGTTAATGTAAAAAATACATATTTAAGTTGAATGCGTTATTATTATTGAATGAACCTATAGTGTGCCCCTTTAAGATATTATTCTAGGTTTATAATAATGCTAATGACCCTGCCTTTATGCATTTGAAATAAAAGTATGAATTATTTTAGTAAATGACTGAAATGGAAATAAAATAATTTTCGCCAATAATGAAACACTCATTAAGGAATACACAATAAAATCAAGTAAATATTGACAAGCTCGTCTCAAGTCGTTACAGATGTCTGAAGACGCGTCAAAGCCGAAAATCAAGCTGTTACCTGGTCGAACAACAATAATAATTAAGTCAATAGGACGCTCTATGACCTAATTATTAGTAGACTGGTATTGATTATCGGCAATTAATGAATGGTCAGTGATATTGATAAGCTCTCAAATGTGTTAACCAGTCGACGCGAGCAAATAATTAGAACCTCTTGGATACTGCGACATGTTTGTTTGGTTTTGAGATCGTTACTTTTTTTTGTATTTAAAGTAATCAATTATCCCTCGGTCATCATTCTAATATCTGTTACAGACAAGGATTCAATGATAAAAAACTGTTGCTATAAATATAACTTGATATTTAATGCTGGATTCAAGACTGTTGTTATAGCACATGCTACAAGTATTTAGTGTACGAAGCCATTGAAGCTGCCGAATTAAAATCAGCTCGTTCAACGTTCTATTTCGTTAAGGAATACTATCTTTCTGTGAAATACACATATTTTACTCGCCAGGGAGTTGTTCTCGTGCACAGAAAGTCCTTACAACCGCAAGTGACGATGGGTATGGAAAAGTTCAGTATGTACGCTCAGTTGTATGAGAGTCAGAGACGGTTCCAACGTGCTTGCGAGCAGATCACGCACCTCAACGGTAAACTCGAGGAGCTCAACACGCGGTACGACCGAGCCAGGGACGCCAGCGATAGGTTCTTCCGGTACAACCTGCGCATGCGCATACTTGTTGTTGAGGGAATCGTGAAGAAATATTGCCAGTACGCATGTCTGAAGAAGAACGAGGTTTTAGACTTAAGGTTTAAGCTATACAATGAATGTCCGGACGAAGGGGAGACGGTGTATGGAGCTATTGATGATGACGAGGATGATTTTGATGAAGTGGAGGAAACAGGGACATCGGAGTGACTGATATGCTTACAACCAACAACAAAGATCTAAATGAAATCATGTTCCTTGAATAAGGGCGACAGGAAGTACTCATTCTTCCGACAACCGCTTCGTCTAGCGGGAACGGTGGAATACAGTGAATCACGAAGTGACATAAAATACGTTTTAAAACATACCAGACTGAATATTTACAGGTATGCAACATTTTCGATGCTTAGAGAAGCGCAGTACTTGAACTGTTAGCCTCGGCTTTGTAAAGAGCGGAGCCATTCGAAAGACTGATCTATGAGGGAGAAAATGCGGGATTTAACAAGGATTTGGACACTTAGAAACTACCAAAGCCGGCACCCGTTTTGTGGAGGGGACACAGGTGAAAGCAGCATTGACGTTACTGGAACTAAATGGACCATTCTGAAGATGGTGTAGACCTACAAGAGCCAAATGCACATGCTAACGACCACATTCGAATTGGACATGTATTGTTTTGTGGATGGAATATGACAAACTCGACTAAGTGTGTTAATGATGTGAATGTAGCTATTAATACAGATGTGAATACACATTTTCTGATCAAAACGAGTACGTTTTTCTGCTCAAAACGAACTATATTATAAGAAATATATATATATAAAGATATAACCTGACTACATAAATAATTAATTGTTATATACTATTTAAATATTGCTGTACATTTCTATTTTCAATTTATGATTTATTTTTCGATTATATTACAACGCGTAATAAATCGTTATAAAATATCATTATTTTGAATATTCATTGTTTATTTGAAAAGGATTTAATGGTTTGCAACTATACAAAGTAATATTATGCAGATATATGCCAACTGAGTAAGCATCATGCAGATACATGCCAAATGATAAGGCATCATGCACGCATCATGCAGATACATGCCAAATGATAAGGCATCATGCACATACATGCCAAATAATAAGACATCATGCACGCATCATGCAGATACATGCCAAATGATAAGACATCATGCACATACATGCCAAATGATAAGGCATCATGCAGATACATCCACATGATGAAGCATCATGCAGATGCATGCCAAATGATAAGGTATCATGCACGCATCATGCAGATACATGCCAAATGATAAGGCATCATGCACATACATGCCAAATAATAAGACATCATGCACGCATCATGCAGATACATGCCAAATGATAAGACATCATGCACATACATGCCAAATGTTAAAGCATCATGCACATACATGCCAAATGATAAGGCATCATGCACATACTTGCCAAATGATAAGACATCATGCAGATACATGCCAAATGATAAGACATCATGCACATACATGCCAAATGTTCAAGCATCATGCACATACATGCAAAATGTTAAGACATCATTTACATACATACCAAATAATAAGACATCATGCACATACATGCCAAATGTTAAGACATCATGCAGATGCATGCCAAATGATAAGGCATCATGCAGGTGCATGCCAAATGATAAGGCATCATGCAGATACATGACAAATAATAAGGCATCATGTAGATGCATGCCAAATGATAAGGCATTATGCAGATATATGCCAGTAGATAAGCCATAATAAGATATATGCCAGAAGATAAGCCATCATAAGATATACGCCAAATGATAAGGCATCATGCAGATACATGCAAAATGATAAGACATCTTGCAGATACATGCCAAATGTTACGGCATTATGCAGATGCATACCAAATGATAAGGCATCATGCAGATGCATGCCATATGTTACGGCATTATGCCGATGCATGCGAAATAATAAGGCATCATGCCAATGAATGCCAAATGATTAGGCATAATACAGATACATGCCAAATGATAAAACATCATGCAGATAAATGCCAATTGATAAGGCATTATGCAGATGCATGCCAAATGATTAGGCATCATGCAGATGCATGTCAAAGGATTAGGTATCATGCATATGCATGTCCAATACATGCCAAAAGATTAGGCATCATGCAGATAAATGCAAAATGATAAGGCATCATGCAGACTCATGCCAAATAATAATGCATCATGCACATACATGCCAAATGATTTAACATAATGAAGACTCATTTAGACTTTTTTACCTAATTAAAAGCAGGAATTTTGACATAATGGCTATTTATAACAAATATGACCATGAGATTGAGTCTGAGCAGAAAATTGCTCTTTTCTGGACAAAAAAGTTGTAAAAACGGTATATCTGTGAGAGAGCAGCTTTAAAGGGAGAATATAACATAAATTAAATACTCCAACACGAAATTAATGTCCTATTATTATTGACTTAAGCTAGTTACAGTGGCAAATGTTGATTGATTTGAAAATATTTATGTGAGAACGCATGTTCTACTTCTTTAGCAATCTAAATGCCGGTATGATTATTTTCTGAGTGAATAAATATAGTATCACTATGTTCAGGGTTGTTTTTAATTTTTTAACAATAATAACGAAAGACAAGTATCACTTTACACTTATTTAGTTGAAAAAATGTTGAGGTATTGTGATGGCTTGTTTCGTCATCAACCACGTGGTCGTTGAAACCATATAACGAATAATCCTAAGCGCACACTCGGCAAGTACCGGAGAATTACGACAATTCAGATCGGCGATCCTCGGTATTTTTCGAGACTACTGACATATGGCAAGTATAATTAGCAATTCATATTTTTATTATTGTATGTTATCACGGACGTATTACATTTTATCTGTTTATTTAGTCTGTGTTGGATCTTTCACGATATTCACAAGAAAGTCCACATGTTTGATGTGACAAAAATATATATAGTTTCCCCTTTTAAATCCCCCGCCACGGTGTGGGGAGGGGATAATAGGAAAGCACATCGTCCGTCCGTCCGTCAGTCTGTTTAGATATTTGATGATTTACCTTTTCAAAAATGGCACCTGGTTAAAAAGCCAAAAAGCTGTAGTTCTCTATGGTTGCTTTGAACACATTGTTTTCAATATTAAACAATGTTAAACTGCCCGTTTCTCAAAAATAAAAATGTTTGATAAATGTAGGACAGATGATTCAAGTGTATCAAACATCTTTAATTTTTGAAAGTAATACATTCGGAACATTTGAGTGCAAGGATCGTGAACTTGTACACACAATTTGAGACACATTCTTCGTGTAAATAAGTCCCCTTATATATCCATTGTTTTTTATTATTAAATATTTGGTCGACAATAAATGCCTTATTTAAAAAATGGTATATTATATAAGAAAATGTTTAACGAAAAAGAATATAACTGTTAATATTGTCTTAAGTTAAATATGTTACTGTATCTATAAAACATACCTAAAACGACTAACCTTAAGTGCATTCAATAGATACCTTAAGTGCATTCAATAGATACTTTGATTATATGTTTTATCTATTTTGATGTATATCTTTATTACATGTGGCATTGTTGCTTTTAAGATCGAATTAACGGACTGTTATACTTTAGCAGTTCCAAAGAGAAAAAAAGTCCACTTATCTTTCCACACTGTATGGAGAATTAGAAAAAAAATACCACTGATGTTTTTCTTGAAAAATATAGAACGATTCATGAAAAGCAAATGATTTATTAATCAATGATGGAAAACTCTATACGAATTGAATTATGTACATAAATCAATATTATTAAAGAGGCACAGATATAAGTTAATGTAAAAAATATATATTTAAGTTGAATGCGTTATTATTATTGAATCAACCTATAGTGTGCTCCTTTAAGATATTATTCTACGTTTATAATAATGCTAATGACCCTGCCTTTATGCATTTGAAATAAAATTATGAATTATTTTAGTAAATGACTGAAATGGAATTTTCGCCAATAATGAAACACTCATTAAGGAATACACAATAAAGTAAAGTAAATATTGAAAAGCTCGTCTCAAGTCGTTGAAGATGTCTGTAGAACGTGTCAAAGCCGAAAATCAAGCTGTTACCTGGTCGAACAACAATAATAATTAAGTCAATAGGACGCTCTATGACATAATTATTAGTAGACTGGTATTGATTATCGGCAATTAATGAATGGTCAGTAATATTGATAAGCTGTCAAATGTCTTAGCAAGTCGACGCGAGCAAATAATTAGAACCATTTGGATACTACAATACTGCGACATGTTTGTTTGATTTGAGATCGTTAATATTTTTGTATTTAAAGTAATCAACGTTTGCCCATGGTCATCATTCTAATATCTGTTACAGACAAGGAATCATTGATAAAAACTGTTGCTATAAATTACTTAATATTAAATGCTGGATTGAAGTCTGTTGTTATAGCACATGCTACAAGTATTTAGTGTACGAAGCCATTGAATTTGACAATTATATTCAGCTCCTTCAACGTTATATTTCGTAAAAGGAATACTATATTTCTGTGAGATACACGTATTTTTCGTCAGGGTGTTATCCTCGTGCACAGGAAGTCCTTACAACCGGAAGTGACGATGGGTATGGAAAAGTTCAGCATGTACGCTCAGTTGTATGAGAGTCAGAGACGGTTCCAACGCGCATGCGAGCAGATCACGCACCTGAACGGTAAACTCGAGGAACTCAACTCCCGGTACGACCGGGCCAGGGACGCCAGCGATAGGTTCTTCCGGTACAACCTGCGCATGCGCATACTCGTTGTCGAGGGAGTCGTGAAGAAATATTGCCAGTACGCATGTCTGAAGAAGAACGAGGTTTTAGACTTAAGGTTTAAGCTGTACAATGAGTGTCCGGACGAAGGGGAGACGGTGTATGGAGCTATTGATGATGACGAGGATGATTTGGATGAAGATGTGGAAACGGGGATATCGGAGTGACTTATATGCTTAAGACCAACAACAAAGATCTAAATCAAGTTCCTTGAATAAGGGCGACAGGAAGTACTCATACTTCCGACTCCCGCTTCGTCTAGCGGGAACGATGAAATACAGTGAATCACTTAGTGACATAAAAGACGTTTTGACACATACCAGACTGAGTATTTTTAAGTATGCAACATTTTCGATGCGTTTTGAAAGCGCAGCACATGAGCTGTCAGCATCCGCTTTGTAAAGAGCGGAGCCATTCGAAAGACTGATCTTTGACGGAGAAAATGCGGGATCTTGGAATTGGACACATGGAAACTACCAAAGACGGCACTCGTTTTGACGCGGGGACACAGGTGAAAGCAGGATTGACGTTGATGGAACACAGTGGGCCATTCTGAAGAGGGCGTAGACCTACAAAGGCCAAATGTTCATGCTCACGACCACATTCGAATTGGACATGTATTGTTTTGTGGATGGAATATGACATAAACTCGACATACAAGTCTGTTAATGATGTCAATGTCGTTTATAATACAGATGTGGATGTACATTTTCTGCTCAAAACGAGTACGTTTTTTTTCTGCTTAAAACGAACTCTAATGTTAGATGTATAAAAATATGATGATATTACCTGACGATATAGAATGAATATTAAAATAATATTTAATTATTGCTGTATATTTCTATTTTCAATTTGTAGATATTAGGATCATATTACAATGCGTAATGAATCGTAATAAAATATAATTATATTGAATATTCATTGTTTATTTGATATACAACATAGAAAGTGATGGAAATGAGGTTGAGGAGGACTTTATCGTTTTCAACTATACAAAGTGATATGATGCAGATACATGCCAACTGATAAGGCATCATGCAGATACATGCCAATTGATAAGGCATCATGCAGATACATGCCAAATGATAAGACATCATGCAGATACATGCCAAATGATAAGACTTCATGCAGATACATGCCTATTGATAAGACATCATGCAGATGAATGCCAAATGATAAGACATCATGCAGATACATGCCAAATGATAAGACTTCATGCAGATACATGCCAAATGATAAGGCATCATGCAGATGCATGCCAAATGCTAGGAGATCATGCAGATACATGCGAAATGATAAGGCATCTTGCAGATGAATGCAAAATGATAAGGCATCATGCAGATACATGCCAAATGATAAGGCACCATGCAGATGAATGCCAAATGATAAGGCATCATGCAGATACATGCCAAATGATAAGGCATCATGCATGTACATGCCAAATGATAAGGCATCATGCAGATGAATGCCCAATGATAAGGCATCATGCAGATACATGCCAAATGATAAGACATCATGAAGGTACATACCAAATGATAAGGCATCATGCAGATGCATGCCTAATGATAAGGCATCATGCAGATACATGTCAAATGATAAGGCATCATGCAGATACATGCCAAATGATAAGGCATCATGCAGGTACTAGACAAATGATTAGGAACAAATGATTCAACATAATGCAGGCACAATACACATGACTAGACACAAATGATTAAACATAATGCTGGTTCATTACAAATAATTAGGCACAAATGATTAAGCATATTGAAGTTGCATGCCAAATGATTGGCATCATGCCTGTTTATAACAAATAATGTAGGATCAAGCAGGATGACAAATGACTTGGGTCATGCAGGGTTGTGACAAATGATGTCGGAGTATGCAGGATGACAAATTATTTGGCATCGTGCATACCCATGAGAAATGTGTTAACATCATGCAGGATCATGCCGAACGTTTAAGCACCAAGCAGGTTCAGGACAAATTCATTAGCATCATGCAAGTTTATGACAAATATAGTTCAAATCCAGGGCAAGTGCTCACGTTCATGTACCAGTTTTACTTTGCTAGTTTACACAAGCAAAATGCATCTTAAAGGTGAAGGGAAAGTTGAAAGGTACTTCAGTAAAGCACAATATAATAGAAGTAAAAGTGGGATAAGTTTGTAATAAACTTGAAACTGATAAGATACCATATTTAGGAACATAACCATGATGGATTCCCTTGTGACAATTGAGTCAGATTTGAAACATTGTTATTTGTTTATGAGCGGATAAACGAGTAATTTATAAGTAAATGTCCATAATAATCAGCTTCGCCACTCGTGAAAGTTTGTTTTTCTATGATTCTCGTGAAATAAAATACGATCTTACACTGAAGTTTTCTGTTTCTTTTATGCATATTTTCCAGGTTTTTTTAGAATCTTAATTTATTTTTTAAATTACCCCCTTTTTTGAAAAGGGTGCTTTTTACGTTGCTACCCGTGGGGCGCCCCTCATGCAAAATTATAGCTGTCAATTTTCTATTTCCGGTTTGTTAAAAAAGTTCTAGCTCTGGTATTCTTATTTTATAGTTTATTATTCGCTCTTTGTTTAGTACAAAGATTTTATGAACGGTTATCAATGAAGTTTTATAAGTGCATACATGTTCCAAAAAATACCGAAAACACTTTTATTTTAAGTGTGGCATGAATACATAACCAAATTACTACGCCGCCATTTATTGAACGAAAATTTGAAAGGTCGAGTGTGTAAGCAAAACAATTGCGGATAATCATTGAATATAAAACATTTTTCTTAGTATAAGAGTGTGTTTCATGATACATTGAGATGCAGTCATCTTACTGTCAGGGACCAGTCTGTTTTGCTTGAAGACAGGTCGATTACCCCGTAATGATGAGGACCACGCTAGTTTGTTGACAAATTTTGAGGCGTGGTTGGGATAAAATAATCAGTAAATCTGTAAATTGTTGTGTGAATTTTCCGGGAAGTTTGTATTACGTATTACAACAACAAACAGTTCAAAATACATTTGAACGATGATTAAGCATTCTACTGTGTCCGAACAGTTGTTTTCGAATGTAATTTGTTTGGTATGAAAGCAAACGTTCGAACATTTAGCTTCAACATCAAGAAAACGTTTTAAAAAACGGGATAACCATTTTTCTAATGAACTGTATGTTGTTAATTTCCAAATATTTGCAAACATTTTCTGTTTCAAAGGGAAGTGTTCTGCTTTGATCAAGGGGAAGTTACGACAAAGGATTTTAGAAGCAGTTTTGAAAGCCGATATTTTCACTCCTTATTTTGTAAATATATCAGATTGATATTTTAACTGTTGTTATTTCACTGGTAAAACTCCATATTTCATCGATGAGCATAAAAGAAAAAGGTATTTTATTCATACATGTATTAAAGTGAATATAATATAATTTATAGTATCATTGTGTTCAGGTTGTTTTTACTTTTAAAACCAACACTGGTAAGTTTCGTTATCCTATATATGTAGCGTGTCTGTGTTTTAAAGAAAAATGTCGAAGCATTGTGATGGCTTTGGTTTTGTCGTCAACCGGTTGTGCAGACAAATGCTTTATTTGTTATTGTGTCAGCATGCCATGCACAACTTTATTGAACATGTTTTAAAGTGTTTCTTTATGATTTGTTAAATTTATTGTTGTCATTTTCTTATGAAGTGTTTTCTCGGCAATAATGTGACGTAATATGCCAGACTATTTCCATTTGTTTTATGAAATTAAGTATTGCTTAACAATTCTGGAAAAAAAATAAACCGTCGGTGAAATGAATTGAGGGATTGATGATATGAACACACTTAGGCTAGTAAAAGTGCGCGTGGAGTCCTACGTCCATACCCCGATAATGACATTAATTCCTGTAATATTGAAAATTTAACTATACAGTATAACAGGAATCCATTTTGGTTATTATCATTAGTTAGTGTCTTATAAGTTTTTAGGTTGGTTTTCAAATTACATGGTGGACTTTAACTAGTTTTATATTAATGCGAAACCATGCCAACCTAAAATAAGGAAAAATCAATTTATTAATGGACAACGCGCTGCACTTTACTTTAAAGGCTATAAAGTAATTATCTAATCACTCTCAAATGAGTGTATCACTCCGACCCCAGAGGAGGAAAGCAGGTGGCCTCGACACCTGAGACGAGATGTTAAAAGCCGATCCGCCATGCCGCTTGCCCGCGTGTGGAACTGACCGGCGTCGTTAGCACCTTTCAACCCTAACATACGCCTGCTTTTCAATATATTGACTCGTTATCAGAAAATCATGCATTCGTTACATATTAATATTAATATCGAAAATCCATATTGCCAGCAAAGATTTCGTCCTGGAAGCATTCGTGAATCGCTTTAACCTCTAGGATGACCTGAACAACCACGAGCTGTTCGCTCAACGGAAGAAGCGCGTGATTATGCGGCTGCGCTCGGCGCTCTACGGAGAAGCCAATCCTGAAGTAGACGACAACGATAAAGCGACACCGATAGCGATGACGATGAAGGCGAAATCGATAGCGATAATTCCAGTGACCACGATGAAAGCGACAGCGAAGTAGAAGAGAGCGAGAATACTGACTTATAAATGCCAAGTCGGAAATTCTACAAGACATGCAAATGGCTCTTCTAAGAGCCAAGGACATCTACGAAAGGAAGTATTACAAATTGTCAACAACCCAACAATTTTTCCAAAAATATTCGAAAATAATCCCTGAAAAATCAATCAAACAACCGCGGTAATTATACTTTGCATTGATCAACATCTCTTATAACTCAAATATAAGCCCCAGGTCCCAAAAGGGGCATCATTTCATGTCTACATTGAAGTTTTTTGACCGCTAATTACGCATATGTTACATTTAATTTTCCTTACCCGAACCCAATAAATTCACCAAATAAATAGTACTCTATCTGATCAATTCTAAATCGTTCTTCAATGTACGTCAACCACTGGCTTTTGGCGTAATTTAAGACTTTATATTCTGAACGTTCTGACCAATTCTAAATTGAAACAAAAGCAAAAATACGTTCTTTCTGCGTTTGCACTTATAAAATGATAGACAAAAACAAACAAAAATGTTGCGTTTCTAGTTTTGAGAAAGTTGTTCTGTAATTTCACAAAATAACACAAATGAAGAACTGATGGTTATTATTCAAAACGTTAAAAATGCAAGGATGTACTTTCTTTCATGCTTTTCGATGAAATATATGGTTTCACCAGTGAAATAACAACAGTGAAAATATGATATTTTCACTGCCAAATAAGGAGTTAAAAAATCAACTTTCATCATTTGTCACAACCCTGCATGACCCAAATCATTTGCCATTCTGCTTGATCCTACATTATTCGTTATAAACCTACATGATGTCAAATAATTTGTCATGCAACTTCATTATGCTTAATCACTTGTGCCTAATTATTTGTAATGAACCAGCATTATGTTTAATCATTAGTGTTTAGTCATGTGTATTGTACCTGCATTATGTTGAATCATTTGTTCCTAATCATTTGTCTAGTACCTGCATGATGCCTTATCATTTGGCATGTATCTGCATGATGCCTTATCATTTGGCATGTATCTGCATGATGCCTTACCATTTGGTATGTACCTTCATGATGTCTTATCATTTGATATGTACCTTCGTGATGTCTTATCATTTGTCTAGTACCTTCGTGATGTCTTATCATTTGGCATGTATCTGCATGATGCCTTATCATTAGGCATGCATCTGCATGCTGCCTTATCATTTGGTATGTACCTTCATGATGTCTTATCATTTGTCTAGTACCTTCGTGATGTCTTATCATTTGGCATGTATCTGCATGGTGCCTTATCATAAGGCATGCATCTGCATGGTGCCTTATCATTTGGTATGTACCTTCATGATGTCTTATCATTTGGCATGTATTTGCATGATTCCTTATCATTTGGCATGTATCTCCATGATGCCTTATCATTTGGCATGCATCTGCATGATGTCTTTTCATTTGGCTTATATCTGCATGATGTCTTATCATTTCGCATATATCTGCATGATGTCTTATTATTTGGCATGCATCTGCATGATGCCTTATCATTTGGCATTTATCTGCATGATGTCCTATCATTTGGCATGTATCTGCATGCTGTCTTATCATTTGGCATGCATCTGCATGATACCTTATCATTTGGCATTCATATGCATTATTTCTTATCATAAGGCATGCATCTGCATGATGTCTTATCATAAGGCATGCATCTGCATGACGCCTTATCATTTGGCATGTACCTGCATGATGCCTTATCATTTGGCAAGTACCTGCATGAGGCCTTATCATTTGGCATGTACCTGCATAATGTTTTATTAGTTGGCATGGATCCCAGCATTGATCAAGCAGGATGACAAATGACTTGGGTCATGCAGGGTTGTGACAAATGATGTCGGAGTATGCAGGATGACAAATGATTTGGCATCGTGCATACCCATGAGAAATTTGTTAACATCATGCAGGATCATGCCGAACGTTTAAGCACCAAGCAGGTTCATTCATTAGCATCATGCAAGTTTATGACAAATATAGTTCAAATCCAGGGCAGAGCTCACGTTCATGTACCAGTTTTACTTTGCTAGTTTACACAAGCAAAATGCATCTTAAAGGTGAAGGGAAAGTTGAAAGGTACTTCATTAAAGCACAATATAATAGAAGTAAAAGTGGGATAAGTTTGAAATTAACTTGTAATTGATAAGATACCATGTTTAGGAACATAACCATTATGGATTCCCTTGTGACAATTGAGTCAGATTTGAAACATTGTTATTTGTTTATGAGCGGATAAACGAGTAATTTATAAGTAAATGTCCATAATAATCAGCTTCGCCACTCGTGAAAGTTTGTTTTTCTATGATTCTCGTGAAATAAAATACGATCTTACACTGAAGTTTTCTGTTTCTTTTATGCATATTTTCCGAGTGTTTTAGAATCTTAATTCATTTTCTAAATTACCCCCTTTTTGAAAAGGGTGTTTTTTTACGTTGCAACCCGTGGGGCGCCCCTCATGCAAAATTATAGCTTTCAATTTTCTATTTCCGGTTTGTTAAAAAAGTTCTAGCTCTGGTATTCTTATTTTATAGTTTATTATTCGCTCTTTGTTTAGTACAAAGATTTTATGAACGGTTATCAATGAAGTTTTATAAGTGCATACATGTTCCAAAAAATACCGAAAACACTTTTATTTTAAGTGTGGCATGAATACATAACCAAATTACTACGCCGCCATTTATTGAACGAAAATTTGAAAGGTCGAGTGTGTAAGCAAAACAATTGCGGATAATCATTGGATATAAAACATTTTCTTAGTATAAGAGTGTGTTTCATGATACATGGAGATGCAGTCATCTTACTGTCAGTGACCAATCTGTTTTGCTTGAAGACAGGTCGATTACCACGTAATGATGAGGACCACGCTAGTTTGTTGACAAATTTTGAGGCGTGGTTGGGGTAAAAAAAATCAGTAAATCTGTAAATTGTTGTGTGAATTTTCCGGGAAGTTTGTATTACGTATTACAACAACAAACAGTTCAAAATACATTTGAACGATGATTAAGCATTCTACTGTGTCCGAACAGTTGTTTTCGAATGTAATTTGTTTGGTATGAAAGCAAACGTTCGAACATTTAGCTTCAACATCAAGAAAACGTTTTAAAAAACGGGATAACCATTTTTCTAATGAACTGTAAGTTGTTAATTTCCAAATATTTGCAAACATTTTCTGTTTCAAAGGGAAGTGTTCTGCTTTGATCAAGGGGAAGTTACGACAAAGGATTTTAGAAGCAGTTTTGAAAGCCGATATTTTCACTCCTTATTTTGTAAATATATCAGATTGATATTTTAACTGTTGTTATTTCACTGGTAAAACTCCATATTTCATCGAAAAGCATAAAAGAAAAAGGTATTTTATTCATACATGTATTAAAGATAAACGAAATAACCTTCATGTATTGAAAAGGGTAGTCATACGAAAGAAATAAGAAAACCAACTTTTATTAATTTTATTTATGCGGAACCATTCAAAATCATAAAAAAATGAAACCATTTTCTACTTATTTTCCAATAAACAAACCGGTATGATTTTCTTCGGAGTGAATATAATATAATTTATAGTATCATTGTGTTCAGGTTGTTTTTACTTTTAAAACCAACACTGGTAAGTTTCGTTATCCTATATATGTAGCGTGTCTGTGTTTTATAGAAAAATGTCGAAGCATTGTGATGGCTTTGGTTTTGTCGTCAACCGGTTGTGCAGACAAATTCTTTATTTGTTATTGTGTCAGCATGCCATGCACAACTTTATTGAACATGTTTTAAAGTGTTTCTTTATGATTTGTTAAATTTATTGTTGTCGTTTGCTTATGAAGTGTTTTCTCGGCAATAATGTGACGTAATATGCCAGACTATTTCCATTTGTTTTATGAAATTAAGTATTGCTTAACAATTCTGGAAAAAAATAAACCGTCGGTGAAATGAATTGAGGGATTGATGATATGAACACACTTAGGCTAGTAAAAGTGCGCGTGGAGTCCTACGTTCATACCCCGATAGTGACATTAATTCCTGTAATATTGAAAATTTAACTATACAGTATAACAGGAATCCTTTTTGATTATTATCATTAGTTAGTGTCTTATAAGTTTTTAGGTTGGTTTTCAAATTACTTGGTGCACTTTAACTAGTTTTATATTAATGCGAAACCATGCCAACCTAAAATAAGGAAAAATCAATATATTAATGGACAACGCGCTGCACTTACTTTAAAGGCTATAAAGTAATTATCTAATCACTCTCAAATGAGTGTATCACTCCGACCCCAGAGGAGGAGACCAGGTGGCCTCGACACCTGAGACGAGATGTGAAAAGCCGATCCGCCATGCCGCTTGCCCGCGTGTGGAACTGACCGGCGTCGTTAGCACCTTTCAACCCTAACATACGCCTGCTATTCAATATATTGACTCGTTATCAGAAAATCATGCATTCGTTACAGAACAGAACAGAAATTTTATTCGACTTAAGCATAAAAAGCTCATCGTCACAACAATATGTATAGAAACAATGCATGGCATGTGACAAATATAACATAAGTTCTATTAATAAATCAATCATAAGTTTGATATAGATATTGTGAGAGTGTGTATAACAATAACAAGAATGTCATCGATATTAAGGTATAATATGAAAAGGTAATGATTTCGGTGTTATAAAAATCTATATGAATTTCTCTCTATATATAAATACTTCTCAACGTTGATTAATACAGCCGCAAGGTTCAAGCTGCGTGATACATACAACTTTGTGGCTACTGTTTAAGGATATGAATATTACAAAAAAGACAACAAAACCAACAACAACAACAATAACAACAAAAGGAAAAACACGCACTCAAAAGAGAAAAGAATATGTACATCTCGTATGTCCTAAGGATCTACAGATTTATGTTCAAACAATACCGTTTATGATACAATCAAAATACCAAAGAAACATTTATACTATATTAAGGAATCACGTAATTTGAAGGACTTATCACAGTAAAGCGCTAACTTCCTTAGGGTGGTTTGGTTGTTACTTTGCATTAAAACAATATATTTCATCAAACTCGTATGAGTGTAAAAATACTTCGGAATATATTGACGTCTAACGTCCGCATATACTGGACATTTGAGGACGAAATGAAATTCGTCCTCAATATCATTTACATTACAGAGTGAACATTTTCTTTCATTCCTAGGAACCTTATTGTGTCGACCTATTTCTATAATTAGTTTATGGGATGAAAGTCGTAATTTAGATAAAATACTTCTATACTTTGTATTTTCAACAAGACTTGAGATATGAAGATTGTTCAAAATTTGTCTTAATTTCTTTAAACACATCTAGAGACGGAGACAAGTCTAACCCAGACCTCCAATTGCTGATATAAATATCTCTGAGTCTACTTTTTAGTACGGGAACAAATACATCCATTTTTACCGACTCAGGGTATAACCATATTTCATAAAGACCGGATGATTGGAGAATTTCCTTAATCTTTGATGCCCAGTTCGTAGACGAATGATTTTCAACACTATACATTTGATCCTGTAATATAACATTTAAAATGCAATTATCTCGCTTGACTATATGAAGTTTTAAGAAATATTTAACCATTCTTACATGTCTTTCGATATATAATGGGAACCTGCCCAACTCTCCGTACAAAGCCACCGTATTGGTTGACTGTTTCACATTTAATACCCATTTACAAAACTTTTTGTGGACTCTTTCTACCACGTCCGAATTTATATAACCCCAGACTTCAGAACCATAGTTAAGGACTGATAATACGTATGCATCAAACAGATTAAACATTATATCTATTGGCACTTTAATATTACGGACTAGCGCCATCAAAGAGTGAAGTGATCTCAACCCCTTTCCAGCTAAAGTTTTTGTAGCTTGCATAAATGCACCGCCACTACTAAATACAATTCCTAAATAATTAAACGAGCTAACAATTTCCACTTCCTTATTGTCATAAAACCATTTATCATTAATACCTAGTTTTCCACCCTTTCTGAACACCATTACCTTAGTCTTATCTATATTAACAGTGAGGTTCCATTTGCGACAGTATGAATGTAAACTATTTAGAGAATTCTGCAATCATGCCTTAGTTTCTGATACAATAACCGCATCGTCGGCAAAAAGCAGCAAATAAATTGAAATATGGTCAATGTTAATTCCGACGTCAAGGTTTTCTTGTAAATGCATTTCAATATCATTAAGAAAGAGAGAAAAAAATATCGGCGAGGTTATCTCTCCTTGAAACAGGCCAATGTCACTATTAAAAAAATCTGATAATGTTCCCAAGTGTTTTACACATAGTTTCACTTCATTATACATTGATCTTACTAGGGACAAAACTTTACCATCAATTCCCAACTTAATAAATTTATACCAGAGTCTGTTTCTATCAATGCAATCGTAAGCTTTTTTATAATCAATAAAACAACAGTAAAGCTTTTTTTTCTTTCAAACTGCTTTTGAATCAATGAATGCAAAATAAAAACAGGATCCACAGTACTGTACTTATTTTTAAACCCAAATTGTGCATCTGTTAATATACTATTTTCCTCCGCCCACGCTTTTAATCTTTCATTCAATATAACAGTGAATAATTTTGAAAAACAGCTAGTAAGAGTTATCCCCCTATGATTATTTGGATCTGATTGATCACCCTTTTTATGAATTGGGATAATAACACCAGATGCCCAAGCGCTTGGAAATGACTTCATGTCCAATATATGGTTAAAAAAAGAATTCAATGGCCCAATGATTAGTGGGACTGATACCTTAAAATACTCGTATAACACATTGTCAATAGAAGCAGCCTTATTTGAGCCTAGTTTCCCAATTGCTTTTTTAATTTCATCATTTGTGATAGGTGCATCCAACGAATCAAATGTAACATTTTGTTCTACCTCCGCATCGAACTGGCCAACAAAATCATCATAGTCATCATTATCACGAGATTCAACACCTGACATGAGGTTACTAAAAAATGTTCGAAATTCCTCGTTAGTGATATTATCGGACCCATTTACCATCTTCGATGGTTTAAATATTCTCCAAAATTCTCTTGGGGTCTTTCGTCTGAGATCATTCATTTTACGACAACGTGCATAATTGAATACATATACATATTAATATTAATATCGAAAATCCATATTGCCAGCAAAGATTTCGTCCTGGAAGCATTCGTGAATCGCTTTAACCTCTAGGATGACCTGAACAACCACGAGCTGTTCGCTCAACGGAAGAAGCGCGTGATTATGCGGCTGCGCTCGGCGCTCTAGGGAGAAGCCTATCCTGAAGCAGACGACACCGATAGCGATGACGATGAAGGCGACATCGATAGCGATAATTCCAGTGACCACGATGAAAGCGACAACGAAGTAGACGAGAGCGAGAATACTGACTTATAAATGCCAAGTCGGAAATTCTACAAGACATGCAAATGGCTCTTCTAAGAGCCAATGACATCTACGAAAGGAAGTATTACAAATTGTCAACAACCCAACAAATTTTCCAAAAATATTCGAAAATAATCCCTGAAAAATCAATCAAACAACCGCGGTAATTATACTTTGCATTGATCAACATCTCTTATAACTCAAATATAAGCCCCAGGTCCCAAAAGGGGCATCATTTCATGTCTACATTGAAGTTTTTTGACCGCTAATTACGCATATGTTACATTTAATTTTCCTTACCCGAACCCAATAAATTCACCAAATAAATAGTACTCTATCTGATCAATTCTAAATCGTTCTTCAATGTACGTCAACCACTGGCTTTTGGCGTAATTTAAGACTTTATATTCTGAACGTTCTGACCAATTCTAAATTGAAACAAAAGCAAAAATACTTTCTTTCTGTGTTTGCACTTATAAAATGATAGACAAAAACAAACAAAAATGTTGCGTTTCTAGTTTTGAGAAAGTTGTTCTGAAATTTCACAAAATAACACAAATGAAGAACTGATGGTTATTATTCAAAACGTTAAAAATGCAAGGATGTACTTTCTTTCATGCTTTTCGATGAAATATATGGTTTCACCAGTGAAATAACAACAGTGAAAATATGATATTTTCACTGCCAAATAAGGAGTTAAAAAATCAACTTTCATCATTTGTCACAACCCTGCATGACCCAAATCATTTGCCATTCTGCTTGATCCTACATTATTCGTTATAAACATACATGATGTCAAATAATTAATCATGTAACTTCATTATGCTTAATCACTTGTGCCTAATTATTTGTAATGAACCAGCATTATGTTTAATCATTAGTGTTTAGTCATGTGTATTGTACCTGCATTATGTTGAATCATTTGTTCCTAATCATTTGTCTAGTACCTGCATGATGCCTTATCATTTGGCATGTATCTGCATGATGCCTTATCATTTGGCATGTATCTGCATGATGCCTTACCATTTGGTATGTACCTTCATGATGTCTTATCATTTGATATGTACCTTCGTGATGTCTTATCATTTGTCTAGTACCTTCGTGATGTCTTATCATTTGGCATGTATCTGCATGATGCCTTATCATTAGGCATGCATCTGCATGGTGCCTTATCATTTGGTATGTACTTGCATGATGTCTTATCATTTGTCTAGTACCTTCGTGATGTCTTATCATTTGGCATGTATCTGCATGGTGCCTTATCATAAGGCATGCATCTGCATGGTGCCTTATCATTTGGTATGTACCTTCATGATGTCTTATCATTTGGCATGTATTTGCATGATGCCTTATCATTTGGCATGTATCTCCATGATGCCTTATCATTTGGCATGCATCTGCATGATGCCTTATCATTTGGCTTATATCTGCATGATGTCTTATCATTTCGCATATATCTGCATGATGTCTTATTATTTGGCATGCATCTGCATGATGCCTTATCATTTGGCATTTATCTGCATGATGTCGTATCATTTGGCATGTATCTGCATGCTGTCTTATCATTTGGCATGCATCTGCATGATACCTTATCATTTGGCATTCATATGCATTATTTCTTATCATAAGGCATGCATCTGCATGATGTCTTATCATAAGGCATGCATCTGCATGACGCCTTATCATTTGGCATGTACCTGCATGGTGCCTTATCATTTGGCAAGTACCTGCATGAGGCCTTATCATTTGGCATGTACCTGCATGATGTTTTATTAGTTGGCATGTAGTTGAAAACAATTAAATCCTCCTCAACCTCATTACTGTCACTTTCTATGTTGTATATTAAATAAACAATGAATATTCAAAATAATGATTTTTATTACGATTTATTACTCATTGTAATATAATCCTAGTATCTACAAATTGAAAATAGAGATGTACAGCAATATCAAAATATTATTTTACAATTAATTATCTATATAGTCAGGTAATATCATCATATATATCTAACAAGTTCGTTTTGAGCAGAAAATATGTACTCGTTTTAACCAGAAAATGTACATCCACATCTGTATTAATAGCTACATTCACATCATTAACACACTTGTATGTCGAGTTTATGTCAAGTTCCATCCACAAAGCAATACATGTCCAATTCGAATGTGGTCGTTAGTATGATAATTTGGCCTTTGTATGTCTACTCCATCGTCAGAATGGGCCATTTAGTTCCATCAACGTCAATGCTGCTTTCACCTGTGTCCCCTCGACAAAACAAGTGTCGGTTTTGGTAGTTTCCAATTGCCCAATTCCTGGTAAGATCCCGCATTATCTCCATCATAGATCAGTCTTTAAAATGGCTCCGCTCTGTACAAAGTGGAGGCTGACAGTTCAAGCGATGCGCTTCTTTAACGCATCGAAAACATTGCATTCCTGTAAATACCCAATCTGGTATGTGTCAAAACGTATTTTATGTCACATAGTGATTCACTGCATTCCATCGTTCCCGCTAGACGAAGCGGGTGTCGGAAGTATGAGTACTTCCTGTCGCCCTTATTCAAGGAACATGATTTGATTTAGATCTTTGTTGTTGGTCTTAAGCATATCAGTCACTCCGATATCCCCGTTTCCACATCTTCATCCAAATCATCCTCGTCAATAGCTCCATACACCGTCTCCCCTTCGTCCGGACACTCATTGTACAGCTTAAACCTTAAGTCTAAAACCTCGTTCTTCTTCAGACATGCGTACTGGCAATATTTCTTCACGATTCCCTCAACAACAAGTATGCGCATGCGCAGGTTGTACCGGAAGAACCTATCGCTGGCGTCCCTGGCCCGGTCGTACCGAGTGTTGAGCTCCTCGAGTTTACCGTTCAGGTGCGTGATCTGCTCGCATGCACGTTGGAATCGTCTCTGACTCTCATACAACTGAGCGTACATACTGAACTTTTCCATACCCATCGTCACTTCCAGTTGTAAGGACTTTCTGTGCACAAGGAAAACTCCCTGACGAAAAATACGTGTATCTCACAGAATGATAGTATTCCTTTTGCGAAATAGAACGTTGAAGGTGCTGAATATAATTGTCAGCTTCAATGGCTTCGTCCACTAAATACTTGTAGCATGTGCTATAACAACAGACTTGAATCCAGCATTTAATATCAAGTAATATTTATAGCAACAGTTTTTACCAATGAATCCTTGTCTGTAACAGATATTAGAATGATGACCGTGGGATAAGTTGATTACTTTAAATACAACAATCTCAAAACCAAACAAACATGTCGCAGTATTGTAGTATCCAAGAGGTTCTAATTATTCGCTCGCGTCGACTTGCTTACACATTTGACAGCTTATCAATATCACTGACCATTCATTAATTGCCGATAATCAATACCAGTCTACTACTAAGTATGTCATAGAGCGTCCTATTTACTAAATTATTATTGTTGTCCGACCAGGTAACAGCTTGATTTTCGGCTTTGACGCGTTCTTCAAACATCTGTAACGACTTGAGACGAGCTTGTCAATATTTTCTAGACTTTATTGTGTTTTCCTTCATATGCGTGTTTCATTATTAAAAATCTTTTATTTCCGTTTCGGTCATTTACTAATATAATTCATAATTTATTTCAAATGCATAAAGGTTAGGGTCATTATATATATTGTATCAACTTATATATGTGCCTCTCCAATATTATTTACTTAAGTACATAATTCAATTTGTATAGAGAGTTTTCCCTTATTAATTACAAAATTATCTTTTTTTATGAATTATTCTGTTTTTGTCTAAAAACAATCAGTGGTATATTTTTCTAATTCTCCACCCAGTCCGTTTATTAGATCATAAAAGCAACGATGTCATATATTATATATATATATATATATATATATTTGAATATAATAAAAAATCTATTGAATGCAATTAAGGTTTTTATTAAGTAATTCAAAAATCGATAATTGTCATTTTTTTGTTCGTAGGTATGTTTGTAAAGCAATTAGATCGTAATATAAATAATTTAATATAGTTATGGGCTTCATTCTCCGGTCACATATGAAGTATGTTTTATAAATACAGTAACATAATACTTTGACTAAAGACAATATTAATACAGTTGTATTCTTTTTGGTGTATCTTATATCCTAATACAATATATTTGATTTCATTAAACATTTTATTTATATCTCATTTATCGTTGACCTAAAATTGGATAATGAAGAACAATGGATAAGTTTTTGTACAAGTTCACGATCCTTGCACTCAAATGTTCCAAATGTATTACATGTACTATCAAAAAATAAAGCTGTTTGATACCCTTGTATCATCTGTGCTGCACACAAACAGTTTTAATTTTTTTAGAAACAGGCTATTCAACCTTGTTTAAGATCGATAGCAATTTGTTCAATCCAAAGGATCATTTTGACCTACAGCTTTTTGGCTTCTTAACCAGCAATCATTTTTGAAGATGTATATCCTCAAATATTTAAACGAATCAGCTACCACAAGATTTCTGCCATATAAATAGAAACCCTTCAATGTGTTGTGCCTTTTTTCAAAACTCATTACCTTTGTTTAAGACGAATTAACTTTTGATATTGCTAATCTTATTTTATATCATTCTGTAAAGATGATGCAAATAGCTGGAGCCATAGAAGAAGATATTGTATATATATATATATATATATTAGCATCAATATTATCTATTCAGTCTTTCACGAACATCATAAATGACAACGGGGAATTGGGGCCCCCTTGTTTCAGGCCTATCTGCGAGTCCAAGAAAAGAAGTATTGTACTAGTCGCTCACATGACCGTTTAGACGAATACAATAAATACGCAATCTATAACAGAAGTGAAAGTGCGATTAATTTAAAACTTTTAAGACACCATTTGTGACAATCGAGTCAGATTTGTAACATTGTAGTTGAAATATTGTACTATTTTTTGGTAAATTTATTTTGTTCGGGTTAGAAAAATAAAATGAATCAAATGCATAATCAGCGGTAAGAATTCTTAATCAATGTAAACATGAAATGATGTCCCTTGTGGGAGCTGGGGCTGTTTTCTAAATATCAACAGTTATTAGAGGTAGTGCTAGAGCATAGTATTATAACAGCCAGGTAATTTGTTCAGGGGAATACTTTTGGTTAATGTATTGGGTTCTGGTTGATTTTTTTGACAATTTGAAAAATTTTCTTTCGTAGATATCCTTGGCTCTTAAAAGAGCCATTTGTTTTGTCTTTGAGAATCTCCGGCTTGGCATTTAAAAGTCTGCATTCTCGCTCTCATCTGCCTCGCCATCGCTTTCATCATGGTTACTGGAGTCATCGCTATCGATGTTGCCTTCATTGTGGTCACTTGATTCATCGCTATCGTTGTCGCTTTCATCGCTGTCGTACGCCTCAGGATTGGCTTCACCGTAGAGCGCTGAACGCAGCCGCATTATCACGCGTTTCTTCCGCTGAGCGAACCGGATGTACATCTCCAAAACCCCTTGGACAATAGACATGCGATATTTCAGCATGTGAGAATGGCTGATCACGTCGCAATCTTTCACGATGACGTAACGTTTCACAAGATCCTTCAGACGCTTGTTGAGAATCTCGATCTGGCGACAGGCTCGTAGAAGCTTCTGCTCGTGGTTGTATAGGTCATCGTGGAGGTTAAAGCGATTGAAGAATGCCATGACGAATGCTAGTAATAGCCGATGATATGGAATTTCGATATCAATATGAATTCTGCAACGAATGCAATGTAATAACTTTCCGATTACGAGCTGATATATTTACAAACAGGCGCGTGTTTGGCGAAAGGGTGTTATCGGGGCGCCTCAATTCCACACGTGGACAAGCGGCATGCCGTTGTCAGCTATTCACACCTCGCCCAAGGTGTCACGGCCACCTGTTCTCCCCGCTGGGGTCGGAGTGATACACATCATTGGAGGGTGATGCGATGATTAACTGATAGCGTTTTTATTAATTACAGTGCGTTGTTCATTGATATATTGATTTTCCCTTTATTGTGGGTTTGCATTATTTCGCTTTTATATAATAGTACAAGTTTACAAGTTTTTTATTGACAAATCGGCATCTTGCCTTTGGCCATTTACGCATTGCATAAATATCGATATGACCAAGACACAAACGTACATGAACAGATACGATATAAAATGCATATGAAAATATATATATATATATATATATATATATATATATATATATATATATATATATATATATATATATATATTGACAATTGAAATAATCAATATACTAAGTAATTAACGAGTTATACAAACTATATCATTATTAATTATTGTCATTTCTATCATTTTCATAATAACTATAATAATCAATATTATTGACATTACCATTATTATTATTTAAGAAAAATTAAGAAGCAGCCAAAATTTGTTTTTGTTTTTCCTCTAAAAAAATGATTTATAATAGTAGTACACGTGCACTAAGTTTGAACTAACTTGTTGACGGTGTTTGTGGGCATAATGCATCGATGAAGTTCGATCGTGACGTGAATCGCCTCAATAACTCCAGAGTTATGCTCCTTTTACCTTTATAAATGGTATGTCTTTTACAGGCATTTACTTTCCAATATTCTATCCATTGAGGATGCAACTTCGTGACAGTGTTTGTGGACATAGTGCCTCGGTCAAGTTCGTTCTCGGTTGGAATAACATCAGTAACACCCAGAGTTACGCCCACATGGTTTACTTATTATTGTTAAGGGTTTGGAGTAGTTAAATTTTAATCATATTTGGCCAATTATATTCAGACTCAACTGTATTTTGTGAACAAAGTTTACATTTTCTATTTTCTCTACTACTACTACTATTATATATAAGTAGGAATGTGCGTCAATAATTTGAACAACAACATAACTAAAGAAGAAGTCCAAACTTCGAAATTTTAAAATGCAATACCCTGCCGACGTTTGTTTTTTTTATTATTCTAAAACTAACGTATATGTATGCTGTTAAACATATCCCTCATGCATTCGTAATTAAATATAAAACTATGTTAAATGACTGAGCAGTAAATATTTTTTTCACAGATTGTAAAAGAACACGATAAAAATTCAAACAAGCAAATAAATGAATACACATTAAAATGAATAAATACGACTTATAATTTAAGTCAAGTTTCAGTGAACTGGCTCATCTCAAGTTCTTACATATCTCAGAAGAACGCGTCAAAGCCGAAAATCAAGCTGTTACCTGGTCGAACAACAATAATAATTAAGTCAATAGGACGCTTAATGACATAATTATTTGTATACTGTTATTGGTTATTGGCAATTAATGAAAGGACAGGAATAGTGATAAGCTGTCAAATGTCTTAGCGAGTCCGTGGAAGCGAATAATTAGAACTTCTTGCATGAAATTTATAATGCCACGACATGTTTGTTTGGTTTTGAGATCGTTAATGTTGTTGTATTTAAAGTAATCAAATTCTGGCTATGTTTATCATTCTATTATCTGTGACAGACAAGCATATACTGATAAAAATTGTTGCTATATTTATAACCTGATATTAAATGTTTGGATTTAAGTCTGTTGAATGTTACAACACAGGCTACAAATAGTAGACGAAGCCATTGCAGCTGACAGTACAACCAATTGGTAACGTTTTATTTCACAAAAGGAGTACTGTCATTCTGGGAATAAATCGTGTTTTTTCATTAAGAAACTTTTTTTAAGTTGTACTTGTGCGCCGGACGTCCCTAAAACTGGAAGTGACGATGGGTATGGAAAAGTTCAGCATGTACGCTCAGTTGTATGAGAGTCAAAGGCGATTCCAACGCGCATGCGCACAAATTTCACACCTGAACGGAAAACTCGAGGAGCTCAACACGCGGTACTACATGGCCAAGGACGCCAACGATAGGTTCTTCCGGTACAACCTGCGCATGCGCATACTCGTTGTTGAGGGAGTAGTGAAGAAATATTGCCAGTACGCATGTCTGAAGAAGAACGAGGTTTTAGACTTAAGGTTTAAGCTGTACAATGAGTGTCCGGACGAAGGGGAGACGGTGTATGGAGCTATTGATGATGACGAGGATGATTTTGACGAGGAAGAGGACGGGGATCATTGAGCGACCAAGCGTCCGATGAATCCCGATCACATTGACCAAGAGAAAAGTGCAGCTTTCTCTGAAAGCAATCCTTCGGAAAAAATGGCAACAGGACGTCTTTTTGCGTCCAGCTTCCGCTTGGTCTATTGTGAAATGATGGAGTGGAACCAACCGCAGGACCAATACCGGGTTAGAAATACTTGGTTTATTGTGAAGGAAGGTAGAAAGTAGACGTTAGCATATGCGGGACTATTCTCGACACAATATACAATGTATGTGGGTTTTCCGTTTCTGAAAGACCTGGAACAATATGATGCGAAAAAAGCAAGTGGACTGGCATCCGCTTTTATAGAGCGAGGAAATTTGTGCTAAATGACATTTGACGTTACATGAAGGATCTTACCAGTAATTCGATACACGAAACTACCGACGCCGGCTTCTGTTTTGCCGAGCAGGGACAAAGGTGAAGGCAACAAAATTGACGTTGATGAAACTAAACGGAACACTCTGAAGATAGCTTCGACGAAAAAGGTGCACGTGCGAATCGCATCGCAAGGCCGCAGGATTGACGTTGGTGGAACTAAATGAAACAGTCTCTGAAGATAGCTTCGACGAAAAAGGCCAAGTGCATGTGCGAATCACTCCACGTCGAAGAGGACAGTTAGTTGAGCGGAAGGGTGAAGGAGGAAAGATGGAACAGGACAGTTTGATGATTAGCTCAATGTAAACTTGAATGAAAACAATGTCTTGTGTTGCAGAGCATGGATGTACAATTTCTGTAAAAGACAGAATCTGTTATGCTAGATATTTGTGATACTGTTATCTGGCAATTGATATTTATTTGCACAAACAACTTTTTCAATTGCATTGATTTAAAATATAATTATTTACTTGAATGTTTACGTTCAATGATTTTATTTCTGAAAAAGACGTCTAAATATAAAATAAAATTTAAAATGTAGTTCAATATCTTTCTTTGTGTTTTAATTTTTGAAATGCTTATCAGCTAAGGACGCGAGATGTGTATGAGGAGTTGTATGAAGTGACATTTTCATTGATATTTCGTTCCGCGGATTTACTGCTCCTATTTTTTTGAAAATGTAAATAAAATATTTTTATTTTTTTTGTGCGCCCGCACCTCCATTTTGATCGCCAAGCAGATTTATTTAAGGTAATAATTTATTAAAAGGCTAAAAATAATCAAGTATATTTTTTTTACGCTAGTTTTCGTGTTTTTGTAAAAGGAAGTTACCGATGCGTAGTGTTTTTATACTGCATATCGATCGGTTTAGCATGGGTTTCAATAAATTCAATCAAAATGGCGGCTTCCGGTATAAACAATGTGGCTCGAAGTTTGGAAATTAAATCTTATTTCTGACAATAAATATGTTTTGAGCATGCTTGATGTCATTGTTGATCGTCTCATGCACTAAAGGATTATTATTTAAAGCAATCATTGTGCAATAAAGCATGTATCTGAGACTGGTAGCGATATTGCGTAATTAGTGCCTCGTTTTGAATGGAAATCGGAATGATCAACTTAACTATTTTATTCAAGTCATAATTAAAGGGAACAATCTTTTAACTCGTAACGACGATGCTGAAGATGACAGGTCAACTTAACTGGAACATGAGTCATTGTTTGATCCAAATTGATGTATCAAGCTCATGTTTGATCAAATTCTGACAAAACAACAGTTTTGAACAAATATCTTTTCACAAATAGCGATATAAACACTGGTCTGGATATACCTCAACATAAATAAGCCTAAGTTTATCACCTTATATTTTGTTTTTATTTGCAGCATAATCCGGGATGCACTTGTCAATTGTAACAACTGCCCCGCCCACCCCTCGGCCTTGTTCCAGGGGTATGCCGGGGACAGCAGAGGCAATGGGCTGTTTTTTACCTTTCAGGTGGCCCCGCAGTGCCTAGTGAATGTGGTTTTGTCTTCATATTGAAAATAGTCGGGAATGGGCCTCACATAGGTATTTGGGGTTGCGGGGCCATTTGGCAGGGATTTTACCAGCAGTGTGTCCCTACAGTTCGGGTATTTTACCCCGGTTTTGAGAGACAGGAAGTCAAAGTCCCCGCTATTCCGGACTAAGGGGGGCGGGCATATACAATTGGCTGGTGCATAAAAACATCTAAATAACCAAAAAAAGTACACTGAAAAATACCCTTGTTCTTTTTGTTTTAATAAGCACATGTCATTGCATTTCCTGTGATAATAAAAACAAAATTTAGTCTATGTTATATGGAGTCTGCTGTTTGATGATGCCTGTGTAAGTGATCATTTTTACAAACCCAAAATCAATCCTAAGTTATGTCTAAATACAGTTGCATATGATCTTAAACTGATTCAGGTAGATTAATATAAGTCATTTCAAACTTTTTACTAAAAGCAGGGTTATTTATTATTATAAATGATCGTCATATTAAAGAACGTTTTAATTATATAAGAAATTAGATTTATCCATATAATGTTAGTACTAAACACGGATGAATAAATAGTATGTACTCCGACATTTTCTCAATGCCCATTAGAGGTTCAGTTCAAGATGGCATTAATCTGGGTTTAAGGGCAATTATTTTGAACAATCTTCCTTATTTATATTGAATATAAGGAAAAATATATTTTTCGCTCATCGCTCGCTTAGGTTTTTATGAAAACTGACAAAATTTTATTTTTATTTCTCTCGCTCGCTCCAATTTCTTTTGGCAAAAATCCGAAGAACTAAACATTAATTTGGTGTGGCCTGAAATAGAAATTGATATAAACTTTAATGAGTAATCATTAAACTACCTAAACCGTGTCAAGGTAATGTCGGGTAAGCGCAGTGCTCCGAGTACTCCGGTTTTCACCATAACACAAGACCGGGGAACATCGTGCCTTTAGTACGAGAGTGATAATACAAATGTACAATGTTGTAATAACTTAACACAATCGTTGTAAAATAAATAAGCTTAAATTGAATTAAGGGAATGTATCAATACACGGAGCAGGGACGGGATTACTTCCCTTTGACTATATACGCTGATTTGACCAAATATCGGCGAAATCTTGATGGATTTTTTGCAAAGGAAAGAAAATCTTTAAAAATATGAAAAGTTAAGCGTCCATTTCCGAGACGAGGTTTGCAAGTATGTACTTCAATGCTGAATGCAGCTATTATCACTTGTCACGATTAAAAAAAAAAAGATGTCCATTTCCTGGATGACTGACTCAGCTGCCTATACGCGAGTACGCGGCTGAATCCACATGATTCTGACAAAAACAAATCAGCCAAAGTTACAGTATTCGTACTTGACTACGCATGCTGTTACAGACATATGGACATTGCACATTTCATTGAACAGTTCAATGGCAAAAAGGATATAAAATTTCTGTTAGACGCTCTGAGTGTTATTAACACCATCGGGGCTGATTTGTTTGCTATTTTAAAAGGAAAACATCTGCCGAGTTAAGGGTTTATTTGTCGATTTATTATCCTAAAACGGCCCATTTGCCAGTTCTAAATAAAGCACACCAGAACGTTCAGATTGCACACGATAGCACCATTGTTTTCATAAATTCCAGGGGTGGGGGAGGGGCACCGACCCCCCTAGCACAATTATGAATCCGCACGAATAGAGGGTTAGCGCCGCCCCTGAGTCTGTATATCATTGAACAACACTCATAATTTTTTTAAAAAGGATGTAAATGTAGACAGAAAACAAACATTGAATGTGTTATATTTATTCTAGAACGTATTCACACTGTTCATAGATATACATGTAATTGACACAATACGAAAGAAAGACAGTTTCGAATATTGTAAATATCCACACAACTATCGTCTTGCTGTTCTTTAATAAAAGCATAATGAACCTTTAACAAAATGAAGGAACATATTGATCATCATTTTTTTCTCGTTTTTTGGCATCATATCAAATACAATATTCACACAAAAAGGAATGAAGATAACCGTAAAAGGACCCGTCACGTTTAATATACATATCATGACATGAGAACCGCAGCTAATTTTCAATTAAAAGAAACTACATAGGGGCGAATATTCAGAACTTTTCTAATGTTAACACCAATGTATACACCAACTATGATATTATGGTTTTGTCGATGAGAACTATATACATAACATTTTGGTTTAAACTTACAATTTTGCCCCAAAATATGATGTTTGGAGAAAAATAAGGGGAAACTTATGAAGCACAACATTCTTGAAAATCACAGATCAAGTTTTTTTAAACGCACCAAATACCAGTATAGATTATATTAATATATACACCATTCTGTTAAAAATAAACATCCAAAATGCACACAAATATATCAGTTTACATGTATGCATATATAATGTATCATGATATTACGACGCGATTAAAACACATTTTGCAAATGTATTATATCAACGTCAATTGAACGTCAACTTTGGTGATAGGTAGTGTGTAAATGTACGTCAGAAATCGATGACACGCTGATTATGATATATATGACCAGTGACGTATTCAGCGTTATCTTGATGACGCAAAACCGTTTAATAGGCTTTCTCTGATAACTCTAATAGCTTCTTTTTCCTCCTCAGGGCTTTTTGAAACGTTACTGGAGTGCTCTGTTGTTGTCTGCTGGCGCGTGATCCCGGGATAAGGCGGTGGTGACGTGACTACCGGAAGCGAAACACTGGGGTTCGAATTTGCGATAGCAGACGTTGTATTTATCGTCGCAGGCCAGGTTTGTTGTCTGGCTATCGATGGAGTTTCTGATGCAATTGCCGAAATCGCTGTTGCTAGTCTCTGTGAGTTCAGTAAGGGGAATGATGAGGAACTGACATTGGAAACTGTTGACTGTTGCGCTATTTCAGTAAAGCTGCGGTTGGTACACGAAGCCGAAGAAGTCCGCAAAAATGATCTGGAATAACTAGATTCAGAGCTGTCTGAACACCTGGAAACTTTCGGAGAAGGCTCTCCTCCTGCCGGAACCCCAGAAGATCCGCGTTTCAGTCCCGATGGAGATGGCGATTCACCCGATGCGCCACCGTTGCCCACTCTGTTTCGCAGTTCACATTTCGACCCGTGAGTCTTTATCTTCTGCACCAAGAGGTTCTTGACAACCTGCAGAAAGCGGACCTCTTTCAGCAGCTTCTGGTTCTTCTCCTCTTCCTCATCATGTTCCTGAAATTCAAATTTTTACAATAATAATGATAGTAATAACAATTATAGTAACAACAACAACAATAATAATGAAAATAATAGTAGCAATATAAATAGTTATAATAAAAAATAAATAAAAGAATAAAAATTGATAATAATGATAATGATAATAATAGTAATAATAACAATAATAATAATAATAATAATAATCATCATCATCATCATCATCATCATCATCATCATCATCATCATCATCATCACCACCACCATTTAGCCAATGATATAAGTGGAAACCGGGCAATTGAAAATACCGAACTACTTAAAGAGCATTTCAATAGCGAGGTCATGCCTGTTTTAAGACAAAAAAATCACACAAATGTTTTCAATTGAACAATTATTCATGCCTATGAATATTGAATGAATGGGTGTGTGAATACCACAGGAATGCGCAGCTTAATGAATAAATGCGTAAATCCCAAATGAACGACCCAGTGACCAACATATAGGTTAGAAAAGCAGGGGGATGTCCACGCTGGGATCCCCAGCTGTAAATTTCTTGCAACTATACTTGGCAAGGTTAAATGGAAAATCTATTTTGTCCGTTATCTATTCAGAATAACTTATATATAACAAATCCAAGAAGGCTGTTAGTTCGTTTTTGCTACCATTCCAAGAAGGAATTTGATATTAGGCGTATATTAAAGACAACTATTTATTTTTCTTTTCATTACTTTTAAAAATCAATCAATAAATAGTTTGATCAATAGGTAGCCGCGGTTAAGTTGTATAATTACCTTCCGCTTATGGAAACCCGCTGATTCAACCGAAACTAGTGTAAATTCCTGATCCATATATACTTATATAAGTGCATTAATATAGGCTATGGTTAGGGTTGTATTTGCTTAATATATGTTTACAGATGATGCATTATTGGCGAAACACTTTAGAGATATTTCGAATATCTTAGATAGGAATGCTTTTCAAAGTTGACAAGGGCGAACCCTAACCCTGACCTTACCCGCTTCGCTTTTCTTATTTAGACAAAAAATGTAGTTCAATAAAAATGACTGTTTCAATTCAAAAGACGCGCTGGTCCTAGTTTTAATTCACACTATTATAACATTTTGATTTTAATATAATAACCATGAAATATATATAACTATATATCTTTAAAATGTAAAATGACATCTTGATTTCGAAACATTATTCATACATGTTTTTTTTTACACTTAACATATGTTAACATTATAATAATAGGAAAGTTGTACTTCAAAACCCAATTTTGTATACTTCTTAATCATTTTTTAAGTTGTAACATGGTTGTACATATGTTAACTCTTCATATTAACTACCAATTATCAAACACACGGGGGGTTTCTTACCCATGGTTAAATATCAAATACGGTATCAATTTTATCTTTGTTGAATTTTATTCGCGAATAATTAGTTTTAAGATGGTATAGTATTACTTTTTATTTTGTATCTGGTTTAAAAAAAATAACCTGAACTGTGATCTTTAATGTGTATAACAGTTTTTCTCTCTACATATTGTATATTTTATAATTGCGTCTGATAACAACTGTGCGTTCACACGGCTTTACATCCACCTGTCCGTCCGTCCACGTCGTCCGTCAGTCTGTCTGGGTCATCCCGTCTCGTCCATTCTGTCAAATCCACCCGTCCGTCCGTCAATCCACGTAGTCCGTCATTCTGTTTTCTTCAACCCGTCTTGTCCGTCCGGTCAAATCCACCCGTCCGTCCATCCACGTCGTCCGTCAGTCTCTCCGGGTCATCCCATCTTGTCAATCCTGACGAATCCACCTGTTTGTCCATCTGTCCGTACATCCACATTCACGTCCACATTTCGTATGTCAGTCTGCCTGCGTCATCCCGTTGGATCCATCCTGCCGAATCCACCTTTCTTTCCGTCCGTCCGTCCGTTCGTATATCCGTCCACATTTCGTCCGTAAGTCTTTCTGCGTCATCCCGTCCTGTCCATCCTCCCAAATCCACCTGTTCGTCCGTCCGCCCACGCACCTTGTCTGTCTGGCTGATCCCGTCTGTTTATTCTGTCTAAACGCTTATCATTCCCTTACAACAGGTACATAGTAAAAATAATAAAGCTACATAACCAGGTAAAACGCATCACAGGGCAACAGATAGAACTATTTCCGGAGTACCCCACTTCTTAGTGGCTATTTCCCTTCGCCGTAACCCCATCCTTCACCTACCTGAACACCCTTCTAGCTTTCCAAGCAAACACCCCTGACTCCACCCGTGATCTTATCATTCTCAACCCCCGCCCCGATCTGAGTATGCACATACGCCAGAGCCGTTCCCCGCGCAATCGTTGTTCCTTAGCGTTACAGGTGGACAGCAGCGTCCCAGTCCAACCTTAGGCACGGCAGGCACTCTAGGCCACCCGAACCCTCCCAATCCCCAAACCCTCGTGTGCACGCACCTTTTCAAGCAGCTTTTCTCTCGCTATCCGTTTCTTCCGACTCTTCTCTGCGGACTGCCTGTTCCGTTTCTTCCGAAGGTCATCCTTAACCATTTCTTCTGGCGTCATCTTAAATTTAATACAGATTTTTTGTCATGACCATATACATGATACAGTAGTTTAAGGGTATAATAATGTACCAGTCAATTGTTACCCCCACCCAGGCCCGGAGAATAGCGTGGACTTTGACTTTCGGTCCGGCCAATCCCGGGTAAAATCCCCACCCTGGGGGAACAAACTGCTGGAAAAATCCCCACCAAATGTCCCTGCACCCCGGGATACTTAGGTAAGGCACATTCCCTGCTATTTTCGGAGCGAAAACAAATCCACCGCATTCACTCGGCACTGCGGGGCCACCTGAAAGGTAAAAATACGGCCCAATTCCCCCGCTATCCCCGGTGTACCACCGAACCTGGGGGGGGGGGGGGGGCGTGGATACAATTTTGACTAGTGTATAATGCGTACGCTTATAGCACGCGATAAAAGTAAAACAAACATAGCATTGAAAGAAATTATTCTCGTGTTCTTAACTATTTACCGGATATTGCTTGGAGGGCAGGAAAAGCTCTGCAACTGGGATTTCACCGACGCCCTGTGACTCCCGGCGCTGCCGGATCTTGTCTGCCATCCGCTGTTTGATGTTCGCGTCATTCCCGCCATTCACTGTCACCGGGATGCCTAAGAATGAAACATAAATTAATGTTTTCGCTGTACAACCGAAACCAATTGGCTCTAAGCACGGGGACCATCGCAAACATGTCGAGAGAACGGGACCTCGAGCCAACCAAAACTTCCCTTTTGCATGAGTATGTTAGGTTTTAGACCAGGCCCCTATATCACGAAATAACTCAAGTCAAATCTCTATCTCAAATTTAACTCATTTTACCCCCTTAAAGTATAATTCAAAATGTTTTATGTTTTTACACTTTTTAATTATTATTTTTTTATTGAATGTGCTGATGAAAATCACAAACTTAACTCATTTTGCCCCCTAAAAGCATTTTAGCATAAATATGAAAAGCATATTTCAAAACCTTTTTAAAATTATATTTTTTTCATTGAATGTGTTGATGAAAACCCACTTAAAAATTCAAGGAAAACTTAGTCGAGAGGAAAAATTATACTTGAGTAATGGTAAAAAGCAATGGGTTGTACTCAAATACATTTTTTTGCTGTATAATATATATAACATTTTCTTTGGGATCTTGACCAAAAATTTTCATCATCATATTCTATGAAAGAATGTGATTTAAAAAAGTGTAAAAACATGTATGATCTTAAATAACTTTAAATGTTATGCAGTAAAATGAGTTGTGATTGAGATTGAGATTTCACTTGAGTATTTTCGTGTTATTGGGGCCAGGGCGGTATGCATAAAACATCTTAGTCATTTCCTAACAAGTCATTTTCTTGAGTTAAGTATCTCACTCATGATATGATATACTCGCTTCACGAGATCTGAAATAATTTATTATCATTGATCCAAAATACATACGTGCATATTAAAATACTTAGGAAATTGACTTCAGTTAAGAAATAACTTGAGATGTTTTAAGAATACCAACCCATGACTGTTTTTATAAAGAGGTAGGTTCATAGAGACTTCGAGCAAAGCAAAATCTATTTCTTGCACAAGTATGTCCGGCATAAGATCAAGACTGTTTCGATATAGAGGTAAGTTCATAAAAGATCACTTTCAGCCCCACAACTTTTAAAAAGAAAGACATTTTGACGCTTGAAATTATGATGTGATAAAATATGGAACTTTTATAATGCACATAAATAATATACGCATTGTATTTTTTTTACAAACCAGTTTGCATATACTCGATAAAATAAGGTTAACAAGGAGAACTCTTGGAGAAAATAAAAAACAAACAAACGAAATTGGTCGTATATCTTTCCATCAACTCTATTGAACCCACAAGTTTACACGCTATACAAAGGCATTGTATGTATATATGAATGTTTGTGAAAGGCCACTCAACAAAATAGATTTCAAATTCAGCGAAAAGACCATTTTTTACAATCTATATCTACTTTTCATCCAGTATTTCTTTATTAATAGGCGGAAAGGAAGAAAAATATGATTAAGGTTTGGCATTTTTTTAAGGTTTATATCATAGTTTAACATATGTTTCAAACACCAAAATGACTTTGATATGTTGGAGAAATTGGGGGCGAAATAAAAAGATCAAAATGAAAAATGATGTGTCCATCACAATAATAAATCACGTTTCCGCCAATTAAATATTTATATTGTTTATGTTATTTTTATCAGTTGAATTTAGTGTTGTTAGCATACAGTCCTTGTATAAGTTCTTCCTGTTGTCACTAGCGGACTTAACGGGGAAGGGGTGCATCCGCCCCCTCTCCTTTAAATCGCCTTTTTATTATTACTTTTTATTTCAATATAGGAGAAAAAGAGTAAAGCAATACTCTCTGACTAGAAATGGTTCTTCGGAGGAATACCCCCAAACCCCCTATCATTAATGAGGGAGAGGCACATTATCAAAAGGTTACGCCCCCTCATTTTTATGGTCATTCAAAAGTTGTAAGAGCCTTAAGTTGAAATACTACAATCTTGTTCAATCATGAATGCGCGCCTGCAGCATGATCTTATTTCTCCATGAGTCATTTCACTGTTAGTTATTCATGTCAAGACAAAGTCATTTTATCATTCGTGTCATATGATATGAGTGCAGCTCATATGGAAGAAAATACTCCTTTAAAAGATAAGAATTATTAGATTTTTCTTATGATTTTAAAGTTGTCAATTCATTTTATGGCAATTATAATATATTAGTCTTCAAAAAACAACAACATGGACAAAGTACAAGTGGACAAAGTTTTTAAAACTTTGATTTACACTTTTTTTTAAATTAATAGCTACGTGGCTATAAATGTCCGAGTTAAAAAGCACCAAAAAATCGCTTATACTTTTATCTGTAGCAAGTCATTGTGTTTTTGTTTTGATCATTACAGCCAAATGAATTAAAGATAATAATGCATTAGTTAGTAATACAGTCATTTTGTCATATGATATGAGTGCAGCTTAGTAATACGGAACAAAATTCTCCTTTCAAGATATTAGAATAATAAGATTTTTCTTCTGATTTTAAATTTGTCAATTCATTTTATGGTAATTGAAATATATTAGGCGTTACAAAAACATTCTCGTTCCAAGTTTCCCGACAGACAATATTCATTTTTCAACTCGACCCTATTTTTAACGCTTACAGACAAGTTTTTTAACCTTTAATTTACCCTCCATTTTTGGGATGTCTTTTCAGAAATTTCTTAGGCATATTATGTTATTTCTGTCCACAAACCCCACCGGCCCTATTTTTTCCTCTCGACCAAACACTTCTTTTTGTGTTTTGAAAGATATGTGGATTGTTTTAGTTATTTCTTAAATAAACAAATTTATTTGAGTGAATATGTTCAAATCTGACTATTTTATATTTATATGTTTTTACAACAGTGATATATACCCTGATAAATGGCGGTTTGGTACTGAATCGAGATCCCAATTTTTTGAAACATCTTAAGTTTCACAGGCTTAAGTAGCTTATTTCACTTAGCCAGAATAATACTTAAAATTAATTATGATAACATGAACAATTGTTTATTGTAATTACCATGAACATCTTTCCTATTTAAAGAATAAAATTTCTAAAAAGAAGAAAATATTACACAAATTATAGGAAAACAAAAAAAGCTAGATTAGCTTAATCCTGTTATAAGGGACTTAAGAAGTTTCGAGAAATTGGGGCCCGGTTCTTAAATAATACCAAGTAGATAAAAAAGTTATGCCTACCTACCTTCCCTTTATTTCTTTGCCTTATACCGGCAATACGCGTACATTTTTTTTTTATCTCACTAACGTTCAAGGTATCTTTGCCCCCTCCCACGTCCACCTCCCCCCGCCTCACCGGACAAAATAGCGACATATTTAAATAGGTAGCACCCGGACGCATTTTTACTAAGATGCACAGTAAGGGTTGATTCATTTTATTTTTACTTATTTGATTTTAATAGTGAAAACATTAAAGCATATCATTCGTGTGCCGTTTTTTTTTTGCCTTTATAAATTTTCTTTTGTAATTAATGGCTACGTGGTCATAATTTTCCCAATTCATAAAGCACCAAAATATCCATTATATTTCTTATCTGTAGGCAAATCATTTTTTTTGTTTGGACCATAAACGTCAAATTAATTAAACATAAAAATGCATTCAAATATTTTTTTTAATATTTCAACCTTAATTATGACACTGTATGGAAAAAAAATCGCTATCATTTTTAGCAGGAAATTAATAATTTTGGCCCAAGATAGATGCGTACTTTCATTTTGGTCGAACTTGTCATCCTCTGAATCAGAACTTCCATTCCCCTCACTACTTGTCGAAATAATGTTGATTGGGGCGTCGGTAGAATTCGCCGTCGTTCCGGCAAAGGTATCAAGGCCAGTCGACGCGTCGGACTTGTACCCGTTGCCATGGCAACCGTAAGGATCCGAATCCACTGGGTCTGTGGTAATGTTATTCAGTGTATTAACATGGCCAAAGTCTGCCATGAACTCCCCACAGGTATTTTTCTGGGACTCAAAGGCGTTGTAATTAGACGCGCCTTTTATAAACGGTGTTTGGAGGTCGTGATAAAAAGAAGCTTGGTTGTAATCGTCATATGCTGGGGTGCTTGGGGTTGTTATGTCCTCGTACTGTAAAGGGTCAAATGGGTTGGGAAGACTGCCCCCTAGGTAGGTAGAGGAAACACCCTCAAACTGCTCGATTGTCTCCAAAGCCTGCATGACTTCCGCCTGAATCATCTTCCGTCTTCTGTGTCGTCGTCGTCGGCGGCGACGTCGTTGACGATAAGAAGCCGACTGCGGAGACCTGCTTACGACTCCTTTGGTTGAAACTTTGAATACCAAAGTAACGAAATAAGCGATTGTTTTAAAATGTCTGTCACGTGTTCAGTTTACAAAACAATCAAATTAAAACGTTACACAAAAAAAACTGAATTAAAATTTAACTGCAACTATTAAAATTTATATTGACGTATATCCAATCCACTCCAATCAAACACTTTTGAATCTCAGTGTATAGTCCCTGGGTTTCAAAACTTTTCTAACCCAATGGCTGGTCTGTCCCGCCTATATCGTGAAACAATTATTTGGTATCCCTGCCACGTAAAAACTAGACTTCCGGGAAAATCTTAATATACGCCGAGGTTCCCAGCTAACGACGAAAACCTACAGTTCTACTTTTCATTTCTTAGTACTAAGATAACAGTTTTTATGGTAGTTTTAAGCATGATATAAATCTTCTTACATGACATTAAATCACAAATGCCCACTTCACTGGCAAAAACATTCTTTCCTTAATTTAAAACGCATTTTATTTTTCAAAACGAAAGTACTATGCTAAGTTGCTTAGTTGTATATCGCGTGAGTTGGGCTATAAATTAAACTGCAGACTGAAAAGGGACTTTTCATGCACTATTATGAAACGTTTAAACAACAGCTATCTAGTTGATTTTAAACCTTTTAACATTTAAGATGCGCACATGTAAATTCATATAAACTTCATATGATACAATTGTTCAATTTATTGATAGTATATTACAGCTTCCTGTTTCGTAATAGTCAATAACTTAAAGTATCTGATGTACACTCATGTATTTTGGGTTACTAGTATTGCACAATGATTTCAATTCTTTGCTTACTTCACTGGTTTTCATTTGAAGCCTTTCGCAAGAGTAATATATGATAATACAAAATACAAAACAAAACAAGACATACGCTCTGTCTGTCTGTCTTGTTTGTCTATATACACCTTAATTTATTGCAAATAAACTATTTAGGCCACGAATAATGGAAAAGTAGGAAATTTTATGCCCGGTTGAGTTGAAATAAAGAACACAGATTCAAATTGCAATAAATTTATCTGTGATGTATTTTTGGTCATTTTTTTAAATACCCTTGCAAATAAGAGCTAAATTAGTTGGCATCATTTAGCGTTATTTGCAATTGCCCCATCTTTGGATTATAGATTGTGAATACGCTGGGGGGGGGGAGGGGGGCGGGGGCGAGGATGCAATGGTCCTATCGTTGGCATATAGGTTATGAATACGCTGGAGTGCCGAGGATGCAATGGCCCGTGAATTGTCTAACTTATATTTACTTTGTACACCTTAAATATAAGTATATTTCCCTATTAAACAATAGCAATTACATACGTAATAGGACCAATTGTTTATTTCTTTGTTAAAGTTAACAACGAGGTTAACGTCATCGTTGTTAACTTTCATTTTTTTTTATTGCTCTTGGAGATTAAAAGATATATTTGTGATATGGAATATTTCTAACAAGATTATAGACAGCTTTTTCGTCTGTACTTGGTTTATTTAAATATAATATGTGAGCACATCATCAAATAGTTCACGTTTAAAAGTTAACAACGATGATTTTAATCACGTTGTTAACTTTAACGAAATTTTGATTAATAGGCCCATTGCTTAAAAGTTTCCCATAGAACGATACGAACGGGTCACACGACAAATACAACTCATATGTTGGGACCCCAGGCATTATTCTACATTTTCCACGATTTTCGAAAACTATTCCATGTGAATTCAATCTGTATCAGTAGAAATAGTCGATGGCAAACTATTGACAAGGCAGTTAATAGAATATCAGTCTTTGTTTCATTGTTATATTACGTTAGGTTTCATCTAAACACATCGATTTAAATGTTTCAGCTTAGGCATAAGGACAATAAAAATATTTGCTATATATTTTCATCCATCTTTTAATTTGGACGGGGTTGACATTTTTTCCTTTATTTTTTTCTAAACCATTTTGATATAGTGATTAATCACGCTTTCCATTTGAATTGCATGTTTTGAAAAACACACATCGGAAACAATAAATAACTTTACAGCCAAGTGTTTATTTAATATAGCATACTTATTAATTATAATTGTATGACCATGTATTTTCGCTTTTCAAGTGTTCAGTATTTGTGCCCTCCATAGCATAAATTTAAAGGTGATTTACTGTCCATAAAATGAATGGTTTTCGACATAAGATTGATGAGATCGTGAATCTGTACTTTGAGAGATGTTGTCACATTAACCAAAGATGTTTCATACGCAATTTTAACTAACAACAACAAAAACTCTCCAAGATGATTCTGTAAACCTCAAAAAGTGTTCGGATTTGTGACCTTAGCCAGTATGTTGAATGAGGACGATAGCGTCATACGACAAATACGACTCATGTGTTGGGACCCCACGTATGATGAATCAACATTTCCACGAATTTCGAAAACTATTCCATATTCAGCATGTATCAGTAAAAGTGTCCATGTCAAAATATTGACAAGGTAGTTTATATCAGATTTTCTTTCATTGTCATATTGCGTTAAGTTTCATCTAATCATATTGAGCTAAATATTAAGCTTAGACATAAGGCCAATTTAAATTAATTGCTTGATTTTCATCCTATTGTTTTCCAATTGGGGCAAGGGGTGACATTGTTTTGTTTTATTGTTCTTAAATGTTTCACCGTTGAATATGATTTGATGCTCTTTCTTATAACATAAGGGACCATATAACAGTACATATGTTTCAAGACTTACTTATTTGTTACATACATTACTTATTCATCACATGCATGGTATTTTTTTCTTCATTTTTTTCATTCTGTGTTTATAACGATGAGCTGTATATGCTTAAGTTAAATAAACATTCTGTTCTGTTCTGTTCTGTGTTTCTAGACGGGTCAAGAACAAGATGGTAACTATTCTCCTTGTTTACATATGAATGTTTTACATCGACACCATAGGCATAAATAAACCCCGTTCCCGTACAGTACTGGACCGATACGCAAATACAGACCCTAAAGTTCAACATTTTTATTTGCGTCAATTAAATTTAAGGGGCGGTGGAAAAAGAGGTGTGGGGGGGGGGCGCGGGTGAAAATATTGCAATTAATTTATGGTCGCCTCGTATACATGTGCACCATGATAGAAGGGCTGGGAATAAACTAAGAAGACAGAGTAATTTGGTTTGGATATGCACGGGACAATGTATCCCCTTTATGCTACGAGTAGATGCCTAGAGTCTTAATTGGGTCTTTGGTCCTACCGTATTAGGAAAATTTAAATAACACACATGAGCTGATCGGATAACAATAAATGGGAAACCGTAGGGAATATAGGCTGTTTTTCTTATTTCATATCAAAACGGATATCATTTCAGTCAGAACTAATATCAACGATTCTTTCCACTTCCATTGTCGTTGCTTATTTTCCCCCATTGTATCTGACCTATTTTCATTTGTAAGATGCTCAAGTTTTTCGCCATAAATGCCCGTTGAAAATGATACAGAATGTTGGCAACATTACATATACGGCATCTATTTGTCGTATTATATACAAATATCATCGTATTCGTTTATTTTTGCGACGACGTAGATAGGTTAAGCACCAACATCGAAATGTATGTTTTTCATTCCCTACACTTGTTAACTTCAGTATCATTGCGCTAGCTGTTTTGTCAATTTGGTGTTTTGCTGCTTTCGTCTGTGATAATGCACCTTTTGACCAAATATATTTCTTCCCACTATCGACGATTTTTTGCCCCAATAATAATTAACTCTCTCCAACGGCATTTGAATTGATTTTTATGGTCAGTCCACAAGATGCTGGTTTTAGTGATCCGTTATGGAATCATATGCATCCGTCATCGCTGGTTTGGATGGACTTTAGTGCAGCGGGTGTGTTTGTTTGCAGGGGCGGCTCCAGGATTTGACGTCAGATGGGGCGTAACATAGTGGTGTAGCCTTTGACTTGCGCCCTCTCTCAGAACCGAAATTTAGTTAGATTTAAGTGATAGAAGGGGGAGTTGGAATCGCCCCTGCGGATGGAAACATGGAAACACGCATGCAAGAGGAAGCTCTTGAGTTATTTATTTAAGCGAATGATGAGTATAGAACAGTATTTCGTATTGTTCATTGAACCAAAGTTATTTCAACAAGCATAAGTGAGGTCATTGGGTGGAAGTCTTGTACGAACAATTGATTTCTTTTCCGAACGAGTCCATATTGTCGCACGGCAGACAACAGAATGAGACATTTCAAATATGGCCAGTTTCTACGAACTGAGTCATACAGTACTTCTGTTTTTGTATGCGGTCTTGTTATTTATAGATTTAAGATAATAAAGCGGCGTATATAGACCATTACGGCCTTGTAGATTCTATCTATTGATTATACGATTATTACTATTATTTTGTTCGACAAACTGGTAAATAACTTATTTTGATAGCATTCACCGATTCACATTTCTTACCTCCCTTTGAAGTTTTCTTTCCTCATTATCATGTCGGACATATATATTAATGTTTTTTTTTTATCCCCTTTAACGCATGTAGCCTCTTCATCCGCCGGCGCGTGCACGTCGCGAAGAGAGCACGGTACTTCCTAGGATACAGTCATGATAGCTTTTGCCGACGGGGTCTCGAATGAGTCCGGCGGGAACACCTTTTGAATTGTCCACAATTATTATTCATAAACGTGCCGAGTGTGAGTTAAAAGCTGCACTCTCACAGATTTTGACCGTTTTGACAAAAAAAAAACACTCATATTTTTTTGTCTTGGAATGAGCCATTTTTACGAAAAAGTGAGCCCAATTTCTCGAAACTTCTTAAGTCCCTTATAACAAGATTAAGCTAAGCTCGCTATATTTGTTTTTCAATAATTTGCGTAATATTTAATGGTTTAAGAACTTCTATAATTTAGATAGGAATGAAATTTATGATAATCCCAATAAGACCGCTGACAAAATACATTACGTAATATATAATTATGTAATATTTTCGTTCGAAAATAGATGTTTTATTTCTAAAAGCGTTACTAACGCTTTAATAAAAAATGTTATTTTTTTGACCTTTTTTCAAACAATTAAGATCTGTTATATTGTGATTTATCTTACATGACTTCATTGTAGGGACTGTATGCCAAAATAAGCTGATTATAAGCCATTTTAAAGAAATGTCAAATTGTCCTTCAGTGAGAGTGCAGATTTAAGACTCAAGGCTGAAGGACATATCCACTCTTGCGCACAGTGGTCAGAAATTGGCTCAGTGTGAGCATTATTTGATAAGCTCATAGAGAGATGTACGTGAAGTTAGCGGTCTAGCGGCCTAGCGGCGTAAAGTTAGCGGCCTGGCGGCCTAGCGGCCTAGCGGCGTGAAGTTAGCGGCCTGGCGGCCTAGCGGCGTGAAGTTGGCGGCCTAGCGGCCTAGCGGCCTAGCGGCGTGAAGTTAGCGGCCTGGCGGCCTAGCGGCGTGAAGTTGGCGGCCCAGCGGCCTAATTATTTTTTCTATTTCCAAGCAATTGTTATTAAATGCGTTTTTTTTAAAACAATGATAAATCAAGGTTTTTTATTCATATAGTTACATAGCGGCCTTAAATTGTTATCTATTCAGAATATTTTTCTTTACCTTTTATTCTAAAACAATTTTAAATTAACTGTTTTATGCACAAATTATCACTCTGAAGCGTTTTTCAACTTTTTTTCAAAATAGTCGATCAAGCACTTCAGCGGCCTAGCGGCCTAGCGGCGTGAAGTTAGCGGCCTAGCGGCCTAGCGGCCTGGCGGCCTAAAATGCTATCCTATTTCAAAGCATGTATACATGCATTGTTTTCTAAAACAATGATATATTAAATGTTTTAAGCACACACTATCACTCTGAGGCGATTATCAATCTTTTTTTCAAAAAGTCGAACAAGCAGTCAGCTTTTCAAAGCATGTGAACATGCCTATCCTTCTCAAAAATATGTTGATAATCGCCTCAGAGTGATAGTCTGTGCATAAAAACAGTTAACATATCATTTTTTTATGAAGAAAATGCATGTATACATGCTTTGAAATAGGATAGCATTTTAGGCCGCCAGGCCGCTAGGCCGCTAACTTCACGCCGCTAGGCCGCTAGGCCGCTGAAGTGCTTGATCGACTTTTTTTTTAAAAAGTTGAAAAACGCTTCAGAGTGATAATTTGTGCATAAAAACAATAAATATATCATTGTTTTAGAAGAACAGGCATGTTTAATGCTTTGAAATAGCTGACTGCTTTATCGACGCTTTTGAAAAAAAACTGTTGATAATCGCTAATAGCTTCAAAGTGTTAATTTGTGCATAAAAACAGTTAATATGTCATTGTTTTAGAAGAAAATGCATGTATACATGCTTTGAAATAGGAAACCATTTTAGGCCGCTAGGCCGCTAGGCCGCTAACTTCACGCCGCTAGGCCGCTAGGCCGCTAGGCCGCTGAAGTGCTCGATCGACTTTTTTGGGGAAAAAAAATAAAAACGCTTCAGAGTGATAATTTGTGCATAAAAACAGTAAATACATTATTGTTTTAGAAGAACAGGCATGTTTAATGCTTTGAATTAGCTGACTGCTTTATCGACGTTTTTGGAAAAAAACCTGTTGATAATTGCTTCAATGTGTTAATTTGTGCATAAAAACAGTTAAAATGCCATTGTTTTAGAAGAAAATGCATGTATACATGCTTTGAAATAGGATTCAATTTAGGCCGCTTGGCCGCTAGGCCGCTAGGCCGCTAATTTCACGCCGCTATGCTGCTAGGTCGCTGAAGTGCTTGATCGACTCTTTTGAAAAAAGTTGAAAAACGCTTCAGAGTGATAATTTGTGCATAAAACAGTTAATTTAAAATTGTTTTAGAATAAAAGGTAAAGAAAAATATTCTGAATAGATAACAATTTAAGGCCGCTATGTATCTATATGAATAAAAAACCTTGATTTAACATTATTTAAAAAAACAACGCATTAACAATTGCTTGGAATTAGAAAAAAAAAATAATTAGGCCGCCAGGCTGCTAGGCCGCTAGGCCGCCAACTTCACACCGCAAGGCCGCTAGGCTGCCAGGCGGCTAACTTCACGCCGCTAGGCCGCTAACTTCACGCCGCTAGGCCGCTAACTTCACGTACATCATAGAGAGTTTAATTTTCCACCTTCTGTACCCTGTGCGTGCCGTAGGAGTGTATCTTATATTTGTTGCAATTATGCATGGATTACTTAAAGCTGCAATCTCACTGATTGAACGTTTTGACTTTTTTTTTGTCTTGGATCGAGCCAAATTTTGCGAAAATGCATAGAAACCAGTTGCTGACAAAAAATAGATCGCAGATATTTATATTTAAGTTCAAAAAATTGACGTTTTATGCATTTTTCTTCAACCGTTAGCCATAAAACATGAATTTTCGAACGGAAATATGAAAATCTGCGATCTGATCTTTTGTCAGCAATCCTTAATAATTGGTGTGCAGATATTTACGCAAATATTTGCTCTTTCCAAGAGAAAAAATAAAATAAAAAGTTGTAAAAACGGTATATCTGTGAGAATGTAGCTTTAAGCATTGAAGGAGAACATTATTGCATAAAATATATGTAAACATCTTATATGAGTAAACTTGTCTTAGTGAACATTTCATGTTTATATGGAGGAACATTATGCATAACATCAACATGCTATGTTAGAAGCAGACTATTTTGAGGTACTCACTAGCATAAACCCTGGTACCGCCCATGATATAACAAACCACATGCGTTAAGAGAACGTACAGAAAATAAAACTGTTGAACAAATATGACGGGACAACCATCCTCACTCAAATGACTCCGAAATGAAAACCGTTTTATTGGCGATAAAATGAAAATTCTAGGATCGAGCACAACATTAAAAAGAACGCTATATGCGTGTTTAAAGGCCCCAAAACACTGTGGACTTCTTTAAAGGCCTCAAAACACTGCGGATTTGTTTAAAGGCCCCAAAACACTGTGGACTTGTTTAAAAGGCCCCAAAACACTGTGGACATGTTTAAAGGCCTCAAAACACTGTGGACATGTTTAAAGGCCTCAAAACACTGCGGACTTGTTTAAAGGCCCCAAAACACTGTGGACTTGTTTAAAAGGCCCCAAAACACTGTGGACATGTTTAAAGGCCTCAAAACACTGTGGACATGTTTAAAGGCCTCAAAACACTGCGGACATGTTTAAAGGCCCCAAAACACTGCGGACTTGTTTAAAAGGCCCCAAAACACTGTTGACTTGTTTAAAGGCCCCAAAACACTGTGGACTTGTTTAAAGGCCCCAAAAACACACACTGGACTTGTTTAAAAGGCCCCAAAGCACTGTGGACATGTTCAAAGGCCCCAAATCACTGTGGACTTGTTAAAAGGCCCCAAACACACACTGGACTTGTTTAATGGCCCCAAAACACTGTCGACTTGTTTAAAGGCCCCAAAACACTGTGGACTTGTTTAAAGGCCCCAAAACACTGCGGACTTGTTTAAAAGGCCCCAAAACACTGTGGACTTGTTTAAAGGCCCCAAAGCACTGTGGACTTGTTTAAAGGCCCCAAAACACACACTGGACTTGTTTAAAAGGCCCCAAAACACTGTTGACATGTTTAAAGGCCCCAAAACACTGTGGACTTGTTTAAAGGCCCCCAAACACACACTGGACTTGTTTAATGGCCCCAAAACACCGTGGACTTGTTTAAAGGCCCCAAAACACCGTGGACTTGTTTTAAGTCCCCAAAACACTTTGTACATGTTTAAAGGCCCCAAAACACTTTGGACATGTTAAAAGGCCCCAAAACACACACTGAACTTGTTTAAAGGCCACAAAACACACACTGAACTTGTTTAAAGGCCACAAAACACTGCGGATTTGTTTAAAGGCCCCAAAACAGTGCGGACTTGCTTAAAGGCCCCAAAACACTGCGGACTTGTTTAAAGGCCCCAAAACACTGCGGACTTGTTTAAAGGCCACAAAACACTGTGGACCTGTTAAAAGCCCCCAAAACACTTTGGACATGTTTAAAGGCCCAAAACCACTGTGGACATGTTTAAAGGCCCCAAAACACACACTAGACTTGTTTAAAGGCCCCAAAACACTTTGGACAGTTTTAAAGACCCAGAACACACACTGGACTTTTTAAAGGCCCCAAAACACTGTGGACTTGTTTAGAGGCCCCAAAATACTGTGGACCTGTTTAAAGCCCCAAAACGCACTGGACTTGTTTAACGGCCCCAAATCACTGTGGACTTGTTAAAAGGTCCCAAAACACTGTGGACTTGTTTAAAGGCCCCAAAACACTGTGGACTTGTTTAAAGGCCCTAAAACACTGCGGACTTGTTTAAAGGCCCCAAATCACTGTGGACTTGTTTAAAGCCCCCAAAACACTGTGGACTTGTTTAAAGGCCCTAAAACACTGCGGACTTGTTTAAATGCCCCAAAACACACACTGGACTTGTTTAAAGGACCCAAAACACTGTGGACATGTTCAAAGGCCCCAAAACACACACTGGACTTGTTTAAAGGCCTCAAAACACTTCGGACTTGTTTAAAGGCCCCAAAGCACTGTGGACATGTATAATGGCCCCAAAACACTTTGGACATGTTTAAAGGCCCCAAAACACTTTGGACATGTTTAAAGGCCCCAAAACACACACTGGTCTTGTTTAAAGGCCCCAAAACACACACTGGACTTGTTTAAAGGCCACAAAACACTGCGGATTTGTTTAAAGGCCCCAAAACAGTGCGGACTTGCCTAAAGGCCCTAAAACACTGCGGACTTGTTTAAAGGCCCCAAAACACTGCGGACTTGTTTAAAGGCCACAAAACACTGTGGACCTGTTAAAAGCCCCCAAAACACTTTTGACATGTTTAAAGGCCCCAAACCACTGTGGACATGTTTAAAGGCCCCAAAACACACACTAGACTTGTTTAAAGGCCCCAAAACACACACTGGACTTGTTTAAAGGCCCCAAAACACTTTGGACAGGTTTAAAGACCCAGAACACACACTGGACTTTTTAAAGGCCCCAAAACACTGTGGACTTGTTTAGAGGCCCCAAAATACTGTGGACATGTTAAAAGGCCCCAAAACACACAGGACTTGTTTAACGGCCCCAAATCACTGTGGACTTGTTTAAAGGTCCCAAAACACTGCGGACTTGTTTAAAGGCCCCAAAACACTGCGGACTTGTTTAAAGGCCCGCAAACACTGCGGACTTGTTTAAAGGCCCCAAATCACTGTGGACTTGTTTAAAGCCCCAAAAACACTGTGGACTTGTTTAAAGGCCCCAAAACACTGCGGACTTGTTTAAAGGCCCCAAAACACACACTGGACTTGTTTAAAGGCCCCAAAACACTGTGGACATGTTCAAAGGCCTCAAAACACACACTGGACTTGTTTAAAGGCCCCAAAACACTGTGGACTTGTTTAAAGGCCTCAAAACACTTCGGACTTGTTTAAAGGCCCCAAAACACTGTGGACATGTATAATGGCCCCAAAACACTTTGGACTTGTTTAAAGGCCCCAAACACTTTGGACATGTTCAAAGGCCCCAAACCACTGTGGACATGTTTAAAGGCCCCAAAACACACACTGGACTTGTTTAAAGGCCCCAAAACACTGTGGACTTGTTTAAAGGCCTCAAAACACTTCGGACTTGTTTAAAGGCCCCAAAACACTGTGGACTTGTTTAAAGGCTCCAAAACACTGTGGACCTGATTGAATGCCCCAAAACACTGTGGACTTGTTTAAAGGCCCCAAAACACTGTGTACTTACTGTGGACCTGTTTAAAGGCCCCACAACACTGTAGACTAGTTTAAAGGGGCCAAAAGGTTTTCCATTATAGGGGCCATTACATTTAAGTAGCATTTTGTGATTTTTTAATAAGTTTTTCTCTTAAATGAAAATAAAAAGTAGACCTGGACTTTTTTATGTCCCATCGCCCCCCCCCCCCCGGATCCGCTAGTGAAAACGTAAATGCACGCTGATCTCCTTCTGTCACATGCTTGATACATTGTTTATACCACGGCTCTACCTATAATACTTACTTGATTTGTAATCATTCCATAAAGTTATATTTGCTTTATCTGCATAGTATTAATATTGCATTGATATATCGACGGCGTTTATATATTTATCTTTTCACAGATGTATGCTTATGGACATTATGTATGCATGTTTTTCTGAATAAACTATCAAACTATCAGTATTGTTTGTAACATCTCGGTACGATGTGGATCGTGTGAATAAACAAATGCGAGTTAAACTTAATGAAACGACAGAAACTCGCGATAACAATTCATTATTCGCAATAGGGCAAGCTATAAATAATATAAAGTGTATCTTAACTTGCGCAGTGATAACTGAATCGTGTGATATGTTCTAAGATATCTTTAACCACACGTTCAGTACAAAATGTAGGGCAAAGAATTGTCTTTATCGTAGTTAGACAGGAGACCCACAAGCGTTAAAATAGAAATGGAAATACCAATCCTTGGATTCCCAATATTTACAAAAATAACCACGGTTTTCCCATTCGAACCATTTTCGATATTTCAAACCTTTTGTATATAAGATAATTATTATTAAATACCAAATTAACAATACAATAAGTCGCAATATACACGGTATGGGGAAGTAGGCGCTGACCAAAGTATTCGAATCGAGATTTTAGAAAGAAGTCTATATACCAGCGCTTATAGCTGCGATATATAACCTGCGCTTTTCAAGGGAACGGCGTATATCTGCGTCAATGACTTAGACGGGATTCCAGTGTTTAGATATTGTTATAAATACCCACAACAAAATATTCTCTATTAAAAAGTGATACTTTGTCACGAGAGTGCAAAGCATGTATAAAGAATTTGAAAATAAATGGATACGAACGCCACATATTTGAGTTAAAGACGTTTTACTAATTGAATGAAACAAAATTACTTGCAAGAAACTATCCTTTCAGTTCAAAACTCAAAGCTATATTTTTATGTGGACAATCTTACAAGGGAAACCATAATATGTTAAAAATAACCACCACGACATGCAAACTTTAAGTCACTCGCAGTGAAATCATGTGGACTAATAGTACCTCGAAATTGAATAAGGGCCCGGAATCACAAAGCCAGAGCCCAATATTTCTGGAGGGGATGAGGGATAGAGAGGGAACGGAACTGTTATTTGGGACTAAATGTTCTTATGCATCCGATTCAGAGAGCAACAGGAGTTTTGGAGATATCTTGGAACCAAAGGGAATATGCAACGGTGCAATAAGAAATAGTTTGAAAAGAAAGATTACGGAAAACAGGGAGAAGAGTGGTTTGGGGCAAATAAAGATAAACGATGATGACCCAAAGACTTATCAGGTGAGGCAATAGTTCTGCATTTTTATTTGTTCTCCATCTAAGTGCATATCGTTTTTTTTTCATCAGGGGCGTTCCAGGATTTGATGTAAGAGGGGGTGTAAGTAAGTAAGGGGCGTATCCTTTTGACTTGCAACCTTCCCACATAACCTAAATTTATTTGGTTTAAAGTGTTGGCGGGGTGGGGGGTAATAAGTAATAACTTGGACGATTCAAGGGGTTTTGGTGGGGGGGGGGGGGGCGCCGGGTGAACCACAAGTGATCATTATTACATATAAATAACAGGATCTGAATATAAACTAGGTTAGTTTCACGGAAATGTAAAAAAAAGACAAACCATTGCACGCAGATCACATCATAATGGTGCATACCAGATAAAAACTACGAACAGGTGCTCAGTCATTTATGCTAAATTCATTATTAATGTCAAAATCTCCCCTTCGTACGCAAACCGCTCCTTGTTTTTTGTTTATGAAACGGCCCCGTGGTAGGCACCGGTCAGATTTTCACCCATAATGGAAAAGCCAAATTGATATGCTTTCAGTCTGTCCGTTTGGATTTTTCTGCAAAATATTTTCTCTTTTAATTTTCACCCATAGTTATATATCATAATTAATTTCCTTTTATGGTCGTAGATGTCGCCAGAAGAAGAAGAGAAGGACAGAAAGCGCCGAGAAAGCAACAGGAAGTCCGCCAAAAGAAGTCGGGAGCAGCAGAAACAGTCATACTCTGAAAATTTGAAGGTAAGCATCTTTCGCAATATCCCACCACGCGAATAATTTTGACCTAAATACTTAAAATTACTAAATACATATCATATTAATGCAACAGTCAATTGTAACCACGGCCCTCCCCGGTCCGGGAAAAGCGGGGACTTTGACTTTCGGTCCAGCCAACTCCCGGTAAAATCCCCGCCCTGCTGAGACAAACTGCTGTTTAAATCCCTGCCAAAAGCCCCCGCGCACCCCAGGGGCATCCTAGGTTAGGCCCATTCCCCGCTATTTTCGGCGCGAAAACAAAACCACCGCATTCCTTTGGCACTGCGGGGTTACTTGGAAGGTAAAAACACGGCCCATTCCCCCCACTATGCCTGGTATAACCCCGGACCTGGGGGGGGGGGGGCGTTGTTACAATTGACTGGCGCATAAGCACAGCGCCATTGTGCGGTCATATGGTATAGTCATTGAAAGTTATATGCACCGACTGTCTAGAATTTATATATATATATCGATTAATTAAGCTATTTTTATATATTAAAATGGCTTCCTATTTTATAATTCAAGATGTTTTTTTCTGCTAAAGCAAGATAAATTCTATAATAGTTATACCTGTATATAAATGTGTCTTAATATATTTAAAAATGTTTTCGCTTTTATTTTCATTGATAAGCTGAAAGAGGAATTCGAAGAAAAGAATTGGGAGCTTAAATCATCGATGACAAAAATGGAACATGAGAAGAAGAAAATATTAGACGGTCTTCGACAGTTCTTGCCGGAATATGAGATTGCGCTAGCGCTCCAGCGGGCAATTGAACTTGAATCTCATTCAACAAGAGAAGAACAGCCGCAGACCAACACAGAAGATAGTGTTGAAATGCCAACGGAAGACAATGAAAATGTCGATGTCCTAACAAACAATGGAGGGAATTACGAAATTCCAAGCAATTCTATTCTTGACAAACTTGCCATGGCTGAACCTGTAAATGAAATTTCGAGTGTTCAGTGTCCGACTGCGATACCAGTGATAAATGTTAGTGATTTGAAAAAGATTTTAAGCTTGCATAAGGGCACAAGCAACGGACAAATAATTGACTTTCATCAGCATAAAACTGGTGAATCTTTTCTTAAAATGCTTAATGATACAAATTGATTACAAAATGTATTTGATTTGTAAATAAATTTGATTTTTTTACAATTTGTTTCTATTAATTATCATCTGTTAATTCTTTTCTTTTTGAGACCTCGAGGGTCATTTTTATTTGCCCCGTAATAGGGGCGATTGTGTCGGAGCCATCCCCGAGGGCCCTTACATCATTCATAAACATGCAAGAACATTTATTACACTGTATATATGTAATTATCAAGTTTAAATAACAATTAAAACAGCATTCACTAGCGGATCCAGGGGCCGGGTGCACGCCTCCCCACTCCCTAAATCGTCCATGTTTACATTTCATTTCATTATAGGAGCTCAATCGAAATAATTAAAGTACGCTCACAACACATCATTTCGGACTTAATGAATTGTTAAAATAATTTTTGAGGAGTACCCCTTTTCCCAAATTCAAGTCAAATAGTTAGCACCCTTTTTTACGCCCCTTATTTACGCCCACAATGACATTAAAACCTTGCCCGTCCCTGGCCTTGGTCAGAAATGTTTACTGAACTGGAACTGAAATGTATACTCAGTTTTTATTTACTTATCTATATGCCTGTACATAATTTATCACATCCTCCAAAATTAAATATTTTGATGCAAACAAGAAGTATTTTCATGTTAGTACAAATAACAGTATAAATGCACATCTACGAAAAATATAACATCACGGATGATATTATTTATGTCGAATAAGTTACCTTTATTACAAGTGACAATTCAACTTATCTCAATATTCTTTTATTATATCATAGTTTACATGTAAGTAAAAGAATGTGAAAACTCAATATATCTACATGATAACACAGGTATAAAGAGGTGGGTTAACGGCGGCTTCAAAAGTGAAAATTTGCAATTAATGCAAAAAGATAAATTCTCCATTGATTGAAAACTTCCCTCAACGCGGGCAGGATCGCAAAATAGGCACACGTGGCGTTTCATTATCCGTCATTATAGTTTTGGGATCCCAACTAATAATGTATTTATCATTCATGTATGAGAAGGATGTGTTCTAAATTTGTGTCAGTGAAAGCCTATTATTAAGGTATGTACTCACCATTTACTTGTGTTTTATGCTTATCAGTCTTTTAAAAGAATGATAATTGTATACTCGTTTGATAAAACGAATTCTAGTCAGTTTCAAAATGAATTATGCTCAATGATTTTGCCACTTTTTGTTACGAAATAAAATGGGGGAAATCTATTACATGTGTAGTATTATTAAATGTAAGATACTGACGGCGCAAACCCATCAACAAATGTTGATATATGCTCAAATATTGTCTTTGATGTCCAGAATTTTGAATAGCGTTAGTAACGCTTTTCAACAAAGACTTGAAGCATAAATTATCCCTCAGTTTATTTTAGAGTCTTTGTGTGCGAGGAGTTTTAATTTGTTGTCAATATTCTATTTATGTCTTGACTCTACCGGCTTGGGCACGCTCCCCGCTTCAACATGGTTTTCTATACATGAATTGTACTTTTTTCTGCAATTCTGGTATCAAATTAAAAACTAATTATAATAATAGAATTTTCAGACGAATGTATATTATAATCGAATCGTATGACGTGTTTGTATTACAGAATATAATGCGCCTTCATAGGAACAGTTATGGCGCTTTTAATATGTCCACCGGTCAGCAAAAGAAGCCATCTATCGATAGAACGTAGTCACAACCATTGGTCATCGTCTGTTGGGAGTAGCAAGGAACAACAATTTAAGAGGTGTCCTGTGTCAGAGCATTTTAAACCAAGTTTTCATCTACCTGTGACTAGAAAGGAGAAAGAGAAAAACAGGAAACATAATGCTAATGCTAATACAAAAGCCATTCTTGAAGGAATTCAGAAACACAAGAGTGATATTAAGACACCTGAACCACTTAGGATAGCTGGATCACCAGGAAGCCTTAGCGACCCAGGCTGTTTGACATCCGAATCAGTTGTACAATCAACGCCTAGACCTTCGTTACCGACGTTTCTTGAAAATGAAACTCTTGACTCTACCGATTGCATACAAATTCATAGTAGTTCGGCGGATTCTAGTCCGTCCAGCTTTGAGGATAGCGATGAATACCTTGCACCTACTTTATTCTTAGATGTTGAAGAAAATTTTAGAACCGAATATCTTAATTTTAATAACAAAGAAGGTGAAAGCGTCAAACATTGCAACTATGTCAATTTAATTAAGGAAACGGGAATCAGATGGAAGAACTCGTCATTGAACAATGATGGTGAGTCAGGGGCAGGCACGCCGCTACCACTTTCACCAATGATTAAAGAAGAACTTAAACTTAAGATACAACTCCGGAGGCTAACTGAAGGGAAATCAGAATTGCCATTTATACATGCAGGTCCGAAGAAAACGACGTATCAGGTAAACAAGCTCTTTTCGATCAGGTTGATTTCATAATTAGTTAGCTATTGTATACATATATTTTTTTTATATTTTTGCAAACACTCAATTGAAGGGAAACCAGGATTCGGGCGTATCAGATAAACACACTGTTTTCAATCAGGTTTTTATAATTAGTTAGCTATTGTATACGCAAACACTCACTTGTTTTGTAATTAAACTTCGTTAGCTGCCTGAAGGAAAACCAGTATTGCCATTAATAGATCGGAGTGCTAGGACGTATCAGGTAAACTGTTAGGTCAGGTTGATTTTCATAATTAGTTAGCGATTGTTTACGCATTCACTCAATTCTTTTGTAATCAGACTAGTGTAGAGTTTCAACAAAATATATCGATGTTTGAGTAATTGTTCATTTTACTCTATTTTTATCAGCTTTCTGAAGACGAAATCCAACGCAGAGAAAGACGAATGCAACGTAATCGACAAGCTGCAAAAGAACACAGAAAAAAGAAACAACACAGAGAAACAGAATTGAAAAAGGTTAATTTTTGTTAAATTTCAATCCAATCTACATAATTTAACAAATTTTGAGGAAATTTAATAATTATTAAGGAAGGGAAATCTTTCGCATTGCCGAAGGTTCAGTTGTCTGCCCTTCTGATTTTGGCGCCTTTCCCACTTTTTCTTTAGTTTTAATCGGACGTGTTTTAAATTTGTGGTTTCTGCTCAATTAACTAGACTTAGTGATGAAACTTGGAATGAAACAAGCTCTTAATTTTTTTTTTGCTTTAAAGTACATGCAATAATGCACCAGTCAATTGTAACCACGGCCCCCAGGTCCGGGGGTATACCGGGGATAGCCGGGGAAAAGGGCCGTGTTTTTACTTTCCAGGTGGCCCCGTAGGGCCGGGTGACCGCGGTTGTTTTGTCATAGCGCCAAATTAAGCCGAGAAAGGGCCTTATATAGAGTCACTGGGGTGCGGGGGCATTTGGTCGGGGTTTAACCATCAGTTCGTGCCCACAGGGCGGGGATTTTACTCGGGGTTGGCTGGACCGAAAGTGAAAGTCCCGGCTATTCCCCGGACCTGGGGGGGGGGGGGGGCGTGGTTACAAATGACTGGTGCATAAACAACACAGTTTGCTACATCATATATGCTGTGCAGACAGGGGATAGTTATATGTGTGAAGGATGAAGCATTTATTATTTGTTAAGTAACTCTCATCGAATGGAGACGATAGCTGGCGATTAAACTTCCAAAGCATATAAAGGCGGTTTTTCCAGACTTCTGGACATTTCTGTGTGCATTTTTTTCATAGAAATCATTAAAATAATTTGAGTAATTAAATGCTGAGATCTCATAACCATGGTATTAAAAACGTGTCTGGATGCATTATTTTCTCAAATTGGTTAAAAGTAAAGTCTATGTAATATGTTGATTTCAGGCTGTGAATAAACAGATCGAAGAACACACGAAACTCCAACAGGAGGTGGCAACTCTTTTGAAACGACGTGACCGGTTAAAACACCTGCTGGATAACCATATGGAAACGTGTACAAGAGTCAAACTCTAATGATAAAAACGCTTACTTTGCTATTATTCTCTGTATTATTTTAATCCACCCATGTTATACAGCTTTCGTATACAAGAGTGTAATTATGACAGTATAAACTATCTAGTAATGTTCGATTAAAAACAGATTAACCAGCGTTCGTGTACAAGAGTCAAATTTTGTTTTAAAAAGGACTTCCTGTGCTACTATTCTCTATATTATTTCAATCAAAACAGATTAAACAGCGTTCGTATACAAGAGTAAAATTATGACAATATAAACTAGTAATGTTCAATTCACTACATATTAACAAGCCTTCGTGTACAAGAGACAAACTCTTATTTAAAGAAGACTTTCTTTGCTATTATTCTCTATATTTTTAGCGTTAGCGTTCGTATACCTAGGTCAAATATTGACAGTATTAACTATATGATAATGTTTTATTCACTACAGATTAAACAGCGTTCGTGTACTAGAGTTAAAATTTGATGATAAGAACTTTCTCTCCTACTTTTCTCAGTATTGTTTCATAAAACGCAGATTAAACAGCGTCCGTGGATAGCGTAGTGTTCATTTATCATGTCCATTCTTTTCAAAAATTTGAAATGCAGGTTTGAAATATTATGTAATTTTAAGAATTTCGATATACATATGATATTTATTCAGCGATCTCTGACGTCACTCTTTTCCCATAGTTTTCTGATATATAGGTGATATATAGGTGGCGCTGTTTTAAGCGCTTTCACTGTTAAGCGCGCCGCCAGCCGATCGGTCATTGTTTATAGTTTAAGTTCAATTTGACAAAAATGGCGTCTGGTCGTGCGAGAATGAAGAACGCGGTGGACGTTGAGGGTTCCATTCACGAGCTAGAAGAAAAGGGTGAGCTATTGTCCCGGGAATCGTATAAGTATCTATCATGTGTTTCCGGTTAGAAAAATCCGACCCGAGGGCAGCCTCGTTACCGGCTAACGCGCGTGCCCTCGGGTCGGATTTTTCTAACCGGAAACACATGATAGATACTTATATGATGTCGTTTTGGGGCGGGCGTCAAACTAGTGGATTCTGCTCAATTAACTAGTGATGAAACTTAGAATGTATCAAGCTCAAAATAAAGCATGTTTTTCGCAGTAAGTATTTACGTATGTAGCACAACCGAAAGAGACTAGTCGGCAATGGCAACTTGAAATATGTAGGAAATGATAATTTGTTTCAGTGTATGATAGCAATATATTTCACTTTGTGAGCACAAAAAGCCGTATTTTACGAGTGGCGTAGGTTTACCTTTGGTGCACATTTTATGCCAACGCTCTGTGCATGCTGACGTTTGATTTGAAAGTGAGGTTGGGCTAAACCTTCAAAACAGTGAATACTATCCAAATATTATTTCACTGTGTTTGAAACAGTACAATTACTATTATTAAACTGATATATCTGTATAAATCACCGGAAGGCATATACTGAATATAATTATTTTACTTTGTTAATATATTGCATGATATCTAGCCTAAAAGATGGTCAAAATGTATACATGATATTAACAATAAAAGAGAAGTTGTCTGGTTAGCGCAGTGGTTGGCGCACTCGCTTCTCACAAACGCTACCCGACCTGGGCGCATGCGAGTAAAGACGTTTAAATGTTTTTTCCAGCTTCTCCAGTTTTCCTCACAACATAAGACCACCCTCTCGCGCAACACCGTACCATCGAGAGTGACTTAACATACGTTTATGTAACTTCCTTCATAATGGTTCATACAAATAGATAAAGTTTAAACTAATAATAATACACACGATTAATTAAAACACAGTTTATAGTTTATTTCCAAATACATCTGACCAAAAATCCCCATACGTTTACATACTTAAGCTACGAAACCGGTTTCTAAATATAGTCAAGCCAGACTTCATCCATATAAGGAACTTAACAAAATATAAAATATAGATACCGCAAATCATGCGGCCAAACGATAAAGCATCAATATAGTAACATTTAAAGGGGCCATACACCGTTTGATGAAATAGAGAAAAATAGAAGAAAATTGTCGAAAACTGACATAAACTTGGAATCGATGTGTAAAATGCATTGAAACTTACTACCTGAAGTACCACTTAGTTTACAATTAATTTAGTTTTCGCATTTTTTTCGATTTTTTTCCATTAAAAAGAGTACTAAGTATGTTTACCTAGTAGAATTCATTCCTTATGCGTGATTGGCTAGTCGATGTTATCACGTGATATTACCAAATTAGGAATAAAGCTTAAATATCCCAATTGTTTAGGATAAGCCTTCGTAGCACAGTGGATACAACACTCGATTTTTTTTACATTTTTTTTTACAATTATGATATCATAGAGTAAAACATTTTATCAAATAATTGTCCTGAGATTCGTTACAGAAAAAAACTTTTTTTGGTGCCAATCTGGTGTCCAGTCCCTTTAAGCGTGAAGTTAAACACTTTCATCATCTCAGATAGCACTTATACATATTTCTCACACAATATTATGATTCAGGGAAGTTATGGTATCTACACAATACGAATATGAACCTTTAATTGTATGACACATGACATCTAGCCATGTTATTACTCTATCATTTTAACTACTCTATAATCTAAGAACGTTTTTTTTTTGTTTATTGCAGTTCAAATGGCCAAATTTAACATGCTTTAATATGATTTATCAAAATAAATACCATAATGAGTGTTTGATACCGATTTCAATATTATCTGGTCCCTGATTTTCGAACAATAGTAAGTTCGTAAAGACAGGTTCAAGCTAATCACACCACTTTTGTTTGATATAATTTGTGTTATTTTCAAGAGTTTGGGGCGTTTAAAGGAATACTTCAACCTGTAACGCTTTTTCGAGAAATCCGCATCACAAAGCTTTAAGCAAATACAAAAAAAGCTATGTCATGGGAGTGAATCAATACAAGCATAACATGAATCGTAAATATGATTACTTCCCTTTAACCATTAGTTAGTAGTAAACGAAGTTGAACAGCTGGGATCCCGAGTGGGAAACCAAGACCAAATACCGACGCAATAGCGTTTTATTTACACAAACCTGTTTAAGACATTACTACTGCGTGCTAGTATGAAGTTTCGTCTCATCGTTAGTATTTTCGTGATATTGGGGTCATGACTAAATTCAATAGCTGTTTCTTCTTTGTGAAGACATTTTCATCAAACAAGAGCAACCCATTTTGATGCGAAAATTGTATTTTCTTTTAATCAAGGATTGAACTTTACTGAACGTTCCAAGGCGGTACTTAGAATACTTGATAAACACCCATAGTTGTTTTTATATATTATATATGTAGTGTGTTGTTTGTGGAGTTTAGTGCTGTAGTTCCATGTTTCTTGTTTGTGATGTTTTTTTTTGTGTTCTATGTCTTTGGCGTAGACCTTGTGCCATTAAACGGGGCTTATGTTTAAACTTTCGACTACTGTACTTGTTTCTTTTTTCATATAGATATTGAATGATTTAGCATTATAGTTCATCGGTGTGTGAAAAGAATTCGTCAGTGCACGGTTAGTAAACAACGAATGACTTTACGATAGTCCGTGCTCAAACCAAATATTTTCGTAAACATACCGCACTTATAAGATATTGTGTGCTTATACTTACACTCATTCTTTGCATGATGATTTTGTGAAAGTCGAAAAACATCACTGAAAATGACGCTTCCAAAGCAACTGAACGCAGTATTTATTTGGCTGTTTGAACAGCGGTTGTGACATTGACATCGCTTGTTTCATCGACGTCGCATACAGTTTGCCACAATAAATGTCATTTGACCAATCACAAGAGTCGTTTTAAAAAATGGATTGCGGGATTAATGTCATTATCGGGGTATGAATGCAATTGGACTGGTCAAGGACTCCTCGCGTACTTTGACTAGCCCAATGGCGTTCATATCCCCGATAATGACATCAATCCCGCAATTCATTACTTATATTTACACCAATAGTTAATAACTTTATTAAAGAATTGTTTAACAAATACTTCCTTTCATTTAAGAAACCCTTTCAGTAATCCGTTCTTAACCATTCTGTTCTGTTCATTCTGTTCATTTAAGTTGAGGTGTATATATTTTGTGCTATAAATCAGTTATTCCGAAGTTGTTGTGTTCATCGAATATGAATGCTATTGAATGGATATGCGTCCATCTAAGAAAGCGCAGTAAAGAGTGAACATATTCCAAAAATTGGCATCACTTAACACATTATAAGGAATAAATGTACAGGTGTATTGGTCTTCTACACATTTGTACGAAGTTTCATTTCAATATCTTGAACAGTTTAATGCTCTATTGACCAAAGGCCAGAAGAGCTTACGCCGTGGCGTGGTGTCTGTGGTCCGTGTGACCGTGCGTGCGTCCGTAAACACTTGCTTGTGAACGCGATCCGGTCTCCGGTCTTCAATTTTGATTGTATCTTGTTCAAACTAATATATTAGTAACATATCCACGAGAGCTTGGTTTCTTTCTTTAACCAGCTAAATTCATCCATGCATTACTGGATCATGGTCCTTGAAATGCTGCAGCCCTACTAAAAGTATTCTGTAAGGGAGACAACTTGTACAGAGAGTTGTGTATAAGTGTAGTGTTCATCTCCCTTTGCCCCTTGTAAAACATGGCGTTTACTGATTGCGTCCCTCTGAGTATGTACATGCTTTGGATATAAAAATATCAAAACAGTCATTCCAGTGGAGCATAGGCAATCTTGGGCCTCTTATTTGTTTTGTTCGAGGTTAACGTTTTGGATTCCGACGGCGTAGACAACAACACCGAAATATACGAATACCTAATTGTTTTCTTCAAAACTCAGACGAGCTAATATGAATTAAAGAGCAGATATTGATACGGTCCATTGTGTTTGCTTAAGAGAATAATGACAGGGCATTGTATACTGCGTTTAATAGCAAAACAGTATTGATTTTTTTTTAATTGCTATTGTTAAATTATTTTAAATGAATTGTGTGACAGTTGGACGCATTCAGATTTAATAATACGTTATTGTTCTTCTTTGTTCACATGAATTCAGGCAAATATTATAGACATTTATACACAAATCACAAAAAACAAAACACATGTGTTGAGACACAATTGATTACAACATTATCGGAGTCTATTAAGCTATATCAAATACATTGAAGATTAAGACAAACATACTTTTTGGCAAAACAATTGATCACACTCGATAATTTGCACGGTTTAATTTCATGGATCCTGGGCCCGTTATTGGTTCAGACTCAAACCTGCAAATCTTAATGTCAATTTACTAAGCATAGCAATTTGGTTGTGAACTCTGTTTCAAAAAGATCACTTATATTAACATGTACTTTTTAAAACGATTGTAATTTTGTTTCTTCACATTTTAATATCTTCATTTTTAGTCTGAGTCAAGGGTCCGACTTTGAACTATTCGAAACATGGACCCTGGTAACCTGCTCGTCACAGATTGACAAATACGGGAATCATTTGACTGTTTTCCCAATGAAAAGTCCGGTTGACCGGGTATTACTTTCGTTCTTTATATTAATACAATGGAAACTGGAATCATTTGACCGTTTTCCCGATGGACAGTCCGGGTGACCGGGTACCACAGTCGTTATTTATAGTAATACAATTGAAACGGGAATCATTTGACCGATTTCCCGATGGACAGTCCTGGTGACCGGGTAGCACTCTCGTTATTTATATTAATACATTGAAAACCTCATGGACAAGCTAACATTATTTGTTATAATTTCTTGTATTGTTGCATTGATGTTTTGTAACAGGTTTAAGTTATGACATGATCAATTTACACATTTCTCAAATTCAGAGAAAATCTATTTTTATCTTGAAAAGAAATAACCAGAAAATGTCGACTTGTATATAGCATGCAGAGCAGCAATAAACATAATGTTGTTATAGCAACATGAACTCTATGAATATAAAAGCGATCAGTTTTCATCTTATAATTGTCTAGAACACATATCTTGTCAATATGCAGGGGCGTAGCTAGCCATCTATTCATGTGGATTCTAAATTGTGCTAAGGAGCTTCGGGAGCATGCCCCCCCCTCGGAAATGTTTGAAAAAAAGGTGCAATCTGGTGTATTCTGGGCGTTCTGAGGTGCTTTGTTTAGTTCTGGAAAATGGACAGTTTTAGGATCATCTAGTCAAATACAACTGCAACTTTGGCTGATTGTTTTGTCAGAATCATGTGGATTCAGCCGCGAACTCACGTATAGGCAGCTACGTGCCTGATATATCTTGAATGTTATATTGTTTTGGGAATTTATACTAGCATTGTTATTCAGACAGAGACGTTTAGAAATTGATTCACAAGTCCAAGATATTTCAAACTGGTATTAACTCAAATTAATATAAATCATTTGTTAAATGTATACCTAAGTTTTAGGGTAAAAATGTCTGTTAAAATAATGTGTAATTCAATGTCATACATAAGGTACATGAAGAGTGTATGTCATACATAAATGCGTGTCACATTAAATGTACATGTTCTCAAATGTGTCCGCGAATTATGCATATAATATTATACTGAAATAACATAAACAGGGTTTGATTAAGCTGCGCCAGAACGGAATAGTGTCATGTCGGTCAGTTTTGGACCGATTTATAACATATTAAAGGTATGACCAATCCATGCCAGAACGGAGTAGCGCCATGTCAGTCTGTTTTGGACCGATTCATATCATACTTTAGGTATACTCAACCCGTGCCAGGACAGAAAAGTGCAATGTCGGTCAGTTTGACCGATTCATAAGACAAACAACCTTGGAACAATTCCAGCAAAAGCAGTAACCTGTTATTTCATTATATGGACCGAATGTTGGTGTCATTTAGATATAATGAAATCCCTAACAAAAACACAGCATTATTTATCAAGACAAGGAGAAGAATATTCTCTTACTTAACAAGATTTAAAATTCTGAATATGTCAAATACATTATACACATGTGTGTGTTATTATTGGTGTATAATATACCTAACATATCATTCCCGCTAATTTCGTTCAGCTCCATACAGAGTAATTATTCGGTGTGCAATTGTCATAAACGAATTCCGAGAATAAAGAGTCTGCAATTACTTATTTACTGAAAGCCTTTGAATTATTCATTGCTAGCCCAGCCTATCAATAGTATATACATTCACGTCATTAATTCAAACACACAAGAACATTAATGGATTCAGTGTGGCATTCCGAGTTTTTAAAGTCTTTTCAGACATTGTAGTATGCTATCTAGGACTGTATCCCTTTTATCGTCCAACGGACTCAGTGTATGTCAGAGGCTAGATATCGTACTCAAAAATGTTTTTTTTATGCCGGGAAATGCTTTTACAGCAATTGAAGGTTGCCAAAGTACACGATGTATCGGCCATTAGAATACAAACTACATTTTCAGCCTATGAAACTGCAGATAGGCCACCTATTATTACTTGGCTTAATCATTAAAAATTTCAACTGTCGCGGGTGTTTAAAGGTCAGCCTACTGCCACTCATCCGATACATACTCCCTGTATCAGATTTTGCGTTGTGTATGTCAGCCAATGGGGCTGTATTTACGGTCACTCCGCCTGTCATATAACTATAACTTGATGGTTGGTGCGCATTTTCTGCGATAATAGATATGTTGCGCGTGAATAAAAGGTGAGCATGGTTTGTGATCAACAAGCCGGACAGATGGGGTTTTCTGGTTTCCTCGAGCAAACAAGACCACGCTACATAGTGCTAACGAGAGTGACTACGCAAAAGTAAATATATATATTTTTTCACAATCGTTCTAAAATTAATATCGTTTACACTAAAGGCTGTAATGTTGAGCATCATGCCATTAATATTTACCTTAAAATAGCTCACACGTATAGTCCTTTTAACGCAAGGAGTTTTGCGAATCACTATTGAATGCAGTGTCTTAGGACTGCATGGAGGAATATTTCGAAAACGAAAAGCATTTGTTTTCAGATATCAAAACATTGAAATCAGAAATTTATTAAAGACATGTGATAGAAACGTCATCACAGCAATGCACATAGGTACATGAATACTAACATTTCATGACTTTGAAAGACTTTGTGTTTATAATATTATTTGTTGAATGATATGCATTATCAATATCCTGAGGCCTGTTTTTATAAATTAAAACCTAATTTTTGATGTCTTTCTGAATATTTTAAGCCAGTATTTAAGTTAAAAACATAGTTGAGATTGTCTACAAAATAAACTTGTTGCCATCTGTGTTGGTCATTTTGATATTATGTTTAAGGTCCTTTAATAAAATGAGTCCCTGGCCCAAATATTACAAAACTGCTCAAGTCAAATCTCAATCTCAACGCTTTTTATAACATAAAAGCATGGTATAATACAAAATCTTACATGTTTTTTTTATACTTTCTAAAACTGTATTGTCTGATAGATTGAGTGATAAAAAGATTTTGTAAATATTTCAAAGAATTCGACTGATTATAGAGCCAGAACGATACTTGAGTTATTGTTAAAAAAATGATTTGCACTCAAGTACATTTTTGGCCGTAGAATATTTTCCCTTTGACCAATCTAGACCAAAGGTTTTAATCAACATATTTAATGAAAAAATGCGGTTTTAAAAGGTGTAAAACATATAATGTTTTAATTACTTTTTATGCTATGTGATAAAATGAGTTGAGACTCAGATTGAGATTTGACTTAAGTATTTTCCTGATTTTGGGGCCTAGTCTTTATTAATAATCGAACGTTAAGATGTACGAACAATTGAAGTACAACAACGTCCTAACTGGTAATTTCCTGTTTATTTTGTGTGTATATATTGATTGAAACATATACGTAATGTCTCATCCTTTTATCATGATCAACAACCAAATTATTTCAAAATAATGGAACACCAGGAAGTATTTGAAATGATGAGAATGGATTTGACTGTAAGGTTAATGTTTACGACATATATTTTGATATTGACTTCTCAAATATCTTCAAAATTTCCCACGGTATGTATTTCGTCAAATTGTTGTTTACATGAATATCGATCGTCTTTGTAAACAAATATTGACCAAAATCGAATTAGCTTTCTCCGATGTCTTTCTTTTGAATACGATTTGCCCAAAAGTAATAGATACTGCTGTTGTCCATTCTCTCGACTGCATTAAAGGGAAAAAGTCAGGCAGAATTATAATTTCTTTCAAGGTGGTTTAAGGTGAAAACACGAGGTATGCTTCTTCATTTCAAGCCTTAGTTGATCTCTACGAGCCGTAAGGTCAGTCTTTACTTTCTCAAGTCTGTCGTGTTCCCCTTTGGATTGTTCATATCGCTGGAAAAAAACAACAAGGATATGTTGTTTGGCGACGAACATTTTATTTTGCCACAGACATTTAAGATTTTTTTTAAATACAATGTAAATATTCTTCAATTGGGTAGTAGCTAACGAAATATTAAACAGATACGATTGGTTCTGTCGCCAAATGCAATTCCATACTAGAAACCAATAAACACAAATACCGTGGTTACCTTAATGATTTTGTTTTCTCTGTGCTTGTGACGGACTCTGGACTTTTTAGCAGAACGCCTATTCACCTCCATACGTAAATTGCGCCTTCGTATCTCATCTTGGGTGAGCTAAAGCATAGGTGAATGTTTTTCAATGTTTAAACAAGACAATTACGGTTGATAGCAGCATTTCTCTACATATGAAATTTCAAGAGGCCAATATTTGTCTCTTGGTATCTTGCCATGATTTGTAACATATATGTATATACCTTTAAGTGATTGTAAAATAACATTTGAAAATATAAAAAACAGTTATAAGAAATTTAAATTCAACATAATTTATATTTGAATTCCTATCAGTACGACACTGAGGCAATATTAGCCTCCATCGGGTTGTGTATGTATTCAAATAATGACGTCAATACGTCGAAAATGAATTAATACTATAAGCACATTAGCATGTTGTTCTTTTGGTGTTAATTTTAAGATCGATGGGTGAAAGCGAAATAGGTCTGGTTGATCGTGCCTCATTCATCTATGTAACTTAGACCATTTTCGCTTACACTTCTCGTGCTGTTTGTTGGTGTTACCTTATAATGCTTTGGCTCTTCTGGTTCTAGAACAAGCTCGTCCTCGCCTCTCGTCAATCTCTTGTACTGTATTGAAAACTGAAGCTCTTTCTTGATTAACGGTGTCATTATTGAAGTCGACGATATCTCACTATTGTCTAAATCCAACTCTTCTAGGTTATGTATCTCCTCATGTCCTGTGTACTGAGGAGCGATAGAGGTATTATGTGTTTTAACTTTGCCAGAATCTTTCTGTACAGAGAAACTTGCTACGCCGAACATACCAAATATGTCGTCGTCTTCGTCCAGGATGGACTGACCTTGGACATGTTGAATCGTTTTGCTTAACTTCGAATGCAGTGCAGTTTGTATATTTGTACTGACAAAATCATCCGAGTGTCGTCTTCGTTTGGCTCGTGAACTATCACCGTCATCATCGATATAGATAAGAGGTGACTGGCCTGTTAAGACGTCAGTTAATGGCGACGATGGTTGCGGTGAAACCGATTCCAAGGATTCATCAATCTTACTGAAAATTGGCATATTCCCAGTTGTCCATGTTGCATTTTCAGATTTGCTTTCTGGAGTAAGATAGTCTTCAGTTTCATCTTGGTCTGGAATAATTTCATCTATTAGTTGCAAATCGTATTCTTGTTTGGTGTATTCATCGTCACTGTCTGTGTCCTCAGGCGATAGATGATTTGTATATTCATCAGTCTCTTCGAAATTCGGAACAGGGGTCGCGAAAAGAAGATTATCTGAATCTTTGTCTGATAATGTTATCTCACAAAAATCATCAGTATCTGTTATTTCAACGTTATCAGCAATACCATCGTTTAAAGTGCTCTCAAAGAAAATATCTCCTGGTGTTCCATCATTTTCGAAATTATTGATTAAAGATACAGGACTTCCCGACATAGATAGTGTCCAACAAAAAGTACAAGTAATTTAACATTTACATAGAAACATAAGTATGTCTCTTAATAAAAAGCATATAGTAAAATATGCTAAAAACAAAAACAAAAACAACAAAAAAGTGTAATGCAAAAAGTATGCGATTGATTAAACAGAATGCCCAAAGAAAATTTGTGATAGTAAAGCTTTTCTTTACATTATTTATACCATTCTACACAAAGACTCCCTCTTTCCGGTGCGTTTGAAGGGAATACGGGAATAACACAGTCTTACGTAAGTGTACGACCACCACTTCCCTTTTAGAAGAATTAGGCTGGCTTTCTTTCCGTGAAGAATAGCGTTGATTACGCCTCGTGAAACCTTCCTCCAACCACGCCATTATCCACTGTAAAGCATGTTATACAATTTTTACACTTGTAACCGGGTATACGATGTATATAGCGGCCCCACGTTGGGCGCCAAATGTAACAGACTGCACAAATTGCTATGTGCTCCTGTCGGGGTTCGAACCCACGACCTCTCGCTCTGTAGGCAGACACTCTACCGCGTCGCTATAAAAGCTAGCTCTATAGCGAGACAGTATAAGTGCCGCTATATAAATCGTATACCCGGTTACACACTATAAATACATTTCAAGGTAAAAGTGTAAGAAGGTTATGATTTAATTAATATATAATAGCTTACAGTTTATATATTCTAAGGGTGTTAAACTGATTGTGTTTTAATAATGTACCAGTGTTGGTATTTTATCTGTCCTATGATATTTAATATAGCGTACAGTAGATACAAGGGACCAAATTGTCAGTATTTGACAACAAGACTTTAATATACTTATATAACTTATCAGAAGGTTATTTAGAAGACATGGTCATTGAAAACCTCAGTCTCTTGTTTTGTTTACATTGGCAAATAAAGATATAGATAACAGGTTAACTTCGACATTACAGCACTCTTATTTAAGTGTTAAAACATTAAAGCTTTGCTGTAATGTTTGTTTAGTTCGCCTAAAGCAATTATAAACAAAAACATTTAAATGATGACAGTTGACACATTCCGCCGCAAACATAAAGTTCGTGTATAATTTACATGATATCATGGGAATGTATCTGTGTATTTATATGGATGACTGTATTATGGGCCAGAGGCTTTAAATTAAAATGAAATCTACATTATGCTATTTTCTCATTACGCTGCAGAATATGTCTCCGACTCTTATCCAGAATAGTTTGAATGAAATACTTCTCCCAGTTGATCACTTGTTTTTTTTAAAATGTTCTTATGTATCTTTATATGTATATAACTCAATTAATTTCTTAACTTCTTACCTTGTTGTGTTGTAGTTGTTATCGCTGTTGTTTTTCGTTACCATTTTAAGTTTTCACTGGCTTACATCGAATTCCAGCTTATAGGCCTTTAATACTGATATAAGTTTTAATTAAACCTGCATAAATTCAATATTTTTTGTCACGATTTCGTTGAATGCCCTTAATTTTGGTCATGTAACCAAAAGCAAAACATATTTCAGTTTAAAATTTATAATAGACCATCCATTTTAGGAGTAACAAATTAACTGTTGTTATATACGTTTAGATTTACACCAATTATCTGGACGACTGGCAAATAATCGCTGAAGGATAATGAAACATGGCTATGAATAACATTAATTCTGAATGTTTAATACAACATTTCATTATCTTTTGGTAGATGAAAATGAATTTCGAATGAATAAAACCACCCGTCATTGATTTAGACGATTTAGGCTGATTATATTGACAGAAGTGGCTAATGTAAACACGGTCAGGTGAACAAAATGTTAAAAAGACTCTATATTCAGTATGACATTATATTAGTCTATCCCTATTCTAATCCTACGCCACTCCCCCTAGATATCGACCTAAATAACCCTTTGTTTTTTTTACCTGAGTCCTTCAGATCAGATAAAACTGAACGATTTTAAGAGCTTCTGTGTGCCGCGAACCACACACTGAGTGCGGAGTATTCCATACAAAAGCGCGTGAATACCGCGACCCCAAAAATGAGGGGGTGTGGTTGGGGGGGGGGGAGGGAGGGGGTTCAGCTATCTATTGTATAAGAGATATAATGGGTTATGATTTTGGTGTCTTGAACGGTTTTGTACGTTTCAAAGTACTTACCTACAATCCTAAATACTTGACAGCCATGTTGATCCTGTGTAAAGAGAATGAAAAAATCCTAAGAAGATGACAAATGTTATCATATGCTATTGCATATCACGAATAACTACTCATCAAGAGGTCGTTTACATTCTGTTTGTTTACTAACATATAAAATGACTCACCTGTTTCCATGGGACACTTTGAATATTTATGTATCCTTGCAATCCAGAATTATAATCAGTAATAAATCTATGAAAAACATTTTTGAAAGATTAGTCTGTTTTTGGGTTTCCAGACTATTATGCAAAGTTGGTTTCCCAAATAGTTTGTATCGCGTGATGAACAATTTACAAGCTGAATCAATTTCAGCCATTTTCTGAATATTTGGAGGGCAAATGCATTAAGAAAACATAAGATTTATATTCTTTTAAACCAACATATTCCTTAATCTATGAATATAAAAGAAAGCCTGTTAAACATAACATCGCTAATTTTAGACGGCTTGGACCGAGACTAACGGGAACGGCTATTTATAGCCGAATGTGGAATACCAGTTTGACTATGGGAAGGTTGTATTTATCAATATTTGTTTAGTTTGCTGTTAATAATTTAGGAAACCATTTTTTCGTCTGTTTTATGTTTTGCCATATAGTTTGTTATCTCTCATGCCCATATTTGGGCAACGAGTATAAATAAAACTTGAAAGCAAAAGGTAAAATAATATTGATCAATTCATGAAAATGGATACTTATAATTATAAATGCCGTTGGAGTTTGTATTATTTATCATTAACTGTATGTTATAAACAATAGGCAAAGTATGTACGTATTGTGTAGACAGCAACATGGTTTTATGTTTATTTTTAGAGAGTTTACGGACAGCTGAGGGAACGTTTAATCTTCATATAGGGTTACAACACAATGCTAACATAGTTTTATTACATATTTGATGAACTCATCTTAATAACAAAGCAGACCCTTGCACAACATATTTATCTTGTCTTTACCCCTACCCCTATATGCATAAATGTAAGGAATTGCTTAATATAAATCTCAAATACTAACAATAAAGTTTTATCGGATAAGTCACCAGGCCAAAATATGTGTTGACTGATGCTGTTTGACAAACGGACGAGCGTTGGCGTCTGTATGCAACGCTCTTGTTTGTTTGTTGTTGTCTTTTTTATTTGCTATGATTCATTCATACTATTAAAAGTCAGTTAGCAAATAAACGTTTTAAAATAATGTGTACTCTTTGCAGATCTGATTATGGCAAATACCTGCGTACTTACAGCAATTTAATCGAATTATGACGAATACGACACAAAATAATCAAATTATATCGTTTAAACTTTAATACGGACGGACAACATACTGGCGATTCATCAAATAAATATGGGAACAAAACAGTCGAGCCGTATGCAATTTAAAGCCATCTCCTTCGAGAACACAGCTATTCCATTGGTTTAAAGATGATTTTAACCATTATATTAAATCAAAGCGCTTAAAGCGATGAAAGACTGTCAGCTTTTTACGTTTTGTGAGTGTAGTCATGTAATGTAAAATCTACCTTCCAGAAAATATGATCAAAATCCCGAATGGAACGGAAAGTATGTGAAGATTTCTCGATTTGTCTCAGTTATTTCAGCACAGGGTCTTGGGCAAATTGTGATATATATCTGTTCAAATGGTCCCGAGATGGTACCGAATGTTATGAAATTTGCTGCAGGGTATTTTTATACATACTAGAATCTACGAAAAGAAAAACGCAATACTATAATTAACTCACATTCAACTACCTTAAACACTATTCAATTTGAAGGCTTTAATGTTACTTGCTACATTTAAACTCATATTGCTATCTAACGATATTACCCTATTTATTTAATAGATCTCAAACTGCCGAAAATGATATTGATCAAAATAACAGGATGTGTTGCGTTTATGCTGTAGAAGTTAAAATGTTGCGTTTATGCTGTAGAAGTTAAAATACAGTGCAAATGTACTGCTTGATGTTGCTGTAATTCGAATCAAAACAAGAATATTTCAAATGAATATTTCATTTCTGCACAGTTTTCTCCTTCGTATTTCGAATGCTGTGAAACTCTAAATGTAGTCACTGGCACGCGTTACGTAAACGCGTTACGTAAAACATATCGCAAGGTGCTAATTTCGAAGAACCTAGTGGATGAGGTAAAATGTTACTTTTTTCAAACAAGGTTTCACAATGTCAGAGTTGCGTGCCGTTGCTTTGTAATTGAAAACATATTAATTAAACCATTTGACGCATCTTAACAGTTCGTTAGTAAAATAATATTGTAACGTTTCGATGTAGGCGGAAGTGCGTGAACTTCATAGTACGTTGATGTACTTGGTTGGTAATATGCAAATTAGCATAACCAGTTCTCTGTGTGGAGGCTCAGGGCCTATATATAAAGGGACCAGTTGAGCCCCACGCGTGGCGGATCCGTGGTTTAGTGATAACACACTTGACTATCAGTCCAGGGGTCGCAGGTTCGATTCCCCGTCGCATTACTAAAAATACTAATCGTCTTGCGGGATGGACGTTAAATGGGAGTCCCTTGTGACAGTGCTATACACTGGAGCACGTTAAAGAACCAGAATAGCTCTAACCAGGGCTACATTTTGTCTGTGCACTATGCTCCAACAACCTTAAATGACTAACAATTTTAAAGGAGCACTCACCGAATGGGCAAGGCCCGAGTGCGAGTATAAATAAGCTTTCACACCGCCACCACCACCACAGGTTCGAGTATGCTTTTCTCTGAAGGGATCTGTTGGCCTTGTTGGCCTCGCACGTTACAATGGTATAGTATTGGTATAGTATTTTCTTGTGAGGTGTTTGTCATTATGTATTGGAAATGGAATTGAGCTTATATAACACATACATGCATAAACATTCTTGGAGAAAGAACAAAATACATCCAAAGCATGAAAACAGCATTTCTGTTTTTTTGAGATGGTCTATTGCAAATTGTAATTATATGCAAGTGTAACACTAGCATATAGCTGGACAAGTTTCATTAAACTACACCATGGAAGCACCACAATTTTTATAACACTACACTAGACGGGGTACGAGTTTTATTAAACTTCACCCTGGACAAACTACGAGTTTAATGACACCACAATGTGGACGAAGTTCGAGTTAACTAACACTTCACTGGACAAAGTTGTATTTTATAACACTTCAATGGACGGCATACGATTTTCCTTAGACTACATTCTGGACGTTATACGAGTTATTATAACACTACACCGGACCAAGCACGGGTTTTATCAAACTTCACTGTGGACTTGGTACAAGTTTTATAACATTTCACTGGACGAAATACGACTTTCGTTTAAATGCTCTGTGGATGAACTAGACGTTTTATAACACTACACCGAACAAAGTACGAGTTATATATCACCACACCGGACGAAGCCGGGTTTTATCAAACTTCACTGTGGACGAGGTACATGTTTTATAACACTTCACTGGACGAAGAACGAGTTTCATTAAACTACTCTTTGACGTTATACGACGGTCATAATAAATTCATTTAATTATGCTTTTACATTGGATACCAATTGAAACACATACGTTAATTAATAAAACAGAAGATAAAGAAGACATGGCAATTAAAAGCAAAACAAACACACACTAAAATATGTAAAACTTGATCAATATTGAACTCAAACTAAAATATATTGTACTCTATTCCTTATATAATGTATTCGTTGACGTATAAAACGGTATTCCATATACACTTCGATACTATTGTAGGGTTAGCCTCGGTCTACGCTATCTGGAACGAATACTGTCACGTGCAACGATTTTACCCAAATATTAAAAAGAACATTGGCTTAAAAGAATTTTAGTGATATGTGCTGTTAATATAAATACGTTTACAATAAATCAGAACATACATTTAAATAGATTGAGCTTCGCAAAATGTTCATCACGCGATACGAATACAAGTAATAACTGGGATACCAGTTTTGCATCATAGCTTGGAAAACCTTAACAATCTTATAAAAACACTTTCAATAGTTGTAACCGTATGTTCAATGAAAAATCAGTTGAGTCATTTTAAATGTTAGTAAACAAACTAAATAATAACGAAATGGCGGTGATGCAATGACCTAGGATAACATTTTGCAGCTTATTCTCTGAAAAAAAAACACACACAATTTTATGCTAAAGATCTATTACCTCTTCTTTTCACAGGTTAAGATGACTGCCAAGTATTTAAGACTGTAGGCTAGTAAATGCAAACGTAGTAAAAAACCGTTTGGTGTGTTATTGTATAGTGCATTCTCTGTAAGTCCAGGAACAGCAAAATTGCCAAGACGATGAAGCTGAAACCTCCATTTTCGCAAGGGAAATACGGGAGTATTCGGGACGAACGCTTGGTGCATGTATATAGGAAACCTTATCATTGTGTCAAAGTGTCAAATACTTCTACATATATAATTAATTGTTACAATTATAGAAACGTTCCCTTATGCTTTAGTTTTACCCAGAGTAGATTTATGAATGGAGGTGAATAGGCCAACAGTACGGAGAGTTATTTAGGTAACCGTGACAATTGTTCTAATTGTTTTTTAGTTTGATGGAAAAAAACACTATTTCTTTACGGTAATATTTCGTTTGCTATTACTCTCTTAAAGATAATGGCCCGGTTGTTTAAACTCTCGTTAAATTACTTACCTTTACACTGATGTGTTAGCGATTATCATAAAGGTTAACTTACTTACGACAAAGGCATTATCCTGTTGTCCAAAAACATCTCGGTGCTAGCGTAATGTAACGCTCAGGTATTTTTGTTCAAATGTCGTATGTCAATGATTTCTGTGACAAAAACAACAACAACAAAATCATCACAAAAAAACAACAACTTTTTGTTGCATAAACATGGATACACATATCCATGTTTGATTAAAGCGATAAGAAAGTTCCAAAAAGGAAAACGAAACACTTGAAGAAGTTAACGTCTCAAAGAGATCAACTCAAGCTTCAAATGAAGAAGTGTTGGCAAGATGAACCACCTTGAATGAAATGGTCATTCAGTTCTGCCTGAATATTTTTCTTTGCTGTCATCTGCACAAAGTTGCGTTATTTATTGACAACCCAATATCAAAGCACATCTGGGCAAAATCGTATTAACAAGAATGTCATCTGAGAAAGCAAATTCGTTTGTAATAAACATTTCATTACACGGACAATATCTGTTTATGTAAGAAACAAGTACTAGGCTTATTATACATGTATCTTTAACCTGTTACAAAGCATGAACGCAACACTACAATAACTTATGAACAATTTTAAGTTTGAATGTTTGGCTTATTCCTGTAGTTTCGATTGCATTTCTATATTTAACGTATACAGTATCAAATCCAATCCAATTAAATTTTAAAATATCAAATTATTCACGGACACTTGTCAATAATAAAATCACACAAACAAATACAAAAAATCATACATCAATGTCATACGATCGTCATTTTCATGAATATCAAATTTTGCAGAGACATATAAACGCTGAGTGATATTTTGCATAATTGCGTGTATGAATTTGCATGTTTTTAAGAATTTGTTATAGTATCTGCATGATACTTTACTAAAGAATTCTTCCACCGAAAAATTTGCAGTTTTAATATTGTCTTCATAATAACATCTTATTTTATCATAAGTCTTGCATTCAAGGAACACATGGTACTCATTCTCAATCATATATATATCTTTATTAGAACAACATCCCACAAAGTCTTTGTTTACGTCCCAGGGCACTGTCAAAATCAAGATAACGTTGAATTGTGTTTGACCGTGATTTGACGTTGTTTGAGGGCTTTTGAAAAACCACAACAGTATAATGTTGCGAGTCAGAGACGAGTAGGTGGAAAATCGGCAAAATGACTTTGGGCTTTGACATTGCCAACATAAGCAGGGTTTATGTATACAAAAAAATGTAAAGTTTAAATATTAATTAGGACACAGAACATGATATTTTAAAATATGAAGAAAATAGTTTACAAATAATTGAGACTTGATCGTATGCATGGCCGAAGGATCTATTAAATCATACCAAGCGAGTTATCGAATGTGAACTACAAGCAATGTCTTATTTTAATTAAATAATAATGTTGATATTTATCTTATTTAATTTAATCGACATTAACCATTGGCTTCATGCATTTGAAAAATTAATTCAAAGTTCATTGTGTAATGTCAGTGTAAGTAACCAGCACTTTACACAGTAGTTGTAAACATTTGAACTTGGGATCCCGAACATTTATAGGATGCATGCAACACTGGAAAACCAAGACCTTGTGGAATTTTCTGATCAACGTTAATTGTGTTTGACCAGCATTTTACGAAGTCGTGGAAAAGTAGGTGAACTCGGGAGTACAAAATTAGTAGTTGCATAAATGGGAAACCAACCCTTGCGAAATGTTATTTTAATTATGTAAGATGAATAAAACAGACTAAAGGCATCAAGATTGCGTGTGAGTTGGAATATTAGGCTCGTTTTCATGGAACCAGGTTAGTTTTGTTTGTAAACAATAAATATAAATCTAAGGAAAGTATTTGATCAAATCATTAACGATTGTAGGTTGACACATCACTTTGTAATGTTGCGATTATACATGTATTCATTGCTACGGTCGAATTCCTTGTTTACTATACCTTTATATACATTATTTTTGCTTTTCACTTCAGGCAAAAGGTGGCTTCCAAATATGATGTATAGCAAATACAAATGGTAAGTTTTTTCAATTTTGACATAGAGTCAGCACCTTTGACTCTACAGAAATCGGTCAAGTCTTGTTTGATATTGCAACCATCATTACGCCTGAAACTGTGCACGTAAGGTAAAATAATCCTTTTTTAAATAAATTTTGGACAGATGTGTGCACTGCTGCCATAACATGTTGATCAACAACCTAACAGGACCACTCCTCTTGCCTTTTCGTTTATAAGTTTCATTCAGAATTTTATACTGATTAATTGCTAAAGCCATACAATAATTGCAGAAAAAAAGTGGTTATCAGTAATTCGTTACTATACTACTAAATATATTTATATATATTTTCTTTCAAAATTCAAGCGTGCCAAATTTTACTCAACCAGTACATAAGTAAAGATATGTCATTTTTAGAATGGCCCAAGGTAGACACCGCAGTATCCTTTTTTATCCAGGATTGTTTGCGCATCGGTTTTGTATTTCCAAGAAGGTTTTTCCTTACCAAAAGTCTTTACGCCTAGTAATTTTAACAACTCGTAGCATGTTCTTTCTTGCTAGAGCTGCTTTCACATAGATTGGCCCTATTTGTCAACTTTTTAATTTTGTTTCCTGATATGAGCCATATTTTGCGTAAATGTCTAGAAGCCGTTGATATTGGATTGCTGACAAAAGATCAGATGACAGTTTGTCAGATTTAAGTTCGAAAATTCATGTTTTACGTCTAAAAGTGTTACTAACCCTTTAACGAGTTCTGCGGCAGTTTTCAAAACAATTGAGACCTGTTATATTATGAGTCATCTTAAATGACTGATTTGAAGACATTTATGCAAACTCTGATAAAAAAAGCTGATTCTGAGTCAAAAACATTAAACTAAAATTCAAAACTGTCAATCTGTGAGAGTGCAGCTTTGAAATGTCGTGGAGTTTTTTTTGTGAATGAACTGGCAGTTTAAAATTAAAAATACAATATAACTATAAATGCACTGAAATAAATATGTCTGCATAAATAATCATTGCACACCCATAACACCAAAACGTAAACTCAATATCCAATTAGGATTTACACAGTTACAGAGCAACAAATGTTTGATTTGCATTACAAGGATAAACACTCTATAGTTTGACCACAATCTTGACTTAGCCATCTGACATAAGTTGTTGGAGGCACAGTGTGTTCACGGGACATGTTTATATGTAGTTTGTAATAAGAATAACACACAATATACTTTACGTAAAGACAAGAAAAATAGGAATAAGCAAAGTGACCATCGCTTTCGTGCAATAGGTTGGGTTTCTAACTTTGTAAGTCAATTTTGTGCGAGGGCAAGGCCAGACACACGTAAGTGAGCAGGCTCGACAAAATAATGTTGGGGTTAAAAATGACACCGATAGTTTTTCTTCACGAAATGTGCCAATAAGGGCCAGTGTATTTTACACTCACTGTACCTTATACTAAACAGCAAAGGAAGAGTACGACTAATTTTTGCAATAAGCGTTACGGAATCTATCTCATTCACAGCACAATGTGTTTACCTCAATTCTGTGTCACAATGTAACCATATTTACACAAGCATTGCTGACCACGAACACTCAATATACCGACATATGCGAAGACATGACAAGCACAATCGTTTATAACTCTTGTTATATTGAACAAATAGCGAGTGGATACTTAAACATGTTTCCTTGTATTTGCCATTTTCTTTCTTCAATACCAGCGTTCCTTGATTTTGCATTATGCAGAACTATCGCAATCAGGTGATCACTCATAGATATTCATATATAACAGAATAAGTGTTATTTTATAACTATATTTCATTTTTCATTCTGTTCTTTTACATCATTAATTTCTACAAATAATTTGACATATCTTTTAAATTATTTTAATGTTTTGATTGTTTAAGAGGTGATGAGGTGGTCAACCCAGTGCTTCACAGGGAAGATGTCAGGGCATTCACCTGCGAAACAGTTAAATGAAACAGTTTTAATAACTTTGTTGAACAGATAAATTGACAAGGCAATGGTTACTTAATAAGTTCCTATGCAATAACTTTATGTGCAACGTAAACACATTAAATACATGTTGTTTGTGAAAAGTTAGTTGAAACTAAACACATATAAACGAAACTTTTGTATATCCTTTATTCGCGATTTAATCACGAGTAAGTTAGTTTTATTTCTTAAACATTCATATTATTGTACATAATATGCTTAAATAGTTGTTTTTATGATATCATTTCAGTATTAACATTTAAGGGCTTTTTTCTTGTTATCCATTTCGCCGAATATTAAGAATTTGCATGAGTGATTATTCTGCTGTTAAGGTGTCCATTGAAGTTGCAAATGATGCAACACCAGGAAGTATTTTCTTTACCAGCAATATAAACGAAGGTGCTGCTGATAATATTGAAATAACAGAATCGAATTCTTTACAACACATAACGCTATTAGACGACACACCAGACACTATTCTGTTCGCAACTCCACTTTCTCAATACGAACAGAATCATAATATTTGGGAGTTTAATTCCCCTGAGGAGACAGACACTGACGATGACGAGGATGACGCCGAACAAGAGTACGAACTGCAACTAATAAGCGAAATAATTTCAGACAATGATGGCAATGAAGACCATTATATTCCAGAAAGTAAATCGGAAGATGAAACACGGACAAATGGTAATATGCCAACTTTCAGCAAGATTGATGAATCTCTGGTATCGATTTCACCGGAAACATCATCGCCTTTAACAGTTGTAATTTCGGACCATTCATCCACCATTTATATTGATAGTGACGTTGAAGAACATTTAACCACAAAAAGAAGACGCAACTCTGAAACATTTGTCAATACAAATGTTCAAACTGCTCTGCATTCGAAATTGAGTAAAAACATCCAACACGTCGAAGGTCACTCCATTTTGGACGAGGATGTTGACATATTTGGTATGTTTGGTGTAGTTAGTCACGATGTACAGAAAGATTCCGGCATAGCAAAATCACATCATATCTCTACTTCTACCCACAATACAACGCAAGACGACGAATTAAACCTTGAAGAACTGGATTCAGAAGATAGGGAACTTAGTGAATCATCGACATCAAAAATGACACCATACATCAAGAATGAGCTAAAATTTGCAATACAGTATAAAAGATTGACGAGAGGCGAGGACGAGCTTGTTCTAGAACCAGAGGAACCGAAGGATTATAAGGTAACACCAACGAACAACACGAGGGGTGAAAGAGAAACAGTTTTAGTAACATCAATGAAAGAACATAATTGACTCATTTCGCTTTTACTCATCTATAAATATAAACCGAGAGGCAAACATATTGTAATATTTCATTTTAATCATTTCTTGTTTACAATACACAACCTGATGGATGCTTATAAGGCCGAAACCTCGAGCGGATATGAAATCGAATATACATTACGTTGAAGTTGGAGTTCTTTCATATTTTTATATCTTAAGATATGTTATTTTACATACAAATACTGACATATGCAGTAAATCAATCCAACAAAAGTTGATGTGTGTTTTTATAATATCCAACGATGGAAAGATACCAATATACAAATTTTAATATTATATCAAGCCTTTGACATGAATGATGCAACGCCAATGGGTCAGGACAGGTCACGTGGTGACCCCATTTTTTCCATATAGTGTCAATTAATTATAACGTACTAAAATGGCGCCTAATTTCGGATTTCGATGAAAAAATAAAACATTTCCCATTAATAGATCAATGTCATCAGGTTGTCGGCGTGAGAATTCCATTACTGGGTCAGTAGGTGACCCGATATGGGCAAAGGGGCGAAAGAATCCATATTAGGGTCTGCTCACACTCGATATGGTTTCCTATGCCCCTTAACCCCATAACGTAGATTCGCTATACAAATAATCTGGTCATTTTATCGACCCATTTGCAATAAGAAAAAAAAACTTTTTTAGATATAATTGTTTGTTACATTTTATACATATTATATAAAGACCAAATTCTTTTGAATTCAAATTTAATATACTAATCCATAGAATAACTTTTTTGTGCATGTCAAATACGACTATTATCGAACATATGCTCTTGTTTGTTACTCATTAAAGACACGTTTCCTTACGATTTAGCTTACCCCAGATGAGATACGAAGGCGCAATTTACGAATGGAGGTGAATAGGCGTTCTGCAAAGAAGTCCAGAATCCATCAAAAGCACAGAGAAAACAAAATCATTACGGTAACCATGATATTTCTAAAAAAAAAATAATCAAGTTTGACAATATGATTGATGCCATACAACATAATAATTTTGTTCGCGATTACTCCGTTGAAAAGTATATGTATTGTATTTTCTAGGGATGCAAACGAATATTCGAATATTCGAATATTCGATCAAACGTTTAATATTCGAATGTCAAAATTGGTATTCGAATATTCGATGCAATTTGTTTGGTGAATATAATAATAAACCTTTTTCTTACATCTGTGCTGTTGTATATATTGGCTTGTCTTGTTTTTACAACGATTGGCCCCTAATGCCGGAGGCGTGAATGTGATGACACTATACACGCGTCATATGTTAATAAGGGACACATAGTCGGAGACTATTAACAGTACCCGTAATTTTACAAAAAATTATTTTCGATTTTCGTTTTATTATTTATCTAATTTCCGAGTAGGTTTGATTTTTTCATAGTTATATTTAGTAGATGTCAATCCCAGAACGAGGCCGCTCTCATCCTACAGAACGACCCGTTGGTGCATCATGACATTCAACCAGGCATTAACGATCTTCGCCTTTTTCACTGGAATTGAAATTTTCGTTTAAATTTGTTCAAAAGCTATTGCCTTTGTAATTTTGTAAATGGGGAATTTCATTGCCAATGTTTGGAAAATCAGGGTCCTTCGCGTATACCGGCCACGACGAAGAAGGGTTAAAATGCCCCGGCTATTAATAAAGCAAACAATAAAAGTTGTTTACTACACTTCTTATACATTCATATTGGTAACCGAATATTCGAATATTCGATCGAAAGTATTACCGAATATTCGAATATCAAATTTGCCATTCTTTTGCATCCCTAGTATTTTCAAATGTCTTTGATTTCTTGGGCGATATTGCATGATCACCACCAAAACAAAAAAACCCCAGCTGTTTAGATGTATACAAAGACATCCATGTTTGTTTCCAGCGATACGAACATTCCAAAATGGAAAACGAAAGACTTAAAAAAGTTAAGGCTGACTTAACGGCTGAAAGGGATCGACTGAAGCTCACGATGAACCACCGTGAAAGAAATGTTGATTCAGTTATAGCTGATAATTTCCCTTTGTTGCCATCTACATAAAGTTGCAATATATCTGAACAACATCAATATCAAACTACTTCTGAGCAAAATCGTATTGACAAGAATGACATCTGATAAAGCCAAGCTCGTTTGCAAAAAGTTAAACACACAGACAATCGCTTTTCATGTAAGAACCAGGCTTAATAAAGTATACACCTCGAGGTATTTTGTAGATATTGTGGATAGCATTTTTCGTTATCTTTTTTCTTACCGTCAAATCCTTTCCGTTACATTCCTGAAAATAATTTGGATCGGTTACCGAATATGTAAGATTTTAAGGTAAACGGATAAGATTACTACACAATGCAGCATATTCATGTTTAAATTTATGAAATTATTAAAAAAATGTATATGACCATTTTTTCGCCTTTTTTCTCATTTAGACAGGTGATTATTTTAATAAGCCTGTTTTTTATTTGATGATATAGATCGTGACTACAAAATGACTTACAAAGATGCCAACAAGTTGGTTTTAAAATAAAATGAAATGAAGAAGCATGTGTTTGAAAGATGAACCACCTTGAAAGAAAAAGAGGATTCAGTTTTGATTGATTATTTCCCTTGCACTGATCAGTTCTGGAGAACATCAATTTTAAGTACTTGTTTGTTAACTCTTTTTCGTACTTTTGTAGATTTGAGACGACAGTTTTAAAATCCATCTCGTAAACGTTATTCTTACAGTGAACTCCTTTCTGGTTATTTCATATACTTCCTGGTGTTGCATTTTTGAAGATAATTTGGTTTGGTAACCGGATTATAATAAACGGATTAAATTTCTATATAACGCAGAATGTGAATGTTTTAACCATTTAATCATATTTAAATAAACGGTATTTTACCAGTTAAGGCGTTGTTGTTGTATTTTTTTCCCTTATATTAGCGTTTGATTGTTTGTATAAGGATCAGGGGCACGTTTAAATATAGGACCTTAAATGTAACTTTAAAAGGACCAACAAAGACGGCAACCCTTTGGTTATTGATAATCTCAGCCGTGAAATGTTCTTAAACATATACCGATGCGCATTGCTGTTATAATGAATTTATCACATGTTTTGGTAATTTTCTGGTTATAAAGCTTTTAAATTCTGAAAAAAGATACTCTTCGTTTTCGGACTCCTCCTCAATGTCATCCTGACACACTGCATACAATTGTTTTTTTGCAATATTTTATTTATTTAAAAGGACTTTACTTAAATAAAGGCTACACCAATGTAAAACAAATGGTAAAAGGCTCGGCATTACAACCTTTAATCACATGCGTCGTTAAATAGCTGCAACACTGCAAGAGGGGTGCATTAGGAAATTATTTTTAAACGCTTAGCCTCATACACTTTTCTCAAAACGAATCGTTTTAAGCATTAATAAGATTTTTAATAGCCAGCGAAAACATGTAAAACAAAGTTTAGTAAAGCACACACATCGTACATTGTTATAAATTGACTTCTGTTCAACGACCTGTTACAGTGATTAACTGCAAATGGAGCCATAACCTTTAAGGTAAGATGCAACTGAAAGAGAATTAATTGAAAAATACCCCAAACATATTAAAATACTTACAGAGACTTACCGAAAGACAAACAACGTCAATGGACAAACACGCATTGTATAAAAACAATTACATTTCAATATCAACACATGTTGGTTGTACCATCTTGGTATCCCCACAGTTAAAAATGCTTTGTGAAATTTTAGCCATTCAAACACTTACTCAAAGTACATATTGATTAAGTGTTAATCCTTCTTACAGAAACAGATGCATTGTAGGCATATACTTTGCACCGAAAACCATAACTATGAGGGCATACTATTACCAAATGGTCGAAGTGTTCTGAAGCATAACATATATGAACACAGATAATGGATACAAACCATCATTGACAGATACATCGTGCCTGTTGACATGCGTCAGAGAAAGTTGACTTCTTTCAATGCCAGTAAAATCGTTGTCCGGCATAAAATAATTTTTTATGAATATTATGTGCAACACTCGTTGCGCTTTGCAATTTCTGAAGAACACATCCCGAAATATAATAATGAGGTGTCTGAAAGGATATAAAAAAGCCTGCCACGCTGTAAACAGGAATGTTCGTGTGTATTTGAAATAATGACGTGAATGTATAAATTGTTGATATGCTTTGCTTCCAATTAAAAATTCAAAGGCTTTCAGTAAATTAGTAATTGTCGACTCTTTATTCTCGGAATGGTGTTTTAATGGCAACTACGCACCGAACAATTACTTTGTAGGGAATGATGACTGAACGAAATTGGCGAGAATGATGTGCTTTGTATAGAATACGACAATAACAACCACATATCAAATATTTGATATATTCAGAATTCTCAATCTTGTTTATTGAAAGAATATATCTCACCCAGTCATGATAAATAATAATGTGCTCTCGGGTCTCAACAAAGTTCTAACTTACACATAAAATTCGGCCCAAAACCTTATGTATGTTATTCACCGATCAAAGTCTGACTAACATAGGACTGTTATGTATGTTCAAACTCGGTCCAAGTCTGACTGCTATGGCACTATTTCGTTCTGGCACGGCTTGATTTAACCCTATGTATGTTATAAATCGGTTCGAAACTGACTGCTATGGCACTATTTCCTTCTGGTACGGCTTGATTTAACCGTATGTGTGTTAAAATCGGTCCAAAACTGACTGATATGGCACTATTTCGTACTGGCACGGCTTGATTAAACCTTGCGTATGTTGATGCAAAATTTTGAATGTTTTTTTTAATAAAGTGGATTTATATTCATACACATATGCCATCTACATAATGTAGGGCATTGAAACGACACACGAGAAAAATCACATGTCATCGTCGACGTTTGAAATACTAATAATAAAACTTAACTACCCATATTTGTGTCTATTCTTAACGAATGCTTGATATTAATGTAAGTTAATACTCCTTTGAAATGTATTGTATTAAATTTTGTAATCATTTTTTACCGAATCCATTTCTTAATGTCTATGTACAATACAATCTCTGTCATAAATGCATTGTCAAAACAAAAAAATCAAGACAAATTGACATGAGGTGTGTTTCAGACAAGCATAAGGCTTAAAAAAATACATTTGGTTCGGGTTACCCGACCCTACCTACGGAATAGGCGCCGACCCTATCGTTTTTATAGTCAGTTTGAAAAAAAGAATTAAAAAAAAAAAAAAAAAAAAAAAAATCACTTTGTAGTTGAAAACCTTAAATGCTTATACAGAAGATAACTTTAACACCACTATCCAATGATGAAAATGACATTCTTATATAAAGCCTTATAAAAAAAGCCTACCTACCCTACCTATTTTTTAAAAGAATGTGACCCTAACCAAACATTTTTTTTAGGCCTAAGAAGAAAATGGAACATCTAATCGCTTTTATGGTATTGATATCTCGAGAATAAATGTTGCTATGACAACATTATGTTTATTGTCTGTCTTCATGATATTACAAATCGATTACCTGGTTATTTCCTTTCAATATAATAATTTCTGTCTAAGAAATAAATAAATATATTAATTGGTAATGTTGTTACTTCAACCTGTATAATAATAATTGCAAAACATAATTAAATTATGAAAATGTTTTATGTTTGGCTAATTGGATTGTTACTGAACATTTTGACAGTGATTGAACTTTGTTCGAGGCGAGGCCAGCTGCGACAAGTGGGCTACCAACATTTATGTTCACAAATAGTCTTGAGTCAGCCTGTAAACTGATAAAGTCTTTGTGTAACCTTCGGAAAATATAGCTTTTACCATTCAGAACATGAACAGAATCTGAAAATAAGAACATATTTTTCTTTTAAATCCTTTTAAATAATCCGTGTAACAAAAAGGTAGCTGTTTGACTGGTAATATATGAGCTGTTTTCGCAAACAACGTTCTTTCAATATGTAATGTGACGATATATTTTTTTTTTAGATTTCCAGTTTCGAGCCTTGATTCTGAACTAACACTTGAATATGTGCGTTATCATTGGTCACTTATGAATAAAATGAAACCGAATGAGTTCTCGAGTGTGAGCAATTGTCTTTACAAAAAGTGTCTATTTTTAATGATACTAATAACGTATGTCTGTATCATCAACTTATTTTGATATACCTTAATCGGTTCCACCCCTTAACTATGTGTTTTAACGTGTCAATGCAATATTTCTTCGAATGACTACGTTATAAATGGGTTTGTCAACACAGACGTTTCGCTTTAAATCATTTACTATCACACAAAAGTAACCTATTATGTGTTACCTGCATTCCATACTACTTTTGAAGTTTTGATACGAGCACAATGGCCTGTATCAATATCCGCACTAAAATACTAATTAGCTAGTTTGAGTTTGAAAGAACAAAAATGAGGTATTGTCATAACCCAAGTCGTGTTTTTCGATTATTAACACTTCTATTGCGCTTCCTTAAATAATCGCAGGAATCCGTTAAATTGCAATTATTTTTGGATGAACGCAACATCTTTGGAATACCTCTGATAGTATAAAAACGACGCATTGAGATTGGTCAAATTAAGTTTTATTGTAATAAAATGATTGCGACAAAACAAGTTACGTCATTGACGCTGCGGATGTTCAAACAGCTGAAATCATACTTCTTTCAGTTGTCTTGGAAACATTATTTTCAGCCTTGTTGGTGGATTATCCAAGATGAATTTTGTAATCAATGTGTAAAACAAAAACATTAAATAATTTATAATTGCAGTTCATCGGTGCATGAAATAATTTGGTTGGATAACAGATACTCTTTAAGTCCTCGGACTTCACTAACACTACACTGAGCAAATGTTTTTATACCGTAATACTTAAAAATAATCAATCTTTAATTGAAATTTAATATGAGCGTTGGTTTCCACATGTGATGCAGTTGTTTGCAGGAAGCATTATGGCCATAAACACGAAATAGCCTTGCATTTTCTGCATGGCCAGAATATCACAAACTAATTTAGTTTTGCATCAACTCACAACATTATTTAAATCTTGTCTATATTTGAAAAGAAATGGATACCATTATGCATGTATTATTTAAAATTCTATGGCCAACATTATTGTATTACATATAAATATGGCAATTAAATATGCATATTCAAAATAATGCTTTTGAATTATTACCGAGATACAAATTTGGCTCTAGAGTTTCATTTCTTTACGATACAAAGCAATGATGTTGATCAAGATAATACGATGAGAGTGCACTTTTATTACGAGAAAACTTAAAAATTGGAATCATGACACGTTGTGCGATGATTTTTGTTATAGATAGCTTAGTATTTTTGTGCTATTAGGAGAAGGGACCTTAATGTCAGCAAAAACGTTTCATGAATAATCCTATTGCAATGCTAGAACAGATCCATTGCGATATATGTGGATTCTGTTTTGATAAAGATGTGTTCAAAATCGCATAAATCACACGAATAATGATTCCCAAAGAGAGTTTGGAATACAATAACAACAATGAGCTCCAGCACTACGTGAATAATGATTGATCATATAAACACAATCCTTTTATGTTGATGAGTTTTTGGTTCTTACTAAACAATGACATAAAGGACAAATAACCAATCTAAACTAATGTAATTCAAATGATAATAAAAATGTCAAATAAATAGAGAGTGTCCAGATTTCAGACAAACGTTAACTTTCTAATGTAATGGCAGAAAAAAATGTACGTTCAAAAACAGGATTAATCTGAATAATAACTTAATATTCCCATCTCGATTTTCTCAAGAAACTGTCATCTTAAATCATTTTGTGACAGAAATTGTGATATGTGACATTTTTGTTACCGAATTATAGAATAGTTTCATTATAAATCAAAAAATAAAAGGACGTTTGGCAACAGTTCCAGATTATAATGCCATTTCGAATTGAAGGGAAACACAATGGGCATTTAAAAACAAATGGAATTGTTCTTTATGTGCTTTACATTTTATGCAAATTGGAACTTAAACAGAGTTTCGTTTCTTGAAAGAAAATGATAAAATGGAAATGAAAATACCCATACATGTTTAAGACTTTAGTGTACGTCAAAAAACAAATCAATAAGGAATTGAATTGTATATAGAAAACACTTTGCAATTCGTCGATTGATTTTCTCAATACCCGAAATGGCGACCTAGTGTTTAATTTATTTTTTTCAAAAATGTTTAGAAAAGCAAACCATTTTTGAGATTGAGTTCGGAATAATTAGTAAATGTTTCAATAGTAAAACCCTCAATTTTTACCACCATGATGCCAATGCGTATTACGACGTCCAACCCTTAACTGGGCGGTATTGTAGAACAGTGTTCTTTCGGTGATACCTCTTATACAGCGCAAATGTTTGGCCTGCTGCTGTAAAGCACACTTTATATTGTAATAGGAAATGTTTGTCTCATTATCTATATTATTATTTATTTTTAATGGAAAAATATTTGTCTGCTAGAATTGCAAATCGAGAAACGCAAACGTATATGATCTGCCATAATATATACACTGACAATTTTTTTGTTTTTGTGTTTGTCAATAGGAAACTGTTCTCCTGCAATATTATATATTGATGTTTGTAATAGAAAGTTGGTTGCCTGTACGAATTTAAATTCAGGAAAGTTAAAATATAAGTAGTCTGCCACAACATATGACTACGCGTGTCAGTTACTTTTTATGACATTATTGTTTCCGTTGATAAACGAATAAATAAATAAAAAAGCCTGTTTCACCTGCGCTTATGATTAGCCGAATACCGCAAACAACCGTTTATAAGTAGACGGACTATTGAGATCATATCCATTAATCACTTTTAACGGAATGAATTTTCTTCAAAATGGTGACGTCTCATCTGGGTCGATAATTTCATATTTTGTGATTTGTGTATTACGTCATTTTCCTGTTTAAAAACAGAAAGTGATGAAAGTTTGAGATATTTTTCCTGAAATATTGAGTAAATATATGGAGGATATTTTTATCTCAGTGTTATACCTTACACTGAATCAGCACAATTTCTTTTTCCTTTGTGATTATTTTCGGAAACTTTTAGTATTTTCTTTCATTTACCCCTTGTTTTCAAAGAGTGTTTGCTACGCTGCTACCCTTGGGACGCCCCTCACACAAAAATCGCTGATGACTTAGCTTTCATTTAACGTAGCATGCAATCCAATGCATACGAAATAGTTTAACGTCAATACTTATATATTGAAATACTTACAAAGTGGAATACAAAGAGAACATTCCGTTTGGAGAAATTATGTGACGAAACTCTGATTGTTTTAACAACTGTTATTTGCACCTTTTGTGCTTTTAAAATCAAAAAGCAGCAAACTTAGGATTGCATACAACCTGATCAATATTTTAAGATTACCATCTTCATTTGTCACAAGGATTGTCATCTTCAATGATCTCTCAGACAGAAATAATGATATGAGATATTTTTGTCCCTAAAATATAGAGCAATTTCAGCTTAAATCAATACAAACAAGATCGCTACAATAATTCATTGAAACAGATTTAGATCATATTGTTCAAAAATGAGTTTATTTTTTAGGCAAACGTTATTAAAAAGTTTCATGAATTAAAACGTTACAAGGAGAAACCCAGTTTTTATTTTAATAGTAATCTGTTTACTCTAGAAAAGAAGGAATATTTCTATCAAGACGAAATTTTATTTGTGTTAGGAAAACTGTCAATACTTTGTCGACGAATGACCTTAAATACTTGACCCTTGCAACTTTTAAGTGCATGTCAACTGTCTTTAAACTTGGCATAACGCTTCTCGACGAAAAACATCACACTTGAAATATTATGAGGTAAATGCAGTGAGTGAATGTATTGAGGTCTTCTCAATTCTATAACACTTATCCTTGTGAATAACTTCCTCCTTTGGAATCCATTTTTGCGCTGATATGACCTCCAATAGTATATTTATGGTATTCTATGGCATCTGTATGAGGTACTGGAAATTAAAATAAAAGTCAATATAATGATGCTGGCCTGTTTGGATATATTACAAAGCAGTACAGTTCCCCAAAAGGTAAGGAGTTTTATTGTATTAAGTGTTTTGTGATTTGTTGTATTGATTCTTCCTGTCCTTAAATATTTTATTGTCAACGACATATGGGTATAATAAATGCACGTTTATAGAAGTGTAATCAACTTTTACAATGAGCAATTCAAGAACCATTACCACTAATGATTGATTTTGATGCTAGGAGATATTGACGACGTTGCGTTTACCACATCTTCCAATGAATTATTAAAATTGGAAATACAATTTTCCAATTACACTCACGTGGACGTATAGGCGGGGCACACGGTGCATTGTCCAAACATTTTCGAAACGGATCGAGAATACCCTGCCACTGTCCTATCTTTCTCAAGATCTGACATAATAAGCATTAAATTTTATCAAAATTTTGTCTTTCAATTATGACAACCAATAGGACTAGTTCTCTATATGCTTAAAGTAATGGGGAAATATATTAACTGTTAAACTTAAATAAATTAGCTAGCTGTTGCCTGGCCATGTTGTAAAATTGGATGCGTTATATTTCAACCTGCTTCTCCACTACCTTCTGATTTTCAAAGTTTTTCCAGTATTTTGATGCGTTAACACCCCTATTAATATAACAGTGTTAATACGTCTGCCAATACCACTGACTCATGTTGATAAGAAATGCAGTAATATCTACTGCACCTCAACTTATGTTATTAAAATTATGGACGAGCGATCTACGGATTGCATTATATCAACCATGAAAGTAGTAAGTGTAGTAAATATTTTGAACCACTTTGCCAAAACAGCGTTCAATAACTTCTGTGCTTATAAGTGAATAGCAATGTAATTAATCAGCAGTAAAACAGTTATTGTACAATCAAGCTCCTGTGTAAAACTTGCAAACATTGAGTTCAACCTTCACTTGATTGGTCTGTCATGTTATCATTAACTAATAACCTGGTCAATTGTTATCAAGGTAATATAACATAAATACTCTTCTCAGAAAACTATTGTCCTTGTTAGCAAATATTGTCCATGTTAACAATACATCAAAGGAATTATATATTGGGTAACCGCACTGTCCATCAGGAGAAAGTTCCAATGTGTTTGAGCATGCTTCTATTATTTCGTTCACGTTGCTTTAACATTGTAATTACTATTGGTGGGTGTATGTCTTAAGCGATCAATGCAGCTTTGAAGCAAAGTCACATAATTTCGATAACAAAATATCAAAAGGCAAAAAAAATAAAATGTGAACTCAAGATGAAAGATTTTTAAAGAGTAGTAGTGAACTATTTTGCAATTAAGGGTCGGCAGCGATGAAAAAGTCGATTTAGGGACCAAAATTTTAAATGTTTTAAAAAATCAACTTCTATCTAGTTTTGAGGTTCAATATTTAGCAAGCATGCCTCATATATCCGATGCAACATGAAAAGCTGTAATTTGGAGATGAGCATTTTTTACGAAGGAATATTTTATCAGCATTAATGTTTTCCCGGAAAAGTTTAAATACAAAAATAATATTTTTGTGAGTCAAATTTATCGGAACTACCCAATCAACAATGTCCTGTGACTTTGTGTTGATCGCAGCTATTTCATAAAAGATATATGCATTTTTGTAACCCGGAAATGAATTTCATCTACGAAATTTCATTATTTTTCTGAATAACTTTCTTATTTGAAAATATATCATCAAGATATCTTGAGACATTGTTGTAAAGGTAGTCTGGGGCATTTTGACATAAAAACAAAATACTACAGACCTTTCCGTAATAATGTGAACGCTTTTTTATCCAAAACCTGTTAAAATCGTTTTTTGTAAAATTTGTTTAACTCCTAACTAACCCAAAACATGTCGCCAAGAATAAATATTTCACTCCAAAAAAAGATCGTTCCTCAAATAATACATTTAACGTTTTAGTTTTTGCCCTTCCCAACCCACTTTTGGGGTTTTGGGGCATTGCTGCCGGACCTTAAAGGCAGCTATTCGACTATTCCTACAGCAGAGGTATTCAAAAAGTGTCTTCTAACGGTTGAAAGCGGACCGTGCACGAGAATTTCGAGTAATCCCACTTGCCGATACATTGTATTAAGAAAGGCCATGCTTATAATCAAATGTTTATCTTTCTTCAAAATATTTATATTTATCTATTTATGAATCTGTATTTATTTATTTATTTGCTCACTAATATATGCAATACACTTAGCGTCGTTTAAGTCAGTTACGGTTACACGTATTTTCAAAAATGTCCTCTTTCAGACGTAAGAAACCGTTTCGCTAGGACGCACACCAATTTTATCCTCGGCTTTGCCTCGGACAAAATTGGTGCACGTCCTAGCGAAACGGCTTCTAACGTCTATAAGAGGACACTTATAAAGAAAAACTCGTACTGTATCTATTACATTTAGGATGCTTATATATCAAACATTTTGTGGTTAACAATTTGCTAGGACAACTTATTTATCAAGTCCGAATGTTTGTTTAACATTTATTATGGGGAGCAGAATCTATCCAATCGTGAATATCATTATACACATAGAATGAACTAATTTGTGTTTACGTTATGTATTCAATGACTTGACACCCACGTGCAACTAACTTGCTATTAATGAAAAATACTTTTAAATCGTGAATGACACTCCAACCGTGGATATATAGTGAATAAGTTGCAGCACTGTATGGTAAGTTGTAATAGTTTGTATTATGTTATTCATGTGTATACTGTCCATCTGACGAAATTCAATTATGATGTGATGTATGTTAAGTTCTGAGGTTATTTGTATGGTATATATATTTTGCCATGTTTATGGTTGTGTAACTGGTTTCTTGGCATATTAATTTTGTAAACTTTTGTATATTAGGCAAGTGGCAATACTATAGCTTTAAGAAATGTTTACTATTATCCTAGAAAATGAAATTCGACTTAATTTACCAAGTTAGATAACTCTAGTTTGCGTTTAATGCAAATAATTGCCCTTTATTATTCGACTCAGAAATTCTGGTTCAGGGTTTGCATGTAAGCACACATAGGTTAATATCTCAGCAACTACTGGATATGGTATTCAACCATCCAATCTACTTAAATAACCAAGCAAGATAACTCTTGTTTGCATTAAATTCAAATAATGGCCCCTTTTTTATTCAACATAGAAATTCTGGTTAAGGTTTTGCATGTAACCACTTTTAAGTCAATGCTTCAGCAAATACAGTATGTATTGCATTGAAACTTTACACACAGGCTCCCAACCATTTAACCTTCTTATTTAATCAAGTAAGATAACTCTATCTTTCATATTATATAATTTTTGCCCCTTTATTATGCGACTTAGAAATTCTGGTTAAGGTCTTGCATGTTAGCACACATAGGATAATATCTCAGCAGCTACTTGATGTATTGCATTGAGACTTTATACAATGGTATTCAACCACCCAACCTAATTGAATAATCAAGTTAGATAACTGTGTTTTGCAAATAATGGCCTTTTATTATTACACTTAAAAATTCTGGTTAAAACTTTGCATGTTACCACATTTATGTTAATATCTCCGCACATCATGTATTGCATTGAAATCTAATCTAACAGTGATCCATGCATGTTTTGCCAAAACTTTTCAATCCTTACACGGAAAAGCGGTGGAATAGTCGAGCGCGCTGTCTCTGTGACAGCTCTTGTTGAAATCCAAATTAATTGTCGATGAAATGTATGTTACCTTTGCCCATTTGGATAATCTATTAGATTACAAAGTTGAGTTTATTATTGCAATTATGATTATAAGCGTAATGTCATTTTATTTTTGGTGAAATTTGTTTCTAATAAATATTTCTATGGGTATTATTTGCATTTTTACATTCTTCTATGAACCATGGATTTCTGGCTCGTTTGGATTCTTTACTTTTTTTATTTATTGGGGTTCTTAATTTACCAATTTATTTAGACGAACATGATTTTATGATATGAGTAAAACGATTCGTCTTTTTGTCTATCATCTAATTTTAGTTGTGTAATTGCGTTAATTCTGGAGTTTATAAGTTTGGTTATATGTATGTTGCTTTTCAATGTGAAAATGAGTGCACAGTTCTGAAAACTCATTTATAATTGAAATTGTGAAGTAATGTATACTATTATACTATCAAAATCGTTCCTGTTTAGCAACAAATATTCTACAGTGCTTGAATCGTTCAGACCTTTGAAAGTGTAATTGAAAATGTTTGTGGCGTTGCCAAGGCGACCATTGCCAATTAATAAGTTTATTAACGTACAGAATGGTAATAACTTTTTGCAATACTCATCAATAATTTTGTCTTTATTATTTCGTTTCGGGATTCCTGCTTTATCCAAGAAAGTTTTATTATCAACATATATGTATCTATCAATTGCAATGAAATATTTACAGAGTTCTGCTATTCACGTCTCCTGCTAAGTTATTGTGATATTTTATTTACCAGTTTCTAACAATTCAAACATGATAATTTCATTTTGATTGATAAAACGAAAGTTTCTGGAAGGAATATATAAATAGGTACATCATTTTGAATTCCAAGCTTATTTTGAACCAAATAATACCACTTTGATTCAGTTCTTCAATCGATATTTTTGTTTTGAGTTCCTGTCTATAATGAATTGTCACACCGATACTAGTATTTTATTTACGTGTATTTCTAAATTTGTTTCTATATAAATGTTTACAATCATACCCTTCAAAATCTAAATTGAAAGTGGTGTTTTTTGATAACCATGATAAGTTTTCACTCAGAATTATGATATTATAGTTTTTATGTAACATAAACAATCAGGATCTGCTGATTCACGCACTAAAGCGTTCACCTTCCAGCTAACTATCTTTAGTTGCTTCTCTTGACATCACTAGTTACCGGAAGTGGCTGCCTCGGTCTCTCAAATATTTATTTTGTTTTGTGCAAACATCAGTTGTCTATTTTTCACGTATTGTTGTCACAGTAAATTTATTTGATTATACTCAAAGTTTAACTTTTTTAACCCTCAGCACGATCTCGGTTGACTTTCTCTAGGATATGTTTTGTTTCTTATTGATGACACGAAGATGCATCGTGCCCTTTTGTGCCTGGTTAAGAATAAGGATGCATGATTTATTTGAAAAATGTAGCTAGGCCCATACATCTGATAGACATGATTAAATATGTTTCTTATAATTGCTGAGTGATGCCCATTTTCGAGTATCAATACTGTACTGACCAATGATTTGATACAACGATGAACCGCAATGCGAAACTGTTTATTCCTTAATTGAAAAAAAATACTTTGGCATCCGGATGTTGTGCTCTTCTTTGCAGTTATCGTTATGGTCATAAACACAAAACAGCCTTGCATTTTATTCATGGCCCCAATATCACAAAATAATTAGATTTTGCATCAACTGGAAACATTATTTAAATACTGTTTATACTTGAAAAGGAATACAAATGAGAAATGGCTCTTATCACTTCTTATTTATGTATCTATTCAAAGTTCTATGGCAAACATTATTGTATGGCATATAACTATGGCAATAAAATATGCATATTGAAAAATGATGCTTTTGATTTATTACCCACATACATATTATGCTCTGGAATTTCCTTTCTGTACGATATTTAGAAATGATTTTGATCAAGTCGATAATGCACTTTTATTACGAGAAAAAATGATACACTTAAAAAAGTAATCATGAAATGTTGTTGCGATGATTTTTGTAATATATGGCTTAGCACTGTTGGGCTATTAGAGGCTAGGACTCATATGTCAGCAAAAACCGCTGATGATTAATTCCATTGCTGTGTAAGAACAGATACATTGCGATATATTTGGATTCGTTTCGGACGAATAAAACAATACATTCCGACATAATTGTTTTTATTTAGTTCAAATCGGGTCAAATCATAGTTGGAAACAAATACAATGTAATTTGTCTTCTTTATCTCTTGAGTAACATTATAAACAAAATCGGTAGAGGAAAAACAGAAAGTGTTAGTCAACAAAACAATAGGCGTTAAGGTAATATACTTTAGCTATTTTTTTTGTTCAAATGTCTATTTAAATTCTTTATAATCAAAACAGACGAGGCTACCAAGAGATCTATACCGCTCTTGCATCAGACGAAGTGACATAATTATTAATCTTTAAAAATAAATTATTTTGTTTCATTATTATTGCGATCTTACACTTAAAAACATTTAATTCTATGTCTTAACGATGACACGTTAATGTAGTTTTTTTCAGATATGCGAGCTAAATTGCATGCAAACGTTCTCGTCATTTCGGAAATAACGTTGCTAAAAGTATACCCCTGAGTGCGAAATAAATTCTCAAAAAATTGTGAAATATCAAGTTGATATTCGCACGATGGTGATGCAAAAGATAACACAACTGTTGAATTTATATACATGAATTTATAAAGACTGTCTAGATTACAGGCATTCGTTAAATATCTAGTGTGATGGCAGGAAGCAATTTCACATTCGAAAACTAGAATAAGAACATTCAGAATTGCATAAAATCTGAATAATAACTTGATATTCCAATATCAATTTCGCAAGGGACTGTCATCTTTTATCATTTTTAGGAAGAAATTGTGATATGTGACATTTTTGTTTCCGACGTTTAGAATAATTACCTTCTAAATCAATAGATACAAGGACGTTTGGCCACCATATCAGATCCTAATGTCGTTTTGAATTGATGGGGAATACGATGGGCATTTAAAACAAATTTGTCATATGTCTTATGCAAATAGGAACTTAAAAAAGGGTTACTGTTTTTAAAAGAAAATTATAGAATTGAGATGAAATCAACCATATATGTTAAAGGGCTATTAATAGTATACCTAAGAAAACAATTCAATAAGGATTATATTGATAAAAATTAATTCGCTGTTCGTCGATTGTTGTCCCAAACACCTGAAATGACGACCTGGTATTTAATTTGATTTATCAAAAATGTATAGCTAACATTGCGCAAACAGTATTTAAGATTAAGTTTGGAATCATTGGTTATATTTCTTAAAGTAAAACCAGTGTTTGACAATGCGTCTTCAAACGTCCAATTTTGAACTGAGTGATATTGTAGAACATGGTTCTGTCAGAAATACCTCTCACAAAGTGCAAATGGTTGGCCAACTGTTGTTTTTCACAAGATATATTGTAGTATGAAATGTCTGTTCCATATAAATAGTTTTTGTTTCTTGGCCATAAAAAGGGGTTCATCTGGTAGAATTGAAAATCGGGATGGTAAAAATTCGTGTCGTACCATTTTTTATATACTGATAGTTTGTTTTATTGTTAATAAAACATGTTTACCTGCTATTGCAAATTAAGAATTGCTTTTTGGTGGGTGAAATCCTTTTTTGGCCAATATCTATATTATTAATACTAAAGATTGCTGTTGCGTTTTTCATTACAAAATTGGTCACCTCCACGTATTAAAAATCGAGACAGTTAAATTATATAGTCTGCCACTACCGAGAACATGTGTGAGTTTCTTTTTATCACTTGTTTTTCCCGGAAATAACTTACATAACTACCTTTCTTTTCAATATTAACAGGGCAAGAATACGTGACCATTTTGGCAACATTTTCTGCCAATTCTTTTTCAAAAGTGATGTGTTTCGTTTTGTTCAGGGGGAAACTAACTACCAGAACAATTGGTTATTACAGTCATCAGTTTGTTTATAATTTTTTTACTGTTGTTATTTTATTGAATATTTTATCAAAGAGCATGAACTAAAACTCTTTTCTCTTGTAATTTAGAGGGAAAATTCAGTACGTTACTTCAACAAATATTTATTAAAAATATAATGAGAAACAAACGCCTGGCTTGCTGGAAGAATACGAAATAAGCAATTACTGTCACCAAATAAAATACTTATAAATACTTATTATAACACACATGTGTACTACTTAAAAAACGTGATAGTTTTACTAAACCGGAAACAAGGTATAGCATGTGATAAATTTAAATTCTTACTATGTAAAATATAAAATGTAGAATATACTGATAATTATGTATAAAACATAATTATCAAAAAAATATGCGCCATCCCCGACTATCACACTGTTACGGATAAATGAACTTTTCAATGTCAATATCTTCGTCCCTTATTTCGTTTACCAAATGAAGAGAAACAAAACATCATTCAATCCAATGCATACGAAACAGTTGTACTTTCTCCGCTTCAATATCTATGCAGATTTTAGTAATGAGATGAATTAAGTGCATCTTTCATTTGACCAGGTCTTTAAGCTTACGGAATAACCTTCACGATCTCTGACCAGCCCAATGTGAATACCAGTTGGTACAATACAATCCTATCATCTTAATACTAACCAGACAGTAAAAAGGTAGTCATGGAGCTTATATGTCCCAATAAATGAATGGCTCCATCATGATAAAACGTCTTCGAAATATGTCTACACATCTTGCGCGAGGAACTTGTGTTCAGTTATCAAAATCGCATATTTCACCATGACAGGATTTTTTCCATGTAAGTTACACAAGAGACATCTACATTACTTGAGCAACTCATCGCTTGTTTTATTTTCGTTTCTCATATTCAAAGTAACATCGTTTCCTTTTTATGGTTAAATTCTAAAACATTTCAACATTTAATCTGAGTTTTTATTACAGAATTAAGCCTTTACCGTATCTAACAAACAAACAAAGATCATGTTAGTAACAACTTGTTTTCTTGTTTGTTTTGCAGTGCGAAAAAAATGAACAATATATTTTTACTGAATGAATGTTGCTAAATGTTTCGTTTTGTATAGAATTTCTTTTCGGAACAAAACTAAAATAACTAAACTATGCTTATCAAGACCTATATATCAAGAGTATATAGTGCAACACTTACAGCGTCGAATACAAAAAGAACACATCGTTTGAAAAAAATGTGACAAATCTCTGATGTTTTGACGAATCTTTTTTTTTGCACCGTGTGTGCTTTCAAAAACGAAAAGCAGCAAATTCACAACTGCATACAACCTGATATTTTTGTCACTGACATATAGAACAATTCTGCCTTAAATCAATACAAACAAGATCGCTACTTTCATTTATTGAACCAGTTTCATATCAAAATGTTCAAAAATAAATTTATTTTTAGGCAAACATAATTAAACGTTTTCATGACAAAAATGTTACGGGTTGACGACCACATTTTCTTTTTAAACAAATCCGTCTACTTTAGCAAAGAAAGAACATTTCTAACATGAAGAAATTTTCAATACTTTGCCGACAAATGCCCTTCACTACGTTTCACAATTGCAATTTAAAATCAAAAGTAAAAGAGCATGTCTACTGTCTTTAACCTCGGCACAACGCTTCTGGACGCAAAACATCATACACTTGAACTTTAATAAAGTAAAGATAGTCAGTAAATATAATAAGGCATTGCCAATTCTATAAAACTTTCCCTGGAGAATTTCTTCTCCCTCTGAAGCCAATGTTTCGCTATTATCATACCAACTCTTGTATTTATGGCAATCATTGACATCTGAATGCAGTACAGGAAATTGAATTAAAAGACTTTAGAATAATGTTTGCCGGATATATAATAAAACAGTACATTACCGCAAAAGGTTAAGAGTTTATTGTTGCTTTCTATGGATTCTTCCTGACTTTAGAGATGTTTACATCCAATGACATATGGCTATAATAGTACACTGTTATTCAACTGTAATCAAAATTTATTATGAGCAATTCCAGAGCCATAGCCACTAGTGATTCTGATGCTTCTCCTTCGTGTTACAGTGTCAAACTCGCTCGCATGGTTCAATACTAAATTACAGCACCAGTTAATAGTTGACAGTAAATTTGTTATAAGTGGACGTAAAACTAGCCAATATTTTGCCAACCACAATTTAAACTATTTCTGTCAAAATTGTGTTGAAAGTATGACTGCAAAGAAAATAGTTACGACAAAAGTATGAGGTTATCGTTTTAAGCAAGCATTATAAGACAAATGGACATCTATGAAACGGTTTGTTGTACTTTACAGCTATAACAACTCTCAAAGTTTTGCTCTTTCATGTCATCGTCAATGTATTTCCTGGTTTATTCGTATTATGATAATAAGGAGATAATCAATGATTCGTCTAAGAAACTATTGCATTTGTATCATTAACTGTGCTTGTTAACAATCAATCAAACGTACACGATATCGGGTAACTACATTTTCCATTAGATAAAATTTCCATGTATTTAACCATCACTCTTTACCGGGTAACCACATTTTCCATTAGATAAAATTTCCATGTATTTAACCATCACTCTTTACCGGGTAACCACATTTTCCATTAGATAAAATTTCCATGTATTTAACCATCACTCTTTACCGGGTAACCACATTTTCCATTAGATAAAATTTCCATGTATTTAACCATCACTCTTTACCGGGTAACCACATTTTCCATTAGATAAAATTTCCATGTATTTAACCATCACTCTTTACCGGGTAACCACATTTTCCATTAGATAAAATTTCCATGTATTTAACCATCACTCTTTACCTTCTTAATATTACAATGCTGCTGAGATGGAACACAATACGGAAAAATAGCGAAATGAACATACAAGAACACTATTACACTCAACAACTCATACCAATATGTACTTACTAATAAATTTTAGGCTACTAAGGAAATAGGTAAATTATCGTTTGAGTTGTAAAGTGTATTCTATGAAACAAACAAATACATTTAATGTTTTTTTTTTGTATTTGCATTTACATTGTAAGCTTTTCTATCAAGTTTTTATTTAAGGAATCACGTATGCTAGCAAACACTAAACATACAGTAGTGCCTTCAATTAAGCAGAAAGGTTCGGCTTCATCATCAATAAACGTTTTTCTTCAAAGCCAATCGGGAATCTGGGCGTGATCTTTGGGTTCTGTTTTAGGAACAGAAGTCTCGAAAATGCATATATCACAAGAAGAAAGGATTTCCCAAGTGACTTTGTACACATGAAACACAAAGGTCATGGATAATAGGCGCGAATTTTATATTCACGCGTTTGCGTCCTAGATTAATTATACACTCGTCGCTGCGTTTTTATGGATAAGTCTAAGACGATTTTCCTGATTACAGACAATGAGTGGCAAATTCTTCGTTGATTTCGAATGAAAATCAGTACCTTGCGTGCTATAAAAATCTAAAGACGCATACCATTTGAATAGCATTTTGAGATTTCACCCTGATATCTCATTGGGACTATCATGATGCCATCCACCTTAATCATCTTTCAGAAAGATATTGTTAAATATGACATTTTCCTTTCCGAAGATAACTTTAGCCTAGATCAATAAATGAAATAATGCATCGTAACATTTTAGGTCAATAATATTGTTTAATATTTTTTGAATAAAGATGGACGAAAATAAACCAATCAAATATTTCTATATTTGTCGCCTGGGTATTATGTTGTCTGTCGTCGTCGTCAATGGAGCCCGTTCTATAACTATAGCCTTTTCATCCAATCCCTACAAAACTTGGTCACAATGTGTATTGGCATAATTACACCATTCTGACTGATTTTATTTGAACATCCAAGAGTTATATCCCTTAAATTGTCAAAACTGTTTAAATCACTTAATTATCCAATCCTAACCAGGTTGGTTACATCGTTCGTGTGCATAGTTTCTTGATTGAGCTCGATCAAAAGCCAGGTCTCATTATTTTCTCTTGAGTAATGGTCCTTGCTTTGTAAAAGATGAGCAAATTATAACTTGAGCAATTTGTTAATCAATACTTTCTACACTGCATAAAATGCTTTTCGGGCAATACGTCTCGAGCAAATTGGATAAAAAGCTCACACACACGAGTTGTATTAGTATTAATTATTTTTAGTTAAAGGTCAACATTTTGCCATGGCTACATTCTACAATCTACATTCTCAAAATTAATAATCGTTCAATATTTTTCTTTAAACAGTAAAAACGTGGCAGTTAAAGCAGGCGACATATGCCATTCGCAGTGTTCTAGTTTAATTTTCAAACTACGACAGAGAGTATCTAAGTAAACTGTCATGATTAGTTATCTTGATGTATGCCGTGTTTTTGCCTGCATTTTTTTAAAAAAAAGCAAAAAACGCAAAGACAAAAATGCTGAAAGTGACTGCTAATACTCCACACTATTGTACATGATTGTGAATACTTCACACCGTCAATTTGGCGTATAACAATGAAATGATTTTAAAAAATGATGTGCAAGTATGTTTTGACATGATGCATATTAAATACGTGACCGATATTCTGGTGAAATTATGTTTACATTGCTAAAATGCGGATAATGTTCCTTGCAAAAGCTGATGGATGTCCCTTTTCAACCTTTCCTAGGCAAAAATCGCGCTAGTTTTTATATTATATACCTCAATAAAGAAATAAATGTCGTTGGCACCTGTCATTCGTTCTTGTCATTATATTCTGAAGAGTGTCAAAATATAGCAAAGCCTTACCATTATCCATTAACATTAAAAACAAGTTGTATGTCTTCCGTGACGCTTATGCATACATACGACGTGATCATGAGGCTGCCACGAAAACTGTTGCTATTATTTCACAGTGAATATGGAACGTAAACTATAACATTGAAGCCGGCGTTAGATATCGTTGGCAGTACATATGCCATAGTAAGAACAATCTCATCGAGTTTGCTATTTTATACTCTTCATTAATTTTGTGCTTCGGAGGACCAACCGTCCTTAAGTTCTTATAATCTAATTCACTGAGCTATACCAATGACATCGTTCAACTACGTTAGCAAAATAAAATGTAGTGAGAAACTTGAATTGAATGGATATAAACTTGGTCTTTATTAACCAACTAAAATACGTATGCATATATGTCATTGTGGCTAAACGAACCAAGTTAACTCCGTCCATATCCAGAAAACCGTTCCATTTTTACAATTCGAAACACCATTACAAATACTTGCACTATTACCACCATAATATCGTAATGAAATGTAGTGTACATTTGACAAGGAACAGGGAAACGAACGGCTTCATAATGATCAAATGTCTTCCGTCTGATCAGAATATTTCCGATGTCTGTGGATTCTATTTTCGTGACAAGCGCACTCATCAAAAGACAGAGTTTTTCCCAAGTGAGTTCAATGGACATCAGCTCAATCTCAGTGAATTATCTCCAATGTGTTTTTGTTTAAAATTGATGGCACGCCGATGTTCCGTTTCGTTTGTGCTTTAATGACAAAAGATTTCCTTGCAAAAAGTAATTACAGTACATCGTTTCGTGAATGGACCGTTTATGAAGTCACTACGCATGCAAATAACATTTCTTCAATGTGATGTTTTAATTTGCATTAAGTAAATGATTTGGTACACGCGTACAATAGTAGGTACCATTATAGGATCATATTTTCTGAATTATTTGTCAAGTCATTACAAATGAAAAATGCACTTGGAAACATTCGTTGAAAATTCTTCTCTTTATTCTGATTCCTCTTTCGTGTGTAATTAACGAAGCGAGTCTTCATATGGAGTAGCGAACCATTCAATATTTGCTTTGTTTAATAAGGTCTGCGTCCTCTCAGTGTAGGTATTTCATGGTATTGGAGTAACATCCTTGGATTTTTGACAAAGTGGACAACATGAATCTGTTCCCGCTGAATGAATTTAAGGGTCCAAGGGAGTTACGGTGATGCCTACAACTTGTCCGTATGACCATTGCCTTGTATAAAGTTTTCTTGACTGGCTGTGTTTAATACGTAATAATTCTACTTATGAATCCAAAATGCAGATTAACCGTTGCGGAAATGTCGTAATTGAGCTTAATTTCTTGCGGACACAACGATCATATCCACAAGCGATGTGAATTATCTTACATGTTCGTTTGCGTCTCTATTGCTGTTGCGTTTTTGTGGAGATTATCCAGATTTTAGAAGATAAGTGACACGTCAGCAAAGTATTTGTGGCCCGCGTGGTTTAAAGACACATGCATAACATTTGAATAATATTTTGAGATTTTACTCAGACATGTCCGTGGGAATATAATGATGTCATCCTCCATCATCTTCCAGACAGAGATTGTAATATATGACATGTTTCTTTCCCAAATATAGAACAGCTTTATCCTAGACCAATAAATTTAAAAACACATAGAAACAATTGCTGACAATATCATCGTTATGCATTATTGGTAAAAGTTTGGACGAAAATATTTGATTTATATTGCGCGAAGGGAAACGGAGAGCTCCTTTAACAAGTTAACTGTTCAGGTAATGCACTTTCGTGCTTTTATAACATTTGTTTCCCATTCGTATCTAAAGAAACGAATTATGATAATTTACAATACTGGACGAATATCTATGTATAAAACGTTTTGGCATCTGTAATTCATACCAGTAATTGAATTATGAGTCTGCGAAAGGGTTTCAAGATAGGAAATAAAGAATTTCTATTACCGATAAAGGTTGTATGTCTTTCTTGACGTTTGCTTATTAACGGGTACTAATTGATCGTGCAACGACAATGTACAAGTGTAAAGCTATAAATAACACGGTCATTAGAATATGGACAATAATATACAAAACTGAAGCCGGTGTTAGATATCGTTGATAGAGTGTATTAACCATACACGTCACAATACAAGCGGGATTCCAATTTTTCCAGACAAGAGGTTACAGTCATATACTGTGCTGTGGTCTGGATTTTAATTACCAGAGCATGTTATGTGTAATAGTGTGTTTTGAAAGCTAAGAAAGGAGTAATATCGATACCTATTTTGGTATACAAGTTTTACACTCTCGACTTTATTTTGAGAATACACGCTGTTGAGTTTGGTGACATCCCTAGATAGAAAAAAAAAACTTTTGTTATTCGAAATGAATAATTTAATACGTCTCATCAATAAGTATCAATAAGTTAGAAACTACATTCTTGGACACCGGATAGGCATTTCCGGTAAAATTTGGCACGTGAAAATTCCATCTGGCACCCCCATGCCAGATAAATCACGTGCATTAATTTTCGTTTCCTGTATGGTTCATAAAATGTAAAATAAGACATTTCAATAGAGTTCGATCAAATATAAATCTATTGAAGACATTTCAACTAAATGTGAATACAAACGCTCTTTAAAAACGCAATTTCAGAAGGCTAATTTCACGTCAGCATTGCACTTTTATTAGTCTGCGTTAATACGCCAGTAAACGACGTAAATATTTACACAGATGCATAAATTAACGCATGGAAGAGAACATATAAATCATGTGGCTACGATCTGGATTGAAAAAATTGACCCGGGCACGCTGCTTTGCCGGTAACTCTTGAAGCCTTGTTACCGGCTTACGCACGTGCCCTAGGGTCAGAATTTTCTATCAGGACCGGACACAATAAAAACTAATATGACGGAGGCATTCCTTTTGGTTTCGTTGAGTCGATTAACAATACTTTCAATGCTATAATACTTTATGTTGATTTGAGTAAGGGTTATACTATAAACATTTTAAACATATAGCAAAGCGATTGCTTAGAATTGCAATGGTAAGAAATATTCGGGCAAAGTGTTTTGATATCGAATTCTGTTTTATGGTTAAAAACATACGTACAACACGCTTTAATGAATACAAGTGGGTCAATATTCCAAGTCGAAAGGGTTACATGGAAAATTTATTACGTTCCCATCATATGGTCAAAATAGGTAGTGATCCTCTCATTTTTGAACAATGTTACTTTTTTTCATTTCATGCAGTGTATCATCGGTCATTTGTGTGACATAATCTCAGTGTGCTCATTTACCTTGCATGTGTTCATATTCGGAAAACATGAAGTACTCTATATGTTGTCATTGTAAAGTTGAGAAAAATGGATAAAATGAAAAATATTCATGAATACATGTGCTAAATCAAAACAAAACTAATCGCATTTAATTTCGGTGGCTGTCCTTTTTCATTATATTCACTCGTCAATTTAAATATGCAAATATTCAAAAGGCAACGAAAGTAGCAGCGTTTGGGTATTACCAGCTAGTTATTGTATAAATGTTGTATAAAGGCTGTCCAAATGTCAACTATTAAAATTACAACTGCAAACGAAATTGCTTTACATTTTCTCGTATAAGGATACACCTATGGAACTATGTTAAATGTGAACACAGACATCCATCTAATATCCGACTACTAGAGGATATGATATTTCCTCTATATGTTATGATATTTCCCATGGCAACTTGTCACATTGGAACTGTAGATATCAAATGTCCCCATTCCCGACACTTTTGTTGGTCGTTTTTGTCTTTGAAGCATTAAGTGCTAGGCAAATTTTGACATTCATAAAAATCATAGAAATTTACTAGACATTTAGATAGGACAATGTCTTCCGAAATATCGATTTCAATAAACCATGGTTACAACAAGAAACATTTTGTTATCATTGCGACAAACAGAAATATGTATAATAGTAATTTAACCTAGGCGGGTACAATCAGACGTCATTGTCCATGTGGTGACATGTGTCGATATTTATAACCTATTTCAGCTTGTCTTAGGAATCATTGTTTTTATAAACACATGTTGTCAGTTTTACGCGTACACGGTTCTTTAATCCTAAACAGAAAAGCAGTTAAAACGCCAACAGCCCCTTGTTTTATTTAAGAAAGGCCTGAATATAATATGACTGATTTCATGTCGCCAGCATCACCTAGACGACTGCAAAAATATTGAATTCTATTGAATCTTACTCGGGATGAAAAAGAACATCTGGCAATGAGAGGCAACTGAAGCAACGCGGATGACATGTCTACATGCAGTGTTAGATGCATTGAAGAGTTGTAAATATAAATAATGTAGCAGTTCTCTAGATGTTTTGGTCAACTCAGCCTGTAATGTGATACTGTGAGGCTTTGTTTCGGCTGTCTATAAAAGTCATGAATATATTATGATAGAAGGACCATGTCTTTATATCAATATAAAACTGAGCTTTGCCAGTCACTTCTTATTCCTCTGAAATGCTTACGTGATAACGCAACTTTAATATAAAGTCTGGTCGTTTATCATATTTGTAAATAATACGACTTATTTCGTGACAAATACGACAGACAAAAACGAGATATTAACAATATTTGTTATCTAAGGAAAAACGCACCAATTAGAGGACAATGCGTTTGTTTATGTAAGAGCGCAGGTGTTGAATCACGGATAAATGACACCAACGTTCATGGCAACATCTCGTATTTTTTCAATACTGAGAATAACACTTTCCTGTTATGGTTTTAGGGTCTTCCATTATACAAAGTAGGCGCAAAATATCATTTTTCATGTAGCACATCTTTTGCAAAATGTTTTGTTCTGATAAAGACTTGAGAAAAAATTACAATGAACTATTTAATCAGAGCTTTGTAAACATACGTATGGACCTCTTATTGAAAAATCCTGCGACAGTATCAATACATGATTGTGTCAGAAATGTGTCAGACTCCATTCCAATCAACAATGACTTGTGATTTCTTTTTCAAATACGAATGAACGCCATTTATATATCTGTCACTTATGTGAGCTTGTTTTCTTATGAAATTTGAATCCAGTTTTCTCTTTAAAAGGAATCCGACGTACCTACACCCGGTATCTGAAACACCGCAAGCGGGCGTACCAAAAGGGGGAATGATATGACACTAAGGCCCCAAGTGATTCCATTATGTTGTTTGTTTGATGATTAGAGAAATAGTAAGACGATATTTTATGTCAATCTCAATTATGGTTATAAAAATCAGTTTCTTCACCAAGAACTTTAGACAGTATCAGTTTTGTTTTCAACTTCACGCTTATATTGGACTAAAATTGTTTGGCATGACATGCATTCTTCCTCAAAGGGTTGAAAGAAACCCTGTGTAGCAGATTGAATGCTCTCTCGCCTGACATAAAATGTGTATGTGAAATGAAAAGTGAATAAGTAATTTATTATATGTTGCTTCACGCTCACTGACAAAGTGAGTGTGGGGTATATGAGGCATTATTTGAAAACTATAAAGAGAGGATGGAGCATACCCTGCAACTGTTTTGTATTACGGCTCCGCAACATTTGACACTGTATTTACTGCTTATTGGTCAAATATGTTTATTCTGATATGTGTAAAGAAATGGTGCAATGTAATATTTAAACGGATAAGCTTTTCCCTTTTCCCTGGCCATGTTACACCATTGGAGTCATTATCGTTCAGATAACGTCCTCCGTTCTATTTCCCAAGGTTAGTGTAAGCATTCTGCTCCATGATGTATATTTTCTCTCTCCTGATAAGCAAGAGTTATACGTTTTCGAGTTAATGTCTAAAACACCATTGACTCCTGTCTATGCGGAACGAAGTTAGGGTTACTGCTCACACAAGCCGAGTGTGTAAAATGTCGATTTCTAGGAGAATTGAATATATTAATTTTGTGTACAATGTTGTCAAGGGCAACGTTTAATAACTAACATGCGTATGAGTGAATATCATTTTAATACGATAGTTATTGCATGGTTAATTTCATTTTGCTTTTAACCTTTCCGATATGGGAATTAATGTATTGATAATGGAACACAAACTAATACTCTCAATCATAGTATTTTTTTTATTTCAGTGCGAGCCATTCTTTTTAGATCAAAATAGTGTTGTCTCAATGTGATTGAAGGTATGACTGCAAAGAAACCATTTAAGGCCAAACTACGACGCTATCGTTACAATAATGATGAATATCTAAGAATCGGTTTTGTAGTTGAAAACAGAAACTTCGTTACTATAACAACTTCCGCCCATTGCCCCTGTCATGATGCTCATAAACTTATTGACTGTTCATTTATTATTAAAGCTATTTAAGAGATAAAACATAAACATGTGTCCTTGTTATCATTACTTCGTCATAGTACTAATTAGAGAATCAGGTGAAAGTTACAATGTGTATGAGTATAACTTTACATAGTTAGACATGTCACTTATAAGTATATTTGCAAAGAATGGTATAAAGTGTTAAAAATCGATAAATGTAGGTTAAAATTAATAATAAAACACTTATATGAGTTGTTATTTGTGACAGTGACTTATCTTATGAATCTTGGAAAAAAATGTCTTTGCCTTTTGGACTATTTTTTTATGAAGTATTCATGTGATTAATGTTACTCGACTGCCATCATACACCAAGTGTATCAGTACTAATGCGTATAATATAAGAGATAATACAATAACATATGCAAGCTTTTGAAACTAACTTGGCTGTAAACATGATTTGACTTCAATCTTTTAATAATGTTCGATAACAAGCAAATTGTAATTAAAGGGAGGTGTTTAAATTCGTTTACCAACAACAAGTTATTTTAGTAAGTTGTTTAAACAAATAAATCAAATGTGATATGTCTCTAACACGTGCCTTATCCTTTTCTCAAAATATGGGCTAGCCCTAAAACCATTTTAGACAACCTATTGTATAGTAGACAGTGTTCTCGCCACAAACACTGAACAGACAGTAAGACTAGATGTAAGCACAAAGGAGTAGCTTTGTAGTAATTACAGACAGTAATACTAGAGGTTAGCACGAAGAACCGGCTTCATAGTTATTAAACGTTTTTATAAAGCAAGTGCCGGTCCCCGGCGAGATCATTTTTAAGAGACAAACATTTTTTTGTACCGCATGGATCAAACGAGGTTTTTCTAAGTGAGTTGTGAACAAAAAAAGTAAAGGAGGCACAAAGAACATACAAATGTTTGTGTGAATTGCGTTCACCGAGCTCTTGCGTACAGTCGCCGCTGCGTTTTCATGGTCAATGCAGAGGAGATTATCCCGATGTCAGACAACAAGTGAATAGTTGTGACATGTTGTTAAAAGATTGTAGCTATAATAAAGCTTAGAGATTCGTACAATTATGGTACTGTTTTGAGATTGCACCTAGTAATATATCCATGGAACTATCATGATGTAATCTTTAAGACTGCAGATGGGATATGTGACATTGCCCTTTTTGTAGTAGAGAATAAATTTATTCTAGACCAATTAATGAAAATACGCTTATCAACAAAAAAAATCCAGACAATAATGATTTTAATATATTTATGGAATAAATGTTGGCGTTAACAAAGCAATAACAAAATAATTTGCACGTACGTTTTGGTGAGAATGAAAAGTAAAATTACGATTAGCAATTTAACTGATACGGTTATACACCTTCATGTATTTTTAATGTACGTCTTCAATTCTTTACTAATGAATATCCATGTAACCACTTTGATATAGCTTCGAATACTTTATTTAAAAATCATGATAAAATTTACAACCATATTATCAAAATAAAAAGTAGTGTGCATTTGTCAAGGAAACGATCAAACATTTTTAGTCGGAATATTTCCGATATCTGTGGATTCTCTTTACGGGACAGTAGTTTCAAACCCACATTTATCAAATGGAAGAGTATTTCCCAAGTGAGTTTGGACACAACGAATATCAGCACAATCTCGGTGAATGATCTCAAGTGTGTTTTTGCTCCAGATTGATGACGGTACGATGCATTGTTTCCGTTGTGCTTTTTGGAGACTATGATAAATGATTTATTTGCAAAAGGAAGCTAGTAAAGTATATATCTTTAAAGATTTAATGAACCTTTTATAAAGTCACTACTCATGCAAATATCATTTTTTCTATGTAATGTTTTAACTTGTATGAAGTTAATGATTTGGTATACGCGAACAATATTAGGTCCTATTTTAGGATCGTAATTGGTGAATAATTTGTCAAATCATTACGAATGCAAATTGCACTTGGACACATCCGTTATAAAAACTAGTTATAACATAAAAACACTTATTCTCTCTCATGTGATTCGTTATTGATGTGTAATTTACGAACCGAGTCTTTAGAATATAACGGTAAAGCAATTTTGATGAGAGTATGGTTTGGTTTTGGTGTTTGTATTTGACTATCTGATGTCAGTTTGTTTTCGGTATTTGTAGTTGTTTATGCTATGTTAATATGTTTGTGTCTCTAGTTTATTGTCGTTTGGGCTCTGTTCCCCTGAATAGGGTTTAGCTTTCAATTTTCGAACACTGGGCTTGTCCCTGTATTTTTCATTGTATTATTCCTGTTGTAACATTCTATATTTGTTTTGTTTGATAAGGTGTGCCTCTCCTCTTGTGTACTTGGTGTCAGGTCATTTATAAGGAGAACAAGAATGCGATCATGGTAGCAGCGGACACCGCATAACCAAGCATGTACTGTTATAGGTAATTTGTTTGCAAACATCTGGTCTGCAATTTAGTCTTGAATAAGTTTGCATTAAGTTTGTGCATTAAACATCCCTACGAAGATTCATTAACTTGCCTGCGCGGTTGTCTGTTAAGGCTGTTTGGATTGTTTGCCTCATCTGTCCCAAAACATCTAGTGACTTCATATTTGAGTAACGCCCTTAGATCAATGACGAAGTGGAAAACATGGCGCTCGTCCATCTCAATAAATTTATGGTTCCGAGGGATAACGGTGAGTCCTACGACTCGTCTAACCACTGCCTTGTGCGAGCTGTACTGACTGTCTGTGTAAAGAACGTTATTCTTCTTCGTATGAATCCTGAAGTCAGATTACCGTTGCGGTTATGTCGTTCATGAGCTTAATTTCTTGTGAACACATGGAATACCAACTACTTACGTGATTTATCTTCAACGTGTATATGCGTCTCAATCGTCGATGCGTTTCTTTATGGATGTGACAAGTTCTGAGTTATTGTCAGCAAAGTATTTGCAGCCCGCGTGCTATGAAGACTTCAAGTGCATAACATTTGAATAATATTTGGAGATTTCACTTAGATATGTCTATGGGACTATCCTGATTTCATCTTCAATCATCTTTCAGACAGAGATTGTAATATATGACATGTTTGTTTCCAAAATATAGAGTAGCTTTATCCTAGACCAATAAATTAAAGAACTTACATAGCAACAACTCCTGACAATACTATCGTTATACATTCATGGTAAAAGATTGAAGGTAAATCATATAACTTATATTGCGATGGAAAACTGAGAGTTTCTTTAGCAAGTAATGCGTTATGGTAATGTAACTTCATGTTTTTAAAATCAATTTTAACTTTTTTGAAAAAATCCTGCGGCAATATTTATTTATGATTATGAAAAATTGCACCAGACTATTCAATCAAAAATGTCTTCTCATTTTTGTTAACATTTGAATGAACGTCATTTACAATTATCACTTCTGAAAGATTGTTTTCTAATGGAATCCGAATACAGTCTGCTCTATAAGGCAGCGTACTTAACCCCGGTATCTGGAGCACCGCCAGCGAAGGGGGATGACATGACACTAAGGACCAACGTGATTCGATCATGTTGTTAGTATGATGCTTAGAGACATTTTAAGAAATATTTTATGTCATTCTCAATAATGTTTATCATGATCAGTTCATTCATCAATTACTTTACAAAGCCTTCTAAATACTCTACTCATGCAATCTGCCTCAATTGGTTAAAAAAGCCTTGTGGTTTCTGTGTAGCAGATTGTATGCTAACTCGCCTTATATACAGTGTATATGTGATATTGAAGTGAGAAGTTAATAAGTGAATAGTTATATGTTGTTTTACATTCACTGACGAATTACGGTTGGGGCACACGAGGCATTTTTAGAATACTCTCAAGAGAGGATGGAGCATGCCCTGTCACTGTTTTACATTACGGCTATTCAACATTGGAATTTGAATTTACTGCAAACTGATTAAATATACTCATTCCAATATGTGTAAAGAAATTATGAATGCTGCAATGTAATATCTGGCAAATTTAAACGCATACGCTATCCATTCCCTAACGTTCTCCGTTCTTTTCTCCAAGGCTATTGTAAGCATTCTGCTCCATGATGACGGACGTTCTCTCCTCCCTGATATAACAAGAGTAATTAGTTTTCGAGTCGATGTCTTATATACCATTGACTCCTGTCTATACGGAACGAAGTTATAAGTACTGCACACACGAGCCGAATGTGCATAATGTAAACTTCGAGGAAATTGTTGATATTGCTATTGTGTACCGTTAATGCCAAGAGCAACGTTTAATAACTAACATGCTTATGTCAAAAAAGGTATGAATGCAAGGAAATCATTAAAGGACAAATCACGACGCTATGATTAGAATAATGGATATCTAAGAATCGGTTTTGTAATTACGTTGCTATAACAACCTTCCGCATATTGCCACTTTTATGATTATCATAAATTGGTTTACTGTTCATTTCGTTTTAAAGATATTAAGAGATAATAGATACGTATCTGTCCTTGTTATTAACACCTCTCCATAATACTGTATAGATTATCAAGTGAAAGTTACAAAGTGTATGACTATATTTTACTTGATTCGATATGATGCTGCAAAACATGATATAAACAGACAGAAAAACGATTCATTTAGGTTAAAAGGAACGATAACTAATCACTCATATGAATTGGTGATTGTTAAAGTGACTTGTCCTGATTTATCTTAATAAATGTAGACCTTTTTCGTCTTTGCCTTTATGAATTATTCATGTGATTAAGGCTAATCGACAACCATCATACACTACGTGATCAGTACTTATACATATACTATAAGATATAATAAAATAACATATACTAGGTTTGTAAGCTTGTAAACGTGACTTCGCTTGAATCCAAAGTTCTAATATTGTTCGATTACAAGCAAAATGAAAATAAAGTGGAGTGTTTAAATGCGTTTACCAACAACAGGTTATTTGAGTTAGATGTTTAAATAAAAAAAACAAGTGCGATATGTCTCTAACCCTGGCCTTATCTTTTTCTCAAGATCTGGGATAACCCTAAAATATGTTTGGCCAAATAATTGTATAATAGACAGTATTCTTGTCACCAACACTGAATAGACAGTAGAAATAGATGATAGCACAACGGACCTGTCTCATGGTAAATAAATGTGTTTTAAAGCAAGTGCCGATCCCAGGCGAGATCTTTGGGTTCTGTTTTAGGAAGAAACCGTTTTTGTACCACACGTATCGAACGAAGCAAAATTTCCCAAGTGAGTTTTGCACAGAAATAGTCAACGAGGCACAAAGGATATGAAAAATGTTTGCGTGAATTTCGTTTAATGAGCTCTTGCGTCTCAGATTGATTGAACAGTCACCGCTGCGTTTTCATGGATACTGCAGATGAGATTATGCTGATATCAGACAACAAGTGAATAATTTCTACATGTGCTGTAATAAATTTTAATGATTCGTACAATTATGATTTTATTTCGAGATTTAATATCTTCTTTGAACTATTATGATGTAATCTTACTTAATGAATATATATTAAGACTGCGAATGGGATATGTAAAATTTTTGTTTCTGAAATATATGATAAATTTATCCTAGACCAATTAATAAACATACGCTTAGCAACAATTCCAGACAATAATGTTGTAGTATATTAATTTCATGGAATAAATGTGGACTTTATAAAAGCAATAAAATATTAATTTTCACGTATGTTCTCGTGCGAATTGAAGAAATACAGACGTACGTTTAACTGTTATGTTAAACGTACGTCTGTATTTCTTTACTTATGAATATATGATGTGTGACGTCTGATATGACTGATATAACATTACTGATTCTTGATAGCAATCAGCATTCTATACATTCCTCCAAAAATTCATGATGCAAATTAGAACCATTCAAAATTAAAGAAGTATACATTTTTCAAAGAAACGATCAATTCTTTTCAGTCAAGGATGTGACCATGTTTGATATGTTTTTTTTTTCCAAATATCTAATGACAGCTGGGTGCTATCTTTTCTGAAACTGATCTGATCTGTTTCCTTCCACTGCTGTGAATAGATAGATACCTGTTGGAGTTTACGCAGGTCGTTGTCATTTTTAGAACGTGTTTGAATGTCTTTACACTTTTAATCTTCGGTTCTCTCTTAACCACTGCATTTTAAATATTTAGTATGATGGTAATTTTTTAGAATCGTATAGGTTAGAAATGATAGGGCAAAATGATTTTTAAACATCAATGTTTATTTTATAGTAGATAACAAACGTATACCACGCTTTACAGAATACAAATATTCGAAGGCGATACGGTATCGGGGTATTTACGAAGTTACAATCCTGTTGTTGAATTATGAAGTGATTCTTTCATATTTGAGCAGTGTTATTTTAACATTTTGTGCAGTGTTTCCTCGGTCGTATGTGTAACAAAACAAATAGATAATTATGGGATTTCGCTGAACTTGAATATGTTCATTGTCAAAAACATGAACTTTATCATTGTTAATGTAAGGACAAAAGTGGGTTTGCATGTGTTCATGATCGAAAAAATAAAGTACTCTGTATATTTCCATCGTAGACGAAAAATTGTTTCGAGAAGAAAATATTCATAAATGTTTGTACGACATAAATAATAAACGGATAAAACTTTATAAGTTTTCGGTGGCTGTTCTTTGTCTTTACTCTCATAAACAGCATTTTTTTTGTATTCTGAACTAGTTATGATATACTATGTTTTAAAAGGTTCGTGAAATGTCAATACTGAATAATATATGCAAATGAAATTGTCTCACAAATTTTCTAAAATGTACAATCTAACCTAGGAAATAAGATTAAAGATAAAACAGACAGACGTGGACTGTCAGTGACGGACTACTCGAGGAGCGCTAATGATATTTCCCCTGGCAATGGACTGTGTTTTACAGGCGTAACTGGTCATATTAGAACTGTTAATATCAATTAAAGGTTTCATTTAATTTCCGACACATTTGTTGGCCATTGGAGACTTTCAAGTACTTGGGTTCGAGACATTTTGTGACATTAATGGAAAGGCTAAGTAATACACTAGACAAATTAGCTTGACGCAAAAATATCCCCAAATAGTTATTTATATAAACATTGGTTACATACGAATACATTCTTTTTTATACAGCGACCAGCAGGAATCTGTTTCATATTTAATATCATTAATCAGTCCCTTAAAATAGCTTTGAACTAAGAATGATTTCTTTCCGCCAGCCTCACCAAGTCGCATAGTGTTGATGCATTACATGGATGCAAGTTTCAAAAAGAACGCCGATCTTGACATGTTGTGGTCATTTCAGCCATAAATGTGATATTGTGTTACATTGTTTTCCCTGTGTACGAAAGTTATGAATTTATTTTGATAGCATTAATAATGTGTTTATATCAGCATGGCTTGATTCATGCCGAGCACTTATTCTCACGTGAAAACCTAATAGTAATATGTTATCATGTCATATTTTATATGTTTGAATAATACCACAAATATGACAGACAGAAACTACGAGAGTAAAACTAATGTGTTTGTTTTCCTAGGGAAAACACTATCAAAAGGATAATGCGAGTGTTTATGTAGGAGTACTGCCAAATGACACTAGCGATCATAGAAGCGTTTTGTATATTCCCAGTAAAGGAAATAACACTTTTCCAGTATTTTTAAAGAGTCTGCCAAAATTCGAAATGAGAGAAGGCCAAAACACTGTTTCGGCTGTCTACGATAGTTATGAATATATTATTATAGCTTGATTTATGCCAATCTCTTCTTAATTCTCCAAAGTGCTTAAGTTAACACGTCATGGTAATATATAACCAGTTTTTCCTTTATATATACTAATTATACGTCTTATTTCGAGAGAAATACGACAGACGAAAACTCGGAGTATATAGATATTAATTTTGTTTTCGTGAGGAGAACACACTAACAAGAGCGTTAAAAATTAAATTAAAAAATATTTCAGTACAACGTTTGATATGTACCGGTTTAAGAAATTCACACTTTTCTAATATTTTATGCCTTTTTCTTCTTTATTTATAAACAATAATACTATAGATAAATCAAGCTTAATATATGTGACATGTCATTCAGTCTAATAACATAATGCCGTTGTGGTGATTGACAATTTAAAAATTCTGCTTTAATAATTGAATCCTTACCTCGGCCACAATGTGTTCTGACATATACTATCCCGGCTGTGTTTTGGAAACAGCTATATCGATCTAATTAAAGATGCACTGTTACTCCCAAACAAGATTTACCACAATAAATAATATTGTTTTAATATTCCAAAAAGGATGAATATATGTCAAAAACAATGGTTCTTATTAAGAATATCGAGTTAAATTTGAAAGAAATGAGCATAAAACACAGTATTACTACCTAATGAGTCTATAGTAGACCACAGTAAATCTTTTAACATTCAACAATCATTTAATATTTTTGCGCTTTCTGCTATTAAATACACGGTTACAATCTCGTTATTAGTAGTTAATATTTTCCATAAATGCATTATTTAGTAAGTAGTTTAAGGTTTATCAGTTAAAATTTATATTTGTTAAACATGTTTATGTATTGATTTTGAATAAGAGTGTCACTTTAAGAATCATCACTTGAATTGTCAGAAAGTGACCCAAATCACTTACTTATCCAATCCTTTCCAAACTTTGTTATAATGTCTCGACTGAGCTCGATGCACAACAGGTCGCAATTCTGACTCTTAAGTTATGGTCCTTGATTTGTCAAACGTACATTTTTAGCATTTGTTAATCAATATTTACTACATTGCATTACATTCTTTCAGGGCAAAACGTCTCAAGTAAGTTCGATGAAAAACCCACAAAAATGGGCTATATCATTATTTATTTAAAAAGTGAACATTTTGCTCTGCTTTCTTCAGTGTTTCTAAAAATGAATAATTGTTGAATCTTTAAAAAACAGTCAAAACATGGGACCGACACATTCCATTCACGGAGATCTATTTTAATTTTAAAACCAAAGAGTGTTTCAAAGTAAACTGTCATGATTAGCCATATTTATGTATGTTATTGTTATGTCTGCAGAAATAAATTCACGAAGTCAACAATGCAGGACGTGATTGCTCACAGTTCCCACTTCATACATGTCTGCGAATATTTAACACTGTCAATTTTAAAACAATGAAATGACTTTTAATGATGTGCAGGTATGATCTGACAAGATGAATATCAATGGCATTATGTTTAATTTGCAAAACGCGGTACATGCTCCTTGAAGAAGCTAATGGCTGCCCGTTGACAACATCTCCTAGGCAAATATCGCGCTAATGTTTATATTATATACCACAATAAAGAAAAAAAAATGTCGTTGGCACCTGTCATGCGTACTTGTCATTGTATTCTGAAGAGTGTCAAACTATAATATAGCCTTTCCATTATCCAGTAACATTTTCTGACAACATCATCGGTATGCATAATTGGTAAACGATTGGACGTAAATCATTTGACTTATATTGCCAAGGGAGACTGAGAGTTCCTTTAGCAAGTAAACTGTTCTGGTAATGCACCGTCATGTTTTTATAACTTATGCTTTCCAATCGTAAGCAAAGAACCGAATAATGATAATTTACAATGCTGGAAGTGTATTAAAGTAATAAATGTTTTGGCATCTGTAGTCTGCAATAGGGTTTCAAGATAGGAAATGAAGAATTTCCATTACCGAGAAAGGTTTTAAACGAGTTGTATGTCTTACTTGACGTTTTCTTATTAACGTGTACTAAGTGCCGTTCGACGTTAATGTACATTCAAGTGTAAAGATAATAATAACACGGTAATTAGAATATGGACAATAATATAAAACACTGAAGCCGTTGTAAGGAATCGTTGGTAGTGTTGCATTTACCATTAATGTCACAACACAATCAGGATTCCAAATTCTCCAGACTGGAGATTACAGTCATGTACTGTGATGTGGTCTGGTTTGAAATTACCAGAGCATGAAATATGTAATAGTGTGTTTTTTTAAGTTTAGAAAGGAGTAGTACTGATAATTATTCTAGAACATTTGTTTTACCAACAAGTACACTTTCGACTTTATTAAAAAAAATGACGCTGCTGAGCGTGGTGACATCCCCAGATCAGGAAACAACAACAACTTTTGTTATTCGAGATTAATATATTATCAAGTCTCATCAATAAGTAAGAATCTACATTCTTGCACAGCATATAGTCTTTTCCTGTGAAATATAGTGTGTTGGAAAATTCAATCTGGCACAACCATGTCAGGTAAGTCACGTGCATCAACGCGCCTTTTCTTCTTTCTTTCACTGTATGGTTTATAGTATGTGAAGTAAGGCATTTCAATAGAGCTCGATCAAATATATATTTATGGAAGAAATTTAAACAAAATATAAAAACAAATTTTCTCTAAATACGTAGTTTCAGATGGCCTATTTGACGTCATCATTGCACTTAGATAAGTAAGCGCCAATATGCCAGTAAACAAAATCAGTTTTACACAAATGTATTAATAAACGCATAAAAGAAACAAGATCATTCACGTGTTTACGTTCCGGATAGAAAAGAATTACTCTTGGTCACGTTCCGTTGTCGGTAATTCTTGAGGCCTCTTGACCAGCTGTAAGCTCGTGCTCATGGGTCAGATATTTGTATCCGAACTGGAATCACATGATTAATATTTTTATGGTGACATTCCATTTAGTATAATAAAGTTCCGTTGAGAACTGTTTTTCTGTTGACAATAAGTGAATATAAATTAGCGTTTCGAGTAAGGCTTAATAGAAACATTTTATAGATTTAGCAAAGCATTGGCTTATACTCGTTTTGGACAAGAGGTTTGGGCAAAGTGTTTTAACATCAAATTCTATTCATGGTTTAACACATATGTTTACCAAGCTTTCAAGAATACAAGTGGGTAAACATTCGATAAGCTCACATTGGCAATTTACCTCGAAACTCTCCTACGGAAAAATAATGAAGTGATCCTTTCATATTTGAGCAGTGTTACTTTTACACTTCGTGCAGTGTATCCTCTGACGTTTGTGTAACAAAAGTGGATATAAAATTGTTTTAGTCTTTAGAGCGTGCGTGTTTATAAAGGGCAACCATGAACTGTTAATGTAAATTTGAGTAAGATACAATTATTCAAATGGCAACGAAAGTATCAGCCTTTGGGTATTCTCAACTAGTTATTTTCTAATGTTTCTTAAAGGCAATCGAAATGTCAAATAATGAATAATAGGTGCAAATGAAATTGTTTTACATTTTCGCTTAAAATATACATTCTAACCTATGGAACTAGACTAGATGAGCGCTAATTATATTTCCCCTGTCGGTGCTAGGTGTTTTACAGGCGTAACCGGTCACATTGGAACTGTAATATCAATAAAAGGTCCCCATTCCGACAAAATTGTTTGAGTCTTTTAAGCTAATTGTGACATTCATGGAAAGGCTGAGTATTACACTAGATACTTAGTTAACTAAGGCAATGTATCCCAAATGAACTATTTCAGTTTACCATGGTCACAGCAAGATACATTCCATTATCATTGTGTTAAACAGAAATATGTCTTGTTTATATGAACTAGGCTGATTACATTTAGACGTCGTTATAATTTGAAATGAGATGGCGATGCCTATGGTGTCAAATGTGCCGATAAAATCTTTTTTAACTTGCCGTGTGGTGAATTGTACAGATTCACATGTTGACTTGTATGGCAGTTTCAAACGTTAACTGTTTTTAATAGTTATCATGAAAGCAGCATATACGCCAACAGCCTCTTAAAACTAGTTTATGGCCTAAAGCCTGAATGTTGAGTAATATATCTAAATGTGTAAAGAATGATTTCATATTGCCAGCCCCAGCTAATTAACACCAAATACATTGTATTCTTTTGAGTCATACTCAGAATGAAAAAAACATCTGGCAATGAGAGGCAATAAATGGATGCAAATATCAATAATTTAGATGTTCTCGACATGCTTTGATCATGACAGCCTGAAATGGGATACTGTGTGTCATCGTTTCTGCTGTCTACGAAAGTCATGAAACTTGATTCATGCCGATCATTTCCAAGTGCTCCACAGGGCGTACACAATAATGTTATTGTAACATATAATCTTGTCGTTTATCATATTTTTTTTAATAATACGTCTTACTTTTCCTTTGGCTAAACACACAAATAAAAATAAAATGTGCGTGTTTATGCAGGTGCGCAGGTGTTGAAACACTGACAAATGACACCAAAGAACATTGTAGCATCTCGTATATTTTCAATATAGAAAATAGCTTTCCTTTTATGGTTCAAGGGCCTTCCATTATACAAAGTGGGAGGAAACTTTAGTTTATAGTATAGTACATCTTTTGTAACATGTTTGTTTTGGTAAAGACTTGAGTAAATTTGGCAAAGGAATATTCAATCAGAGATTTGTAAAAAAATCAATTGGAACTTTTATTGAAAATCCCGCGACAGTATCAATATATGATTGTGTCAAAATATTCCAGACTATCTTATCAACAATGTCTTGTGATTTCTTTTGATATTTTTCAAATAAGAATGTGCATCATTTGTACTTCTGACATTTATGTTAGCTTTTTTTCTTATGACATACGAATCTAGTTTGCTCTATTACCTAACGGTATCTGGATCACCGCCAGCGGGCGTACCAAAGAGGTTGAATGACATGACACTTAGGCCCCACGTGATTAGGTTTTGTTGTAAGAATCATGATTAGTGATAAAGTCAGACAGTATTTATGTCATCCACAATAATGTTTATTATGATCAGTGCATTCATCAAGTACTACATAAATGTTCTTTTTTAACTACAAACAGGTAAGGGACTTAAATTATTTGACATTAAAATAAACCTTGTGTTTTCTGTGTTGCAGATTATATGCTAACTCGCCTGACATACAGTGTATATATGATATTGAAAGGAGAAGTGAACAAGTATATAATTATATGTTGTTTTACACTCACTGACGTAGTACGGGTGGGGCACACGAGGCATTTTTAGAAACCCTCCAAAGAAAAGATGGAGCTTGCCATGCCACTGTTTGCATTGCGGCTCCTAAACATTGGACATTGAATTCACTGAAACTTGGCCAATTATTCTCTATATGTGTAAAGAAATAACCAAGTGATAAAACGTTATTACGGGTGAGCTATCTGTTCCCTGCCATGTTGCTAGATTGGATTTGTTATCGTTCAGCTAATGTTCTCCGTTCTATTTTCCAAGGAGTGTGTAAGCATTTGCTCCATGATTTTCTCTTACCACTGCTATAACAAGAGTTTTGCGTTAACAAAACGAAGTAACAGCTACTTCATACACAAGCCGAGTGTGTATAATGTCAATTTTGAGGATAATTGTTGATGTTACTATTGCGTACCATGTTGTCAAGGCAACGTTTCATAACAAACTTGCGTATGAGTGAATATATCCGAACGATAGTTATTGCATGGTCAATCATTTTTTACCGTTCCAATATCGGAGGGAATTAATATATTGATAATGTACACACACAAATCAAACATAGCGCAATGCTTAGTGACACTCTTATTCAAAATCAATACATATACATGTATAACAAACATTTATTTTGAGCGATAAACCCTTAACTTCTTACTAAATAATGCATTTATGGAAAATATTAATTACTGATAACAACATTATAACCATGTATTTAATAGCTAAAAACACAAAAAAATTAAATAATTGGTGAATGCTAAACGATTTACTGCGATCTACTATCATCTCATAAGGTAGCAATACTGTTTTTCTGCCCATTTAGTCTTTCAAATTAAACTTGGTATCTATCATAAGCACCATTTGTTCATCCTTTTTGGTATATTAAAACAATTATATTAAATGTGTTTAGTCTTATTTGGGAGTAAGAGTGCATCTTTATTTTCAGTTTGATCTAAATGAAGCTATACTAGCCAATACATAACTTTTTTCAAAGATCAAATATCTTTATCAGAATTGCATTGACGGTATGCATTGTTTGTGGAGTCTGGTGCTGTTGTTCCATGTTTCTTGTTTGTGATTTCAGCAATTAATGTGATACAGTGTTACATTACTTCTGCTGTCTGCGAAAGTCATGAATTTATTATGATAGCATTAGTAATGTGTTTATATTATTACAGCTTGATTCATGCCAAGGACTTCTTCCCACGTGAAAACGTAATTGTAATATGTTATCAGGTCAAATTTTGTATGTTTAAATAATACGACAAATACGACAGACAGAAACTACGAGAGTGTAAATAATAATTTTGCTTTCCTGAGGAAAACACTGTAAAGAAGATAATGTGAGTGTTTATGTAGGAGCACTGCCACATGACTCACATAATCATGGAAGTGTTTTGTACATTCTCAGTAAAAGAATAACACTTTTCCAGTAATTTCAAATTGGAAGAAGGCCAAAGCATTGTTTCGGTTGTCAACGATAGTTATGAATATATTATTATAGCTTGATTTATGTCAATTTCTTCTTGTTTCTCCAAAGGGCTTAAATTAACACATCATGGTTAAATATAGTCCGATTTTCCTTTATATGTGCAAATCATAAGACTTATTTCGAGAAAAATTTGACAGACAAAAACTCGGATTATATAGATAATAATTTTGTTTCGTGAGGAAAACACCCTTCACAGAGAATGATGCGAGTTTTCATGTAGGTGTATGTTCTTTCGAAAACAACGAATAATTCCATCACTGTTTGGTTAAGCTAATACCGATACCTTCCTTATAAATGTACCCAATATATCTGTACAACGTTTTTTTTTATATATACTTGTTTAAGAAATTCACACTTAACTGATAGTTTATTCCTTTATTTTCTTTACACAGATACAATTATAGATTTAACAAACGTATCAATTAGTATCAATTTGTTAGAAAATATATTTGACATGTCATTCAGTTTAATATAATAACATAATTCCGTTGTGGAGATTGACAATTTAGAAACTTTAGCTTTTGTTATTGAATCCTTACCTTGGCCACAATGTGCTTTGACATATACAATCTCTGCTGAGTTTCTGCAACAGCTATATTGATTAATATTAATAATATTCCCTTGAATTGTCAAAAATTGACCCAAATCACTCTCTTAATCCAATACTTACCAAACTAGGCTATTTTGTTTATGTGTATTTCTCGACTGAGCTCGATCGACAACCGGTCGCAATATTGACTCTTAAGTAATGATCCTTGATTTGTCAAACTTATAACTTGAGCATTTGTTAATCAATAATTACTACACTGTATTACATTCTTTCAGGGCAAAACGTCTCAATCAAGTTCGATGAAAAACCCATAAACACGGGCTATATCATTATTTATTTAAAAGGTGAACATATAGCTCTGTCTTCATTAGTGTTTTCTAAAAATTAAAAAATTTTTGAATCTTTTCCAAACAGTCAAAACATGTTACCTAAAAGTAGGCGACACATGCCATTCGCGGTGTTCTATCTTAATTTTAAAACCAAAGAGTGTTTTTAAGTAAACTGTTATGATAAGCCATATCTACGTATGTTATATCTATGCCTGCAGTTCTTTTAAATAAGAAAATCACGAAGTCAACAATGCAGAAAGTGACTGCTCACAATTCCCACTTCTGTAAATGTCTTTGAATACACCGTCAATTTTAAAACAATGACTTGACTTTAATGATGTGCATGTTCTGATAAGATGAGTATTAATTATTTAAACGTTATTATAATGAAATTATGTTTAAATTGCAAAACGCGGCAAATGCTCCTTGCAGAAGCTGATGGATGCTCCTTTACTACCTCTCCTAGGCAAATATTGCGGTATTGTTAAATTATATACCACAATAATGAAAAAAATGTCTTTGGCACCTGTCATGCGTACTTGTCATTGTATTCTGAAGAGTGTCAAACTGTAATAAAGCCTTTCCATTTTCCAGTAACTTTTTCTGACAACATCATGGTTATGCATTTATGGTAAACGTTTGGACGTAAATCATTGCCAAGGGAAACTGAGAGTTCCTTTAGCAAGTAAACTGTTCTGGTAATGCAGCTTCATGTTTTATAACTTGTGCTTTCCAATCGTTACTAAAGAAAGGAATAATGATAATTTACAATGCTGGACGTATATTAAAGTAATAAACGATATGGCATCTGTAATACATACCTGTAATTGAATTATGAGTCTACAAAAGGGTTTCAAGATAGGAAATAAAGAAATTCCATTACCGAGAAAGGTTTAAAACATGATATATGTCTTCCATTACGTTTGCGTATTAACGGATACTGAGTGATCTTGCCACGGCAATGTTCATACAATTGTTTAGGTATAAGTATACAGTTAAAATATGGACAATCTTATAAAAGACTGAAGCAGATGTAAGTCATCGTTGGTAGTGTTGCATTAACCATAAATGTCACAATACAATCAGGATTCCAATTTCTCCAGACAGGAGATTAAAGTCATGTACTGTGATCCGGTCTGGTTTGAAATTACCAGAACCTGTAATGTGTAATAGTGTGTATTTTTAAATTAGAAATGATTAGTACCGATAATTTTCTAGGAAAATTTGTTTAACCAACGTGTGCACTCCCGACTTTATTTCGAAAATTAAAGCTGTTGAGCAATATGACATCCCCACATCAGAAGACAACAACAACTTATGTTTATGTTAATGTATTTAAGGATCTAACGAATGAGTATCAATAAGTTACATTTTTGACCACCGGATAGGCATTTTCGGTGAAATATGGCGTGCTGGAAATTTAATCTAGTACAGCCATGCCCTATAAGTCACGTGCATCAACGCGTATTTTTTTCTGTTACTGTATAGTTTATAGAATTTTTACACAAATGCATTAATAAACGCATAGAAGAAAAAATATCATAGAACTTGTGTAACTTAGACAATATTGGGTATACATTATTTAATTAAATATAGTTGAAAACCAAATCTCAATGAACTCTGCCTTTCAACCATATTATTGGTCTGAAAGTTTCATATCGAAAAGTGTGTTTACGATCCAGATAAAAAAAGGTCAAGTTGCGTTGTCGGTAACTCTAGAAGCCTCTTCACCGGCTTATGCTCGTGCTCTCGGGTCAGATTTTTCTATCCGAACCGGAACCACATGATGCTAACTTTTTGGTGGCATTCCTTTTAGTATAATTAAGTTCCGTTGAATGAATTAACAATATCTAGGTAAAGAAGTTGGAAAGCATAACCATATTTGTTTTCCGTTGATAATATATGAATTTAATCAGCGTTTCGAGTTAGGGTTATACTATAAACCTTCAATAGATATAGCAGAGCAATGGCTTATACTCGTTTGGGAAAAAAGTTCGTGCAAAGTGTTTTAACATCAAATTATGTTCATTGTTTAACACATACGTTTACTACGCTTTCAAGAATACAAGTGGGTAAACATTCGATAAGCTCACTTTGGCAATTTACCTCGAAACACTCCTACGGAAAAATAATGAAGTGATGCTTTCATATTTGAGCAGTGTTACTTTTCATTCATTTTGTGCAGTGTATCCGCGGACGTTTGTGTAATAAAAGTGGATATAAAATTGTTTTAGTCCTTTAAGCTTGCGTATTTATAATGGGAAAACATGAAGTACTCTGTATGTTGTCGTTGTTAATTTGAAAAACAAATTGGCAGCAAGAAATTATCCATGTATTCATGTGTTATATAAAAATACAATTAATCATATTTAATTTCGGTGGCGGTTCGTTTTCTTTATATTACCTCATCAACTAAAAGATGCAACTATTCAAATGGCAACGAACGTAGCAGCGTTTGGGAATTCTGAACATGTTATTATATAATGTATTGTAAAGGCAGTCGAAATGTCAAATAATGAATAATAAATGCAAACGAAATTGCTTTACATTTTCTCTTATAAGGATATATTCTAACCTATGAAACTAGATCAACACAGACATCCATCGAATGTCAGTGACTGACTACTCGAGGAGCGCTAATGATATTTCCCTTGACAGTTGTTTTACGGGCGAAACTGGTCACATTGAAACTGTAAATATCAATTAAATGTCCCCATTCCCGACACATTTGTTGGTCATTTAAGTGTGTCAAGCATTAAGTGCGTGGCAATTTGTGACATTTATAAAAAACAAACCAAAGAAATTCAGGCATTCAGTTAGGACAATGTATCCCAAAATAAGTATTTCAATAATCCATGGTTAGAACCCCATACATTCCGTTATCATTGTGTCAAACAGAAATATAAATAATAGTTAATATGACCTAGGCGGTCACAATCAGACGTCATTGCCCATTGTGTGACATATGTCGATAAAACATTTTTCAGCCTGTCTTGTGAATCTTTGTTTTTATAAACACTTGTTGTCAGTTTCTCACATACACTGTCCTTTAATATTAAACGCCAACAGCCCCTTGTTTTGTTAAGAAAGGCCTAAATATTAAATGAGTAAAGACTGATTTCATGTCGCTAGCTTCATCTAGTCGATTGCAAAAAAACATTGTATTCTTTTGAGTCATACTCAGGATGAAAAAGAACATCTGGCAATGAGATGCAACTAAAGCAACGTGGATGACATGTCTACATGCACTGTTAGATGCATTAAAGGGATGTACATATAAATAATTTCGCAGTTTTCGACAATTTTGGTCATGTTAGCCTGTAATGTGATACTGTGTGGCTTTGGTTCGGCTGTCGATGAAAGTCATGAATATGTAATGATAGAAGGACCATGTCTTTATATCATTATAAAACTGAGCATTGCCAATTACTTCTTATTCCTCCAAAATGCTTACGTGATATCGCAATTGCAATATAAACACTGGTCGTTTATCATATTTGTAAATCATACGTCATATTTCGAGACAAATACGACAGACAAAAAAAGAGACTATTAATAATATTTGTTTGCTAGGGGAAAACGTGCCAATTAGACGATAATGCGTGTGTTTATGTAAGAGCGCAGGTGTTGAAACACGGACAAATGACACCAACGTATATGGCAGCATCTCGTATTTTTTTCAATATTGAGAATAACACTTTCCTGTTATGGTTTAAGGGTTTTCCATCATACAACGCGGAAGGAAAATTTCATTTTTCATGTAGCACATCTTTTGCAACATGTTTTGTTCTGATAAAGACCTGAGACAATTTTACTAAGGAATATTTAATCAGAGATTTGAAAACATTGGTCAAGAACTTTTATGGAAAAATCCTGCGCGAATATCTATGTATGTGTCAGAATGTTTCAGACTCCAATCCAATCAATAATGACTTGTAATGTCTGTTCCAGATAAAGATGAACGTCATTTATATATCTATTATTTATTTGAGCTTGTTTTCTTACTGAATCCGAATCCAGTTTACTCTATTAGTGGAATCCGGCGTACCTAACCCCGGTATCTGAAACACCGCCAGCGGGCGTACCAAGAGGGGGAATGACATAACATTAAGGCTCTACGTGATTAAATTATGTTGATAGTATGATGGATAGAAAAATATTAAGAATATTGTTTATGTCATTCCCAAAAATGTTTATTATGATCAGTTCATTCATAAAGTACTTTAAAAATGCCTACTGAACACTACTTGAAAGCAGTATCATGTCATATCTGTTTTCAACTACGCACAGATATGGGACTAAAATGTTTGACAAGACATGCAATCTGACTCAAAGGTTAAACGAAGCCTTGTGTTTTCTGTGTAGCAGATTGAATGCTTACTCGCCTCGCCTGATATACAGTATATATATATAATATTGAAATGCAATGTAATTAAGTAAATAGTTGTATGTTGTGTTACACTCACATACAAAGTATGGATGGGACACACGAGGCATTTAGAGAACTCTCAAGGGAGTGTTGAGCATGCCCTAACACTGTTTGAATTACGGCTCCTGAATATGGGGCTTTGCATTTACTGAAAATTGGTCAAAATGTTCATTCCGATATGTGAAAATAAATTATGAAGTAATGAAACGTAATATCTGCTTAATTTAAACGATGAGCTTTTTGTTTCTCTGACTATGTTACAAGATTGTATTTGTTATCGTTTAGCTAACGTTCTCTGTTCTACTTTCAAAGGCTAGTGTAAGCATTCTGCTCCATGATGGTGGATGTTCTCTCACCACTGTTATAACAATAGTCATACGTTTTCGAATTGATGTCTTAAATACTATTGACTCCGGTCGATACGGAACGAAGTTATAGTAACTGCACACACAAACCGAGTGTGTATAATGCCATTTTCTTGGAGATTGTCGATGTAAATATTGTGTACCAAGGGCAACGTGAAATAACAAACGAGCGTTTGGATGAAAATCGTTTTAATATTTCAGCACAGAAATTATTGCATGGTATTTCATATTACTTTAACCCGTTCCCATATCGAAATTAACATATTGATAATAGAACACAAACGAAATACTCTCAAAAATAGTACAATGCTTGAACTTAACAATTCTTTAGATCAAAATATCTCTGTCGCAATTGTATTAAAGCTATGATTGCAAAGAAACCATTTAAGGCCAAATTACGACGCTATCGTTGGAATAATGAATATCTAAGAATCGGTTTTGTAGTTGAAAACAAAAACTTCGTTGCTATAACAACCTTCCGCATATTGCCTCTGTCATAATGCTCATAAATTGATTTACTGTTCATTTATTATTAAAGCTATTTAAGAGATAAAACATACACATGTGTCCTTGTCACAAAACCTCGTCTCAATACAATGTAGAGTATCAGGTGAAAGCTACAATGTGTATGACTATAGGTTTACTTAGTTCGATATGATGCTGATTAGTATATTTGCAAAATAATGATATACTAGTAAACAGACATAAAATGATATATGCAGGTTAAAAGGAACAATAATTTAAAACTCATATGAACTGTTGTATTTGACAGTGACTTGTCTTGATTTATCGTATGAAAAGTAGAATGTTTTTTTATTTTGCCTTTTGACTATTTTTATGAATTATTCATATGATTAAAGTTAATCGACAGCCATCATACACTACGGGAATCAGTACGCATACATATAATACAAGAGATACTACAATAACACATGCTAGGTTTGTACACATGATTTGGCTTGAATCCAAGGTTCTGATAATGTTCGAATACATGCAAAATGCAATTAAAGTGAAGTGTTTAAATGCAATTACGAACAACAGGTTATTTCAGTAAGATTTTTAAATAAGTAAACAGTCGCCGCTGCGTGTTCATGGACAATGCAGAGGAGATTATGCTGATATCAGACAACAGGTCAATAATTTCTAAATGTGCTGTAATAAATTTTAAAGAATCGTACAATTATCATTCTATTTCGAGATTTAATACCTTTTTGGAACTATCATGATGTTTTCTTAAATCAATATTAAGACTGCGAATGGGATATCTGACATTTTTGTATCTGAAATATATAATAGATATATCCTACACCAATGAATGAAAATACGCTTAGCAACAATTCCAATGGTGTTGTAATATATTAATTTTATTGCATAAATGTGGGCGTTAACAAAGCAATAAAATATTATTTTTCACGTACTTTCTGGTGCGAATGGAAACAAAGTACGTTTAGCAATTAACCTGTTATGGTAATTCACCTTCGTGTATTTAAAACGTATGTCTGCAATACTTTACTTATGAATATATGAGGTTTAATGTCTTATAAAGCTGAACAGTACTGATTCTTGATAACAATCAGCACTTCTATACATTTAAAAAAAACTCATGGTGCAAATTAGAACCATATCAAAATTAAAGAAGTGTACATTTGTTAAGGAAATGATGAAACCTTTTTCAGTCATATCACTTCCGATATATTTGGATTCTGTCTACGGGACAATAGTTTCAAAATCACATTTTTCAAAAGTAAGAGTAATTCCCGAGTGATTTACAAATACAACGAATATTAGCAGAATCTCGGTGAATTATTTCTAGCGAAGTTTTGTTTAAGATTTATAACGATTGGTCGTTTTCTTTTGTGTTTTGTTAAGCCTTAAGATAAATCATTCATTTGCTTTCAGTAATTATTAAAGTACATAACTTTATAGTATGCGTATGATATAATGCACTCGAGACATATTTGTTACAATCATGGGTTACAACTCGGGAACATATTTTGTAAAAACAAATTCTTTTATCATAAGCTTCTTCTCCTTGTACTCAACTATCAACAGTGCATGATAAGCTAAACGCGTCTTTCTGTGGTGGCTATGACGGTTATGTCGCATATCAACTTGTGTCAACTTCGTCAAGGTTGTGACCATGTCTAATATATTATTTGTCAAACATCTTACGACGACGAAGAGCTATTTTTTCTGAAACTGATCTGCCATGGATCCACCCACTGAACCGACAAAAGACCTGTTGGAATTTAAGCAGGTCGTTGTCATTTCATGAAAGTATTTGAATGTCTTTCCACTTTTGAAATTAGGTTCATACTTAACCACTGCATTTTAAAGATTTAATATGATGGTAATTTCGTAAAATCGTAGATGTTAGAAATGGTAGAGGGAGGTGATTTTTTTTTTAAATAGTAGACGACAAATGTATACCACGCTTTACAGAATACAACTGGGTTACCCTACCATTTCTAACCTATACGATTCATTCGGTCGTTTGTTTGACAAGTGTGGGATCGCATGTGTTCATAGTCGGAAAAATAAAGAACTTTGTATATATCCATCGAAAACTTGAGCGAAATTGTTTCGAGAAGAAAATATTTATGAACGTTTGTATTTTAATAAAATATAACGCATACAACTTAATACGTTTAGGGGCTGTTCTTCGTCTCTACACTCATAACAGCAAAACATTTTGATATTCTGAACTCAATATATATTCTGTTATAAATGTTCCTTGAAGGCAGTCGAAATGTCAATACTGAATAATAAATGCAAACAAAATTGTCTCACAAATTGTCTTAAATAAACAAGCTAACCTATAAGATTAGATTAACGATTAAACATATCGCCTTGGACTGTCTGTGACGGACTACTAGATGAGCACTAATGATATTTCCCCGGAGAATGGTCAGGGTGTATTACAGGCGTAACTGATCACATTGAAACTGTAAATAACAATAAATGGTCCCCATTACCGACACTTGTGTTGGCCTTTGGAGTCTTTAAAGTACTTGGGTTCGAGACATGTTGTGACATGAATGGAAAGGCTGATTAATATACTGGACAAATAAGCTTGGCCAATATATCCAAAAAAAAGCTATTAATTATTAAACAAAAATTAATTGGCTACTGAGCTTGTTTCTGTATTTTTTCATATAAGTATGCTTTGTTCATATCATTCAACAGCCCATTTGAAATAGCTTTGAAGTAAGAATTATTGCTTTCTGCCAGCCTCATCTAGTCGTTACATATATAATCAAATACAATGTTCACTTTTGAATCATACTAAAGATCAAAAAGAACATCTGGCAATGAGAGGCAGATGTGGCAACGCTGATGACATTTCTGCAGACAATGTTTATGCATTTTAGGGAAGCAAATTCAAATTAGACCGCCGATTTTGACATGTTGTGGTGATTTCTGCCATTACTATGATACCGTGTTACATTGTTTCCACTGTCTGCAAAAGTTATGAATTTATTATGATAGCATTAGTAATGTGTTTTGCATTATTTTAGCTTGATTCATACCAAGCACTTCTTCTCACGTGAAAACGTAATTGTAATATGTTTTATATGCATGATTAATATGACAAATACGACAGACAAAAGCTACGAAAGTGTAAATAATCATTTTGTTTTCCTGGGAAAACACTATAAAGAATATAGTGCGAGTGTTTATGTAGGAGTACTGCTACGTGGCACGAGCGAAAATGGAAGCGTTTTGTACATTCTCAGTAAAGGAACTAACACTTTCCTGTAAAGTATTAGGGTTTTCCAAATTACAAAATGGAAGGAAATGGCCAACATATTGTTTCGGTGGTCTACGATAGCTATGAATATATTATTATAGCTTGATTTATTCCAATTTCTTCTTATTTCTCTAAAGGGCTTAAGTTAACACGTCAAAGTAATATATAATCCGGTATTCCTTTATATGTGCAAATTATACGTCTTATTTCGAAAGAAATACTACCGACAAAAAACCCGGAGTATATACTAGATAATCAATTTGTTTTCGTGAGGAAAACACACTAATAAGAGGATGATGCGAGTGTTCATGTAGGTGCATTTTCATCGAAAACAAGGAATCATTATTTTCACTGTTTAGTTCAGCTAAACTAGATGTTTACCTTATCAATTCAACCAAAAATTCAGTGCAACGTATTGATATATACCTGTTTAAAGAATTCACACTAAACTCATACTTGATGCCATTTTCTCTTTATTGACATACATAGATTAATGAAGCATATCAATTAGTATCAAACTGTTTTCATTAAGCCTATTAACATTATTATTGTGGAGATTAACAATATTGACAAAAAGATAGTACTCTATGAACTAAGTGTTTAAAATATTCAAATATCTTGCAGCGTTTCGAGTAATGATTATATGTAAACAACGACCCTTTAAGCTTAGATCAATCGGGGCGATCGATTACACTGAAAAAAGTAAGAAATATTATTGTAATATAAAATATTAAAACATACACATTTGTTTCATGATTAACAAATTCACCATCAAGACGAATAAGATGGAGAGAAACAAAGTAGAGAATGCGGATGACATTCTTACTGACATAAGTGGATACATTTGAGGGATTTGTTTCATTAACTGGATCGACATATATTTGCTTATTTCAGTCTTGAAAGTAAGTGATACAGTATGACAATATTTCGGTTTCCTTGTTTTCGTGAGGAAAGCAATATAGTGAAAATGAGTATGAGTAGGTCCCATGAGTTTATACACGGACAAACTGCACCAACGAACATGAACACGTTTTACATATTTTTTATATCAACAATTACCTTTTCCATCGATGATTGGAGAATGAAATAGTCACATGAATTCTAGAACTCATTGTCTGCTTCTATTTCCATGTACTTAAATGTAAATGCACTAGATAATTTTCAATTAATAAATAAACATGTCTATTGCTATTACAATGTTGTTCCTCAAATCAGCAGAATTAAGTTTTTACTAAGTGATCGTAAAATATATTTCTTTACTGTGAGGTACTGGATGCGCGTTGATACACATATCCTATACTGGACATAATATTTATGCAAAAAGCTACAGAAACATGCTCAGTAAATAATTGGTATGTTTATCAAGAATTGTTAGGTACCGCCTTGGAACGGTCAGTAAAATGTAAATTTACTGGGGGTTTAAACCAGTTTATGTGCACAAACTAGACGTAAGGGAGTTCATGTATATCATTGATAAAAACCGTTGAATAGGACATGTATCCAAAATGTACGCGTCGTTGAAACAACTCTCAACATGCAATTATAATACTATACACTAAAAGTTTAACTAAATTACACTCTATGGGTACCCATAAGTGCTTTTATTAGAAATGACAAGGTTTTACAATAGTGCTGTTTAAATCACAGTCAATAAAGATACAAAACGACAACTTCTGTTCGGCTATACAATTAAGTTGCTGTTTTTTTCTCGTCTAGATGGAGTTGGAGTGTTGCTTATTAAATGTAAAGAAAGTTAATTCTTTCATCACAGTATTATTCTGTAGTTCGTTCCGAAATACATGAAGTGAGCACTGTAAGCTAGTTGAAGGTTCACTTCAAAATTGGAAAACAAATCTCTTAAGTAATTGAAATACAAAAACAAAACTTCACATCATTTAAGTGACAACAGCGTTCAAGTAGACCCATTCTCGCAAGACGCGGCTTATATGTATATTTGGATGCATCCCCAGCAAAACAAATATTATCTAATTTGCCTAGGGGCTGGTTTATTGCGTCACCTGGGCACTCGTCCAAAAATTATATGGATTCAGTGTACCAAATTGAATCGTATAAAATAGGAAAGTAAGGCATTCGTCCGCGTGGGAGTAATAACACTAGCAAGATGATATTTTCCCTGACAGGGCCTAAGTGGTAACATACGCCAAGACGTATTTGTTTCATTCTGCGCGTATTGATACAAGTTTGGGTAAGGTATAGCGGCCGTAAACAGGTTTAATACCCCAAATGAATAAATCAATTGTCTGTTTATTAATAGGCGCATTTTATTGTTGATCCTAAGGTTTTTGAATAGTACAACTCGTTTAGTGCTTTACACTTTGTTGATAAATACTGAGAGGATGAGACATATCAAATTGCAGACATTAACTTTATGCTCCCGCCCTTCCACGATATATTGTTTTAGGAATTCACTAAAGATGTCGAATGACTCAACCTTATTGACTTGATGTCTATCCGAGTTTAGATGACTGACGAGCAACTTTAACGTTTTAAATACTGCTACAAAATTTATCAACAAAAGCGCTTCATCTGAAAACAAAATATCTCATTTTGGATTCATTTCTCTTTTATCTATTAATACCACAGGAAAGATGAGGGATTCCTCTTCATACTATTGTAGTATAGTAGTATACCGTATGCAGATGTTTATTACTCAGAACAGAATATAATGCCCTTGTTTATTGTTGTTTCGAACTCGAATCAATAAAGTAAAATTGAGGTTTGATAGCAGATTCAATATATATCAATAATAGGACCACTCCCTGACATATTGTGTTTCCCATTCATGAATCATAGTTTAATCTACTTAAATAATTCATAATGCATTCCATTAACTCGAACAACCCTTTTTCAATACAAGAATAGAAAACCAAAGCCATGTAAAGGTACTTAATGATGTTGTGGTTGGCTATATGTTTATAATGATGAAATCGACATTAGTTCAATCAGAAATCCTGTTATTTCTTGACTTTTTAATTATGTTATACCACACGCGTTACGCTTTTGTAATCAGTTTTCCCATGATTAATCGTTTAAATTCATTGCTTGCTGGAATTGTTGTTGACTATGATATAACTGCAATCAGTTTTTACATCTCATACTTTATTGTACCCAACCAGAAAGAAAACGACAGACTATGATTTCTATGGACTATTTGTATTTCAAGCAAAGTTACTTATTTTTGAACCAAATAATACCTCTTTGATTCAGTTCTTCAATCGATATTTTTGTTTTGAGGTCTCTGATAAATTGTCACTTCGAGGCTTCATGTTTTTTTCTTTGAAATTGTATCCATGTATATAGTAACAATCAATACCTTAAATATTTAAATTGAAAGTGGTGTTTTTTGATAACCAGACTTCACTCAAAATTATGATATCATAGTTTTTATGTAAGATACGAAATCAGGATCTGCTAATTTACGCACTTCATATTCCAGCTAACTATCCATAGTTGCTTCTTTTGACATCCCTAGTTCCCGGAAGTGGCTGCCGCGGTCTCTCAAGTAATTGTTTTGTTTTTTGCATTTATCACTTGTCTATTTTTCACGTATTGTTGTCAAAGTAGATTTCTTTGATTATGCTTATTTTAAACCCTCAGCACGATCTCGGTGCATTTTCTTTATGATATTTTTGTTCCTGATTGATGACACAACGATGTCTGGTTAAGAATTAGGATTAATGATTTATTTGCAAAAAGTAGCTAGGCCCATACATCTGATCGACATATATAAACATGTTTCTTATAATTGCTGAGTAATGGAATTATTATTTTTGATTAATTCAGTACTGACCAAATGAGTTCATACAACGATGAACCACAATTGCCGAACTACTTAATCCTTATTTGAAAATAAATACTTTGGCATCCGCATGTGGTGGTCTTCTTTGCAGAAATCGTTAAGGTCATAAACACAAAACGGTCTTGCATTTTATTCATGGCCAAATATCACAAAATAATAAGGCTTAAGGCAAAAACCGCTGAGGATTAATTCCATTGCTGTGTAAGAACAGATACATTGCGATATATTTGGATTCCGTTTCGGTCGAAAACAAATTTATTTCAACATGGTTGTTTTATTTCATTCTAATAAGGTCAAAACATAGTCGAATACAAATACAATGGAATTTATCTACTATATCTCTTGAGTTATAAACAAATCGTTAGAGGATAAACAGAAAGTGTTAGTCAACACAATAATAGGCGTAGGCGTTTAGGTAATACACATAAGGTATTTTGTTTGTTCAAATGTCTATTTAAATTCTTTGTAATCAAAACAAACTAGGCTACCAAGAGATCTATACCACTCTCGCATCAGACGAAGTGACATCATTATTAAGCTTTAAACAGGAATGTTTTTGTTTCATCATTATTGCGATATTTCACTGAAAAAACCCAATCACTTTTCTCTTAATTTTATGTCTAAACGATGACACGTTAATTTAGATTTTTTCAGATATCCGAGCTAAACTGCATGCAAACGTTCTCGTCATTTCGGAAATAACTTTGCTGAAAGTAAACACCCGAGTGCGGAATAAAATCTCCAAACATTGTGAAGTATCCAATTGATATTTGCACGATGGTGATGCAAAAGATAACACAACTGTTGAATTTATAAAGACGAATTGATAAAGAATGTCTAGATTATAGCCAATCGTTGAATTTCTAGTGTGATGGCAGGAAACAATTTCACATTAAAAAACTGAAATAAGAATATTCTGAATTGCATAAAATCTGAATAATAACTTCATATTCCAATCTCGATTTTCGCATCGGACTGTCATCTTTAATTTTTTTTTAGACAGAAATTGTGATATGTGACATTTTTGTTTCCGATGTATTGAATAATAACCTTCTAAATCAATACAAGGACGTTTGGCCACAGTACTAGATCCTTATGTCGTTTTAAATTGATGGGAAAGACAATGGGCATTTAAAAACAAATGAATGTGTCTTATGCAAATGGGAACTTAAAATAGGGATACTGTTTTTGAAAGAAAATGATAAAAGTGAGACGAAAAACAACCATATATGTTTAATCCTATTAATAACATACTTCATAAAATAATTTAATGAGGATTAGTTTGTTTAAGAAAAAGAATTCGCAATTCGGCGATCGTTGAGTACTCAAAATGACGACCTGGTATTTAATTTGATTTATCAAAAATGTATAGACAACATTGAGGTGAAATGGAGTAAAAAATATCAGATAAATGATATAACACCGAATTTATGTTCAAGTAGTTGTTATCGTCTGTAATGTTTTGTGCGAAAACAACTGTTTGAATATTCAGCTTTAATAAATCGTTTGAAAAACAGGATTACAATTTTGCTGATAAATAATTAGTAGTTCATTCCCTAAAATATCTTTATTTAAACATATGCAACAATTTCTTATGTCAACTTAGTATTTTTGACAAAATGTTCTGATCAAGGGGAAAACTTAAGTACAATTGATTTTAAATAAGTTCTTACAATCCTTAGTTAGCCGAAAAAAATCAATTTTCACTGTTATTCACTGTTATTGTTCGAAAAGCATGAAGGAAACATTTTTTCTCTTTTAATTAAAAGAGAAAACTCAGTACTGCAGAATCTGTATTAAGAAAATAAAATGAGAAATAAACGCCTGACTTAAATATTATATAGATATATAATAATAATATATATAAATTTAATTATTAAAAAATATGCACCATCCTCTACTATCACACTATTACGAACAAATGTACTTTTCAATGTTAATATTCTCGTAGCTAATTTCGTTTACCAAATGAAGAGAAAAGAAACTCATTCAATCCAATGCATACGAAACAATTGTACTTTCATTACTTCAATATCTATGCAGATTTCAGTAATGAGATGAATTAATAGCGCCTTTCTTTGACCAGATCTCTAAAGCGTACGGAATAAATTTCACGATCTCCGACCAGCCCAATGCTACATACCAGTTTGTACAATACAATCCTATTATCTTATACTAAACAGACAGTAAAACGGTAGTCATGAAGCTTATGTCCCAATAAATGAATGGCTTCATCATGATGATAAACACGTCTTCGAACTCCGTGTACAGATCCTGCGCGAGGTACTCGTGTTCTATAATAAAAATCGCATATATCACAATCACAATGACAGGGATTTTCCATGTAAGTTACACAAGAGATATCTACATTATTTTGGCAACACATTGCTTGTGGTTTTTTTTCGTTTCTCGGATTCAAAATCAAGATCGTTTCCTTTTCATGGTTAAATTTAAGTACCAATAATTTATATGCTAAAGCATTACAACTTTTGATATGAGTTTTTATTGAATGAAGCCTTCATCTTATTTTACACACAAACAAAGATCAAGTAAGTAAACAATATATTTTTGTGTTCCTTTTGCAGAGCGAAAAAATGACAAAAAGCAGTATCTTTTCACTGAACGAATATTGCTAAACGTTTCGTATCGCCCGTTTTGGTATAGAATTTCTTGTCCAAACGAAACTAAAATATCCAAACTATGCACATTAAAACTTAAATATTGCAACACTTACAGCGTCGAATAGAAAGAGAACACAACGTTTGAAAAATCATGTGATAAATCTCTGATGTTTTGACAAGTCGTTTTTTGCACCGTGTGTGCTTTCAAAAACGAAAAGCAGCAAATTCACAACTGCATACAACCTGATCAATATTTTAAGATTGTCATCTCCATTTGTCACAAGGACTGTCATCTTCAATCATCTCTTAGACAGAAATTATGATATGATATATTTTTGTCCCTGAAATATAGAACAATTTCACAATGAAACATTGATAATCGATACTTTTATTTATTGAAACAGTTTCATATCACAATGTTCAAAAATGAAATTTTTAGGCAAACATTAAAAGTTTCCATTAAAAATGTTACCGGGTGACGACTGCATTTCCTGTTTACACAAATCCGTTTACTTTAGCAAACAAAGAACATTTCTAACATGAAGAAATTTAACTGTATAAGGAAAACTGTCGATACTTTGTCGACAAATGTCTTTCACTTCTTTTCACACTTGCAATTTAAAATCAAAATTAAAAGAGCATGTCTACTGTCTTTAACCTTGGCATAACGCATCTCGACGCAAACCATCACACACTTGAACTTTTATAAAGTAATGATAGTTAGTAAATATAATAAGGCTTTGCCAATTCTATAAAACTTTCCCTGGAAAATTTCTTCTCCTTCTGAAGCCAATGTTGCGCTAATATCATACTAACTCTTGTACTTATGGCAATTATAGACATCTGAATGCGGTACAGGAAACTGAATTAAAAGACTTTAGAATAATGTTTGCCGGATGTATAATAAAACAGTACATTACCGCAAAAGGTTAAGAGTTTATTGTTGCTTTCTATGGATTTTTCCTGACTTTAGATATGTTTCCAGCCAATGACATATGGCTATAATAGTACACTGGTATACAACTGTAATCAAAATTTACAATGAGCAATTTCAGAGCCGTTACAACTAATGATACTGATGCTTGATTAAGAAGGCTGTGCTAGAGGATATTGACAACGTTGCTTTTTCCACTTCCTTCCTTGAATAAGTACAAAATAAATAACTGTATGCCATTTACACGCACGCGGATGTAAAGGTGGGGCACACGGGGCATTGTCAAAACACTGTCAAATTAGATTGGAGCATGCGCTGCCACTTTTGCATTGCGGCACCTCAACAACGGACATTAGCGTTTGTCTGACTATGTTATATAATTTTAGTTGTTATATTTGAACATCCTTCCCAACTCCGTACTGATTTAAAGGCACCTCAAGTATTTTGGATGTCCCAACATCCCTTTTATAACAGTATTAATATGCTTGCGAGTCTATGTCTGGAATACCACTGACTTTTGTCGATAAGAAACGCTGTCATACCTAATACACACGCAACTCGAGATATATAATTATTAAGGAGCGCTGTGCGCGATGGTATAATATCAACCACGAAGATAGAAAGTGTAGTTAATCATAAGACAGATTTCAATAAACAGCATGCGTGTAAGTTTATAAGTTAATAACATTGTTAGTGATCCATTCAATACTAAATTACAGCGTCAGTTAATAGTTGACAATACATTTGTTATATGTGGACGTTAAACTAGCCAATATTTTGCCAAACCCCATTTCAAACTATTTCTGTAAAATTGTGATGAACGTATGACTGCAATTACAATAGTTACGACACAAGTATGTTTTAAGCAAACATTTGAAGAAAAATGAACATCTATAAAAAGGTTTGTTGTACTTAACAGAACGTGTGTTGCTATAGTTGCTATAACAACCTTAAAGGTTTTGCTCGTTCATGTTGTCGTCAATGTATAACCTGGCTATTTTTATTAAGATAAAAAGAAGATAATGAAGGAATCCTCTCAGAAACTTTTGTCCTTGTATCAATAATTGTGCTTGTTAACAATACATCAAACGTACACAATATCAGGTAACCACACTTTCCATCAGAGAAAATTTCCATGTATTTAACCATCAATCTTTACCTTCTTAATATCAAATTGCTGCTAAGATGAAACACAATTCTGACAAATAGCGAAATGATCATAGAAGAACATTTTTATACTCAATTAATCATACAAATATGTACTTTTTATGTGTTCCTAATAACCAAATAAGTTGTAGGTTACTAAGGGAACTAAGAAAATAGCTGACTTATCTTTAAGTTGTAGGGTGTATTCTATGAAACAAACACATACATAAAATGATGATTGTATTTACTTTTAAAGTGTTTTGTTTTTATCAAAGTGTTTCTAAGCAATCACGGTTGGTAGCAAACACTTAAGCAGCAGTGGCTTCATTTAAGCAGAAAGCTTAGGCGTCATCATCATTAATCGTTTCTCTTCAAAGCCAATCGAGAATCTGTGCGAGATCTTTGGGTTCTGTTTTAGGAACAGAGATCTTAAAAATGCATATATCACAAGCAGAAAGGATTTCCCAAGTGAATGTGTACACATGAACCACAAAGGTCATGGATAATTGCCGCGAAATTTATATCCACCGTGTGTTTGCGTCATAGATTAATTATATAATCGTCGTTGCGTTTTTTATGGATAAGTCTAAGACGATTATCCTGAGAACAGACAAGGAGTGACAAATTCTTCGTTGTTTTCAAATGAATATTAGTGCCTTGCGTGCTATAAAAATCTAAAGACGCATACCATTTGAATACCATTTCGGGATTTCACCCTGATATCTCATTGGGACTATCATGATGTCATCCTCCTTAATCATCTTTCAGAAAGATATTGTTAAATATGACATTTTCATTTCCGAATGTAACTTTAGCCTAGACCAATTAATGAAATAATGCATCGTTACATTTTAGGTCAATAATATTGTTTAATATTTTTTTTAAATAAAGATGGGCGAAAATAAATATTTCTATATTTGTCGCCTGAGTATTATGTTGTCAGTCGTCCTCGTCAACGGAGCACATTGTATAAGTAAAGCCTTTGTTATCCAATCCTTACCAAACTTGGCCACAATGTGTATTGGCATAATCATACCAATTCGACATCCATATCGTTGTATATTAAGAGTTATTTCCCTTGAATTGTCAAAAAATGTTCCAAATCACTTAATTACCCAATCATAACTAAGCTTGGTTACAATGTTCATGTTCATGTGCATAATTTTTCGATTGAGATCGACCCATAGCTAGATCGCTTTATTTTCTCTTGAGTTGTGGCTCTTGCTTTGTCAAACGTTGAGCAAATTATAACTTAAGCAGTTTGTTTATCAATATTTGCTACACTGCATAACAACCTTTAAGGGCAAAACTTCTCGAGCGAATTGGATGAAAAGCTGCCAAACACGGGCTTTATTAGTATTTATTGTTTAAGTTAAAAGGTGAACATATTGCTCTTGCTTTATCAGTGTTTCTCAAAATTATCGTTCAATCTTTTCCAAACAGAAAAAACTTGGGCACTTAAAGCATGCGGCATATTCCATTCGCAGAATTCTAGTTTGATTTAAAAACTAAAACAGTGTTTTTAAGTAAACTGTCATGATAAGGTATCCTTATGTATGCTGTGTCTTGCCTGTATTTAAAAAAAAGTAAATGCACAAAGACAACAATGCTCATATTGACGGCTATAACTCCACACTTTGTACATGTTCGCGAATTCTTAACACCGTCAATTTGAATTATATCAATGGAATGATTTTAAATGATGTGCAGGTATGTTTTGACATGATGAATTAATAATACGTAAGCGATATTATGATGAAATTATGTTAACATTGCAAAAAGTGGTAAATATTCCTTTTAAAAACTGATGGCTGCTCCTTTACAACCTCTCCTAGACGAAATTCAAAATTATATTATATAACCCAATAAAGAAATAAAGAAACAAATGTCTTTGGCACCTGTGATTCGTTCTTGTCATTGTATTCTGAAGAGTGTCAAAATAAAATAAAGCCTTTCCCTTATCCAGAAACATTAAAAACAAGTTGTATGTCTTCCGTGACGCTTATAAATAAATACTGCGTGACCATGAGACTGCCATGAAAGCAGCTGCTATTATTTCACAGTGAATATGGAAGGTAAAAATGACACTGAAGCCGCTGTTAGATATCGTTGTCAATGCATAATTATGCAATAATAATAACCATTTCATCGGGTTTTCTATTTTATAACTTTCACATATTTTGTGCTTCTGAGTGAGGAACTTGAACCGAATGGATATGAACACTTGTTCTTTATTCATCAACTAAAATACTTATGCAGATATGTCATTGTCGCTAAACGAACCGAGTTAACTCCGTACATATCCAGAAAAAGTGTTTCATTTTTACAATTTAAATACCATTACAAATACTTGCACTATTACCACCATAATATCGTAATGAAATGTAGTGTACATTTGACAAGGAACAGGGAAACGAACGGCTTCATCATGATCAAATTTCTTTCAGTTTGATCAGATTATTTCCAATGTCTGTGAATTCTATTTTCGGGACAAGTGTATTCATCAAAGAACAGAGTATTTCCCAAGTGAGTTCAATGAACATCAGCTCAATCACAGTGAAATATATACAATGTGTTTTTGTATTAGATTGATGGCACAACGATGTATCGTTTCCTTTGTGCTTTTCGAAGCCTTTGGAAAAAAACATTTCCTCGCAAAATGTATTTACAGTACATATTTTCAAATGATTATCGTTAAGTGAATGGACCTTTGAGGAATTAACTACGCATTTCTTCAATGTGCTGTTTTAATTTGTATTAAGTAAATGATTTGGTACACACGAACAAGAAGGTACTTTTTTAGGATCGTATTTGCTGAATTATTTGTCAAGTCATTACAAATGCAGAGTGCATTTGGAAATATTAGTTAAAAAGCATTCTTCTCTTCATTCTAATTCCTCATTAGTGTGTAATTAACAAACCGAGTCTTAATTTGGAGTAACGAACGCATTCTATATTTGCTTTGTTTAATAAGGTGTGCGTCTTCTTGTGTACATGGTGACATGTCACTTTATGCGGAGAAAAGAGAGCGTCCATGGTTATAGCGGACACCACACTAGCAAACATGAACTGGGATAGGAAATATGTTCCTAAACGACTAGTTTGCCATTTTATCCTGGTTGAGTTTGTCATTGCGTCTGGTGCGTTAACGTCCCTACGAAGATGCATTCACTCGCCTGTGCGGTTGTCTGTAAGGCTTTCCTTAATAGTTAGCCTCATCTGCTAAAAAGACATTCAGTGTAGGTATTTCATGGTATTGGAGTAACATCTTTGGATTCTTGACAAAGTGGAAAACATAAATCTGTTCCTGCTGAATGCATTTATGGGTCCAAGGGAGTTACGGTGATGCCTACAACTTGTCCGTATGACCATTGCCTTGTATGACGTTTTCTTGACTGCCTGTGTTTATGACGTTATAATTCTACTTATGAATCCAAAATGCAGATTAACCGTTGCGGAAATGTCGTAATTGAGCTTAATTTCTTGCGAACACAACGAACATATCCACAAGCGATGTGAATTTTCTTAAACGTTCTTTTGCGTCTCAATTGCCGTTGCGTTTTTGTGAAGATTATCCAGATTTTAGACGCTAAGTGACACGTCAGCAAAGCATTTGTTGCCTGCGTGCTTTAAAGACAAATGCATAACATTTGAATAATATTTTGAGATTTCACTCAGACATGTCCTTCGGAATATATTGATGTCATTCTCCATCATCTCCCAGACAGATATTGTAATATATGACATTTTTCTTTCCCAAATATAAAACAGCTTTATCCTAGACCAATAAATTGCTCTTCCGCTCTTCCACTTCCGGTGAAAACAAATAATTTTCCAGGTGAAGAAAAAAATGTAAAAAACCCCTAAACTAATAGGTTCTCGGTGGTAATTCAACAGTGATAATGATCTGATGGGTAAACCATAACAAACCATTGTTCATAAACATGATTTATCTGATAAAACGAACATAACTGGTAAAAATTCAGGTAAAAACAAAAGAACAAGAAACAACAAGAGGAAAGTTATCTCCCCTCCAATGATAAAAAATTCAGGGAAAAAGTTGAGACATTTTGACATTGCTAATGACTGTTCTAACTCAGATATAGACACTGACAGTGTAACTAGTGTGTCCAGCAACGTCAGCGTAAGGGCTACTTCAGACTTTGTTAAATCCGACAATATGTCAAAGAATCAGTCCGGTAGCAACACGTATGCAAAACAATGAAAACGTCAATGTTGATATAACCATAGAGGACACTCAATATGATAACCATTCTCAATCTCAATCTCAAAGTGTACTTCCGCAGAATCTGTCACAGAATCTGTCACAGCAACAGTACTTTTTCCACCCTACGCAAGGGCCCATGTTTGTACAATCTCCAGCCCAACTACCGCATTCTCCTTTTTCCATGCAACCATCTCAGCAACCTGCCTCCGTCCTAACGGACTTTGATATCCAACGAATTGCACAGTGTGTTAAAAACTTTTTACAAGCAGAAATTACCATGCTCATCAACGCCAAAGTTTCAGAGGCAGTGAATCCCCTAGTCCAACAAGTAAGCATCCTGAACGCAGAAATCACCAATCTTAAAGAACAGGTGTCCTCCTTGTCTTTAACCCAGGAAGATCTGCAACAATACAGCCGGCGTCACAACGTCCGGGTATGTAACGTTCACGAGGTGAAGGATGAGATCACCGACGATCTCGTTCTTAAGGTTGCCAAGGACGCCGGGTCAGGCATTGTGCCTGAGGACATCAACCGTTCCCATCGCACTGGTCCTCAGCGTAACTCCGTTCCCGGGAAACTGAAACACACGGACATTCTAGTTCAGTTCACTACATACAAAGCTAAAGTCAAATTTCTTAAGGGTAGGAAGCAACTTAGGACCAACAAAATAAATATCTATCTAAATGGGGATTTAATCCCTGCTAGACGAAACCTGGCTTGCCAGTGTAGGGCTCTCAAAAATGACAAAAACTCACCCATATGTGATACTTGGACCCATGATGGGAAAGTCTTCATCAAGACAAGACAAGATGGTCCTCTCATCATTGTGAGCAACGTCCAAGACCTTTTGAAGTATGGCTACAAGCCATCTGAGTGACCTTAGTCCTAACATGACTTCAGCCTTGGAGCAAACCTGAAATTGATATTGCTTCACATATAATATCTGTCATAAATATCTGAAAATGTCTTATTTTTACTAAAAAAATCAATATCAATATTATGTATACATCTTTTTCAATTGATTTGTATGTATTCAGCAACATTTCTCTATCTATATTCCCTTGTTTGAAATACAGGCATATTTAAATTAGAACCCTTGGTTCACATTTACAAACACCTACACTGTGTCTTAAAAAGATTGTGTCCTTGTTTGAAATTCATCATATTTGAAGCATTTGCCTTGATTTAAATGTGTATAGATGAATGTATATTTTATTTTCATTTCATTGTTTAAAAAATATCATATACTGTATGGGTAATCATTATCCTCAAGGCACATATACATTCTGTACATGACAATGTGCCATATTTATATCTCCCTGTGAGAAATATATCCTGTTTGACTAAATACCCTTGCTTCAGATATATATATATATATATGTGTGCGTGTATATGTATATGTATATGTATATGTATATATATATCTTGACTAATATATTCCCTTGTCTTAGAAACTGTAAACCATGAATCATATGTTCCCTTGATCTACATATAAATACATGTACCATCTTGTCTTATCTATATGTCATTGTCTAAGACATACCATGCATAATCAGTACCCTTATTTCACATACAAATACTCCTATTTTCTTTAATTTACCCAAACATGTAAATTTTGCCTTACTTATATTTCCATCAACTTGTTAGAAATGTACCAAATTTGAATAAGTATCTTGACTCATATACTCATACATGTAGACATACATGTAAACCCTATTTTATCTACAGTGCATTGCCGAAGATAAATACAATTCATAAATAGTGTCCTTGAAAAACAATTTCACTCACATATAAATACATGTCATTGTATTATCTTGTTTTATCTATATATTATATATATTTATCCCCTAGTCTGTAATATAAGTACACAATAGGTAGATTAAAGAACAGCTTGTTTCCCATATACATGTTGTATTCACATTTCCTTGTTTGTAATATTTAACTCAGTATAAAAGGCTTGTTTTACATATACTGTGTATGTTTAAAGCAAGATCATATATCATCTATTTAATACATATATTATCTTGTTTAATCCAAAGTTCTTTGCTTGTAATTTAGGTGCATCTTACTTGAATCAGTATAGCCCAATTAATATTTATGTTAGATTCACATTTCCTTGTTTGAAATACATATTCATAATTTTTGAAACAGTGTAGGCTTGTCTCACATGCCTACATTTCCCTCTAATCTCTGAAACTTGCCTAACTTAAGATAAAACAGTCCATTTTAAAAATTCTTCTTACTGTTCATAATGAATCTTGGACATTTGTTGTTGTTTTATATTAATTAAATTCACAACAATTAAATTGAGTAATACTTCAATTATAGCATTATAAAAATTGAATCCTACTGGTTATATTTTATTCTTGTGATACATTGATTGTGATATTGGCTAGTATCTATTTTTCACATAGATGTATACAGTATACCATGGTATCTATCTAAATAATACTAAGTTAAATGTTTAACATGTATGATATGTCTGTACCTAAATTTTTACTTCAAACATGTACCATCTGTACCTGTAGCTAGCTTTGTCGGTTTTCTCAGATCAGAGTATATTAGTAATGTGACAATATTTCTATTTTTTATTTTTTTATTCTTTACTGTTTAGTATTAAATTCATCGCTAGTTTTTGTCTGTGATATTGTCTCCAAAGTATCAAAATCAGAATTACATTTACAAAAGTTTCTCTATCACCTATGACTATTATTGCTTGTTCTTTTGAAATTAGTTTGCACATATATATTTTCATATACTACTGTATAGGCAATACAATAAAGTTACATTAAATGAACATGTAGCATATGATAAAGTAATGTCATAAGTAGTTTTTGTTACCTCTTATGGCATAAAATACCATATTTCTGCATCTGACGCAAGTATTTATTTTATTGTCTCAAAATGGAACTGTCTTTTATCTTTTAAAGACAATGTTATTTTCCTCACACTTTTAATTGACTTCAAAACTCAACACTTCATTTTCTTTTAAGCTGTTAAATGAGAAATACTGCACTCTTTCAAAAAAGATGTTTTACCACATTGAAAGTAAAAACACCTCAAATTAAAGAGCATGTCTATGTAAAGTATCGGATACATAATTAATTCAAATTAATAAATCAAATATTAAATAACTTATTATAATCATTCAAAAAACAAATTCACTTACCTTCTTTTTAGGAAATATTCCATTCATTTAAGTGATAACTATTAAATATCCCATGCTCTATTTCTTAGCCGTGACCTCTGTCTGCTCGCTGTCTGCACTCCCTGACCAAAAGCTCATACCACCTGCCAATTATCGGCGCGTGCGACCAAATTAGCTGCGATTGCAACCATCAATAGTTTTTGTGATATTAGGATGTACTTATATCCCCTTGAGATTAAATGTTTACATTTAAAAGTTGTTAATTGTTAATTCAATTATCCCCAATTATATTTTTGATTACTCCTTAGATTTTAAGCCAACGCATTTATTTTTCTCCACCGAGCAACCTTTTATCCCCTTATTATAACACATCTTAATATGTGCACTACTCTTTCCCCACCCTCGCATCCTTCCTCCGACCTTCACTACCCCCTCTTTTTTCTACTCCGAACCCTCCTTTGTCACTCAGTACTCAGGGATACCACTCTATATATTCTTTTTCACACGGCAATACCATGAACGTCGATATTTGCACATATAGGCTACGGGTGGGAACTAAAGGTCTAAAATTCCTAAACTCTTTCGAACTGTTGACATGGTTAAGTATGTTATTAATCCTGTCTGGCGACATTCACGAAAATCCGGGTCCCTCATTCTCTTCGTCGACATGCTCGTCGAACTACCAGTTATCAGACTCGAATCTTTCCATGGATCACTACAATGTTCAAAGTTTTATAAACAAAAAAGATATTCTCTTTGCTGAGCTAAAACACTTTGATGTAATTGCATTTACTGAAACATGGTTGAACGACAGCGTTGCATCTCACGATATACTTTTTCCTGACTACAGTATTCCATTTAGGCGAGATCGTCCTTCTGACAGCCATGGTGGGGTCTTAGTTTATGTCAAGGACAGCATAACAGCATTTCGCCGAACTGATCTTGAACTAGTTGATACCGGAGTTATTTGGCTCGAAATCATAGTAAGAAAAAAACATATACTTCTTGGTTCATTCTATCGTCCACCTAACTCAAACGCAATGGTTTTGGATCTCATCAACCAGTCAATTGGTCTCTCGTTTGATACTGGAATTAAAGATATTCTTGTTACTGGTGATTTTAATCTCGATCAATTTTAGAATCCAACCAAACAAAAGGTCAACGACATTTCCTTGAAATATGGTCTTTCTCAAATTATTCATGAAGCCACTCATTTCACAGAAAATTCCCAATCACTCATAGACCTCATTTTGGTCTCCTCACCTGAGCTTATCCCAATATCTGGGGTTGGTGAACCGTTTCTTGACCAGTCAATACGTTATCACTGTCCAATCTATTGTTGTTTTAAGTACAACAAAGTAGTTAACACCTCGTTTAAGCGAACAATATGGAAATACTCGGATGGAAACTATGAACTACTTCGTAATAAGATTTCCTTATTTGACTGGAATACATGTTTTGATCAGGATATTGATGTCCATGCAACAACTTTCACTAAACAACTCTTGTTCTTCTGTGAATTATGTATCCCAAACAAAACTGTCACTATTCGCACATCACACCCTCCCTGGTTTCACAACGAAATTCGTACATCTATCCGCCGTCGTAAAAGGGCATACAAGCGAGCCAAGAAAACCAAGAACCCGGCACATCTGGCAACCTATAAACAGTTAAGCAACGAAACAAATAATCTAATTTGCTCAGCAAAGCACTCTCATTTCAACAAATTAGCATCTTCATTACGTGAACAACATCATAACACTGATTTTTTGAAACTTATCAAGCAATTTACGCAGCCTACGAGCGCTAAACAAAATATCCTCCCCTTGATACACAATAACCAAATATATGAGGACAACTTTGACACAGCAAATATCCCAAACAGGTTTTTTCAATCTCAAAGTAACCTCGACAGCTCCACTGCCAACCTTCTTAATATCAATAACATTGACGACACTGCCCTATTATCTGATATCGTTATTACTCCACATGAAGTGTCTGACGCTCTTCATATTCTTAAGAACGGCAAAGCCTCTGGACCAGATCTTATAAACGGTACAATTCTTAAAGAAGTTTCCAAAGAGCTCTCAACTCCCTTAGCAGGTCTTTTCAATCACTCGTTGCAGGATGGTAAGGTCCCTCGACAATGGAAACTCGCACATGTTTGTGCAATCTTTAAGAAAAATGACCCCCAGGATGTTGGGAACTACAGACCTATATCTCTTATAAGTGTCATGAGTAAAGTTCTAGAAAGAATTATCCATAAACACGCGTTTAACTTCCTTTGGCAAAACAATGCTATTACGTCATTTCAATCTGGTTTCATCCCAAACGACTCCACTGTCAACCAACTTACATCTGTCTATCATTCATTTTGCTAAGCCCTCGATCAAGGCAAAGAAATAAGAGCCATTTTCTGTGATATTTCGAAAGCCTTTGATAGAGTCTGGCACCAAGGCCTTCTATCTAAACTCCAACAAAATGGTATTTCTGGACGCCTTCTCAATTGGTTTCGCGATTACCTTTCTAATAGAAAACAATGTGTTGTCATTTCCGGTGTTCAATCCGACACTGTTTCAATAACTGCTGGTGTTCCACAAGGATCGATTTTGGGGCCACTCTTATTTCTTGTCTATATTAACGACATTGTCAATGATATCAAATCCACCATTAAGCTTTTTGCAGATGATACTACCCTATATATTGCTGTCGACGATCCTAGAGCAGCTGCTATCACTCTTAATTCCGACCTGCACAAAGTAAACGAATGGGCTAAACGTTGGCTTGTCAATTTCAATCCATCAAAAACCGAATCACTTCTCGTCTCACGAAAACAAAACAGGCCATACCACCCACCATTCTTCATGAACAACGTCCCAATTCAGGAAGTCGAAAATCATAAGCACCTTGGAATCACACTTTCATCGAAAGCAAACTGGCATGAACACATAAACACCATCAAAAAGAAAGCATGGCAACGAACCAATATCATGAGGCAATTCAAGTTTACACTCGATCGAAAATCCTTGGAAATTATGTACAAAACATCCATCAGGCCCATCCTTGAATATGCTGACATTGTGTGGGACAACATAACTCAAACTGAAACTGAAGATCTAGAACGAATCCAAACTGAAGCAGCTAGAATAATATCAGGTGCAACACAGTTGGTGTCGCTAAACAATCTCTACAGGGAAACTTAAACCCCTTAAGTATAGACGCGAAAAACACAAACTTTGTCTACTTTTTAAAATGCACCACTCACTTGCACCTTCTTATTTAAACGACATGATGCCATCATTTGTTGGTGATGTAACGACATACAGATTAAGAAACGCTCGCAACATACGCAATATTCAGCGTAACTCTCGACAATTCGCCTCATCCTTTCTTCCTTCAACAATATCGTTATGTAATTCTCTGTCCGATTCAACTAGAGAAACCCAATCGCTTTGTTCTGTTAAGCATGCACTTAATAAAAATAACCCGGTCGTTTCAGACCAATTTTATTTTGAAACCAGAGACATATCCATTCAACACGCACGACTTCGCATGCACTGTAGTTCTTTACATGAACATCTGTTTTCAAAAATATCATTGACAGTCCTGTATGTGTCTGTGGAGAAATCGAAGATTCATATCACTATTTTCTAACTTGTCCTCTATTTGTCGACCAGAGAATTGCATTGCTTACTAGCCTCAGACCTCAATTTAATGTCACTTTGCAACTTTTGCTATTTGGCGATAAAAATGCCAACAAGATGTTAACAAGACTATTTTTCAACATGTACAGACATACATATCTAGTACAAAACGCTTTAAGCGCTAACACATACCGATTACGAACATTCCCACAATCTCTGAGTACTGTGAGTGACTAGCCCCCCCCCCCTCCTCTTTTCTCCTCCACCTCCTTTCCTCATTTCTATCATTACTATCATCCCCCTCCCCCGCTACCCTAACCTCCGTGTATTTTGTAAGAAATTATAGTTTTATAAATATAGCATCTGACCACCATAACATGGCGTAATACTCATATTGTACCAGTTATTTTTGGATATTTCTATTACTTCGTACCAGCAGTAGTGTATCAAACAATTCCTGAATATTTTTTAATTATTTGTACTCACCATACCTCTATCAATGAAAACAGAAGGGAGACTTAGTAAAACCAATTATGGTCAACTCTCAATTCTGTAATTTTCTCACTGTTCATGCGTTTCTTTCACTCCAAATATTGTATCTATGCAGTTTTGTATTTTCAAATGCTTATTTACTGTGTTCAATATTTTCTGCAATAAATACCGGTTAAACCAATAAATTCAAGAACGTAAAGAAACAAGTGCTGACAACATCATCGATATGCATATTTGGTAAAATTGTTGACGTAAATATTTGATTTATAATGCGAAGGGAAACGGAGAGTTCCTTTACCAAGTCAACTGTTCTGTTAATGCACTTTCATGCTTTTATAACGTTTGTTTCCCATTTGTTACTAAAGAAACGCATAATCATAATTTACAATACTGGGCGTAAATCTATGTAATAAACGTTTTGGCATCTGTAATACATACCAGTAATTGAAGTATGAGTCTGCGAAATGGTTTCAACATAGGAAATAAAGAATTTCTATTACCGAGAAAGGTTGTATGTCTTCCTTGACGTTTGGTTATTGACGGGTACTAAGTGATCGTTCAACGACAATGAACAAGTTTAAAGCTATAAATAACACGGTCATTAGAATATGGACAATAATATAAAACAACTGAAGCATTGTGAGGTATCGTTGATAGAGTATATTAACCATACACGTCACAAAACAATCGGGATTCCAATTCTTCCAGACAAGAGGTTACAGTCAAATACTGTCCTGTGGTCTGGTTTGCAATTACCAGAGCATGTTATGTGTATAGTGTGTTTTGAAAGTAAAGAAAGGATTAATACCGATACTTATTTTGGTATATAAGTTTTACACTCTCGACTTTATTTTGAGAATAAACGCTGTTGAGTTTGGTGACAAACGTAGATAGAAAAACACTTTGTTATTAGAAATGAATAAATTAAAAAGTCTCATCAAAAAGAATCAATATGTTAGAAGCTACATTCTTTCACACCGGATTGGCATTTCCGGTAAATTTGGCGCTTGAAAATTCCAACTGCCACCCCCATGCCAGATAAATCACGTGCATTAATTTTCTTTTTATGTATGGTTCATAGAATTAATATAAGACAGTTCAATATAGTTCGACCAAATATAGATCTATTGAAGACATTTCAACTAAATGTGAATACAAACGCTCTTTAAAAACGCAATTTACAGAGGGCCAATTTCACGGAAACAATAAACTTTAATTAGTCTTCGTTATTACGCCAGTAAACGAGGTAATGTTTACACAGATGCATAAGTTAACGCATGGAAGAGCACAGATCAATCATGTGGGTACGATCCGGATATAAAAAGTTTTACCCTCGGGCACGCTGCTTTGTCGGTTACTCTTGAAGCCTTGTTACCGACTTACGCACGTGCCCTAGGGTCAGAATTTTCTATCAGGACCGGACACAATCAAAACTATTATGATGGAGGCATTCCTTTTGGTAGTGATTAGTTTCGTTTAGTCGATTTACAATTTTGGGGTAAATACTTTCAATTCTATAATATTTTATGTTGATTTGAGTTAGGGTTGTACTATACACATTTTTAACATATAGCAAAGCTATAGCTTAACATCAAAGTCTGTTTCATGGTTAAAACATACGTACACCACGCCGATAATACAAGTGGGTAATCATTTCAAGTCGGAAAGGTGACATGGAAAATTTATTACGTTCCCATCGTATGGTTAAAATATATAGTGATCCTTTCATATTTGAGCATTGCAATATGTTAAAATGTTTATACTTTTACATTTCATGCAGTGTATCCTCTGTCATTTGTGTGAAAAAATCTCAGTGTGCTCACTTAGCTTGCATGTGTTCATAATCGGAAAACATGTAGTACTCTGAATGTTGTCATTGTAAAGTTGAGAAAAATGGGTAAAAGGAAAAAAAAAATCATGAATACATGTGCTAAATCAAAATAAAACTAATCGCATTTAATATCAGTGACTGTTCTTTTTTATTATATTCACTCGTCAACTTTAAGATGCAAATATTCAAAAGGCAACGAACGTAGCAACGTTTTGGTATTCCAAGCTAGTTATTATATAAATGTTTTATAAAGGCTGTCCAAATGTTAATCAATAAATGACAACTGCAAACGAAATTGCTTTACATTTTCTCTGACAAGGATACATTCTAACCGTTGGAACTAAATGTGAACACAGACATCCATCGAATATCAGTGACTGACTACTGGAAGAGCGCTAATGATAATTCCCTGGCAATGTTAGGTTTATACAGACGTGGCTGGAACTGTAGATATCAAATGTTTCCATTCCCAACACAATAGTTGGTCGTTTTTGTCTTTGAAGCATTAAGTGCGCGGCAATATTTGACATTTATAAAACATTTATAGAAATTCAGTAGACATTTAGTTAGGACAATGTCTTCCGAAATATCGATTTCAATAAACCATGGTTACAACAAGAAACACTCCGTTATCATTGCGACAAACAGAAATATGTATGATAGTTAATATAACCTAGGTGGGTACAATCAGACGTCATTGTCCATGGTGTGACATGTGTCGATATTTAAAACCTATTTCAGCTTGTCTTAGGAATCATTGTTTTTAGAAACACATGTTGTCAGTTTCACGCGTACACTGTTCTATAATCCTAAACAGAAAAGCAGTTATAACGCCAACAGCCCCTTGTTTGTTTTAAGAAAGTCCTGAATATTAAATGATTAAAGACTGATTTCATGTCACCAGCTTCACCTAAACGACTGCAATATATTGAATTCTATTGGGTCACACTAGGGATGAAAAAGAACATCCGGCAATGAGAGGCAACTGAAGCAACGCAGACAGCATGTCTACATGCAGTGTAAGATGCATGAGATTCATTGAAGATTTGTAAATATAAATAATGTAGCAGTTCTCTAGATGTTTTGGTCAACTCAGCCTGTAATGTGATACTGTGAGGCTTTGTTTCAGCTGTCTATGAAAGTCATGAATATATTATGATAAAAGGACCATGTCTTTATATCATTATAAAACTGAGCATTGCCAATCACTTCTTATTCTTCAAAAATGCTTACGTGATAATGCGTTCATCATATTTGTAAATAATACGTCGTAATTCCTGACAAATACGACAGACAAAATCGAGAATATTTACAATATTTGTTAGCTAGGGGAAAACGCACCAATGAGAGGACAATGCGAGTGTTTATGTACGAGCGCAGGTGTTGAAACCCGGACAAATGACACCAACGTACATCACAGCATCTCGTATTTTTTCAATACTGAGAATAACACTTTCCTGTTATGGTTTTAGGGTCTTTTATTATACAAAGTGGGCGGAAAAAATCATTTTTTCATGTAGCAGATCTTTTGCAACATGTTTATTTTGATAAAGACTTGAGAAAAATTTACAAGGAAATATTTAATCAGAGCTTAGTACAAATAAATATGGAACTCTTTTTGAAAAATCCTGCGACAGTATCAATATATGATTGTGTCAGAAATGTTTCAGACTCCATTCCAATCAGCAATGACTTGTGATTTCTTTTTCAAATACGAATGAACGCCATTTATATATCTATCTTTTATATGAGCTTCTTTCCTTATGAAATTTGAATCCAGTTGACTCTTTAAATGGAATCCGGCGTACCTAACCCCGTTATCTGAAACACCGCAAGCGGGCGTACCAAAAGGGGGAATGATATGACACTAAGGCCCCAAGTGATTACATTATGTTGTTTGTTTGATGATCGGAGAAATAGTAAGACAATATTTTATGTCAATCTCAAAAATGGTTATAATAATCAGTCTATTCACCAAGTACCTTAGGCAGTATCAGTTTTGTTTTCAACTACACGCATATATGGGACTTAAATTGTTTGGCATGATATGCTTCTCTCTCAAAGGGTTGAAAGAAACCCTGGGTAGTAGATTGAATGCACTCCCGCCTAGATACAATGTGTTTGTAAAATGAAAAGTGAATAAGTTATTTATTATAATTATGTTGCTTCACACTCACTGGCAAATTGAGAGTGGGGTATACGAGGCATTATTTGAAAACTCTCAAGAGAGGATGGAACGTACTCTGCCACTGTTTATCATTACGGCTCCGCAACATTTGACACTGTATTAACTGCTTATTTGTCAAATATGTTCATTCCGATATGTGTAAAGAAATGATGCAATGTAATATTTAAACGGATAAGCTATCTGTTCCCTGGCTATGCTACAACATTGGAGTCATTATCGTTCAGATAACGTCCTCCGTTCTATTTCCCAAAATTAGTGTAAGCATTTTGTGGGATATTTTCTCTCTCCTGATAAACAAGAGTTATACGTTTTCGTGTTAATATCTCAAGCACCATTGACACCTGTCTATGTAAAATGTCGATTTTTAGGAGAATTGATTATATTAATTTTGTGTACAATGTTGTCAAGGGCAACGTTTTACAACTAACATGCTTACGAGTGAATATCGTTTTAATATATCCGCACGATAGTTATTTCATGGTTAATTTCATTTTACTTTTGACCTTTCCGAAATGGAAATTAATCTATTGATAATGGAACACAAACTAATACTCTCCAACATAGTACATTTTTTTTATTTCAGTGCGAGCCAATGCTGAACAATTCTTTAGATCAAAATATCTTTGTCGCAATTGTTTTAAAGCTATGATTGCAAAGAAACCATTTAAGGCCAAATTACGACGCTATCGTTACAATAATGAATATCTAAGAATCGGTTTTGTAGTTGAAAACAGAAACTTCGTTGCTATAACAACCTTCCGCCCATTGCCTCTGTCATGATTCTCATAAACGTATTGACTGTTCATTTATTATTAAAGCTATTTAAGAGATAAAACATACAAATGTGTCCTTGTTATCATTACTTCGTCATAATACTATATAGAGAATCAGGTGAAAGTTACAATGTTTATGAATATAAATTTACATAGTTTGGCATGTAACTGATAAGTATATTTGCAAAGAATGATATAAAGTGTTAAAAATCAATAAATGTAGGTTAAAAGAAACAAGTATTAAACACTTATATGAGTTGTTATATGTGACAGTGACTTATCTTATGAATTTTAGAATTTGTATTGTCTTTAATTTGACAATTTTGTATGAATTATTCACGTGATTAAAGTTAATCGACAGCCACCATACACTATTGGTATCAGTACTAATACGTATAATATAAGAGATAATACAATAACATATGCAAGGCTTGTAAACTAACTTGGCTGTAAACATGATTTTGCTTCAAACAAAAGGTGTTCAAATAAATAACAACAAATGTGATATGTCTCTAACACGAGCCTTATCCTTTTCTCAAAATATGGGCTAGCCCTAAAATCAATTTAGACAACCTATTGTATAGTAGACAGTGTTCTCGCCACAAACACTGGATAGACAGTAAGACTAGATGTTAGCACAAAGGAGTAGCTTTGTAGTAATTACACGTTTTTCAAAGCAAGTGCCAATCCCGGCGAGTCCTTAGGTTTCTGTTGTAGAAACAAAAAGTTTTTATACCGCATATATCTAACGGTTTTTCTAAATGAGTTGTGAAGAAAAGTAGTCAACGAGGCACAAAGAACATAAACACTGTTTTTGTGAATTTCGTTCATCGAGCTGTTGCGTACGGTCGCCGCAGCATTTTTTGTGGATAATGCAAAGGAGATAATCCAGATGTCAGACAACAAGTGAATACTTATTGCGTGTTGTAAACATATTGTAAATGATGTGCGTGCTATAATAAATCTTAGATATTCGTACAATTATGATACTTTTTTGAGATTGCAGCAAATATTTCAATGGAACTCTCATGATGTCTTCTTCAGTCATCATTAAGATTGCAGATATATGTCATTCTCCGTATAGAATGAATAAATACTAGACCAATTAATGAAAATACGCCAAGCAAATCCAGACGGTAATTATTTTAATATATTTATGAAATTAATGTTGGCGTTAACAATGCAATAACATATCAATTATCACGTATGTTTTTGTGAGAATGAAAAGTAAAAGTACGTTTCACAACTTAACAGGTACGGGTTTTCACCTTCACGTATTTTAAACGCACGTGTTCAGATCTTTATTAATAAATATATACATGTATACACTTTGGTATACAATTGATCATTTCTGATATTTGACTACATTCAGCACTGCTAAACATAGCTTCGAATACTTTATTTAAAAAACATGATATAATTTACAACCATATTATCAAAATAAAAAGTAGTGTACATTTGTCAAGGAAAAGATAAAAAACGTTTTCAGTTAGAGTATTTCCGATATTTGTGGATTCTCTTTACAGGACAATGGTTTCAAAACCACATTTATCAAAAGGAAGAGTATTTCCCGAGTGAGTTTGGACACAACGAATATCAGCACAATCTCGGTGAATGATCTCAAGTGTGTTTTTGCTCCAGATTGATGACGGTACGATGCATTGTTTCCGTTGTGCTTTCCGGAGAATATGATAAATGATTTATTTGAAAAGGGTAGATAGTAAAGTATATATATTTTAATGAACCTTTTATAAAGTCACTACTCATGCAAATATCATTTCTTCTATGTAATGTTCTAAGTATTATGAAGTTAATGATTTATTTCACGCGAAAAATATTAGGTCCTATTTTAGGATCGTAATTGCTAAATAATTTGTCATATCCTTACAAATGCAAAGTGCACTAGGACAAATCCGTTATAAAAACTAGTTATTTAATAAAAAACATTTATTCTCTTTCCGCTGAATCATTATTGTCGTGTAAATCGCTAACCGAGTCTTAAGAATTGAACGCTAATGTAATTTTGATGAAAGTACGGTTTGTTTTTGGTGTTTGTATTTGTGTATGTGATGTAAGTTTGTTTTCGGTATTTGTAGTTGTTTATGTTAATATGTTTGTGTTTATAGTTCATTGTCGTTTGGGCCCTTGCCTTGTTCCCCTGAATAGGGTTTAGCTTTCAATTTTCAAAAACTGGGCTTGTCCCTGTATTTTTCATTTTATCATTCCTGCTTTATTAACTGAAATCTTCTATTTTTGTTTTGTTTGATAAGGTGTGCGTCCTCTTGTGTTCTTGGTGACAGGTTTTTTTATGAGGAAAAACAAGAATGCGCTCATGGACACCGCATAACCAAGCATGTACTGTGATAGGGAATATATTCGCAAACGCCTGGTCTGCAATTTAAGTTTGCCATGGCCTTGTTCATTAAACATCCCTACGAAGATGCATTTACTTGCCTGCGCGGTTGTGTGTTAAGGCTGTTTGGATCGTTTGCCTCATCTGCCCCAAAATATCTAATGGCGATACTTTACTATATTTGAGTAGCGCCCTTAGGTCATTGACGAAATGGAAAACATGGCGCTCTTTCTGCTCAATAAATTTATGGTTCCGAGGGAGTAACGGTGAGTGCTACGACTTGTCTAACCATTGCCTTGTGCGAGCTTTTCTTGACTGTTTAAAGTACGTAATTATTCTACGTATGAATCCTGAAGTCAGACTTACCATTTATGAACTTAATATCTGGCGGACACACGGGAAAACTGAAAGTTTCGTTAGCAAGTAAACTGTGATGGTAGTGCACCTTCATGTTCATATAAAGTATGTATGCCATTATTTACTAAAGAAACGAAAAATGATAATTTTCAACACTAGACGTTACTGTTTTTGATAACAATCCGCAATTCAATACATACCTTCAAATATCTAACATCTGACATGTGTAAAACAAGGACTTTAAATTAGAAAACGAACATGTACATTTGATTTTCCTTGTGCTATTTCTTTGCTTTTTAGATGCTGTTTTCCCTTTCTAAAAGTTCCAGTTGTCACAAATATTAATAATATTTTCCGAATGGCGTAATCACCGTTTCCGTAAAAGAATAACAAACAAGGTATACCAAAACTTTACATCGCAACCTCTTACACAGTATAGTGTATCTATTATAAGTGTAAAACTTGCATATTTGGTATTATTCAAATCATTTTGCAGGTTTTAATAAACCTATAAATGATTTTACTACGTCTCCTTTTAAACAAATATTTTGCTAAATGTTGAAGTATTAACCATATTAAAGAAACAAATGGTTTGGCGAATGTATTACATAACAGTTATTGAATAAGAATTTGCAAAAGGGTTTCAAGATAGGAAAGAAAAACTTTCCATTATCAAGAAAGGTTTAAAACAAGTAATATGCCTTCCTTACTTTAACCATTATATACTTTAGAACGATTGTAAAGGAAGCTATGATAATTGTTTCAGCCCAGTAATAATTTTGTTTTCCTGTGGGAAAAAAAAACTAAAAAGAGGATAATGTGAGTTTTTATGTAGGAGCACTGCTACATGACACGAGCGAACAAATTTCGCAGTAAAGTAAATAACACTTTCCTGTATAGTATTCAGGGTTTGCCAAATTACAAAGTGGGAGAAAAGGACCAAGATATTGTTTCGGGTGTCTAAGATAGTTATGAATATATAATTATGGCTTGATTTATGCCAATCAATTCTTATTTCTCCAAAGGGCTTGAGTTAACACGTTATGGTGATATAAGCTGGTTTTCCTTTATATGTGCAAATTGTACGTCAAATTTTGTGATTAATACGACAGTCAAAACTCGGAGTACATATATATAATAATTTTGCTTTCGTGAGGAATACACACTTATAACATGATAATGCGAGTGCTCATGTAGGAGTATATCCTTTCGAAAACAAGAAATCATTCTTTTCACTGTTTAGTTAAGCTAATACCGATACCTACCTTCCTATAAATATACCTAATATTTCAGTACAACGTTTTGATATATACTTGTTTAAGAAATTCACTTTTAACTAATAGAGTATGCCATTATTCTATTGAATGCAATTATAAATTCAGAAAGCGTATCAGTTAGTATTTATTTGTTGGAAAATATGTGTGACATGTCATTAAGTCTAATAACATAATTCCGTTGTGGAGATTGACAATTTACAAACTTCGGCTTTTATTATTGTATCCTTACCTTGGCTACAATGTGTTTTGACATATACTATCTAGGCTGAATTTTTGCAACATTTATATTGATTTATATTAAGAATATTCACATGCATTGTCAAAAATTCACCCAAATCACTTACTTATCCAATCATTACCAAACTTGGTTATTATGTTTATGTGCATAATCTCTCGACTGAGCTCGATAAACAACGGTCGCAATATTTAATCTTAAGTAATGGTCCTTGAATTGTCAAACGTTTACCTTGAGCATTTATTAATCAATATTTACTACATTGCATTACATTCTTTCAGGGCAAAACGTCTCAAGTAAGTTCGATGAAAAACCCACAAACACTGGCTATATCATTATTTATTTAAAAGGTGAACATATTGCTCTGGCTTCATGAGTGTTTCTAAAAAGTAATAATTGTTCAATTCTTTCCAAACAGTCAAAACATGGGACCTTAAAGTAAGCGACACATTCCATTCGCGGAAATCTATTATAATTTTAAAACCAAAGAGTGTTTTTAAGAAAACTGTCATGATAAGCCATATTTATGTCTGTTATATTTATGACTGCTCTTCTTTTAAAAATGAAATTCTCGAAGTCAACAATACAGAAAGTGACTGTTCACAATATCCACTTCTGTCCATGTCTGCGAATATTTAACACCGTCAATTTTAAAAGAATGACATGACTTTAATGATGTGCAGGTGTGTTCTGACAAGATGAATATCAATTAATTAAACGATATTCTAGTGAATATGTTTAAATTGCAAAACGCGGTAAATGCTCATTGTAGAAGCTGATGGCTGCCCGTTGACAACCTCTCCTAGGTAAATACCGCGCTAATGTTTATATTATATACCACAATAAAGAAATAAATGTCTTTTGCACCTGTCATGCGTACTTGTCATTGTATTCTGAAGAGTGTCAAACTATAATAAAGCCTTTACATTATCCAGTAACATTTTCTGACAACATCATCGGTATGCATAATTGGTAAACGATTGAACGTAAATCATTTGATTTATATTGCCAAGGGAGACTGAGAGTTCCTTTAGCAAGTAAACTGTTCTGGTAATGGACCTTCATGTTTTTATAACTAATGCTTTTCATTCGTAACTAAAAAGGCAAATAATGATCATTTACAATGCTGGAAGTGTATTAAAGTAATAAATGATTTGGCATCTGTAATAAATACCAGTAATTGAAGTATGAGTCTGCAAAAGGGTTTCAAAATAGGAAATAAAGAATTTCCATTATCAAGAAAGGTTTAAAATGAGTTAAATGTCTTCCATGACGTTTGCCTATTAACGGATACTTAATAGTGATAATGCGACGGCAATGTACATACATGTGTTAGGGTATAAATAACACGGGAAGTAGAATAACTACAATAATATAAAACACTCAAGCCGGTGTGAGTAATCGTGGCAGTGTTGCATTTACCATATATCTCAATGGGTAACAGTTATGTACTGTTATGTTGAAGGTATTTGCAAACGTCTGATTAGCAATTACCATAGCCTGTTATGTGTAATAGTTTGTTTAAGTTGAGAAAGGATAAGTACCGATCATTATTTAGGAAAATTTGTTTTACCAACAAGTCAACTTTCGACTTTATTTCGAAAATTAACGCTGCTGAGCTTGGTGGCATCCCCACATCAGAAGAACAACATTTGTTATTCGAGATTTATACATTAATTAGCCTCATCAATGAGTATCAATAAGTAAAAAAAACTACATTTTTGCACAACAGATAAGCATTGCCGGTGAAATATTGCGTGCTGGAAAATTCAATCTAGCACAACCATGCCAGATATGTCACGTGCATCAACGTGCCTTTTTGTTTAGTTTACTGTATAGTTTATAGAATGCAAAATAAGGCATTTCAACAGAGCTCGATTAGAGGGCCTATTTGACGACATCATTGCACATAAATAAGTGATCGTTAATACACCACTGAACAATTTCAATCTTACACAGATGCATTAATAAACGCATGGAAGATTGGTCTATCCGAACCGGAACCACATGATGAATACTCATATTTTTATGGTGACATTCCTTTTAGTACAATTAAGTTTAGTTTAGTTGATTAACAATATTGAGGTAAAAAAGTTGGAAGTCGTTACTATCTTATTATGTGTTGGTACTGATGTGAACATAATTCAGCGTTTCGAGTTAACATTTTAGAGATATACATAGCGATCATGGCTTATATTCGTTTATGAAAACAAAAGTTCGGGCAAAAAGTTTTAACATCAAATTATATTCATGGTGGAACACATGCGTTAACCACGCTTATAAGAAATGCAAGTGGGTAATTATTCCATTAGCTCACATTAGCAACTAGCCTCGTTAGACTTCTATGGCTAAATTATGAAGACATAAGTGATGATTTTATATTTGAGCAGTGCTTCTTTTACATTTCGTTGATTGTATCCTCGAACTAAAGTGGATAGACAATTGTTTTAGTCTTTTGAGCTTGCGTGTTTATAATAATAAACATTATGTACTCTGTATATTGTCGTATAATTAATTACATTTAATTTCGATGGCTGTTCTTTTACATTATATTAACTCATCAACTAAAAGATGCCGAAATTGAAATGGCAACGAACGTAGCAGAGTTTAGATATTCTCAGCTAGTTATTATCTAATGTTTCGTGAAGGCAGTCGGAATGTCAAATAATGAATAATAAATGCAAACGAAATTGTTTCACATTTTCTCTTTAAAGATACATTCAAATCCTATGGAACTAAAATCCATCACAACAGACATCCATAGACTGTCAGGACGGTCTACTCGAGGAGCGATATTGATATTTCCCCCGGTAATGTAAGCAGTTTTACTGGCGTAACCGATCCAATTGGATCAGTGAATATAATTTAAAGGTCCCTATTCCTGACATATCTTTTGGTCGTATGGGTCTTTCAAGCATTAAAGTGCGAGGCAAATTGTGACATTCATAGAAAGATTGAGTAATACAGTAGATACTTAGTTTAGCCAGTTTATCACACAATAACTATTTCAGCAAATCCTGGTTAAAACAAGATATATATTCCATTATCACTACCATTGTTACACACATAACTATGTATCATATGTAATATGACGTAGCTTGATTACAATCAGAAGTCATTATATTAATTGGAAATGTGATGGCGCTGCCTGTGGTGTGACTTGTGTCGATAAAATATATTTCAACTTGTTATGTGGTTCATTGGTTACAGAAACACATGTTTTCTTGTATGGCAGTTTTAAACGTGAACTGTTCTTTAACCATTTACATGAAAGCAGCTAAAACGCAAACAACCCCTTAAAAGTAGTTGTTGGAGAAAAGCCTGATTGATGTGAAATGAATCTTAAATGTGTAAAGAATGATTTCATGTCACCAGCCTCACCTAGTTGTAATCAAATATATTGTATTATTTTTTGTCATAGGCAGGATGAAAAAAGAACATCTAGGAATGAGAGGCAACTGAAGCAACACGGATGACATGTCAATATGCAGTCACAGATACATTAAAGAGATGTAAATATGAATAATGTGGACGTTCTCGGTATGTTTTGGTCATGTCAGCCTGTAATGTGTTACTGTGTGACATTGTATATGCTGTCTACGAAAGATTTGAATATATTATGAGAGCATGAATTATGCGTTTATATTATTATAAAACTTCATGCCGATCAATGTCCTGTCCTCCAAAAGGCTTACATGAAACGTAATTGTAACACATATTCTGGTCTTTTATCATAGTTGTGTATAATACGATCTATTTCTAGACAAATACGACGAGCAATATCGACAATATATAAAATTTATTTTTGTTGAAAAAAAAAACACCAATAAGAAGAAAATGCTAGTGTTTATGCAGGAGTCCAGGTGCTGTAACAGAGGCAGATGGCCCTTAAGATCATGGCAGCATGTCGCATTTTTGTATTGAAAATAACACATTGCTTTTATGGTTTAAGGGCCTTTCGTTACACAAAGTGGGAGGAAAATATAATTTAAATTGTAGTACATCTTTTGCAACACGTTTGTTCTTGTAAAGACTTGAGTAAATTTTGCAAACAATATTTAATCTGAGATTTGTAAATTATTTAGAACTGCTACGTAAAATCCCTGCGACAATAACAATATCTCAATGTGTCGAAATGTCCCAGACACTCCAATCAACAATGTCTTGTGATTTCTTTTGATAGTTTTTAAATAAGAATGAACATCCTTTGTACATCTATCATTTATGTGAGCCTGTTTTTTTGTGGAATCCAAATCAAGTTGACTCTATCTAATGGATTCGGCGTACCTAACCCCAGTATCTGTACCAAAAAGAGGGAAGAACAACGTGATTAGTTTTATTTTGTTAGAATGGTGATAAAAGACATATTTACACAATCATTTATGTCATTCTCAATACTGATTAAGATGATCGGTTCATTCATCAATTACTTTACACATACCTTCTAAATACCCTCCTCTAGGGCAGTATCAGGTCTGTTTTCATTTATACACAGATATTGGACTAAAATTGTTTGACATTACATGCAATCTGCCTCAAATGGTTAAAATAAGCCTTGTGTTTTCTGTGTAGCAGATTGTATGCTAACTCGCCTGATAAACAGTGTATACATAATATTGAAGTGAGAAGTAAATTAGAGAATAGTTATATGTTGTTTTACGCTCACAGACGAAGTACGGGTGGGATTTTTAAAATACTCTCAAGAGAGGATAGAGCACGCCCTGTCACTGTTTAACATTACGGCTATTCAGCATTGGAGTTTGAATTTACTGCAAACTAGTCAAATATACTCATTCATTCATATGATAATATGAAATGATGAATGCTGCAATGTAATAAGCTATCTATTCTCCGGCCATGTTACAAGATTGGATTTGTTATCGTTCAGATAACGTTCTCCATTCTTTTTTCTGCTAGTGTAAGCATTCTGCTCCATGATGGGGGACGTTCTCTCCTTCCCGATATAACAAAAGTAATCCTTTTTCGAGTCGATGTCTTAATTACCATTGACTCCTGTCTATATGGAACGAAGTTAAAAGTACTGTACACACGAGCCGAATGTGCATAATGTAAATTTCGAGGAAATTGTTGATATTGATATTGTGTACCGTTTATGTCAAAGGCAACGTTTAATAACTAACATGCGTATGTCAAAAAGGTATGACTGCAAGGATATCATTTAAGGACAAATCACGACGCTATCATTAGAATAATGGATATCTAAGAATCGGTTTTGTAGATAAACACAGAAATTACGTTGCTAAAACAACCTTCCGCCTATTGCCACTTTTATGATTATCATAAATTGGTTTACTGTTCATTTCGTTTTAAAGATATTAAGAGGTAATAAATACGTATCTGTCCTTGTTATTAAAACATCTCCATAATACTGTATAGAAAATCGAGTGAAAGTAACAATGTGTATGATTAAAGTTTTAACTTGTTCGATATGATGCTGATAAGTTTATTTGCAAAAATGATATAAACAGACAAAAAACGATTTATTTATGTTGAAAGGAACTATGATTAGTGATTGTGACAGTGACTAGTCTTGATTTATCTTATTAAATGTAGACCTTTTTTGTCTTTGCCTTTATAAATTATTCATGTGATTAATGCTTATCCAAAAACCATCATACACAACGTGATCAGTACTTATACATATACTATAAGATATAATACAATAACATATGTTAGGTTTGTAAACGTGACTTCGCTTGAACCGAAAGATCTAATATTGTTCGATCAAGCAAAATGAAATCAAAGTGGAGTGTTTAAATGCGTTTACCAACAACAGGGTATTTGAGATAGATGCTTAAATAAAAACAAGTGCGATATGTCTCTAACCCTGGCCTTATCCTTTTCTCAAAATCTGGGATAGCCCTAAAATATGTTTGGCCAAACCATTGTATTGTTGACAGTATTCTTGTCACCAACACTGAATAGACAGTAGAAATATGTGTAAACACAACGGACCTGTCTCATTGTAATTAAATGTTTTTCAAAGCAAGTGCCGATCCCTGGCGAGATCTTTGGGTTCGGTTTTAGGAAGAAACCGTTTTTGTACCACACGTAAGAAACGAAGCAGAATTTCCCAAGTGAGTTTTGCACAGAAATGGTTAACGAGGGATATGGAAAATGTTTGCGTGAGTTTCGTTTAACGAGCTCTTGCGTCTCAGATTTATTAAACAGTCATTGCTGCGTTTTCATGGATACTGCAGATGAGATTATGCTGATATCAGACAACAAGTGAATAATTTCTACATTTGCTGTAATAAATCTTAAAGATTCGTACAATTATGATTTTATTTCGAGATTTAATATCTCCCTGGAACTATCAAGATGTCATCTTATTTAATAAATAAATTTTAAGACTGCGAATAGGATATGTGACATTTTTGTTTCTGAAATATATAATAAATTTATTCTAGACCAGATATTGAATATACGCCTAGCAACAATTCTAGACAATAATGTTGAACATATAAATTGGCACGTATTTTCTGGTGCGAATGGAAACTAAGTACGTTTAGCAATTTACCTAAAGGGTAGTGCTTGGAAAAGTGGTGTACTCAGTACTGGTTTAACCCAGGAAAGTTGTACCCCGTGTATCGGTGCTTTACACCGAGCACGTAAAAGAACCAAGGGGTCTCTTCGAAAAAGAGCTAGGGTCTCGCACCCGGACTGCTTTGTATCCCACCATTGTCTCTTCAGCGTGCTGTCCCTTCAGCAAAAACAAAGGACCCCGTTGGAAATAAGTGCTTGCACTTTCACGGGTTATCCTTGATCGCAAGGTCTAAAGAAATACATACATACATACACCTGTTATGGTAAGGCACCTTCGTGTATTTTAAACGTATGTCGGTATTTCTTTACTTATGAATATATGATGTGTGATGTCTTATAAAACTAAACATAACTTATTCTTGATACCAATCAGCACTCTATACATTACTTCAAAAACTCATGATGCAAATTAGGACCATTTCAAAATTTAATACGTGTACATTTTTAAAAGGAAACGATCATTATTTTTCAGTCAAGGGTGTGACCATGTATGTTGTTTTTTTTCTTTTCTGAAACTTATCTGATCTGTTTCCTGCCACTGCTGTGAATATTGATACCTGTTGGAGTTTACGCAGGTCGTTGTCATTTCAAGAAAGTGTTAGTCTTTACACTTTTGAACTTAGGTTCACACTTAACCACTGCATTTTAAAGATTTAGTATGATGGTAATTTCTTAGAATCGTGTAGGTTAGAAATGATAGGGCGAAGTGATTTTTTAAACATCAATATTTATTTCATAGTAGATAACAAACGTATACCACACTTTACAGAATACAAATATTCCAAGGTGATAGAGTTCCGGGGTATTTACGCAGCAACAATCCTTTTGTCGTAATATGAATATATCAATATCTAAAGATTTCAATTGTCAAATGAGCTCATCATCCTATACTTTAAGCCCTTACTATGTGTGGTACCGATTTACTGTAATCGGATGATTTAGACACATAAATCAACACAATTTTAAAAGCTTTTTCTTAAGCATGATATGGCCAAATATGAAAAGATGAAATTGTCTTTGTTCATTGCGGTAATCCGAAATCTAGATGCATTTTATACATGCTTCAATATCTTCCTTTTAAAGCATATACACATCTGCATTGTTTGACAATTATTTTAGCAATGATGATTTCAATTAGGAAAACCAGGCACCATGTATAACCCACAACAACAAATGTCATACCAAATAATAAATAATAACCTTAGTTGAAACTTTATTTATTTTACAACGATTTCGAAGAAAGTTACATAAACATATATAAAATTATTCTCTTTTGCACGGTGTTTTGAGAGAGTGTGGTATTGTGTTCTGGGGGAAATCGGAGAACTCATAGAAAACTCACTTGTCTGGCTTGGTGACCACCAACCAAACTCGTGTGCGCCAAGGCCTGAAATAAAACCCGTGTCGACTTGGTGAGAAGCGAGTGCACTAACAACTGCGCCAACTAGGCCACTGAATGTGTTGATGATTGAACAAACGCCTCTAAAGATATAAAATGGACAATACCGACTTATTGTAATTTCTATCATAAAAGGGCAATGATTGGATGGAAGATATTTTGACCATTCATAGTTTGACCAAATTTAAAGATGATTGGACAAAATTAATGCATTTAAAGTAATTGATCGAGAAACATACTGGAAGCAAAACCGCCCGCCCGCACGTTTTTATGTGAAACATGTTTACGCCCGTTCATGAAAGGGCATTTAAAACATTCATTTATCATAAAGCTTTCTTGTTAAATGAAAGCAGTACCAGCTAGTCGACAACATGTCTCTAAACGTTTATGTTGGAATATTTTTTTATGAAAACACGTAGAATTACCGATTCATGCCACACAAAAGTATCCAAACAAATATGAATAACAATGTTATAAAACCATTAAACCAAACTTAACTTCATTTAGTCTAAGATTCGTTCAGTCTTGTTCATTGCTTTACACATTGACATCGTAATTTTCACTCGTAGGAAAATAATACCGGTCATATCATGTAAATTTATATGTCAACATATTAACACCTTTTCTGTTTACGAAAATCATGGGTTAATTCCAAGCTTTGCAAAACAACATTTGTTTTCAGGTAACAATAACGGATATGCGATATCATGCTTGAACAATATCAGTTTTGAGGATTTATTGTTTATTTTCAGAATAGATACTTATTCTTCATGAAATACCGTATAAGATACCACACCGTAACACATTACAGACCCAAACGGCTTACAAGTTCTTCGAGAAGGGGGCTATAATTGATTTATATTGTTCCTATGTTACCATTTAAGCTTGTACAACCTCTAACACTGTCAGGGAAAACGTCATTAGCCTCGCAAATGGGAGTTATATTTCCACGGTAATATCAATAGAGACTATTGTATTTTTTTTATTTTAGACTAAGAAAAGTTTATGTCAAGCTTTGGATGACTGAGAAAGCCTCTTTCAATGCTCATTTATTTTAATTAAATTCAACACCACGAAAATGAACATCGTATTTAATTAATTTACATTTACAAGATATCACTTACATTACTTTATTAAATCCTATTTTTGAAGCCGTTTTTTTTGAAAGAAATATTGTTGGTATTTCAAAGGAACCACCAAGCCCTTGCCTGTGCTCTTTGAAGTGTGTTTCAAGCTAATTCTAAGTCTTTTGCAACTTTTACTACATCATTATCAATTTCTACCCATCGACCTAGTCTTTTGTGATCCTCGTTTTCGTTGGGGTCAAAGGCCATGTAGAAATGTTCGGAATGGTTTGTGGATGTGTACACCGTAAATTGTAAAACCTATTGAACTCGTGTTCCGCTGAAACCGTTTTTCGCTGAAAGCTTCAAAGCAGTAATCTGATGATTTACTAATGCATGCGTGGTCTGTTTGTGGTCTTCGTATATCTTGCGTCTATTTATTTTAACAACTGGGTGTGTTCCTATAGTATTCCCTGTATCATTTATCTTAACAAACGCCAAACGGATCTGGACGCGCTTCAGAAAACGTTTATTCAATAAAAAGCCGGTCCATTCTGCTTACATTTTGAAGTATGTGGTTTCATTAAAACTGTCTCCTACACGATGGATTGTCAAAATTCATTTAAGGCTGGTCCAGATCTGGATGAAGATGATGAAGCACGTGTAAGATTTATATCAGACTGTATGTGTTCATTTAAGCGCATTACTGAACCAATTGTTTGTTAACCTATTTAACACAGAAGTTACCTTTCAAGCAAAATCAAAAGGAAAATCCTAGTATACGTTATTGCCTATTTATTTACCATTTTAGGCAGGATAATTGTCATGAAAAACAACTTTAGCTACATATATGTGTATAGAGTTAATAACAGAACTTATACTGTTTAAAAGGCAGAGCATATTAGTAGTTGGCATCTCTAAGTACTAGATGAACGAACTGATCATTATAAACATAATCAAGAATGACAAATACGATTACCTGATCGTATTTCTAAACATGAGATAATAATCGCGTTGGGCATGAAAGAAGGTGTCGTACCCTTTCCCATCTTTTAGTTCGACCGACTCCGGGCAAATTTTGGCGGAGCAAACTGTGTTCGGATTCCATAAGAAAACAAGTGATGACATAAATAAGAGATGTAAACTTGATCTTTATTTTTATTTCAAATTATGTGAAATCACACGACATTGCTTTTTGGAAAGTATGGAACATTTTGACATAAATATATATTCATATTGTCGCAAGAGATTTATATAAAATTTCCAACTAAATTTCTACAAATCTCCCAATAGTCCTCCGTAAAATTTGGTATTACAACAAATGATGGGGCAAAAAGGTGTATGTTTCACAAATAAATATTATTATTACTTAAAACGTAAGAACAGATGCCAATTTACACGTGAAAATTGCCCTTCTTTTCCTACCTTTTTCGAGAAAGCTCTTTAAAAACCTATCCTGAAAATATACAAAACGTGGTCATGTTCGTTGGTGTCAAGTGTCTGTGCTCCAAAATAAACACACGCTTCATCTTTTATTACTGTGTCGTCCTCACGGACATACTCTATTATTTATATACTCTAGATTTTGTCTATTGCATTTGTCTCGAAATCAGACGATTTCTTTTTGCACATATAAAAGCAGACCGGATTATCTATTACCATTCCGTGTTCGCGTAAGCCCCATGGAGAAATAAGAAGAGATTGGTATAAATCAAGCTATAATAATATATTCATAACTTTCGTAGACAGCCAAAACAATGTACTGACATTATCCTCCTATTTCAAAACATTACAGGAAAGCGTTTTTTTTCTGTACTGAAAATGTACTTAATGCTGCACAGTTCGTTGGTGTTATGTGTCAGTGCTCCTACATAAACAAACACATTATCCTAATAAAATCTTCAGTAAGAAATAATATATTTTTTTACATTGTCGTGATTTTCGTTCGTCGTATTTGACGTTTTAAACATTTATGTATATAAAAACTACCAGAAAGCATCATACAATTACGTTTTCACGTAATCCCTTTGGAGATGTAAGAAATGATTACAATGCATCAAGATTTAATACTTTGGTATTATAATATATTTATGTCTTCAGTAGACAGTCTAATCGACTAATATGCATTCCTGTGTTGCATCTCACACGAAGGAGAAACACAATGGTAATAACTTACGCCTTTTTTTAACAATTTTAATAAAAATAATAATAAGTTCACAATTTGATGACCTCACACTAAGAGTACATGCATTTACGCGGTTTATGTGACCTACATCGGTCTGTCAAGTTTTACTGTGTGCACGGATTTAAAAGTTATTTCGCTGTCGCTTTCTACGATGAATTTGCAGCGTTTTTGTTGTGAACATGGAGTTTCACAACATGCAGATGACTACGGCGAAGCCTTTCTGTACTGCTTGAATATTGATGTTGAAAAAATACTCCAAGAATGTTTCCAGCGAACATGATGTTCTAGCGGTGGAATGTGTACTAAGAAGCCTGTGCTGCGGAATTCGTATTTCTGTTTTTGGTAAAGGACAGCTAATTAATTGCTGATTGCATATTGCTTGTGTTTGTCAAGACGGGGGTGTTTGAAATGTCCTCATGTTGTTTGTCACTAATGTGGCTGTATTTGTTGACTGACTGGATATTTCTGTGACTAGTGGTCAGCATGATCTGGTTTGGCGGAACATTGTTATCAGAAGTTTTTGAACAAGAAGCTTTCCGGCACTATGATTCGTTTGCCATTTGTCACCATGAAGTCCTAAAGCTTCATTATTGAGGTAAGTATTGGTTTGCGTTTAAACCATTTTGTTTACAAACAATGCGGAGGGATATCTAGGTCACGTGTGATCAGTCTAGCCAATAGAATTGTCTGATTTGTTAACTTACACATGTGTTAGATAAAAATATTCGCAATTGGTTTATTACACGGAAACAAGGGTAAGCATTTGATAAATATATATATATCAAACGAAACGGTAGCGCCATAATGAGTTTGGAAAAATGAAACATGCAGAACATTTAATTAATAATGTCTGCAGGAATTATCTTCGGTTTATGTGTGTGCCTTATATTGATTAAACAACAAAGAAATCGTTCATTGATGTGAAAGATGCCAAAACAAAATATGAAATTTAGGTAGAAGACAAATACGATATATTATCTCGATAATGGGCGACTAGTAACATGTTCTAACGAAACAAGGCGACAAGCAACAGAAATGTGTTCAAGTGATAAAAGGCGCCCAGTAACATCTTCTAACGATACATGGAAACCAGTAACATGTTCTAGCGCAGTTTGTTTTCCAGAGAATGATTATACAAAAAGTTACCGCCTTTTTCACCGTCGCTTCAACAGCATGAAGTTGAGAACTCCTGCGAAACTAGCTTATTTGAAAACTACAAAAACAAGCTCAGTAGTCAAAAGTTTAAATATAAACCACGTATAATTGCATAGGGTAAACACCAAAAGCATAGAAAACCAAACCAAAAAAAACACAATCAAGAAATATGGAACAACAGCACAAAACTCCACAAACAGCACAGTGCATATATTCTATATAAAAGAACTAGGTATGTTTATCAAGGATTGTCAGGTATCGCCTTGGAACGGTCAGTAAAATGTAAAACAAATCAACGATATTTAGACATTACCCGTCTCATGTGAAAACAAAGATATGCTTATGTACGTGTTTCTGTCTTCGTTGTCAGGTGTAATTTTGTGTCCCTAGTTGTGTATCGGTAAAGCCTCATTTTTGTGCCGCTTAGCTGTTATTGCTTTATATCACACTTAATTGTAGCTGTTTTGGCACTCACCATTTGTACTTGTGAATAAGCTTCTTAGAAATGAACATATTAATTGTATTATATACACAATATTGATACTATAACACGTTGGTTTACACTTGCAGCCCCCGCCCCCAAATTATTTGTAAACAAGCATTATTATCTCTCAATGTTCCCGACCCTTAGTCGACGAGCCTCTTGCATGTTACTGAAGACACAATTTATTACTTTGAAATTTCTTGTTCATTCACCACATTCTCACACTTGTCTATTCATTCGTGCAGGCACCATTGATTCCTTCACCGATTACCGACCAACACCCTAAGAGTTCCAGAGTCCGCCTATTACAAATAGCCCGAGAAACAGATATTTTATTGTGGCAAAGAGGATTGTGGATCGGAGACACTATTTGCGTATTAAATCAATACAATCGAGTATGGCAAGGTTCTGCTTGGATAACCTATGCAAGTCAGTACTAGTCAGTCTGAAGTATTGTCAAGAAGCGATATTGAGGTTTTTATTAGCTACCTTTCACGTGAAACTGTATTGTCGCCATAGTATGAAGCTTGGAATTGGAAACGAACGTGCAACTGTACAGACTATCAGCATTTTATAGAATCTTTTTGGATACCTCAACTTATTCGTGGTGTTTGAGTTAAAATAAGAAACAAACATGCACTAGTACTAAATAATCGGATAATATTGGGACAAAGATCTGAGAATAAAATTTGGTTTGTGTACATTTGCTATTGAATGACAATAAAGCTTAATTAGAACAAATACGGAATACATGGCAGGAGCTTAAGTGACATTCTTCTCGGAAGTTAGCTTGTTGATATGAATTAAAAGCTATATCCGTTATTTAATTTATTATGACGGAGGATCTAGAATGTTTTTATCGCCGTCACAAATTCTTTATACTCATCAATATGATCCGGAAATTCGAATGTCAACAGAGCAAACCTTTTCGGAACTTATGAAGAATTCTATACACGGATCGGTGTTTCCAAAACTTCAGGTTGTCAAAAAGGACGGTTACTATTTCACACTGAACGATGCAAAACTTCAGGTGTACAGACACTTGGAGAAGCTTGGTAAATGTGGAAGTGTCGAGGTGGATAGGGTGGCGCTTAAAGAAGTACCAGAAGGAATCAGACAGCTCATGAAAGCCCCCGAAAAAGTCAAACGGCGTAGAAGTAAGTATGTTGTCGTTTTTTTTTAAATATTCCTCTAATGTTTACAAGTGTTAAAATCAGCACAGAAACAAAAAGAGGGAAAACACGTTATTCTATTGTTTGAAAGATTAAAGACAAAACCTTATATTAAATCTACAAAAGTTTGATCAGTACAACCAAACAAAAGATTTTGCGACATCCGCCGTCAAAAATAGAATTTGAAAGGTAAAAGTATTTTTCCAATAATGTTAATAATTGTTCCAAGTAGGCAGTCGTAAAAAGGTTAGCTACATTAGATAAATTTTCCTTAAATTGTTTGTTCACTTTTTGATCGATTTTGTTTTAAATTTGATTGCATTGAACACGTATATGTATTTTCGGATTCTTCAATGAGTAAGGAAGCAAATGGCAAGTCAAGTTATTCATGAGTGTGGAGTCCCTTGATTTATATAAAATAATACAAAGACAAAAACATGCGAATTTTGTATTTTTTGTGTTTTCGTTTTGTTTCATCGGACATTGGAAATAGTAGTTCTTGTGTCCAAGATATACTCGTATATAGGTGAAATTCCTTTGGATGTAGCAATTTAAGCCCAACCAGATTTATGAGCAGATAAGCAACATGGTTACTTAGACAACAACTGCTTCAAATCAATATTTACACATGTTTGCTATATTTACCCCGTACCAGCAGCAATGACTGCTTGTTTATCCTTAAAAAAGCAAAAGAGAAGCAACACATTTATTCTATGGCAAAAGTATGGTCATATGGCCTCGAGCAGACAGTGTAAGCCCATAAACAAGAAGAGACGAAGAATATTTTTTGTCATTACTTATTTCCTGTACAGCAGAATGAAGTGGCAGTATCAGAAAACAGAACATTTTGGATATAATTATATAAAACCTATCCAAAAACAAAGTGTACACACTCCCTGACTGATCCTGCCACATTTTGCTTTGATAGAGCAAAGACGAAATAAAATATCTTTTTCCTTTTCTAAAATTCATGATTTTGAGTTTATGTAACATAAATACAGTACCCACTACATCAACACAACACATACATAACCCCTGCTGATATACCCTGATATCGGTTTCATTTTACTGTATACCAATTTTCATTGCATCGTTTGCATTGTGTTAAATCAATTTTTATTTCCGTATCAAGTCTAGCCTTTCATTTATTCTATTATTAGTGTGCCTGCATGATGCAAGTGGCTAGTAATAACAGTATATTTTAAGGAAATATCAGAGTAATTAAATTGATTATGACTTTTCATTCAGTTTTCAATTTAATTTAAATTTTTCCATTTTAAGTATCACAAAATACAGCTTTCTGGCGATATTTGCAATAAAAATATGTTATAGATATATGAATACGGATACCATTGCTACCATTACAATTTCAATTATGAAATCGGGAAAGTCAACACCACTTGATAATTATATAAACAAGTTGTTGTTTTTTCAGTCCTATATTCAAACAATAATTCTTTAGCCTGGTCGCTATTTTTTCTATGGCATGGAACTGCAAAGAGGAAAACAAGAGCAAAGTAAAACCTACCCAGATCGAACCACATACGTTAGAAAGACCACATTGGCATTTGTAACTATTGATACACGTTATATGCATGTACACTTATTTGTCATTAAGACCATTAAAACATGCTGAGTTTACTATGTCGTTCCTTGATTTATAAAAAAAACAACAGCAATAATTTTTGTTACATATAACAACCTGAAACAAATCCCTTCATAGCACATAATACATTTTGAAGATACTTGTAATTTGGCATTTTCCGCAGACAACCACGACGCGTTGAGCTCATACGTTGTGTCTTTAGTTCAACTTAGTTTGAACACTTATCTTAAGCCTCTAACCAGTGAACACATTTATTTTTATTACGCACAATCAACAGGAACAAACGACAACAAATTAACCAGGAAATATCGCTTAAAATGTTCTGCCGATGTTATTTCTGAGTTCTGTGAAACACCGCTTTGTTCCCGCTCGATAGCTAATCTAAGAAAAACCGTAATGAATGACCGTTCATTTTGTTATTCCTGGAAATTACTTTGAAATAAAAGAAACTCTGCGGACGGCAAATCGATCTTAGTTCCGTTTCCTACAAGTCAAAGTCATCTTTCTCATTCCTTTTGACATCTCCACAGTTTTATAACCAGGATATCAATCAGTTTTACCTGTGTGTGTGTGTGTATGTGTGTGTTTAATATATATTCTACTGCCATTATACTGTAGTACAGTTATACAGTAGTATAGTTAACTACAGAGATAAAGCCCTCTAGTCAAATATTTAAAAAAAATCCCTGCTTAGACAAATAGCTTATGCTGATCATATGCTGAAACAGAGACGAACAACGTACAAATTATATTTATTTTATGTTATCAAAGGTAGTACACAAATACATTGTAATGTTTTTTTGAAAACAGATTGATATGTAATTAAAAAGAGCACATTATCAATTTGAGGGCCACTATTTTATTATTTGCGATCACAGCCTGTTCCGTCTGCGTTTGTTTCCGCTGTAAATTGTGTTTGTTTCATGTTCCAATCAAACGAGTTTATAAAAAAAATGAAGTGTTTTCAAGCGTTTCATCTGATTAAAATGGTAAATTACTCAAGTAAATACCAGAAACGAGGAACATTTGCTTTGAGGGAATTTGAAAGAAAAATGTATGTACACATCATTCTAAATATCTCATTAAATGCACACTGCAACACATTACAGTCTCCAATGCTCGCCCGCATAATCAGTCGGATTTGGAGCCCTAGTTGAAGTATATAGCTCCAATGTGATAAGTCAGTATTGTGATTTTTGAAATAGGGAACATGTCAGAAGCGTTAATACTTCTGAAGTCGCATACCCATATGCGTATCAATTTCCCTTTTCTAAACATTACAAAGATACATTGTATTCGCGTGGTGTGGATTTCAGTCAATCTTTTAAATGCGTACGAAAGATACATCTTGACATGAGATATTACACTCAAATGCCGCGTAAGGAAATAATACCTTCGTCACGATACCAGGCTTATTGACGCCAAGTTCCCTTTGTTGCTCAACACCTTTTTCCTGTGTGATAATTGATCATATATATATATATATGTGTATATCTTTATCTGTACCGATCTCCTCGCGTATCAGCTGCTGCTAATGGAAAAAAGCGTTATGAAGGCAATAGCTGAATATTTCATTGCGTTTCTAGTAGAATTTTACGGTATCATAACACATTTAATGAAGGCTATGTGCACTAAAGGTTAATCATCTCATATTTTGAGCTCAAATTAATTGAATTTGAATAAAGGTAGCACCGATTCATTGGATGATTAAGACACATTAATCAACACCATAAATAGACTTTCTTACCTTTTCTTCAAATGCTTATTATTAATCGAATATAATTATTGTAAAAATAATAAGATTCTGAAAAAGTCTAACCAGCTTTTGATAAAGTAGTTTTCGTAATTTCAGGTTTATGCGTAACGACGCAGCTAATTAACTTGATTCTTTATTTCCAACATGCTTTACATCTCGATTAAAAAGGGCAATTAGTTGGTGAGGCAAGGGCTTGCTCTAAATGCAAATGAGTAGGATGGCAACAAATTAAACATCTAGCAATAATTTGCATAAAACGAATCTTCATATATTTAAATACTTTACTTAATTAACATTATTTTTCAAATTAATTTAATTCGATCTTTCAAATGCTCCATCGGGATCTCAGCTTATGCAATCATTTTTTCTGGTAAACACACACAAACTTGTAATTGCAATATCAAGGAAAGGGTTTTAGAGACATGAGTTAAACGTAGGGTTTTTGGAACGATTTTGCATAATAAGTCGATACCGAAAGGTGTACCATCAAACTACACTCAGTCTGCCACATGATATAAAAAGGATATTGTCAATATATTCCTAACATAAAGTGGTTCGTAAGAAAGTTGATTTACTAGTAACTATTTCCTATTAGCCAGGTATGATATTTGACGTATGTAATATGTCTTATAGTGTAACAAAACGGTAGACATTCTACACGAACGTTTTTTAAGTCCTCTATTCAATATGATAAAAGATGTTTTTGAAGAGAGAAACATTGCGAATACTAGACTGCTACGCACATTTTAGACTCGAAAGGCGGACATATATTTTGGACTGTTTACTTAATATGTTTGTTGTTTCTTAGACTTCCATAGTTAAGATATATTAGGTAAATCCAGAAGAGTGTAGAATTAGTACGTAATTTATATATATAAATCTATCAACAAACAGTTAGGTGTGATATTAAAACATCATGTGATGACCAATAATAGTGAAGCGGACGCGTCTTAAAAGTACAAAATAAAACAATACTTAATGTAATAAAACAGTTCCTATGTTATCAATCTTCACGCTTGGAACACCGTCAAGTAATAAGATATATCAGCTTTGCGGCCTGTCAACCATGGATATCTTATTCTCGTCTGTGGTCAATCTCAGTAAAGAATATTGCATTCGTTTAGACTAAGCTTTACATCTTGTCAATTTTAGGCGACAAGATAAAATTCGTTTCTCATTTAGTATATATTGCCTGTCTGCAGAAAAAAGTAAACGGACCGTACTTTTGCCAATTTGAGCAATTAAAACACTGTCACATTTTTTGGCAATAATGCTGTTCGCAAATCAACACCTTTCAATTGTAAAATTAATGAATTACGTCACTACTTGATTTTAGTCAGGTATTTGTAACTTAGTTGCAATCAGATGAGAAAGAATAAAATTTTACCTTTATCATGTTGTAAGCATGTTATTGTCATTGTATACATAGAAAAAATGTCGCAATGACGTTTCTTGATTGTTTAATCAGTTTAATTATCTCATATAGTTGTTGTTGTCACACTATTACAAAAATCAGGGATTTTTTAATAAAACTCACACATATCCATAAAAGCATTTTGCTTTCAATAATATCAATATGTCATTTAATCACATTTAGAAGTTACTCATTGCAAAATGCCTTAAATTAAAATATGTATCCCTTGTGTTTGTTTGTTATAAGCAATATGGTAATCACACTATTTTCCCTACAGTATAGCAGTTTGTCTTTAGAACAGTTGCCAGTATGAGGACAGGTTTACTTGCTGTGCCTGATCAAGTGATACAGTGAAAGCTTTATAAATATTCACAACTTTGGATTTTTTTCGAACGAATACCCCTGTATTAGTGTCACTCATATGACAACCTTCATAGACAAATAAAAAACGAGAATCCTCTTTAGTGGCTTCCATTTATTAAAGCTTAATACTTACACCTCAACTTCCATTCCTTATATGAACTGCTTTTTGGCAATTGAGAATATTTTCTGATGAACGCAAAATATTCCGATAAATGCTGATCGGGAAACTGAATATCGTTGATCTTGTTATTGTTTGCATTGTGCCACCAGGCTATGATAACTAAAATCCACAAGTTGGAAAGTGTTAATTTATGATATTTAAGATGCATTGTTGCAATTAGTATTTCAATTTTATGTTTAAATGTGATTTAAATATTTTTTTCGCGTTATTGTGACGTAATATGATAAAACTGTTTTCGGTTACGGTTGGATCGATCTAAATAAAGCATGGATCAGAGATAATTACTGTAAGGTTTTCTTCTATGAAATTAAATAATTTATTAACAAATTCTGGAAAGAAATAATGAACAATTGGTGTATATTTAAATAATGCAGTGCATGATTTATGTCTATAAACTGTTTGACTGGTTCAAGTACGCGTGGAGTCCTTATGCATTAACCAGACGTGCTGCGCTCATGACCCGATTATGTCATCAATCACGCAATGCATTCCTTAAATGACCATAGCTGATAAACAATTAACAAGCAGCTTGTTGAAATGCTCCATATCAGAGGCATCCAGTAATAAATCCAGCAGTTCTAGGATGCAATAACACTCAATGATTTATTCCAACATAGATTGCGGAAGAGAAATATAACACAAAGGTATATTCATATGATCTGTCACGAATCGTCATATAATATACAACTTTATTTATCTTGTTCGGGAAATGTGATATAAGCGAGCCTTTGTGGCGATCGTAATAACTTTTTTCTGGACGAAAGTCGGATTCTTTTTATCACAGTAATATAAATGAGAATGAAAATGTATTATTTTCATATGTTAAATGTATATTAGATGCAAAAAGTTATCTTAATTATATACCAACACGTTTGCAACGATATAAATATCAGTATGTATGGCATTTGGGGTAATTTTTGTCCTATTGGCCAATATTAAATATTAAATCGAAATTCAAACATCAGTTTCAGTATTTGTTTTGATAATATACTGTCTAAATATATATTATCATCACATATCCAAAACGAGAGGGAGGTAGATTCCATAATTACCAGAGAAGAACGCCAATGTACATTTGTTTGAGTTTCCATGCTACTGTTAAATCCGACTCACATTGTTCTGCTTTCTGGTCCTATATTCGGAGAGATACGTAAGAAACATTGTACAACATTAAACCGGCCAATCATTTACTTTCAATATCAGCAAGTAATTAACAATGTTGACAGGCATTTTTGAACAGAAATTGATTAACTTAAATTGCGTACACTAAAAAACATATTAAGCGATATTATATAATATGTTAGGAAGTACATAATACCTACTAGTTCAATGTTCAATGCCGTTTTTTCATATTAAGCATTTCATTTCTATAATATAATGTTTTACATAGAGGCTTTGTTTTTGTTTTAGTTTTAAAACGCAATACATTTCACTGAGTGGGCACCAAAAAAGTATATTTTTCGAATGGCGTAGCCATGATTGTACTATTGTATTGGTGTTTGCATTATTTTTCATTTTAACGCATCATTTAGTTGACCCTTTATGACCTTTCGCACTAACAACTTATCAATTTAGGCGATATAACGTATATGTATACACCAGCCTATAATCTTCTTCATTATACAGGTAAAGAACAATTAAATTGTTCGAATATATTTATGGTATGTTCTTTCATCACTTTTGTATATTTACATTCCAGACGTGATGTCAAAAACAAAAGATGGCGGAAAATATACCAGTGTCTCCTCATCTTCCGCAATAGATATTCCCGATGAAGACTTACTTGTGCTGGCCTCGTGTGATGACGCCAGTGATGGTGACGAGAAAAATTCCAGTGAAGAGAGTTCTGATATAGAAGACACAGATTCTGACTCTTCAGGTACAAATTAACAATTATTAAGAATCGCGTTATGCATTGTCAAAAGTAATGGCAATCTTTAAATGAAAAAACACTTTTTATTTTTTTATTTTAAAACTCTATTACAGCTGAGCAAACGATTAAATGAACAATAGTAAAAAATACTTCAAAGCAGACACAATTAAATTAGTTGGTCATCCTTGATAATCATAATTACCGGTTTTAATAAGCACAAAGACAAGCAAGTAAAACACCGAATATAAACAACATTATAAATGTTGTTATTGTTACCGATTATTTTTTAAGTTGTGTCACGCATGCGTTCCCCTTACCCTGGTCTTTATGAGGACGTCAGACGTAGATGAACAATATTCATAGGAAATACATTATGAAGAGTTGATTCGTGATTATTGAGATGTCTTGTCCTTCATAACAATACATAGAGTGATGCGTCTGCGATCCTTTGCAGCGATATATCTGGTCAATAATAAAAGTAATGGACAAAAACTGTAAATAACAATAAGTTGCAGCTTATATGAATTATTTTATGATGTTTGCCTAAGAGAAATTCATGTCAAATCAGTTAAAGGCAGGTTTATAACATGTTATCAAACTCGATTTTTATAGCAGCCCTCGCTGTCCTGGCTAGCGAATTTGTTTATATTTCCAAATGAGGAAATAAATGGCAGAATGAACAAGAACTCTTGAAAATGTTTTATTAACCTACGACCGGATAAGAACACAACAGATGATTATTTTGTTCTTAATCTGCTTTGTCCACAAAATGCAACAAATAACAAAATAAACAAGCAATTAACCTGACATAACAAGAAAAACATGTATTTATAAGAAGTTTCATGAAATAAATATCTCAAGTAAGTAATTATTGAATTTGAAACCCAAGAATAAAGAATAATGTCTAAATTCCAAAAGTTCATTAATAATCTTCACATATCTCGGTTACGTTGTTGTCCACATGATAAAATTCACATGAATATTGAACACACTATATGAGATATATTTATATCCAGCATTATTTAAAAAAAACTTCCCTAAACAGGTTAAAATGTAGTCTTTTGTTTTTAAGTATCTTAATTTAATTATTGTCCTATATCATTTAACCATTATATTTTCATTTGTTAATTGTATGTGCTAGGTAAACGAATGATTTGTTCATCATTATTCAATTTTTTTTAAAAGTTATGTATAACATCAAGAGAGCCACAACATGTGTCTAATTTGAAAGGTGTTGCAAAGGTTTTCGTTGGAAAATAATTAGTATTGCCTTGGCTCGCACTATGGTACATTCTCTCAAAAAGAAACCAAATGATGCAATAAATGATTTGTAAGGTTGGAAGTATTTGAATTAAGAGCTTGCAATTTGATTTACGTATAGATATTTTAAAACCTGGCTTGTACAGGATCTTGAAAAAGGTTCAATTATTGAGAAGCGAATAGCGATAATTGTGAGCACATATTTGATTTTTCCAAAAACGCATAATTTTATAACTTTGATAATTGGTATAAGATTCATTTCACGGCCGTCTTCCATAATGCAACAATGCTTTAAAATTAAACCTTGCCTAGATATGACCATTTTTTATGTTGGTTCGACTTAAGATGTTTCTTAAGATGCAGTCATAGAGTTCATAGGATTGGTAACCGGTTTTGAAGTGCATAGTCATCCAAAAAAAATATCTGCATTATTTTTCAATTTGCTGCCGATAAATTGTGAAAAGGTTATGCAAAATGCTTTTTCCCCAATGTTTCTGATTCACACTTAAAATATTATTCCAGAGAAATATTTCGTGTCATATAACATAAACTTCCTTGTAAAGATATCAAATTATGCCCTTTTGGGATTACTTGCATCCAAAGACCTTTGTTGGCATTGTAATGTCAATACAATTCAAATAAATATTCAGATGGGTAACAGACATCAAATGAAAGATTAAAATACAAAGAAGCCTGGACTGAATGAAGTTCTTTCTGTTTTATCATATTTACCACTATAAAAAGCATTAAGGGTTTTCCACAGTGCAAAAGTGGGTGGGAAAGTCAAATATTCAAACGTTTCAAAATATCAGGTTTTATTTCGTTTGGAAGAACGATCTTTTTGGGAGAAAAACATACATTCTTGGTGAAACGTTTTTGGGTAATAAGGAGTTGAACAAATTGAAAAGTTTTCGACATTAATCAACATAATCAACAATGTCTTCAGAGTTCTTGATGATAAGAAAATTATTAAAAAAATAATGGAAAATAGTGGCTGAAATTCGTGGTTACAAAAATGCAAATATCTTTTTTTTAATAGCTGCAATCACAACACAGCCTATAGACATCATTGATTGGGTAGTTCCGATAATTTTGCCTATAAACTTATTATTTTGTATTGAGACATTCCCGAGAAAACGTTAATGCTGTTTAATATGAAATCTAATCAAATCTTCTTTCGTAAATATTGTTTATATCCTAATTGCAGATTCACAAAAACGTCCTTCATACGACGTCTGCATTGTTGCCGGCCTTTTTAAGTTAATAAGTTATATTTCTTTTAAACATGACACGTTATGTCTTCGAAATACTATATGAATCGTTCATATCGAAAATATACATACGCAAAGTTAAGTGGGAATAATTCAATCGTTTCATACGGACACAAAACAAGATATACATAGAGGCATTACGTGCTTCGCCCAGAATATAGTTATCTAGATGTTTAATTGAGAAATTAAGTTATTCAAAAATCCATCAAGTTGAAAATCACTTAAGCGGTTGGTTAGAGTATGGCTTGTTTAATTACAGTCAATCGACAGCCCCAACCAATTCGAAACTGCTGTAAATATGATATGCATGGAAATCGTAGAGCACTCCTTCGGAAGATAATTATTCTATCCTATATGTGATTTCATTTTTCATTAACTATATTCAAGATTGGAGTGATGAAGACGTCTCGGACACGGACATACAGACAGACGAAGATGAAAGGTCAAGGTTGCAACCACAGGATTACTCCGCGGCAAACAACGACGAAAACGAAAGCTTCATTTGACAAATATTTACTTTACCGAAAGACATATTATATAATTGTAAATATATTTCAAATGTGTTCATTTATTCAAACAATGTCAATTGATGACTGAATTCAAACAAAAATGTATTTTTTTAATTATTCTACTTATTTAATAAACATGCATAGCTCGTTTTATTTTAATATATTCCCTTGAATAACGTTCATTTTTTAACAACCATAACGACTAAAGCAGCACAATTCTAAAGATTAAAAAGTTTTAAGTTTAATCAAGGAAATTGCTCGCAGATATTTGTAAAATGTGAGGTCAATTTCGAAGCTATGAATGCAGTATTTAATGATCTTTGAGCATTAGATAAATATATGTTCCTTTTTAGTTACAACTTCATTTGAACAAATTTGTGATATTTTTTTTTTCATTTGTATTCATGACGTTTAGGCCGTTAGTTTAGAATGCGTAAAACCTCAATTTATATTAGCTAAATGAGTAAACATGTGTTTGTATTGATAAAATAATGAGCATTTAAATTTCAAGTCCTGTATCTAGTTAAGGTTAACATAATTAGATGTACCAGTCATAATTTGATGTTTTGAAAAATTGATTTGTCTTGTATGAGTGCATTTTATTAAATGCAACAATTAATGCTTATACATTCTAATACCAGGTCATATTTTACGAAGCCAACGCCTTAATAAAATACATGAAAAGGAGAGCACAAAAGGTTTTTTAACATGACATAACCTTTGCCTTAACAATCCTGACACTCATTTTAACTCAGCCAACAAGAACTTTATTACAGGAAAATGTTATACTTACTTAACATTCATAAGCCATACACACATTCTAATTGGGGAACGAGAACTCTATAGCACAGGAACAATTGATACCAAGGCAATGAAGTGACATACATTGTACTTCTGTTTAAGATCGCCATGGAATATAAAGTGGAAATACATATGCACACACATTTGTTTAAGATATTCCTTGTAAGTTTGGATTAGTCACAGACATTCATGTCTCGGAACAAATCATTTGTAACAGTCAGAAGTGACACAAGAAAGGTGCGACAACACATTCATTTATATTTCTGTTTCTAATTCAGGGGGCCCATAAAGGCTGCAATTGTTCTTTCGCTAAGCTTACTACTTGCTTCGAATTACGTACAAGCAACAGAAATTCATAACAACCAATTAACCAGAAAATCCCGCTGAAAACTTATTGCCAGTGTTTTTTCCCCGAATGAGTTCTGTATTACCATACTTTGCTCTATCTCGGAAATAAATCCCTGAATAACGTAATGAATGGCCATCCATTGTCTTATTACTAGAAATAAAACAAACTGTGTGGACGGCAAATCGATGCTAGTTCGGTTTCCCTACAAGTCGTGGCCATCATTCTCATCTATTCGAAATTTTCCTTATTTTTTAACCAGAAAAAACAAGGGGCATTTCTTGTGTTTTGTCAGAGCATTTTTTAACATGAAACAATATTACCACCAAGTTACAAGGTGCATTTAGTAAATGTTATATCAATATTAAGTCTGATGAAAATGTTTCAATGTTTACATATAAGGAACGGTTATCATGTTTGTATCCATAATAATCCTTAACATATAAATATGGACATGGTGTCTCAAAAAACAAACATTGGATACATAACGATGCATTTCGATAGATCATTTTGACTCATTTGTTTCTGAACTTTCGATTGTTACAATGCTTACACACTCGATTCTTTTATATCAGCTCCTTTGCTTATAACTGTTTATATTGTGTTTTATTTAAATTGCAAAAGACAACGACATTTATTTTATGATTTCTAGAGATTTATAGAGTTTCATCAGTGAAATGATATTTTGATAGTTTTCTCTGTTTTGAAATAATAGCCGGCTCTCAATTTCAAATTAAACGTTATCGCAAAATTTCTGAAATGACGTTACGTTCGAATACAATTTGTCGCCCTTTTCTAAAAATCTACAATAAAAGATCATATTATATCCTCTTTAGGCATATAATATCTGAAGTAATTATTGGATATGGTACCTCTCCATCCGAGGGAATTGAAGTTAACCCCTTATATGTTCATGTAGGTGAAAAGGCATCACTAAAGCTAATGGTCGACTTTAAGTACGATAGCTTTTGTGGAATAAGGCATGATTTCTTTTTAGTTTTTTAAAGCATACCACAGTTTTTAGAGAAAATATGAAGAATGAAGTATTAAAGAAAGTTGTAAGGTTGCAAAATAATTCACCTCGTAAACACTAAAAATATATTGATTTCCGTGCTCAACCGGTGAAATATATTAAAGCTGTTCTCTAGCTCCCAAATAAGATTTACAACAAATGATACATTTGACTGAATATACCAAAAAGGGTAAATAAATGTCGAAAACAATGGTTATTTTGAAGGATACCGAGACTTATTTGAAGGAAAGGTGCAGACAACACGGTTTTTCGACCTTATGAGACGATATCAGATCGCACTAAATCTTTTAGCACCCACCAATCATTTAATATTCTTGTTTTCAGTAATATTTTCTATAATTGCATTTTGTAGTAAGAAGTTAAAGGTTTATCACTCAAAATGTGTGTTTGTTATACGTGTGTATGTATTGATTTTGAATGAGAGTATCACTTAAAGATGCACTATAACTCCCAATTAAGATTTAACACAGTTAATACAATTGTTTTAATATACCCAAAGGATGAACAAATGTCGAAAACAATGGTTCTTATGAAGGATATCGGGTTTAATTTTAAAAATAATGTGCAGAAAACACGGTATTTCTATCTTACCATAGAAAATCGCAGTTTATCTTTTAGCATTCGCCAATCATTTAATATGTTTGCGTTTTAAGCTATTAAATACACCATTATATTATTGTTAATAGTAATTAATATTTTCCATAAATGCATTAGTTAGTAAGTAGTTAAGGGTGTATCACTCACAATTTATGTTTATTTTACATTTGTATGTTTTTATTTTGAACCAGAGTGAAAAAAAAAATAATCCTTTATATATTTTACCCCTCTCAATCAAATGAATAAAACAAACTGTATCAATATAATTACAATTTTAATAATACAAATGAAATCTGCTTAATACATAAATTCTTAAAAGTAGGAAAAACGATTTTAGCTCGGGACTTAATAAAATAAATAAAAACAAAGATGAGGAACAAAAACGTTTCCCTTTAAGCAAACGGTCATATAACGTATGCCTACGTAATTTCTAAATGTCACATAAACACACTACAGCACATTACATACATCCCCCAATATGCCCTTATAATAAACATCACATAGATGTACTCGTATTTGTGTTCGTAACATCGCAGCGATTGATGATGTTCCTTCCATTTGTGGATCAACACCTGTTTTCGTATAAAAATACCATACATATACTGGTCCGAACTTTTAACGCGCAAGACATTGGGTAAATGAAACTTCCGTTATCTTTCTTATTTAGGCATCAACATTTGTTCGATAAATAATAAAACTATAATCTTTAAATCTCAATGGCCAAATGATCTAATTATCCCATATTTAAAGCCAAAACTATTTTTATTACCGATTTACTGATTTCTGGTAAATGAACTCAGTTTAAGAGTTTTTCTTAAAGCATGATTTAGCCAATTTTGAATTGTTTTGTTGGTTGCGTTAATTGTTTTATCAAGCAGTCCAAAATTAAGATGCATTTCATGCATGTTTTTATATCTTTACTTTATAAACATACTAAGAAGCACGTACCAACTATTTTCCTTTTAAGACATCAAGTTTTGTTATAAGTGGTTGTACGTTAAGGGAGCAAACAATAGACGGCGGGCACTGTTACTATAGGTTTATTCAAGGATCATACCCTCAGAGTGACTAAGGTGACATTTCTATCAAACCCGACCAAGATATTGAGCCAATACACACTCTGACCAAATTTGCTGATAATTGAACAAACGTTTATTAAGTTATTAAACGGAAAATACCAAATTCAATAAACTGGCATATAAAATGCACATTTAAGCGCAATATTTAAGATATATTTGACATGTCATATGATAGATTTAAGGCTTTGTTGTTAAACGAATGCAGTGCCAGATACGGCCCGAGTAGACTAACCTTACATGATAAGCCCCGACTTCCCGACCGCTAGTTGGTGTGACCCACATACTCGTCAATGTTTGAATAGTTATTTTGACAAAAACAATAAAAGACACAGCATTACGAATAATTCCACACAAAAAGTTTCCAAACAAATATGAACAGCAAAAAAAAACAAAAAAGCAAAAAAAAATAACAAAAAAACTTAACCCTTACCATAACATGAACGTGTTTAACACTGTTTCACTTTATGATATTTTAGCGTTCCTCATATAGTCCGTCAGACATGAATGTCTTATACTCGTCTTTAATCACTGTCAGTCAGTTAGTTTGTATTCGTTTAGCCTATAGTTAAAGTTGCATTCGTGCTACATTGGTTAACACTTTTTTCGCAGCGTTGACATCATAAATTTCACAAGTAGGAAAATAAAACTTATCCACATCAGGTCCCTTACCTGTTTACGGAACGCATGGGTTAATTCCAATTGCCAAATATGCAAACCAACAATTGTTTTCAGAAAACAATGAAGACTTTGGTTTATTGTGTTGTAGGAATTTCAGCTAAAACATTATTTATTCAGATGTATTGTTCGAAATAAGTTTCAGAATAAGTATAATATATTCGTAAAATGCTACATAAGATATCACGCGTTACAGAGCCAAACGGCTCATAAATACGTCGAGAAGGGAGCCTATAATTGATTTATATTGTTCTAATGTTACCAATTAAGCTGATACAACCTCTAACACTGTCAGGGTAAATGTCATCAGCCTCACAGATGAAAGTTGTATTTCCCTCGCTTTGTCAAGCTTTTGCCGACTGAGAAAGCCTCTTTCAATGTTTTTTAACGCCAACCAGTTTCAACTAAAGTGAGTTCATTCTACAAACAAGACAAATGGTAATAGTAATAACAAACACAGCCACTAACAAACGTGCATGCAAGTTTGCACACGCGCACAAGTGGTTAACACGAAACAATTCGCGAACGTTAACAGATTATCTTAAGGCATATTTATTCTATCATGGAAAACAACAAAAAAACAAGTTTTTAGATTGTGTCAGTAAATTATTTGTACGTAAGTCCCTATAATGGTGACACACTCCCACAAAGTGACATTTATCGCCTAAAACATCAATAGTTCATGTAATATATTGTCTAAACTATCGGTTTATAGTTCTTTATCGTTTGTCTTTATATAACGTTTGTATGCTAAACATCCAAATCTAGTTAGTCACATCCTCAACGTTTTGCCAAATTCAAACACACACAAATCAAGATACTAATACAGTCAGAACTGGTTGAAGGGTCACCTGCTTTGAAAGGCAACATGCCTTATCCGGCCACTCCAAATTCTCCGTACGCATGCTATATAAACAAACGCGTCCCATTGTATTACGCGTTATTACACATCAGTTAAAATATCGTTATTGACGATGTTAGGGAAACCGCCTTGACATTATCGTTGTAAACTAAATAAATACTCAATAGGGAATAAGAGTTTACTAAGCGACATTCGATAGGAAATCATGTTTTGAATCATAAGCTGATAGGGTGAAATATAAGTTCAGTAAATCTGTAATGATTGGCATATAGGGATATTATCAAATTTCAATTCGATTTAAGAAAGACAAGTTAGGAATCGGTATCCAACACTAGTTGCGCCCATTCTAAAATCTCCATAATAGTTCAAATTGACAGAATGCTGATATGATAGTTTATGAAAAAGGCTCACTAACCCTTAACACGAAATTTTGTACAATTTGTTTTGAACATAAGAGACATCAAGCAATGAGCCCAGCAGTTTGATGGTCACTGCATTAATATCAGCAGAGCCACACTACAAGAGACATGCAAGTACAAATTGCTTCAAATAGAAAACGGTGCAAAAGTAAATAATACGCATTTATTAATTGTCCCGTTATCGCAATAGTCAGCAAACTCGCTCTCAACAATAAGTCCTGTGTTCGACTCGAGCCCGGACGTATGTGTACGGGGTTTTCTGTGGTCACCATGTCAGACAAGTAGGTTTTCTACTCCGTTCACCCACTTAAATGAAGATCACACTGTCGAGCAACACCGTGTCAAAGAAAGTGACTCAAGATAAGTTTTTTGTTGTTGTAAAATAAGTATATTTTAAACGAAATTAATTAAAGAAAACGCGTACTAGTACAGTGCAAATACAAGATTTTAACAATTCATGAAGGGTAAAATTTGTCAAGGTTATAATATGTCCAAATTATAGTCTGGCTTCATAATTGTTGAGTCCCATCAACTATGAGAAGTAAAAAGGTGCATCAATTTCGATTGGAGTTATATCATAATCAACAACAACGTCTGCAAGCAATGAATTGAAACGATTAATCATGGAAAAATTTGATAACAAAAGCGCAACGTGTGCGGTTTCACATAATTAAAAGGTCAAGCAATGACAGGATTCCTGATCGAATTAATGTCGATTTCATTGTTATAATCATATAACCAACCACAACATCAATAAGTTCTTCACATGGCTTTGGTTTTCTATTCTTGTACTGAAAAAGGGTTGTTCGGATTAATGGAATGCATTGTGGGTTATAAAAGTACATTAAACTATGATTCATTCATGGGAAACACAATATGTCAGGGAGTGGTCCTTCTATTGATATATATAGAAGCTGCAATCAAACCTCAACTTTACTTTATAGATTCGCTTTTAAAAAAAACAATAAACAAAGGCTTTATATTTTGTTTTGTTTAATAAATATATTCATATTGTGTACTACAATATTTTGAAAATGAGGAGTCGGTCATCTTTCCTGTGTAATTTATAATTAATGGAGAAATGACTCCAAAGTGAGATATTAAATTTTTAGATGATGTACTATTGTTCATAAATTTTGTAGCAGTATTTAAAACGTTAAAGTTGTTCATCAGTCATCTAAATTCAAATATACACCAAGTCAATAGTCATTCGATATCTTAAGTGAATTCCTTTAGCAATATATTGTGAAGGGGGCGAGGGCATAGACCTAATGCTAATGTCTGCAATTCGAAATTTCTCATCCTCGCAATATTTATAAGCAAAGTGTTAATCACTCAACGAGTCGTAATAGACGAAAACAATGAAATAGGCCTATTTATAAACATAAATCATTTATTTATTCATTGGGGTATTAAACCTGTTTATGACTGCTATATCTTACAATTCCCCAAACTTGTATCAATACGTGCAGAATGAAAAAAAATACGTCTCGGCGTATGTTACCACTAAGACACTGTCAGGGAAAATATCAGCTTGCTAGCATTATTACTCCCGCGCCGACAAATGTCTTACTCTCTTATTTTATACGATTCAATTTGGTACACTGAATCCATATAATTGTTGGACGAGTGCCAAGGTGACAAAATAAGCGACGGACGGAATTGTTTGTTCTCAGCTGGAAATTCATTAAAATATACATATCAACCGCGCCTGGCGAAAAAAGTTCTACTTGATAAAAATTGTCACTTAAATGACATGAAATTTATTTTTGTACTATCTTTTATTTTTTCAATTACTTTTATAAGCGATTTGTTTTTCGATTTTGAAGTGAAGCTTCAAATAGCTAACATTGCTCACTTCATGCAATTTGGACCGAAATTCAGAGCAATATACTCTACTGAAAGAGTTTACTTTCTTAACATTTAATAAGCAACACTCAAACTCCATTTAGACAAGAAAAAAACAGCAACTTTATTGTATAGCCGAACAGAAATTGTCGTCTCGTATCTTTATTGACTGTGATTTAAAAAGCTTGGTAGAACGTTACTATTTCTAAAACACATGTTTATGGGTCGTCATATTATATATTATAGTATAATTTAAACTTTTAGTGTATAGTATCATAATTGCATATCCAGAGTTGTTTCAACGACGCGTACATTTTGGATACTAGTTAACGGTTTTTATCAATGCTTTAAATGAACTTCCTTACGTCTAGTTTTATGTCAAATAGAGGATATGTGTAATAAAGCGCATCCAGTATCTCGCAGTAAGGAAATATATTTTACGATCACTTAGTAAAAATGAATACTTCTGATTTGAGGAACACCATTATATTAGAAATAGACATGTTTATTTATTAATTGAAAATAACTTTTGAATACATAGTGCATTTACTTAAAAACTGCATCTGGAAATAGAAACAGACAATGATTTCAACCAGTCATATGACTATTTCATTCTCCAATCAACGAAGGAAAAGAAATTGTTGATATGGAAACTATGTGAAACGTGTTCATGTTCGTTGGTGCCATTTGTATGTGTATAAACTCATGTTTAACTATATTGCTTTCCTCACAAAAACAAGGAAACCGAAATACTGCCGTACTGTATCACTTACTTTCGAGACTGAAATAACCAAACATATGTCGATCCAGTTTATAAACAAATCCCTCAAATGTATCCAACTATGTCTGTAAAAATGTCATCCGCGTTCTCTACTTTGTTTCTACCTGCCTAATGATCTTTTTCTTCTTGATGGTGAATCATGAAACAAATGTGTATGTTTTAAAAATATATTTAACTAGAATATTTCTTACTTTTTGTCACAGTAATCGATCGCCCCGATTGATCTTTAAAGGTGGTTGTTTATATATAACGGTTACTCGAAATGCTGCAAGATATTTGAATATTTTAAACACTAGATAGATGGTGTATTTTCATTTTGTCAAAATTGTAGATCTCCACAACGGAATTATGTTACTATGCTTAATGACATTTCACATGTATTTTTCAACAGTTTGATACTAATTGATAAGCTTCATAAATCTAAAAATTGTATGTCAATAAAGAGAACATGGCATCAAGTATGAGGTTAGTGTGAATTCTTTAAACAGGTATATATCAATACGTTGCACTGAAATTTTTGTTGCATTGATAAGATAGGTTTTGGGTTTAGCTGGACTAAAATAACAGTAAAAATAACGAGTCCTTGTTTTCGAAACGCACCTACATGAACATTCGCATCATCCTCTTATTAGTGTGTTTTTCTCACGAAAACAAAATAATTATCTATATACTCTATATACGTTTTTTTGTCGGTAGTATTTCTCTCGAAATAAGACCTTTAATTTGCACATATAGACCGGAATGTATATTATTTTGACGTGTTAACTTAAGCCCTTTAGAGAAATAAGAAGAAATTGGAAGAAATCAACCAATAATAATATATTCATAACTATCGTAGACCATCGAAACAACGTTTTGGCATTTTCCTTTCGTTTTGTTATTTGGCAAACCCTTTATACTTTACAGGAACGTGTTATTTCCTTTACTGAGAATGTACAAAACGCTTCCATGAGCGCTAGTGACATGTGGCAGTGCTCCTACATAAACACTCGCATTAACCTCTTTACCGTGTTTTCCTCAGGAAATCAAACTAATTATTTACACTCTCTGTCGTATTTATCAAACATATAAGTAAACATATTACAATTAGGTTTTCACATGCGAAGAAGTGCTTGACATGAATCAAGCTATAATAGTATAAGCACCATACTGATACAATCATAATAAATTCATAACTTTCGTAGACAGCGGAAACAATCTAACACAGTATTATATTAATGGCTGAAATCACCAAAACATGTCAAGATCGGCGGTCTTATTGAAATTTGCATCCCTGTAATGCATCAACAGTCTGCAGAAATGTCATCAGCGTTGCTTCATCTGTCTCTCATTGCCAGATGTTCTTATTGGTCTTTAGTATGATTCAAAAGTGAAAACTGTATTTGATTACGACTAGATGAGACTGGCGGAAAGAAATAATTCTTAGTTCAAAGCTATTTTAAAGGGGCTGTTGAATGATATTAACTATGATACATATTTCTGCTTGTCGCTGTATAAAAAAGAATGTATTCGTTTGTAACCAAGGTTTATTTTAATAACTATTTCGTGATATATTGGTCAAGCTTATTTGTCTGGTGTACTACTCAGCCTTTCTATTATTGTCACAAAATGTCTCGAACCAATGCCTCCAAAGACCAACAAAGATGTCGGGAATGGGGACCTTAAATGTCATATATAATTCAAGTAAAGAAGTACTGACATACGTTTAAAATACATGAAGGTAAATTACCATAACAGTTAAATTGCTAAACGTAATTAGTTTCCATTCGCACCAGAACATACGTGAAAATAATATTTTAATGCTTTCTTAACGTCCACATTTAGTCCATAAAATTAATTTATTACAACATTATTGTCTGGAATTTTTGCTATGCGTAAATTCATTAATTGGTCTAGGATGAATAAATTATGTATTCCAGAATCAGAAATGCCACATTTACCATTCGCAGTCTTAATATTGATTTTCTATAATATCATGATAGTTCCAAGGAGATATTAAATCTCGAAATAGAATCATTATTGTACGAGTCTTTAAAATTTATTACAGCACATGTTGGAATTATTCACTTGTTGTCTGATATCAGCATAATCTTCTCTGCAGTATCCATGAAAAGGTAGCGGTGACTGTATCATCAATCTGAGACGCAAGAGCTCGGTCATCAAAATTCACGCAAATAGTTTTCATTTTCATTGTGCCTCGTTGACTATTTTTGTTTACAACTCATTTGGGAAACCCTGCTTCGTTTGAAACATGCGGTACAAAAAAGGTTTATTCCTCAAACAGAACCCGAAAATCTCGCCTGGGATTGACACTTCCTTTGATTTTTTTTATTGCTATGAAGTCGGTTCTTTGAGCTTACATATATATCTACAATGTGTTCAGTGTTGTTGACAAGAACCCTGTCTACAATTCAATTTTTTGTCCAAGTTCATTTTAACGGTGGCCCATATATTGAGGAAAAGGATTTGGCACATGAAAGAGACATATCCCACTTGTTTTTTAAACATCTTACTAAAGTTACCTACTGTTTGTTAACAAATTCAAACACTTAACTACACATATAACATTTCGCTCGTAATCGACATTTCAGAGAACTTTTTAATGGATTCAAGCCAAATTATTATACAAACCTAGCATATGTTATTGTATTATCTCTATTATCTCTTATATTATATGTATAAGAACTGATACACGTAGTGTAAGATGACTGTCGATTAACGTTAATCAGATTAATAATTCATGAACAAGTCAAAAGGCAAAGACGAAATAAATTCTACGTTTCATAAGAGAAATCAAGACAAGACACTATCACAATTTACAACTCGCATGAGTTATTGTTCTTTTTTGCCTACATGTATTGTTTTTAATCTGTTTATTTAATTTTTGCCAATACACGTATCAGTCTCATATTGAACTAACTAAAATAGTAGTCTTATACAATGTAACTTTCACCTGATACTTTAAATAGCCTTATGACGAGGTATTGATAACAAGGACAATTGCGTTTGTAGTATCTCTTTAATATCATTAATAAGAAATGAACAGTCAATTAATTTAAGATAATCATGTAAGATACAATAAGCGGAATGTTGTTATAATAACGTAGTTTCTGTTTTCAACTACAAAGCCGATTCTTAGATATCCATTGTTTCCCTAAAATGATTCCGTCCTAATATCGGCTTGAATGTTTTCTTTGTAGTCATACCTTCAATAATATTGCGACCGACAGAGATGTTTTGATAAAAAAAAAATTGGCTCGCAATGAAATAAAAAAAAGTACTATGATTGAGAGTATAAGTTTGTGTTCCATAATCAATACATTAATGCCCTTATCGGAACGGTTAAACGTAAAATGAAATTTACCATGCAATAACTATCGTGCGAATATTACAAAAGGATACTCACTTACACAGGTAAGTTATAAAACGTTGCCCTCGACAACATCATACACACTATTAACATCCAGTTTCCTTGAAAATATAATATAATACACTCTTGGCTTGTGTGTGCGGTAACTATAACTTTGTTCCGTATAGACAGGAGTCAATGGTATTAAAGACATCGACTCGAAAATGTATACTCTTGTTAAATCAGGGATTTGAGAGCATCCGACATCATGGAGCAGTATGCTTGCATTAACCTTGGAGAAAAGAACGGAGGACTGAACTATATCAATCAAATCGTGTAAAATAGCCAGGGAACAGATAGCTCATCCGTTTGAAATTAAGCAGTTCTAACATTTCATCACCTCCTTATTTCTTTACACATATCGATAATGAACATAATTAACCAATTTTCAGTAAATCCGAAGTCCAATATACAGGAGGCGTAATGCAATACAATGGCAGTACATGATCCATCCTATCTTGACTTCTTTCTTAAAATGCCTCATATGCCCAACACGTACTTCTTCAGTGAGAGTAAAACAACAAATAGTTATTTACTTCTTCACTTCTCATTTCAATATCATAAAATCACTGTATGTCAGGCGAGTTAGTATACAATCTGCTTCAAAGGAATCACATTGTTTTTTTTTAACCTTTTAAGGCAGAATGTATGTCATGTCAAACCATTCTAGCCCCATATTGGTGTGTAGTTAAAACATACCTGAGACTGCCTTAGAGAAGAGCATTTAGTAGGCATTAAAAAGTACTTGATCAATGAATTAACCATAATAAACATATCGAGAATGGCATACAATATTGCCTTAATGTATCTTCTAAACTTATCATTTCAACAACACAAATCCAATCACTTTTGGCCTTAGTGTCATGTCATTCCCCCTTTTTGGTACGCGCGCTGACTGTGCTCCAAATACCGGGGTAAGGTACGCCGCCTTATAGAGCAGGCTGTATGCGGGTTCCATTAGAGAGCAAGCTTACACATGTGATAAAACATTCTTATTTAAAACAAATCAGAAGACATTGTTGATTAATTAGTCTTGTGCATTTTTCCATAATCTTATATAGATATTGACGCAGGGTATTTTCAAAAATGCTCTTATTGATTTGTTCAACCCTGATTAAAATAATTTGTAATTTTTTCTCACTTCTTTATATTAACAAAACGTGTGGCAAAAGATGTATTACATTACAAATTAATTTTTCCTCCCACTTTGTATAATGGAAGGCATTAAACTATAAAAGGAAAGAGTTATTTTCAATATTGTAATTATACGAGATGTTCGTTGGTGTCATTTGTCAGTGTTTCAACACCTGCGCTTTTACATAAACACGCGCAATATCCTCTAATTGGTGCATTTATCACTAGAGTACATATATTAACGACAAGAGTATATGTTGCAATAACATTTTTACGTAACCATTTTGAGGAATAAGAAGAGATCCGAATAAAACATGTAGACATGTCGTAAGCGGAATTTTGATTGATTCTCATTGCAGGATGCTCTTTCTCATCTTGAGTATGACTCAAAAGACTACAAAGTATTTGATGTTGACTAGGTTGGGCTGGTGATATGAAATAATTCTTAACACATTTAAGATTATTTACTCAACATTCAGTCTTTTCTACAAAAATAGATTTAAGGAGCTATTGGCGTTTAACTGCTTTCATTATTAGTGTTAAAGAAAAGAATACGTGTGAAACTGCCATACAATGCTGCATGTGTCTTTGAAAACAATGAGCAATGAATGAAGTTGAAATATATATCATCGGCACATGTCACTACATAGGCATCGCCATCTCATTTTTAATTACAATGACGTCTGATTGTAATCAACCTCCGTTTTATAAACTATAAGACATATTTCTGTTTGTCGCAATCATAATTAAATGTATCATGCTGTAACAATGCTTTACTGAAATATTAACTTTGGGATAAATTGGCCAAATTATGTTTCTATTTTGTTTTTGTATTACTCAGCAGTTAAATACATGTCACAAATTGCCTCGCACTTTATTGCTTATAAGACTCAAACGACCAACAATTGTGTCGGGAATGGGGACCTTTAATTGATATTAACAGTTCCAATGTGACCGGTTATGCCTGTAATCCACCTAACATTGCCATCATTAGCGCTCCACTAGTAGTCCGTAACTGACTGCCAATGGATGTTTAGTATGAGTTTTTATCTAGTTCCATAGGTTAGAATGAATCTTTTATGAGGAAATGTGAAACAATTTCGTTTGTATTTAATATTAATGATTTGACATTTCGACTATCTGTAGAAAACATTTAGAAAATAACTTGTTGAGAATACAAAAGCACAGCCACCGAAATGAAATGCGATTTTATATAGTACATGTATTCGTGGATATTTCTTTCTTGTAAACAATTTCCTACGTGCCAGCTAAATAAACTCACACAGTTCTGTATCTATTTTGTCACACAAACGACCGATGATACAGTGCATGGAATGTAAAATTAACACTTCTCAAATATGAAAGGATCACTTCATAAATTAACGATAGGATGGTAACGTGGTAAATTGCCCATGTTATGTAATCGACTCGGACTGTTAACACAATTGCATTGATTTAGCGAGGTGCACAGATATTTTTACCATGAAAAATATTTATTTTAAAACACTATGCCCGAACATTTCATACCACTACGATTCTAAACAATCGCTTTGTTATATCTTTAAAATACTTATATTAATATAACCCTTACTCAAATCAACATACGGTATCATACATATATTTTGCAACTATTGTACTGCAATAATTTAAATCGACTAATAGTATACCAAAAGGAATGACACCATAATACTTTTTATCATGTTTTCACCGGTCCAAATAGAGAAAACCGATCCGAGGGCACAGGCGTAAGCCGATACCGAGGCCTCAAGAGTTACCAGTAACGCAATGTGCCCGAGAGTCATTTTTTCTATCCGGATCGTTAACCCATGCTCATTGTTTTTCTTCCATGCATTGATTAATGCATTTATGTACAAATTGACATTGTCAAGTGAAATATAAACTAGAGAGTACTAGTTTAATTTCAATGGTGACGTCAAAGAGGCCCTCTGAAATTGCGTTTTTAAAACCAAGTGGTTTTCGCATTTTAGTTTAAATGTCTTTCATAAATGAATATTTGATCGAGCTCTATTGATGCCTAACTTTATATTTTGTATTCCATTAGGTAAATGACAGAATAAAAGGCGGGTTGATGCACGTGATAAATCTGGCATGGTAGTGCCATATATTAATATTGTTAATACTTTGTTATCAAAATATTTGTTTCAAAGGAGATGTAGTAAAATCATTTACAGGTTTATTAAAACATGCAACATGATTTGAATAATACCATATAGGCATGTTTTACACTTATGATAGATACACTATACTGTGTAAGAGTTGGCAATGTAAATTGTTGGTTTACCTTGTTTTTTGTTCATTCACGGAAACTGTGATTACGATAGTCGAAAAATATCATTGATATTTGTGACAATTGACACTTTAGCAAGGGAAAACAGCACCACGAAAAACAAATGTACATTAACGTCATCTAAATTCAAATCCTTGTTTTAAACAGGTCAAATGTTAAATATTAGAAGGTACGTATAGCATTGCGGATCGTTATCAAGAAACAGTAACGTCCAGTATTGTTAGTTATCATGTTTCGTTTCTTTAGTAAAAAATTACCAACATACGTTCTACAAACATGAAGGTACATAACCATAACAGTGTACTTGCTAAAGAAACTCTCAGTTTTCCTTCGCAATACAAAGTTAAATGATTTACGTCCAACCTCTTACCATGAATGCATATCGATGATTATGTCAGGAATTGTTGCTCTAAGTTCGTTAATTTATTTGTCTAAGACTTAAGCTTCTCTATATTTCGGAGACAAAAATGTCATATTTTACAAACTCTTTCTGAAAGATAATTGAAGATGACATGATATAAGTTCTACTGACATATCTAAGTGAAATCTCAACTTGTCATGTCATAAAGAAATGCCTCAACAATTGAGACGTAAAATAACATTGAAGATAAATAACTTAAGTAATCAATATGTTCCGTGTGTTCGCCAGAAATTAAGTGCATAAACAACATAACCGCAATGGTAATGGTTACGTAGAATAATTACGTACTATACACAGACAGTAAAGACAGGCTCGCACAAGGCAATGGGGTAATTGTTAGACAAGTCGTAGAAATCACCGTTACTCCCTCGGACCCATAAATTTATTGAGCGTGGACAGCGCCATGTTTTGGGGTCCGCCCGGTTAGCTCAATCGGTTGGACAACCCGGTTGTGATTGGTTATGAAATCCTTTCTACAACCATTCGCATTGTACCACTGTGGCAGCCCCTGGCATGTACAGGGGTGAAGGCACCTTGTACTGGTTCTGCCCAGGATAGGTGTGCGGTGGTTAAACTGTCACTCTGGGACCCTTCAATGTGCTCACGCCAGGACCCGGAGTATAAACTACTAACACCAGCGCCATGCTATCCAAGAAAGCCTTACAGACAACCGCGAAGGTAAGTGGATCTTCTTACGAATTGTTAATGCACCAGAGGCCATGGAAATCTTATTTAGGATTAAATTGCAGACAATACGTTTGCGAATATCTTTCCAATTACAGAACATACTTGATTAAGCGGTGTCCGCTGCTACTATGAACGCAATCTTGTTTCTCCTCATTAAGTGACCTGTCACCAAGTACAAAGTATAAAACAAAGCAAATATAGAAAAAGTCCGTTAATACAACAGGAATAATACAATGCAAAATACAGGGACAAGCCCAGGATTCAAAAACTCAGCGCTAGACCCTATTCAGGGGAATAAGGCAAAGGCCCAAAAGACAATGAACTATAGACACAAACATATTAACATAATATCAACAAATACCAATACCAAAAACAAACTGACATCAGATAGTCAAATACAAACACAAAAAACAAAACATACTCTCACCAAAATTGCTTTACCCTTATATTCTTAAGACTCGGTAAGTTAATTACACATCAATAATGATTCACAGGAAAGATTATAAGTATGTTTATGTAATAACTTGATTATATTTGTAAGGATATGACAAATTATTCACCAGTTTCGATCCTAAAATAGGACCTTATATGGTTCGCGTGTACCAAATCGTTTACTTCATACTACTTAAAACATTACATAGAAGAAATGATATTTGCATGAGTAGTGACTTTATTTCAGGTTCATTAAATGTTTAAATCATTTATCAAAGTCTCCAGAAAGCACAACGGAAACGATCTGGAACAAAAACACACAGGAGATAATTTACCGAGATTGTGCGGATGGGATATTCGTTGTGTCCAAACTCACTTGGGAAATACTCGTTCTTTTGATAAATGTGGTTTTGAAACTATTGTCCCGTAAAGAGAATCAACATTTATCGGAAATAATCTGACTGAAAATGTGTTAATCGTTTCCTTGGCAAATGAACACTACTTTTTATTTTGATAAATAAATATGGTTGTAAATTTTATCATAGTTTTTAAAAAAAGTAATCGAAGCTATATTAGTCAAAGTGTATACATGAGTATTCATTTGTTAACAATTGAAGACAAATGTTTAAAATACATGAATGTGTATAACCATAACAGCTCAACGTACTTAGTTTCCATTAGCATCGAACATACGTGATTAATATGTTATAACGTTGTTAACGCCAACATTTATTCCATAAACATATAACAACAATATTGTCTGGAACTGATGCTAAGCGAATGTTTGATTAATTGGTCTAGGATAAAATAATTATATTTTTCAGAAACGAAATTATCACATGTCCACTTTTCAGTATTTTTGTTGATTTAAGAAGACATCATAATAGTATTAATGAGATATTGGATGCAATCTAATAAAAGTATCATAAATGTGCAGATCTTAAAGCTTTGTTATAGCCCTCACACCACCTAAATAGCTTTTAATAACATGTAAGACTTATTCACTTGTTGTCTGCCATCGGGATAATCTCCTCCGCATTATCCATGAAAACGCAACGACGATTGTTTAATTAGTCTGGGACACAAGAGCTCGGTGACCGAAATCCACGCAAGAAGTGTTCAGGTCCTTTTGCCTCGTTGACTATTTCTGTTCACAACTCACGTGAGGAAATCCTGCTTCGTTTGAGACATGCTGTATAAAAACAGTTTTTTCATAAAGCAGGGCCCAATCATTACGCCTGGGATCGGCACTTGCTTTAAAAAAACGCTTAATCACCTTGAAGATGGTCCTTTGTGCTTTGTGCTAACACCTATTCCTACTGTCTGTTCAGTGTTGGTGAAGAACACTGTCTACTATACAATGGATTGTCCAAATTCAATTGAAGGCTGGCCGCGATTTCATACACACTGTCACTTTCACCTGATACTTTATATAGTATTATGGTGAGGTATGTTACCAATGACAAATGCGTATTTATAACTCTTTAAAATCTTTACTAAGAAACGAACAGTAAATCAATTTATGAAAATCATGAAAAGGGCAATCAGCGGAAGGGTTGATAGAGCATTGAAGTTTCTGTTTTCAACTACAAAACCGATTTTTGCGGTCATATGTATGTGAAAAACTACAGGAACAAGCTCTGTAGGCAAACGTTTAAGCATAAACCCTGTCGTGCTACCGAGACCAAATCAAGACGGACGAAGTTTTAACCGTTTATTCATACTTTAGCATAATGTATGATGATGATGTTGGTAAAAAGCTGAAAGTATACAAAACACGTGTATAAGACTAGTTATTACATGTTAAGATGTTTGGTCCAGAATAGGTTTGAGGGTATAAGCTTTGTTTAAAACACCGAATACGTTCTGGGAATCTTACTAAACCAGCATACTCCGGAGGAATGTTCCTCGTAAAACAACTAATGGTTGCCAAATAAACAACAAATAACTTAAAGCAAACCGCTCAACCATAAGCTAGACAAACAGCTCAAATTAAGTCTTCCACCTTTCTATTCACTAAATGTATATAAAAACTAGTTACATTGTACTTAGATGGTAAATCTTAACTTTAATTGCAAAAATGTAAAAGCCTTAAAATAACCAAGAGTACTAGTACGAAGCTATTGTTTACGAATAACATAATCGCGAAAATATATGACATTCGTTAAAATACTACTTAAAGTTTGTAAACAAGACAAAAACTAGAAGATATCAATCTATACAAGTTCCATACTTATGGCAATATAAGAAACGTACACTATGAGGGGCTCAATGACTAGAAATTTAGGTTTTGATGTGCGGAGCTCACACAGCATATTTTGGAACAACGTCGTAACCCCGTCAAAACGTGAACAAATACCAAAGTCAAATTAACAACTAACGACATCAAAACACATAAAAGATACAAAACAATTTCAAGAACCATGGAACTATATGAAAGTTCCAAAACAAACCCATTTAATGTCACAGGGTAAACGCCAAAGACACAGAACACAAAAACAAATAATCACAAACAAGAAACATGGAGCAGCAACACCAGATTCCATAAACAATGTATGCAATTGTCACAAAGATATTTGATCTTAAAAACATATTAAGTATTGGCTAGTAACGCTTCATTTAACTTAAACTGAAATTAAGCTTTGTACTTTGTTTAAGAGTGATTTGTTTGAGTCCAATATCAATATGTTTATTACCTCTCATATTGGAACGGTAAAAAGTAAAATGAGATTGACCATGCAATAACAGTAGCGCGGATATATTAAAACGATATTCACTCATATGCACGTAGGTTAAAAAACGTTGCCCTTGACAACATAGTACACAATATTAACATCAACCATTCTCCTCGAAATTGACTTAATGCATACTCGACGTGTGTGTATATTAACTTGAATTTCGTTCCGTATCGAAAGGACTTGATAGTATTTAAGACATCGAAATCGTATTACTCTTGTTATATCACGGTTGTGAGAGCATCTAACATCATGGAGCTGTATGAAAGAACGAAGGACGTTATTTGAACAATAACATTCTTTCAATCGTTCGGTTATATAGTGTTACATGGCCTGGGAACAGATAACACATCCATTTGAATTGAGCAGTTATTTCATTGCATCGTTACATTCCATACACATATCATGAATGAACATGGTTGATCAATTTCCATCAAATTAAAAGTCTAATATTGAGGAGCAATGCAAACAGTGGCAGAGCATCTTTTATTCAATCTTGGGGGATTTCTAAACGTAGCTAAAACAGAACAGATAATGCCTTCGAGTAGAACATTTAGTAGGCATTTGTTAATAAGTTGAAAATAAACTGATCATAATAAACATTATTGAGAATGACATAAAATATTGTCTAAATAGTCTCTTTCCCATCATTCTAACAACATAAAACAAGTCTCGTAGTGGTTAAGTGTCATGTAATTCTCCATCTTTGGTATGCCAGGAGCATTAACCACGTTTGCAATTTAAACTTAATATCACCAGAATATCGATTAAGTAATTAATATTCATCTTGTCAGAACAAACCTGCACATTATTAAAGTCATGTCATTGTTTTAAAATTGACGGTGTATTCAAAGACATGTACAGACGTGGGAATCAGTCTCTTTCTGCATTGTTGACTTCGTGAATTTCTTTTTTAAAAGAACTGCAGGCATGAATATAGCATACATAGATATGGCTTATCATGACAGTTTAATTAAAAACTCTATTTGGTTGTGACTATTTGGAAAAGATTCAACAATATTTAAAGTTTAGAAAACACTAATGAAGACAGAGCAATATGTTCACTTTTTAAATAAAAAATGTAGCCCGTGTTTATAGGTTTTTCATTGAACATGCTTGAGACGTTTTGCCTAGAAAGAATGTAATGCAGTGTAGTAAATATTGATTAACAAATGCTCAAGTAATACGTTTGACAAATCAACAACCATTACTTAGTGTCAATATTGCGACCGGTTGTCGATCGAGCTCAGTCGAGAAATTATGCACATAAACATATAACCAAGTATGGTAAGGATTGAATAAGTGAGTGATTTGAGTCAACTTTTGACAAGTCAAGGGAACATTCTTAATATAAATCAATATAGTTGTTGCAAAAACACAGCCGAGATGGTATAGGTCAATACACATTTTGACCGAGGAAAGTATTGAATAACAAAAGCTGAAGTTTGTAAATTGTCAATGTCCACAATGGAATTATGTTATTAGACTTAATGGCATGTCATATATATTTTGCAACAAATTGATACTAATTGATAAGCTTGCTAAATCTATAATATTATTGTACTTAAGTTAAGGGGAAAATCTCATAAAGTATTAGTTTAGTGTGATTTTTTAAGCTAGTATATATCAGTACATTTTACTCAAATATTGGGTACATTTATAAGGAAGGTATCAGGTTAAGCTGAACCAAACAGTGAAAGGAATAATTCATTGTTTCTGAACGAACAAACACCTACATGAACTATCGCATTATCCTCTGCTTAGTGTGTTTTCCTAACGAAAACAAACTTATTGTGTACATACTCGGAGTTTTTGCCTATCCAATTTCTTTCGAAATAAGACGTATAATTTGCACTAATAAAGGAAAACCGGATAAAAGTACATGTATTGATGGCTAAATGAGAAAGATAACGATATTCCGAATAACCCAATAGCTGCTGCGCTTGACGTTTGGTCCAGTTAGCTGCTGCGTTAGAAGTTTGGTCCAGTATATGTATGCTCAATGTTTATAAGGAAACAGGTGTTGATCCGAAAATAGAAAGTAACATGAACAAACACGGTGATGTTTCGAAAGGATTACAGTTTTAATTTTATGTCTGAGACTTATGTTATAAAGTAAGATGTACTTTTCTTATCTCTTTTAAAGCTTGTCTGAAATTCATACAACACGGATACGAGTACAAATGTGATGCCTACAATAGAGACATTTTGGACGGATTTCGGTATAGGGTTTTAAAGGCGATAGTGTAAAGAGCTACCGTAATTTTTCCTATTGGAAGAATCACAAGCTTCACTTGGCGCATTCAAGCTGTAGACTTCAATTACGGTTCCACCTCTGCCATATATTGGAGAATGTATGTAATGCGTTGTAGTGTGATTAGGTGACATTTAGAAATGACGTAAGCATATGTTTTATGGGCGGTTGCTTATCGTAGGCAAACGTGTTTGCTCCTCATATTTGTTTTATTACAAATGTCCTTTAATTTTTTAAGTCATGAGCTGAAACGTTTTTTCTCCATTCATGAATTCTTTAAAGAAATGGCCTCTGTATAAGAAAGACAACAAAAAGACACTAGATACGCCACTTGTTTCTATGGTTATAGAAGAAGGAAAACCTCGATAAGATCGACTTGTAGGAAACCGAACTAACATCGATTTGCCGTCCGCAGAGGTTGTTTTATTTCTAGTAATAAAAATGGACGGCCATTCCCACGTTTTTCAGAGACTAGTTTACGAAAAAGAGCAAAGTATGGTATAACAGAAGTCATTCGGGGAAATAACGCTGGCAATAAGTTTTGGGCGAGATGTTTGGTTAATTTGTTGTCGTGAATTTATGTTGAGTGTGCGTATTTCGAAGCAAGTAATAAGCTTAGCGAAACAACAATTGCAGCCTTAGTAATAGGTGTTTTTAAGTTCTTAGTTCCACACAATATGACATGTTATTAAAATATATAAGCATCTACTGTTGCCTTTGATATACAATATTCATACAAAACATCTCTACAATTATTCCAACTACAACTGATTACTGGTATATCTAATTATACTTAGTGTTATTACTCCCACCACTTGTTGTTTTTATTATTAAAAGCTGGTTTAAATGATTTTGTAACGAAAAATGAGCATTACTTTATCAAATGCTCAAATACCGTTTCAGAAACTGTAAATTGTATTCACAGCTTCGAAATTGACCATACATTGTACTTAAATCCGAGATTAAACTCCTTGGTTAAACTAACAATTATCTCACAGTTAGAATTGTGTTGCTGTACATAGTCGTCGTGATAGTTATCGTAATTTAAGGAATACATTAAAATAAACCGTGCTATGAATATTTATGAAATAACAAGAAGAATTAAAAAAAAAAATACATTTTTGTTTTAATTCAGTCATCAAGTGACATAGGTTGAATATATGAACACATTTGAAATATTTACAAGTATATAATATATCTTTAGGTAAAGTCAATAGTTGTCAAATGAAGCTTTCGTTTTCGTCGTTGTTTGCCGCGGTGTGATCCTGTGGTTGCAACCTAGACCTTTCATCTTCTTCTGTCTGAATGTCCGTGTCCGAAACGTCTTCATCACTCCAATCTGGAATATAGTTAAATAAAGAATGAATTCACATATAAGATGGAATAATAATCTTTCGGAGGAGAACGCTTCGATTTACATGCATATCATGTTTACAGCAGGTACAAAACTTTCACCAAACCGCAAGAACCCACACGAATGAAATTTTGCACACAATAATTACAAAAGATGTCGATGTAACAGCAAGATAACTAACACTGGGCGAAGCACGTGATGCCCAATGTATTATCTTATTTTGTGTTGTCTGAAACGATTGAATTATTATCATCCAACTTGCATTTGTACATTTAAATGAATTAACGAATCATATAGGTTTTTAAAACAATCTGTCTATCTCACAGTATAACTTTTTAACTAAAGGCTGGCATCGCAGTTGATGTGATACTACAGGTAACAACTTCATCAAATTTACAACTTCATCAAATTTAGTCTTCTTTGCATTTTATTCTTTTATTAGTTGTCCGTTACCCATCTGAATATTAACTTGATTTTATTTGACATAACAATGGCAACAAAGGTCTTTGAATGCAAGCTTTCCACTTTTTGCAAAATATGTTATCTTTACAGTGATTTTTATGTTATATGACACGCACAATTTCTGTGGAATGATATTTTAGTGTGAACTAGTTACATGGGGAAGAAAACATTTTGCATAAGTTATTCTGAATGATATCGTCAGTATAGATCAAACCTGTGGTGTTCTTATAAGGTCGTAGGGTAATGGAATTCTTTCAAGATATCTTGTTCATCCTACCATGAATGTCAATAATTGGAATTATAAACAAATGTGTTATCCAGAAAAATGAGGACTGCTTTAAAATGCAGTTTGATTACATCTTGTTAACCTGTCTTAAACTGAGTTTACTTTAATTTCTCCTAGGCAATACTTTCATTAATTCATTGAAGCAGCAATATAAGGTAATTTACTTCTGACCGCAAACGGTTTTTTCCATAACGTTTATTGTCGACCAGATATATAATGCTGACAAGGACCGTAGACGCTTCACTAAATGTATCATTATGATGGACAAGACATCTTTATAATCACGTAATCTTTTCATAATGTATTTTATTTGAATATTGTTCATCTATGTCTGACGTCATTATAAGGGGAACAGTTTAATGCAGGATATCTATTTTCGGGAACAGAAAGCAACATTGTTGGGCGACTGAAAAGTGTACTGGAAATAATAACAACTCTTATAATGTAGTTTATGTACGGTATTTTCCTTGCATGTCTTTTTGCTTTCTAACCTTTTAATTATGTTCATCAAATATGACCTCATTCAAGTGTGTTTGATTTGCAATAATTGTTTGTTCATTTAATCGTTCACACACCTGTTTGAGTAAAATAGTGTTTGAAATGAAAAAAAAAAAGTTTTCTTTTAAGAGATTGACATTACTTATTATAATACACGACGGGATAAATGTTTATTGAGTCACCTTAGTACAAGAACTCAATATCTGCTTCTATTTCTATCTGCAGATATTGAGTTGTTGCACTAAGGTGACGATTGGTACGTGAAGTGTCAGAATCTGTATCATCTATGTCAGAACTGTTTTCACCAGAAGTTTCGTCATCATCACTGACGTCATCACACGAGGCAAGCACAAGTGGGAATATCTATCGTGGAAGATAAGGAAACACTGGTATACTTTCCGCCATCTTTTGTTCTTGGCTTCTCGCCTGAAATGTAAATATGTAAACGTGATGATAAGACTAATCATGAGTATATTCGAACAAAACAAGTGATGTCAACCAGTATTGTGAAGCGGTGTTTGAGATAATGTAGATATATTGGCATTATATCGACAAAATGTAGTCCAGTGAATGGTGCGTAAAGATAAAACACGGTTACAATGCCGTATTGACATCCAGAGATTTTATAAGAGAGCTAGATATTTTTTGTATACACAATTCAAGCAAATCAAGATATGGAAGCAGTTTATTTTTTTCTGCAGACAGGCAATAAATACTAAATAAGTAAAAAAATGTCTTGTCGACTAAATCTGACAAGGTATAAAGCTTTGTCTAAACGAATGCAATATTCTTCACTGAGATTGACCACAGACGAGAATAAGACATCCATGGTTGACGGGCTGCAAAGCTGATATATCTTATTACTTGACAGTTTTCAAAGCGTGAAGATTGATTACATAGGAACTGTTTCATTACATTAAGTATTGTTTCATTGTTTACGCTTCCATATCAGTATGATGAATGATAAAATGATGTTTTAATATTACACCGAACTCTTTGCTGGTATATTCAAGATTAAATGACAACCCGAACCTACCCTCTTTTAAAATAACCTAATATTAATTATTGAAGTCTAGGAAATTACATAAATGTCTCTTTAACACCCACCTCACAATGTATATGTCGGCTACTCGAGTCTTGACTGCGCCAAGCATTGTGCGACATGATTTAGTTATATATTTTTTCCAGTAAAATAACTTCTGGTTGAGTCATTTCAGAGCTTTTTTCGGGTAATTGTTGAAAAGTCCGACTTGAATATTCTGGGGCCGTATTCGATAACCAACTTACATATAACACTATTTTAAGAGAAGAGCGTCTGATTGAACAGTAAAATCAATAAGTCTGACTTGAATCACCCACTGAGGCATGCTTTATGATAAGTTTAAGAACTATATTGCACACGACCCCTTGTGAACGTAATTATTACAAAGTAAACGAATTTATCTCAAGGGAGTTACAGCGACCAGCGAATTGGGTTACATTTATGTGTACATACGAACTTAACAGACGTACGGGTCATTGTTGAAATGCATGTAAGAAGGTGATCAAGTATGGTGTCATTGCCGAATGTATGAATGAACAAGGTCACGTATACCAATAATACAAAAATAGTGCACGAGATACTTATTTACGATGGCGTGAACGATGGTGATTCGATTTCGTTTTTGTAATCAAACATCTGTATATACTGAATGTTGTTGTCTCCAAATGAAAGGATCGGGGAAATGAAGCTGCGTACGTAGTCCGTATTTTGATGTTATATTGTGTTAAAATCACAGCGTGTTAAGTATATGTAAACATTAATGAAATCCATGAACGGCCTTAGTATAACTATCATCTGTTTTAATGATACCTGAGCTCATCGACTTTTTTTGCATTTGTTTATAATGGTCACAGGTGATTTTACTCGCAAAACATGATCTCAACATACCTGTAAGGTGTTATATTTTAAAGTGCAGAACTGTCTTTCATAGTTTTAATTTTGAAGATACAAATCTAATGTGTTTCTGTCAAACCTTAGTATATCCATTGTTTCCCTCTTAGAAAATAACCTTTATCATGTTGAATAGCATTTAAGAGGAGTTATAGAACACCGCTAGGGCAAAATGTCTACCGTTTTGTTATACTGTAAGACTTATTACATTTGTATTATATCATACTTGGAGAATAGGAACTTGTTTCTAGTAATTTACCTTTTTTTACGCACAACTTTGTTTTGGAAATATATTGACAATATCCTTTTCATATCATGTGGTAGTGCAATTTGATGGTACACCTTTTGACATCGGCTTATCATGTAAAATCGTTTCAAAAACATTAGAGTTTTTGTGTGTTTACAAGAAATTAATGATTTTAAGAGCTGAGATCCCGATTGAGCATTTAGAAGATCGAATGGCAAAAAAATATAAAATAATGTTATCAAAGTAGATATTTGAATTTATGGCAGATATTTTCATGCAAATTATTGCTGAGTGTTTTATTTTTTGCCATTGCTACATATGTTCAATTGAAAGTTGCCATGCCAACTCATTATTCCGTTTAATTAAAATAATGAGCATGTTGGTAATAAAGAATCAAGTTTATGGCCTGCGTCGGTAGGCGGAAACCGGAAATCACGAACAAGACTTTATCTAAATCCTGATTGGACATTTTCAGATTCTCATTATCGTTACATACATTTTATTCGATTTACAGTAAGCATTTACATTTATGAAAAGGCAAGAAAATTTATTAATGCTGTTGATTAATGTGTCTAAGTTATCCAAAGAATTGGTGCACTTATATTCATATTCTTTGAACTTGAACTCAAGGAATGAGTTAGGCTTCATCAGTTATGCTATGATACCGTCATATTGCCTTAGAAACGCCCTTAGATAATAAGCGTATGTCTTTATAACGCTTCTTTCCATTAGCAGCAGCAGATGCGCGAGGAGTTTGGTACAGATATACATGTATGTTTGATTAATAATCACACAAGAAAAAGGTGATGATAAACAAAAGGAACTTGGCGTTAACATGCGTTGCATCGTAACGAAAGTATTATAATCCTCTCTCGGCATTTAAATGCAATATGTTATAGGTTAAGATGTGCCTTTCGTCTATGTTTTAGAGATCGGCTGAAATCCACACCATGCGAATACAATTCATCTCTGTCATATTTAAAAAAGGGAAGTTGATACGCACGTGGGTATGCGACTTTCGAAAAATTAACGCTTTTGACATGTTCCCTATTTCAAGAATTACAAGCCTGATTTATCCCATTGAAGCTATAGGCTTCAATTAGGGTTCCATATCCGACGGGTTCTTTGGGTCATTGGAGGTCTGTAATGTGTTGGAGTGTGCATTTTGTGAGATATTTAGAGAGGATGTGTTCATACGTATTTCTTGCATTTTATTTCGAAGCAAACGTTCCTCGTTCCTCGTCTTTACTTGATTAAGTTACCTTTTCTATTAAGGTCAAACGCTTGAATACTTCCCACGTATGAACATGTTCTGTTAAATACGTTGCTTATATTATTTTAGAATCTGTACATATTTTATAAACTCGTTTGATTGGTACATGAAACAAACAAATTTAACGGCAGTAACAAACGCAGACGGAACAGGTTGTGAGCGCAATTAAAATCGTGGCTCTTCTGAAATGCATTTTAATCTGTTTTCGAACACTACATAGTATTTGTATACTACCCTTGATAAAAAAAAGTATAATTTGTACGTTGTTCGTCTCGGGTTCAGAGTATGATAAACATAAGCCGTTTGTCTTTAAGCAGGGATGATTTTTTTAAATATATGACTTGATGGTTTTGTCTTTGTAATTTACTATACTAATGTATAACTGTACTACAGAATTATTCCTGTAGAATATACATAAACCACACACATCCACACTCACAGTAACCACTGATTGATCTCCTGGTTCTAAAACAGTGGAAATGTCAACAGATGACTTCTACTTCTAGGAAATGGACTTAAGATCGATTTGCCGTCCGCAGAGTTTGTTTTTATTTCATGTTATTTCCAGTAATAACAAAAGGGACGACAATTCATTACGTTTTTCTTAGATTAGCTTTCGAGCGGGAACAAAGCGGAGTTTCTCAGAACTTAGTCCAGGAAATAACATCGGCAATACATTTTAAGCCAGATTTCCTGGTTAATTAGTTGTCGTGATTTCTATTCATGTTGATTGTGCGTAATAAAAATAAATGTGTTCACTGTTTAGACGCACAAGGCAAGGGCTTGAACGACATAGTACTATGGATACAATGTATAATCACAACTAGTCATGGATATCTGCGTTAATGCCAAATTACAAGTATCTTTGAAATGAGTTCTGTGTTATGAATGAATTTTCAATTAAGGTTGTTATGTTTAACAAGCATTATTGCTGTATTGTTTTAAATCAAGAAACTACATAGTAAACTAAACATGTTTAACTTGTATCAATAGTTGCAAATGCCAATGTCGTTTACTGCCATATTTGGTTCGACCTGGGTAGGTTATACTTTTCTCTTGTCTTCCTATTTGTGGTTCCATGCCATAAAAACATACCGACACGGCTAAAAAAATATTATTTGAATATAGCACTGCAAACAAAACTTGGATATAGGCGTATCTAAATGTGTTGATTTTCCCGATTTTATAATTGAAATTGTAATTGTAACAATGGTATACGTATTTAAATATCTATAACATATTATTGCGAGTATCGCCATAAAACCTAGCTGTTTTTTTGTGATACTTAAAATGGCAAAATTAAATTAAATCGAAAACTGAATGACAAGCCATTATACATTAAATTACTCAGATATTTCCTTGAATTATACTGTAATTACTAGCCACTTGCATCATGCAGGCAGACTAATAATAGAATAAATGAAAGGCTAGACTTGATACGAAAAAAAAAGATTTAACACGATGCAGACGATGCAATGAAAGTTGGTAAACAGCAAAATGAAACTATTATCAGGAGATAACCAGCAGCAGTTATATATGTGTTCTGTTGATGAAGTGGGTTGTGTAATTATGTAACATAAACCCGAAATCATAAAGTTCGAAAATGGAAAGAAATATTTCATTTTGTCTTTACTCTATCAAGGCAAAAGGTGGCAGGATCAGTCAGGGATTGTGAACAATTTGGTTTTGGTTAAGTTGTATATAATAATTATAATTATATCCATTTTTTTGTTTTCTGATACTGTCACTTCATAATGCTGTGCAGGAAATTAGTAAAAACTATTCTTCTTCTCTTGTTGTTTATTGGTTTATATTGCTCCCGACCGTATGACCTTATTATTGCCGTAGAAAAAAATATGTTGCTTCTCTTTAACATATTTAATGATTAACAAACAGTCATTGCTGCTGGTACGGGGTTAATATAGTAAATATGTGTAAATATTGATTTAAAGCAGGTTTTGTCAAAGTAACCATGTTGATTATTTGTTAAAAAATATGATTGTTCTTGCATTGCTACATCCAAAGGGATTTCACCTATAAACGAGTGTATCTTGAACACAAGAAAATATTATACTTATTGTAAACCACTACAGAAACAAGCTCAGTAGCAAAGAGTTAAAAAATAAACTCGCTTTAATGACACTGGGTAAACGCCAAAGACATAGAACACAAAAACAAAAAAATCACAAACAAGAAACATGGAAGAACAGCACTTAATTCCACAAACAGCACAGTGCATACATACTATGTATAAAAATGAAGGTATGTTTATCAAGGATTGTAAGGTACCGCATTGGAACGGTCAGTAAAATGTAAATTTACTGGGGGTTTAAACCAGCTTACGTGCACAAACCTCACTCTTATCCCAACAATCCTAAATAAAGAAAAAAACGTAAAAGGTAAATCTTATCAAAGTATACTATTTCCAATGTTCGATGAAACAAATTTAGAACACAAAAAAATAAAAGTATTTGCATGCTTCTCTCTCTTTTTTATTTTTTTTATATATAAATCATCGGACCCCACCACTCATGAATAACTTGACTTGCCATTTGCTTCATTATTCATTGAAGAATCCGAAATATATGTCCATGTTCAATGTAATCGAATTGAAAACAAAATCAATAAAAAAGTGAAATAACCATTTAAGGAAAATTTATCTAAGGTAACTAAACAAATTACGGCTATTAACATAACATAGTTTTTCGTAACACTGCTGGCTTTAACACTAGTAAACATTAAAGGAAAATTGAAATATGAGAAACGTCAACATAATTACTTCTACGCCGTTTGGCTTTTTCGGGGGCTTTCATGAGCTGTCTGATTCCTTCTGGTACTTCTTTAAGTGCCACCTTATCCACCTCGACACTTCCACATTTACCAAGCGTCTCCAAGTGTCTGTACACCTGAAGTTTCGCATCGTTCAGAGTAAAATAGAAACCGTCTTTTTTGACAACCTGAAGTTTTGGAAACACCGATCCATGTATAGAATTCTTCGTTAGTTTCTGCTCTGTTGACATTCGAATTTCCGGATCATAGTGATGAATATAAAGAATTTGTGACGGCGATAGAAACATACTTGATCCTCCGTCATTATAAATGTAATAAAGCATAAAGCTTTAAATTCATATCAACAAGCTAACTACCAAGAAGAATGTCACTATAAGCTCCTGCCATGTATTCCGTATTTGTTCTTATTAAGCTTTAATGCCGCACAATAGCAAACGTACACAAACCTTTTTTATCCTCAGAACTATGTCCCTGTATGATCCGATCATTATGTACTAGTCCATGTTTGTTTCTTATAAGTTGAAATATCCAGAAATATTACATAAAATGCTGCTAGTCTGTACAATTCCACGTTCATTTCAAATTCCAAGCTTCATACTATGAAATACTTATAAAAACCTCAGTATCTCTTCTTGACAATACTTCAGAACGACTAGTACTGTCTTGCATAGGTTCCCCAAGCAGAACCTTACCATCTTCGATATGTATTGATTTAATCCGCAAATAGTGTCTCCGATCCACAATCCTCTTTGTCACGATACAATATCTGTTTCTCGCGCTATTTGTTATAGGCGAACTCTGGAACTCTTTGAGGGTTGGTCGGTAAACGTTGAGGGAATCAATGGTGCTTGCACGAATGAATGGACAGCTGCGAGGATGTGTTGAATAAACAAGAAATTTCAAAGTTATGAATCGTGACGTCGGTAACATGTAAGAGGCGCGCTCGGCGACTAAGGGTCGGGAATATTGAGAGAATCAATAACGCTTTATTTACAAATAATTGGGTGGAGGGGGCTGTTAGTGTAAAACAACTTGTTATAGTAATCAGTCTTGTGTATATAATACAATAAATGTGTTAATTTGTAAGACGCTCAATATAAAAAGTTTTTAACGTACATATCAAATTTATTAGTCTTAAATGTTTTATAAATACCGACCCAGGCTAGTATGATATTGGTTCCAAAGAATCGGCAAATCATAAACTATAAAGTCATTAAAGTCATGAGTAACTTTCATTATTATACTCTTGATAAACATTCCACGATAATGTTATGCAGTATCATCTATTAAAGCACGTTTTTTCAGACATGTACTTTCAAGTTACCAGTACAAATGGTGAGTGCCAAAACAAATATTACTACAAATAAGTGTGATATAAAGTAATTACAGGTATGTGGCACAAAATAAGGCTATACCGAAACTAAACTAGGGACAAAAAACTACACATCACAACGAAGACAGAAAACACGTACATAATCATATCTTTATTTTCACATGAGACGGGTAACGCCTATATATCGTTGATTCGTTTAACATTTTACTGACCGTTCCAAGGCGATACCTAACAGTCCTTGATAAACATAGCTAGTCTTTTTTATATATAATATATGCACCGTGCTGTTTGTTGAGTTTTGTGCTGTTGTTCCTTGTTTCTTGTTTGTGTTTTTTTGGTTTGGTGTTTTATGTCTTTGGCGTTTACCCTGTCCCCATAAACATGGTTTATGTTTAAACTTTTGACTACTGAGCGTGTTTCTGTAGTTTTCACATAAGTGTTGAGCTAGTTTGGTAGGAGTTCTCAACCTCATGCTTTTGAAGCGACGGTACAAATGTTGGTAACCTTTTATATAATCATTCTCTGCGAAACAAACTGCTCTAGAACATGTTACTGGTTTTCATATATCGTTAGAAGATGATACTGGTCGCCTTTTATCACTTGAATATTTTTCTTGTTGCCTTTTATCGATAGAACATGTTGCTTGTCGCCTTGTTTCGTTAGAACATATTACTGGTCGCCCATTATCGATATAAATTATCAAATTAGTTTTCTACCTAAATTTCATATTTTATTTTGGCATCTATCACATCAATGCAAGATTTCTTGGTTGTTTAATCAATATGAGGCACACAAATAAACCGAAGATAATTCATGCAGACATTATTAATTAAATGTTCCGCGTGTTTCATTTTTCCAAACTTACTTTGGCGCTACCGTTTCGTTTGATATATGTATATATGCTAATTTGAAAAAGCGAGGCCAGATATCTTGCGCATGTACTCGACTGGCTTTGAAAAGCGTTTGGTCAGAAGTAAGCTGTTACTTTTCATGAATTTTAGAAAACTAATTATTTTCCCTCTGTTCGGTGTCAATTATCGTTCATTTGTTCAAAGTATAAAGATGCAATGTCAGGATATAAAGGTTTATAAAGGTTTATTCAGGACACATTGAATGGCGTCGTATGCGCATGTAAGACTCCTGAAAGTATTCGTTTTATCTTTAGTATAATTTCGAAAACACATTCCAATACCATTGTTATGATGAACGTAATCAGCTTTGTTTGGCGCATTAACGTTGTTTTTAAATAACTGAAAGTTAAACACTCTTTTGAAAGTAACCTTATGCCGGTGAATGTGTGTGTCAGCTGTACAATCATCACTACCACCTTTTAGTTTAACACACTTCATACAAGTTCAGTCTACCAGTTGCGGACAATTATACTCTTTTGAGACCAAACTTTGTGCGTGCAACACTGGTCCGAATTTCGCTTACAATCTTAAGTCCCTAATAACAGTAGCATGCTAAGCGCACATGTTTGTTTCAGTAACATTTGTTTCATATTCCCAAAATGAAAAGTTATAATACTTTTAAAGGAAAATATATTTAGCTAAATTAATTTAAATTCTTTATTTTGTTACACTTAATATTTTTCGAGGAATTAAGACCTTGACTATATTTTTACCCACTTCATATGTGATCAATCTGGTAATTAAACACAGTGTAATGTTTCCGGATGGACAAATTTAGTTTTTAGTATTGCCTTCTAGCAATCACTCTGGTGTGACCAAACCTAATCGTTTATTACTGCACTATTGTTATACACACGTTCTACATGTTAAAGTAATTTATGTATATTGGTTACATTGAAGTGGCTCCAGACGGACGGATAACGCAAAAGCTAAATGCTTTCTCGAAACCTTCGGCTGCGTAAATATTGTTTTTTAGAATGCCGCAATATATTTTACAACGGGAACAACATGCAACAGTTCAGATGTCACAGAATCGCATTGCGTTACACACTTTGGTTTCGTTGTCAGAAACAAATACAATCGATGATCACACGTGTTGATTTGTTGAAACAATTTATTCGAATTTACTATAACAAAAATAAAACCCCTCAAAGAATATCGCTATTTTACTGTTTGGTTTTGTCACAAAAAACAATGACAAAAACTGACCGTTCAATAACCTTTTCGCTATGAGTATTTATCCTTTACCGATTTGTCACATCCATATTTAACAGTTCCATTTAAATGTCACGATATCATAAGGCGTAAGTTATTACCATTATGATTCTCCTTCCTGTTAGATGCAACACAGGAATGTACATTTCAATTAGACTGTCGTTCTTGACTTTTTATTCACTTCAGCCATTGATGTGATACTGTGTGACATTGCTTTGCCAGTCTACGAAAGTCATGAATATTTAAGGATTAGAATTCGACATGTTGCATTTTATTGGGGTATGGTATGCAATGGCGCAGTTCAAAATGTTGGTGGAGTTCTTCGGACTCCACCCATTTTAAACAGCCCCATTGCATACCATACCCCAATAAAATGCAACATGTCGAACATTTTGAACTGCGCCATTGCATACCATACCCCAATAAAATGCAACATGTCGAATTTTAATACTTATATTTACTCTTTTTTCTTTCTGTCGCTGTTCTCAACGAACAGCTATCGTAACCTAATTTTATACAACAATGAATGCACAGATAAAATAGTTCCTTATTTATATGTTTATTTTCTATCTTTTCAATGTCAAGAATATTATAAATACGTATTATTGCATAAAATGTGTGTTTTCGGTCCGTTATCGATATGTATTAAAACGCAAAAAAACCGGACGTTATCGGTAGAAAACGTACATTATTCAGTAAATTCACGTGCCGTTAATGCCCGTTTTTTGTTTTACGTATGCCCTATCAGGGCCCGCATCATAACAATGAAGGCTGAGCGACCTGCTTTCTGACCGAAAGTTGGTCAACGATGCAAACTTTTGCACAAAAACATATTTTAGCATATATAATGTAGCTGCATACAAATACCAAAACATGAAATAAACCACATATAACTTATTCTCTACTGAGTTGTCTTTTCCCGGCAAGTTGATGCGTTTACTAAATAATTTTTTCTGCAATTGTTTTAACTATTAAAAGCACTAAATTATGTCTAAAACGACTAACTCCTCCGAACTTTAGTTATTGCTGTCGATTTTATTCAGAACATACGACTTATATGGACATGATTCTATTACGTCGTTAGTAATAAACAAAGAAATTTCAAATGTTTTTTCTCTGATGCTGAAGATGCTGTACATTTTATTAACAACATGTTTATAACCTTTTTAGGCTTAAATAGGTTATCGAAACAAATAATGGTTATAGTAGGACTGTATAGGTAATTAGTTGATTACCCAATAGGTATTGTGTGTAAATAATCCCTGTAATCCAGTCAATTTTCGAAAAAACAACACTTTCAAAACGAATGAATACTGCAAAAAATGGGGTCGAAACAAAATGCAGCTGCCGAGTTATGTTGCGGCCCAAATCGAGCTTAATGTAAAACGTTTTCAATGACATCACTCATGACGTACAAGCACCCGTTATAGTGGTTATTTTGAACTGTTTTTTTTGCATTTTCGTGACATTTAACAGCCTTTTTTAAACACAAACGTTTCTTCAACTGTTCCATCCATCATGAAATCATCTACATTAAAACCAATCAAATTATCGTTGTTTATCTTGTTTTAACTGCTTTACTGCAGATTACAGTTTTGCATGTCGCTAATAATTTTACTACGATTTCATTGAAAAAAATAGTTCCGTAGTAAATATGCCCCGCCCATTAGTATTATTGCGCCCAATGACAGGACAAGCATCGAACAAACGCACGCGATTTCGATGGGAAATGCCATTGCACTTTTTACAGATATAAATATGAAATTGATAAACAACAACCATCGTTAAGGAATGAAGTGTTAATGTAAATATATTATAATGGCATGAATTATGTGTATATAATACTACACCTTGATGTATTGCAATCACTTCATACATCTCCAAAGGGATTACATGAAAACGTAATTGTATGATGTTAGCAGGTAAATTTTATTTACGTGAATGTCTAAAACGTCAAATACGATGGACGAAAATCACGTGAATGTAAACAAAATATTATTTTTTTTCTTACGGAAAACATTGTTTTATGAGGATAATGTTTTTGTTAATTAAGGAGCACTGACACATAACAAACATTTATGCAAAAAGCTACAGAAACGAGCTCAGCAGCAATAAATCTAAACATAAACCCGGTTTAGTGGCACTGGGCAAACGCCAAAGACATAGAACACAGAATCACAGACAAGAAACATAGAAGAACAGCATAAAACTCCACAAACAAACTGTGCAGCGTTTCGTACATTTTTAGGTCAGAAAGTAACGCTTTCCTGTAATGTTCTAAAATGGGAGTAGAAGGTCAGAACATTGTTTTGGCTGTCTACGAAAGTTATGAATATATTATTATAGCTTGATGTATGCCAATCTCTTCTTATTTCTCCATAGGCCTTACACGAACACGTCATGGTAATAGATACTCCGGTCTGCTTTTATATGTGGAAAACCACAACAGACAAAATCTACGGGTATGTAAATAATTATTTTGTTTCCGTGAGGAAAATACACGATTAAGAAGAATAAAGCGTGTGTTTATTTTTTAGCACAGACACATGACACCAACGAACATGGCCACGTTTTGAATATTTTCTGGATAGAAAATACCAAGTTTAAAGAGCTTTCTCGAAAACGGTGGGAAAGGAAGGCCAGTTATCACGTTTAAAATGTCATCTTCACTTAAGTTTTAAGTAATAATAATATTTATTTGTGAAACATACATATTTTGCATCATGATTTGTTGTAATACCAAATTTTACGAAGGAATATTTTACCAACGGTTTATAAAAATTTAGTTGGAACTTTTATTCAAACTTCTTGCGACAATATGAATATATATTCATTTCAAAATGTTCATACTTTCCATTCAGCAATGTAGTGTGATTTCACATATTAATTTGAAATAAAAAATAAAGGTCAATTATACATCTCTCATTTATGTCATCGTTTGTTTTCTTATGGAATCCGAATTTAGTTTGCTCCGCCAAAGTTTGCCCGATGTCGGTCGTACTTAAAGAGGAGAAAGGGTACGACACCTTCTTTAATGCCAAACACGATTATTATCTCATTGTTAGAAATATGTTCAGGGAATCGTTTTTGTCATTCTCGATTATATATATAATGATCAGTTCGTTCATTAAGGACTTAGAAATGCCAACTACTCAAATTAGTAATTTGCATTTTAAACAGTATTAGTTCTGTGTTAAACTCTACACACCTATATGTAACTAAATATGTTGACAAAAACGTATACTAGGATTTTCCTTTTGTTTTTGCTTGAAATGTTGCTATATAACTACTAAGCAGTTCAGTAACGTGCTTAAATGAACACATCCAGTGTGATATGCCTCTTACACGTGCTTCGTCATCTTTATCCAGATCTGGACCAGCCTTAAATGAATATTGACAATCCATCGTGTAGGAGACAGTTTTAATTAAACCACATACATCGAGATGTAAGCAATATGGACCGGTTTCATATGGAATATAACAGTTTTTTAAAGCGAGTCCAGATCCTTGGTGATGTCATTTATTTCTGCTGTGAAAACAATGGTTTCAACTCGAAATGCCTTCAGTGTGGACCTTTAATTAAAAAACAACAACAAATCGATTCAGTATTTGAAAAGTAAGTATAAATCGCAAGTGAACACATCTTATGAACATGATGTCTCACGTCAAGTAGACCCATTTTCACCGAAAGCGGCTTAAATGTATTTTTGGATGAATATCCAGCTGAGAAAAATAAATCAATATCTATTTCGCCTAGAAGCTCGCTAATTGCGTCATCTGGGCGTTTATCCAAATAATAATATGATTTCAGTGTTTCAAATGAAATCGTATAAATAAGACATCCGTCGATAAGGGAGTAATAAAGCTAGCGAGATGGCATTTCCCAGACAGTGTGTAAGTAGGAACATACGCCGAAACGCTAATGTTTCAATTTTGTACGCATTGATACAAGTTAAGGAATTGTTAGGTATAACGATCGTAAACAGGTTTAATATCCCAATTAAGTCATGAATAATTTCCTTTTATGAATATGCGTACTCTGTTGTTGATCCTTTAGCTCACAGATTAGAATATAAGGCCCTTGCTTATTGTTGTTTCAAACTCGAACAAATAAAGTAAAATTAAGGTTTACTACCAGCTTCTTAGATAAACAGTGGATGCTTCTGTAACAAAATGGTAGTTGATGATAGAATTAATCAGTTCAAATGAATATAAAATTGTGCGTTTGCTACCGTAAAGGGTAAAGGGATAACTGCAGGACACGCCCAGTTGCTTAGGGTTAGACAAAAAACAAACAAACACCACAAACAGACCACACATGCATTAGTAAATAATCAGATCACTGCTTTGAAGCTTTCAGTGAAACACGATTTCAGCGGAACACGAGTTCATTAGGGCTTAAGCAATTTAAGGTGTACACATCCACAAACCATTCCGAACATTTATACATGTCCTTTGACCCCAACGAAAACGATGATCACAATAGACTAGGTTAAGGAATTGATGGTGAGAAATATATAAAGATGTAGTAAACATTGCAACATATAAACATCTCTTCTAGAATGAGCAGTTTTTTTATTTAAACATAAAACCCTGTCACATTCTCAAAGTTTCGATCGAACAGAACAATAATCAAACTGTACATGAAACACTGCGTAGCTCTATGTATATTGGTACGTAGTAACGTGGGCTATATAGGAATCCACTTGACGTCTCGTCCTTCCGTCCGTATATCCATACGTCCGTCTTTCCTGGTACATAGGGACAATAACTATATGAAAAACATCAGAAACAAGTCCAGTAGTCGAATCATAAACCCCGTTTAATGGCACAGAATCAACGCCAATGACATAAAACACAAAAACAAACAATCACAAACCAGAATCATGGAAAAACAACTCAAAAATCTACAAACAAAACACTGCATTATATATAAAATATAAAAACATGGATCTAAACGACTTTTTCCGTTAAACCATTTATGTGTTTGTTTTTGAACTTCAAATTTCATGCAAATATTGAATGATTTATATCATATATAATTTCACGTCAACTGGTCGACCATGATAGAGACAGTAAATTATCCAATCTAATGTCCTCACACCCTAGGAAACTATCCAAATATATTGTAAATTCCTAGCTGAAAAGACGAACTATTATGTATTTGATATTTGATCATTTAACTATCGCTCCTGGAACCCACATTTTATCTGTAATACCAACTTTATTATGTTACTAGTCAATTTATGTTATATACCTTATGTTACTTACATTACACTTTACATATGGTGACCTATGGACCCAACGGGTCGGGTGCAAATGTTTGTATATATGTTATTACTACTTTGTTTGAATTGCACATATCACAATAATAAACAATTTACTTACTTATTTACTTACTTATATCCGTCTTAAAGAATTACGTGTTTTGGAAATAGCAAATATGTTCTCCTAATTGTCGTTACTAGGACTTTGAACGATTCCTGCAATAGCCAGGCCGGAAAACGGGTATCATACTATTTTACATTGGACAATGCAATACTTTACACCCATTTAAATATTTCTAATTTTTAAGCATTATTCATTCAAGCGAAACTTTGTTTGCATCTGAGAGAATGTATTATAGGGAGAACATTGGTGTACTGATAAAAGGAGACAAATTAGCGACTGTTCGTAATTAAATGAATACGTTTTTTTAACAAATGAGAGAAACAAACCCATATAAGGTTGAAAGTAAACAGAAGTTATCAATTTTATTAATTCAATTATAAAAAGGTACAAGATACGACAGCAGCATTCAAACCAGGGTACTCTTTATCAGCAATCTAAGACCGTAACCATTATAGCCTTGTGGCATATACAACCTGTCAGTTATATGCGATTAAGCAACTAAATCATTTTTTTGACTGATTTTGCTACCAAAAGCTTAATGCGCCGCATTCAAGATGCTTATTTCAACCTGTTATTCACTCCCTTATTAGTAAAAACAAACAAATTTACTGCTTAGAGTAGTGAGTGCTGGTATGAAATTCATGGTGACTGGTTGAAAAACTGTGTACAATTTCAGATCTTATGTACGCAAATCACAAAAAACCCATCACACTATGCGATATTTTGTTCTGTGGGCAAAACTATCATGGACTTATTATAAAGTATTTGAGCATCTATCAACATTTGATGAAGGGTTTCTGCCGCCCGTTTTTTAGTTTAAACAATCCAAATGATTTGTTTCGTCATAAAAAGTATATTTTACAAACCATGAGCGAGTACCTATTAAACAAATAATGAGGAAAGATGCTCATCGCTAATTTTCGGCCATATATAGTTTCAACAAACTTTTTGCGTTTTAAGGAATTTAAACGGTGTCGAAATTAGGAAACCATTATAACAATTTATAAACATTGCGGTAAGTCAAGCCGTTAACATAACGACCCATTTTTAGTCAGTCTGATGATCAAACATTGCAAGATGGACAGGTAAAGATGCTTTATCTGTCGCCTCACGCTTGACATGAGTCCATACTAGGTCTAAACAAATTAAATGCAACTTACTGCATTTGGTTATTGAGGATAATTAGACATCCGTTGGTGAGGGACTACTGGGCCGACGCTGATGACATTTTCCCTGACATGGTAATGCATCTTGGTTTATTATACTTTGATTATTAATAATGCATTCCATCAACTCGAACAACACTTTTCAATACAAGAATAGCCAACCAAAGCCATGTAAAAGTACTCATTGATGTTGTGGTTGGCCATATGATTATAACAATAAAATCGACATTAGTTCGATGATGAATCCTGTTTTTGCTGGACCTTTAATTATGTGAAACCGCACACGTTGCGCTTAAGTTATCAGTTTTCCATGATAAATCGTTTCAATTCATTGCTTGTAGAAGTTGTTGTAGATTATTTTATAATTGCAATCAGTTGTTACTTCTCATACTTTACCCTTACATTTACCAATTACGAAAGTTTAACTGGTGTGTAATACCGCGTTTTACAGTTGGCCGCTTAATGAAGGTATTTTATTTAATAAATACGTACGGGGGAATTTGAAGTGGCCTTTTAAAGCAGGTATCCCTTCAACCAGTTTTGTCTGTATATGTATCTTGATTTGTATGTGTATGAATTTGGCAATAAGTTAAGAATATGACTACCTAGTTGTTGCATGGTTGGCACACAGACGTGATTTTAAAGAAGGAAGATATAACATTTTAAACCGAGTGGTTAGAAAATATATCACATGAAACATGAATGTTATACGTGATAAATGTCACTTTCGGTGGGTGTGCACTACTAGTATTATTATAAATATAATAGAAATATGACCAATTTAATAACTTCTATTGTGTTGTTTATAACAGATTGAGTAATTTTGCTTCTTTTCTTTCCTGCTTTTTGATGAAATATGGAGTTTGATCAGAGAAATAACAACCGTGAAAATATAAATTTGATATCAAATATTGATATCTAAATGAGAAAGATAACGACATTCCCAATTACCCAAAAGCTGCTTCGTTAAAAGTTTGGTCAAGTATGTATGATCAATTTTTATAAGGAAACAGATATTGATCCGCAAATAAAAAGTAACATGAACAACCGCGGTGATGTTTCGAAGGGATTACAGATTTTATTTATATCTGAGACTTATGTCATAAAACAAGATGTACTCTTTTGAATCTTGTCTGTTTCATACAACACGAATACGAGTACATATGTGATGCCTATTATAGAGGCATTTTAGACGGCTACCGGTATGAGGAGCTGCTGTAATATTTCCTATTGGAAGAATCACAAGCTTCACTTGGCGCATAGAAGCTGTAGACTTGAATTACGGTTCCATCTCTGATATATATTTGGGGATGTATGTAATGCGTTGTAGTGTTTTATGTGACAATTAGAGATGACGAAAGCATATGTTTTATTGGCGGTTGTTTATCGTAGGCAAAATTTTATGTTCCTCATATGTGTTTTACAAATTACAAATGTCCTTTAATTATTTAAGTCATGAGCTAAAATGTTTTCTCTCCATTTAAGAATTCTCTGAACAAATTGCCTCTGAATAAAGAAGACAACAACAAAACACAAGATACGCCAATTGTTTTCCTGGTTTTAAAACCAGAAAACTTCGATTAGATCGACTTGTATGAAACCGAACTATCATCGATTTGCCGTCCGAAGATGTTGTTTTATTTCTAGTAATAAAAATGGACGGCCATTCATTACGTTTTTCAAATGTTAGTAGGAAACTTCCCTGTTTGAGTTCTTGTTGGCTCAATTAAAATGTATAGCAAAGGCAAAGGTTGTGCCTTGTTAAACACTTGTTTGTGCTGTCCTGTATAAGTGTTTTAAGTCCTTTGTTCCGTGCAATATGACCTATTATTTAAATAAGTAAGCATCAACTGTTTTCATGACTTTCATAAATACATGTTTATTAATTAAAAACTGGTTTAAATGATTTTGTAACGAACAGGGAGCATTTCCTAATCAAATGCTCAAATATCGTTTTAGAACTGTAAATTGTATACACAGCTTCGATATTAACCATACATTGTACTTAAGTCCGAAATCTAACTCCTTGATTAAACTAACAATTAGTTCACAGTTAGAATTACGCTGCTGTAGTCGTCATGATAGTAATTGTAATTTAAGAGAAAACATTAAAATAAACCGTGCTATGAAAATTTATTAAATTAAAAGAAGAATTATTTGTTTTAATTCATTCATCAATTGACATTGTTTGAATATATGAACACATTTGAAATATATTTACAAGTATATAAAATGTCTTTAGGTAAAGTAAATAATTGTCAAATGAAACTTTCGTTTTCGTCGATGTTCGCCGCGGAGTAATCCTGTTTTTGCAACCTTGACCTTTCATCTTCGTCTGTCTGTATGTCTGTGTCCGAGACATCTTCATCACTCCAATCTGAAATAAAGTAAAATGAAAAAAATGAATTCATATATAAGATGGGATACTAATATTCCGGAAGAGCAAACTACGATTTTCATGTATACCTTGTTTACAATTGGTTGAGGCTGTTCGTTGCCTGTAATGAAACATAAAAAAATGTCACCAAACCTCAAGTTCTCGTCTGAATGATATTTTACACACAACAATTACAAAAGATGTCGATGTAACAGCAATATAACTAAACGATGGACAAAGCACGTGATGCCTCAATGTATTATCTCATTTTATGTCCGCCTGAAACGATTGAATTATTATCAACTTTGCATTAGTACATTTCAATGAATTAAGGGTTCATAAAGTATTTAAAACGACCCGTCTATCTCACAATATAACTTTTTAACTAAAGGCTGACATCGCAGTTAATGTGATAAAACAGGGTTAAAAACGTCCATAAAATATATTCTTTTTAATACATACATTTTAATCTTTCATGTGTGGTCTGTTATCCATCTGAATATTTACTGGATTTTGTTTGACATAATAATGCCAACAAAGGTCTTTGAATGCAAGCTATCCACTGATGGCAACATTTGTTATATTTACAATGAAGTTTATGTTATATGACACGCACAATTTCTGTGAAATAATGTTTAATTTGAACCAGCATGCCTTGCATATGGTTTTTGGCAGCATATATCAAACTCATTTACAAAGACATCATTTTTGTTGTTCCTGTCACGTCGTAGGGTAATGACATTTTTCATAAAGTATTGTTCATTCTGCCATTTTTTTTTCTTTGGAAAATTTCAAATTTGCTATCCAGGACAGTGAGGGCTGCTTTAGAAAAATCGAGTTTGATAACATCTCGTTGACCTGTCTTTAACTGTTTTGATGCCAAAAAATAAACATTAAATTTATTAAGCTGCAACATATGGTAATTTACTATTGACCGCAAACGGTTTTGTCCATAAAATAAAAAAGTCGACCAGATATATCGCTGAACCTCTGTGGACCGTAGACGCATTTTGCTATGTTTCATTATGAAGGACAACACATTTTAATCATCACGGAACTTGTCATAAAATATTCATAAAACATTGTTCATCTATGTCTGACGTCAACATTAGGGAACCAATTTAATGCAGACTATTTAATTTTCGGGAACAAAAAGGAACATTGTTTAACGACTGACATTATTACTGGAAATAATAACGACTCTTGTAATGTTGATTATATACGGTATTTTCCTTGCTTGTCTTTTTGCTTTTTATACCTTTAATTATGTTTATCAAATATGACTTCATTCAAGTGTGTTTGCTTTGCAATATTTATTTGTTCAATTAATAGCTCACACACCTGTTTGAGTTAAATAGTTTTGAAATGAAAATAAAAATGCTGTTTCCTTTTAAGAGATTGGCATTACTTATTATAATACATGACGGGATAATTAATAATTGTAAATTGGTACCTGAAGAGTCAGAATCTGTATCTTCTATATCAGAACTCTCTTCACCAGAAGTTTCGTCATCATCACACGAGGCCAGCACAAGTGAGTTTTCATCGGGAATATCTATCGTGGAAGATGAGGAAACACTGGTATACTTTCCGCCATGTTTCGTTCTTGACATCTCACCTTAAACGTAAATATGCAAAAGTGACGAAAATACTCAACATAGATATTTTCGAACAAAAGAACTGTTACAATTCTTAATTTGTATAATAAATCAAAAGGTAAGCTTATGTCGACATATATGTATTGTTTCGCCCAAATTGAGAAATTGTGAGTGCGAAAGGTCATAAAGGTTCAACTAAATAGTGCGTTGAAAAGAAAATATCCCAAACTACAAATTAGATATTTTACAGATGATATAATAAAACTTATTTTTTTTTGTATACACATACACATACATTCAATGCTTATGTGAAAAACTACAGAAACAAGCTCAGTAGCCAAATATTAAAACATAAACCCCGATAGGCCAGGTTGATTTTATACAATGTTTCTTACGTATCTCTCCGTAAACATAACGGGAAAGCAGAACCATAATAGTCGGATTTATCATTAGTTTGTTTACACAAACAAGTTTACATTTGCGTTCTTCTCTGGTAAATATGGAATCTACCTCTCTCTAGTTTTGGAGTATGTGATGATAATTTATACTAAGACAGTATATTATCAAACAATACTGAAACTGATGTTTGAATTTCGATTTAATATTTAATGTTTGGCTCATAAGACAAAAAATGCCCCCAATGTATCACATACTGATATCTATATCGTTGCAAACGTGTTGTTATATTATTAAGATAATGTTTTGAATCTAATACACATTTAACATATGAAAATAATACATTTTCATTCTCATTAATATTATTGTGTTTGTCCCGAAAAAAGTAAATACGATCGCCAAAGGCTCGCTTTCTACACATTTCCTGAACTCGATGAATCAAGTTATGTATTATATGACGATTCGTGACAAATCCTATGAATAAACCTTTGCCATAGTAATTTTCCCTTTTGCAATTTATGTGTGAACAATTCATTGAGTGTGTACTTGTTTGCCTCTTGTTCTGCAACTAAGGCGATAATTATTGCATCTTAAGACTGCTGGATGTATTGCTTGATGCCTCTGAGTTAATGAGTTAATGAGTTAAATGAAACATTTGAATCAAGTGGCTTGTTAATTGTTTATCAGCTATGTTCATTTCAGGAATGAATTGCGTGATTGATGTCATTATCGGGTCGTCAGCGCAGCACGTCTGGTTAATGTATGTTGACTCCACGCATACTTGAACCAGCCAAACTGCGTTCATTTCCCCGATATTGACATTAATCATACAATGCATTATTTAAATTGACACCAATTGTTCATTATTTCTTTCCAGATTTTCTTAATAAATTACTTAATTTCATTGTTAAATCACCGAAAATACTTATACAAGCTACTGACTAGTATTTGCATTCTTAGGAAGAAACTAATAGACATGTTGCACGAAATGTGGCACCCACTCTATGTTAAATTTAGTTATAATAAATTTGAGATTTCTTCATAATTGCTAAATATTTAGAATATTTTGCACTGTTTTGTTTTTCAACTCTTGATGAAAAGCTATATTGTAAAATACACTATGCAAGAAAAACACACGAAATTAACCAATTACGTTCCGTTACTCTAAATTACATGTTGTAGGGGCACTCGTAAAAGTTGAGTGCCAATTGCGTTATAGTATTCTATATGACATGTTTGGGGGCACTTGTTAAGTTTGAAGCCAAATAAGTATTTAAGGCCTAAGTTAACGAGTGACACAGCGAAGTACTAAGTATAAGTTTTTGTGTCCATTCAGAAAGATTAGGACTTATGTGACTCAACTCGTTTCTTGATTAATAAATGGAAGAAACGTGTGCACTTAAGATGAATCTCGTTATGCTTTTTCGGTTGGGGTTGTCCCTAAGTTTCCGATGTATTCGATATGAAAGTAGATTGAGTGACACTAAAGGGATTTTCGTTTGAAACTTTTCCAAAGTTGTGAATATTTTTTAAACTTTCACTTTATCACTTCATCAGCCACAGCAAGTAAGCCTGCGCTCGTACTGGCAACTATACTAAAGACAAACCGATAAACTTTGGTATGGGAAATCATGTGATTACCATATTGAATACCACAAAAAAGCTAAATTGGGACACTTTTTTAGTAAATACTAAACTTTAAGCATTTTGCCATGAGTAACTTTTGATAAAATTATATATTGATATTGTTGAAAGCAAAATGCTTTGATGAATATCTGTAATTTTTATTAAAAAATCCCTGATTTTTGTAATTATGTGATAACAACAAACATATGAGATAATTTAAGTAATAAAACAATCAAGAAACGTCATTGCGACATTTTCTCTGTATGAAATGTTTATAACAAGCAAGCTTACAACAAGATACTGGTTAAATTTCATTATTTCTCATCTGATTGCAACTAAGTTACAAATATCTGATTACAATCTAGTAGTGTCGTAATTCATTAATTATACATTTGAAAGGTGTTGGTTTTCAAACAGCATTAATGCCAAAAAAGAGACATCTATAGAATTGCTCAAATTGACAATAGAACGGGCCGTTTTCATTTTTTTCTGCAGACAGTCTTAATGTCAAGCAATAAATAATAAAGTAAAGCTGATATATCTTATTAACATCTGACAGTATAAAAAGCGTGAAGATTGATCACATAGGAACTGTTACTTTACATTTAGTAATATTATACCTTACATAAATGTGTCTATTCTTTGTATATTTAAAGTCGATATCACTATATTTTGATAAAAATCCAGTTTTATGACGTCAGCGGTCCATTTCATATTTTTGGCCGGTCCGGACCTCGCCAAAATGTAATATGGACCGCTGACGTCATACAACTTGCAAGTGTGGCTTGCTTTTTCATAACGGCAAAAATTGTCGCAAGTAAAGATTATAAGCTATGTTCAATACAACACATCTGAAATAATTGTTAAAATAATTGAATTGTATTATAAATTGTTCAGTTTATTATTAGAAATATTAACACACCACTTCGGGCCATATGGCATTATAAGGACCGGCCAGTCAGCCCCCGAAGGTGAATGGACCTTGGCTAAAGCCTCGTTCCATATACACCTTCGTTGGCTGTCTGGTCGGTCCTTATAATGTCATATGACCCTCAGTGGTGTGTAATATTTCTGAAATTGTTCCATTATGCACGCTTCCGTATTAGTATTATGGATTGTCATATTATGATGTTTTGATATTACACCTAACTGTTTGCTGGTATATTTAAGAGTAAATGACAACCCAAACATACCCTCTGTTAGAAATACCTAGTTTTAATTATTGAAATCTTAGAAGTTACATACATGTCAGTTAAACACCCACCTCTCCATATATATGTGGGCTATTCGAATCGCGACTGTGCCTTATAGTGTGCGATAATTTAGGTTGATATTTTTTCCAGTAAAGTAACTAGCGTTTCTTTCTGGTTGAGCCCTTTCTGGTTCAGGGCTTTGTTCGGGTCTTGTCGTGCAATCTTCTGCGGCCGTAATTGATAAACACCTCTAGATATAACTTAATTTTAGTTATTAAGTTAACTTTATGAGTACAATCAGTGAGGTTCGATTGGATAGTGAAATTAATTGTGCAACAGTTCGACTTGAATAGATCGAGGCTGTTTTCGATACCAACTTTCCTATAACTTTATTTTAAGATTAGAGCGTCTGATTGGACAGTAAAATCAATTAGCCAATAGTTTAATAAGAATTATCTTTTGCGTTTTATCTTTATTAAGAATTGTTGGGATAAGAGTGAGGTTTGTGCACATAAACTGGTTTAAACCCCAAGTAAATTTACATTTTACTGACCGTTCCAAGGCGGTACCTAACAATTATTGATAAACATACCAATTATTTATATATATATATTTAATATTTATGCACTGTGCTGTTTGTAGAGTTGTGTGCTGTTCTATGTTTCTTGTTTGTGAATTTGTGTTCTATGTCCTTGGCGTTGCCCATTGCCACTAAACCGGGTTTATGTTTAAACCTTTTGCTACTGAGCATGTTTCTGTAGCTTTTTGCATATATATTGAATCACTCAGATATGTTTAATGATAAAAGTAAGAACTATATTGACCCCTGGTGAACATATTTATTACAAATTAAACTAATTTATTCCAAGGGAGTTACGAGTGACCAGCGAATTTATTTGTTATTTATATACGAACTATGACGGACGTAAAAGGTAATTGATTGAAATGCATGTACGGAAATCATTAATTATGGTGTCATTGCCGAATATATGAATCATCTCTGTTATGTACACCAATAATCAAAACATAGTGCACGAAATACTTATTGATGATGGCGTGAATGAACGTGATTTATTTCGTTGGTTAATCAATACTAATATAAACTGAATGTTGTTGTTTCGTTATAAAACAAATCGGGATGTTTTAACTACCTACGATGTCCGTTTTATGATGTCCTATTTTGTTAACTTTACACCATATATAGTACATGTACGAAGTCTGTATGAAACCTTAAAACACCCTTGGTATTTCTAGCATCTGTTTTAATGTAATGTGAGTATATCGACTGTTTTGCATTTGTTCATAACGGTCACAGGTGTTTTACTCGCTAAACATGACATCTACATACCTGTAAGGTGTCATTTCTATATAAATAACAGAACTAACTTTCATAGTTTAAACATTGATAAACCTAGTGTACCTCTGACACACCCTAGTACTCGCATTGTTTCTGTCTCAAAAGATAACTTTTATCATAATATTATTGAATATTGGACTGTTCGTGTAGAATGTCTACCGTTTTGTTACACTATAAGACAATGTATAAGACAATATATTACAAAAAATAAAAGTCATACCTGGACAATAGAAGCAAGTTACTAGTAAATCAACTTTCTAAAGAACCACTTTATGTTGGGCATATATTGACAATATCCTTTTTATATCATGTGGCAGTGAAGTTTGACTGTACACCTTTTGGCATCGGCTTATTATGCAAAATCGTTCCAAAAACATTAGATTTTCCTAATATCTCGAAAAACCGTTACTTGATATTGCAATTACAAGTTTGTGTGAGTTTACCAGAAAATAATGATTGCATGAGCTGTGATCCCGGTGGAGAAGTTGATTGAATGGCATAAAATTGAAACATAATGTTACAGTAAACTATTTTAATATATCATGCAACTTATTGCTGGATGTTTAATTTGTTACCAGTGTTACTTATTTGTAGTTGGATGAAGCATTTGCCATACCAGCTAATTACTCTGTTTATTTAAGATGTTGAGCATGTTAGAAATAAAGAATCAATTTTATGTGCTGCGTCGTAAGGCAGAAACCGAAAACCACAAAAACGACTTATTAATAATATAAATCCTAGTAAGACTTTTTTAGATTCTAATTATCGTTACATTAATGATATTCGTGTTATAGTAAGCATTTGCCTTAATAAAAAGGCAAGTAAGTATATTCATGGTGTTGATTAATGTGTCTTAGTCATCCAAGGAACCGGTGCTACTTTTCTTCGTATTAAATTAATTTGAGCTCAAAGTATTAGTTGATTAAATAATGTGGCCATAATATAACCCTTTATACACATAACACTCATTAAAAATGTTATGATACCGTCAAAGTTGAGCCTATGCCTTTATAACGCTTCTTTCCATTAGCAGTAGCTGATGCGCGAGGAGTTAATTCCAGATATATACGTACATATGATTAATAAGCATGCATGAAAAAGGTGTTGGCCGACATAGGGATCTTGGCGTCAACGCGCCTGTCATCTTGACGAAAGTGTTACATTCCTATTTCGATATTTGAATGTTGTATGTTATGATTGAAAATTTACCTTTTTCTGTATTTAAAAATCGGACGAAAACCAATTCACGCGAATACAGTCTTCTTTGTAATTTTTATTAAAGTGAAGTTTGATACGGACGTCGGTATGGGATTACAAAAGTATAAACGCTTCTGAAATGTTCCTTATTTAAAGAATTACACGCCTGATTTATTACATTGAAGCTATATACATTAATAATAGTTCTATATCCGACGGATTTTGCGGGCCAATGGAGACTGTAATGTGTTGTAGTGTTCAATTTATGAGATATGATGTGTACATACGTTTTCTTGCAAATTCTTCGAAGCGAATACTTCTTGTTATTTCATTAGATCAAACGATTGAAAACATTTCTGTAAAATTCATTGCTTGTATTATTTTTGTATTTATATCCATTTTATTAACGCGTATGATAGAAACATGAAAAAACAAAATTAGCAGCAAGGAACGCAAATGATATAGGCATTGAGCGAAAATAATAAAATAGTTGACGTTCTATAAATAATGTGCTCTTGTAAATGAAGAATTATCATTTGAATATCACACTAAAAACAAGACAAAACTTGATTATATGATTATCTAGTTGTGTTGACCTTCCCGATTTCATAATTGAAATTGTTATGATAACAGTGGTATCCGTATTCAAATATCTATAACATATTATTATTGCAAATATCGCCATAAGACCTAGTTGTATTTTGTGATATTTAAATGGCAAAAATTAAGTTAAGTCCAAAGCTCGAATGACGAGCCAATATATATTAAACTATTTAGATTTTTCCTGAAATATACTGTAATTAATAGCCATTCACATCAATGCAGTCACACAAATAATATAATAAATGAAAGGCTAGATTTGATACGGAAATTAAACACAATACAGACGATGTTATGAAAGTTGGTAACCAGTAAAATGAAACCATTTTCAGGAAATAATCAGCAGCGGTTATTTATGGGTTGTGTTGATGTAGTGGGATGTTACATAAACCAAATATTATAGATTTCATAAAAAGGAAAGAGATATTTCATTTTGTCTTTGCTCTGTCAATACAAAAGGTAGCAGGATCAGTCAGAGACTGTGTAAACTTTGGTTTTGGATAAGAGTTATATAATTATATCCAAAATATTTTGTTTTTTGATACTGCAACTTCATACTGCTGTGCAGGAAATTAGTAAACACTGTTCTTCTTCAATTGTTCTTTATTGGTTTATATTGTCTGCTCGAGACGATATGACCTTATTATTGTCTTAGAAGAAATATGTTGCTTCTCTTTTGCTTTTTAATGATCAACAAGCAGTTGTGAAGCAGCATTGCTGCTGTTACGGGGTAAATATAGGAGGCATGTGTTCGTATTGATTCAAAGCAGTTTTTGTCTAAGTGAACATGCTAATTATATGCTCATAAATCTGGTTGTGCTTGCATCCAAAGAGATTTCACCTATATACGAGTGTATCTTGAATACAACAAAATACTAGTTCCAATGTTCGATGAAACAAAACTAAAACACACAAAAAAATAAATATTCGCATGTTTCTGTCTTTGTATTATTGTTTTTATAAATCAAAGGACCCTACTCTCATGATAAACTTAACTTGCCATATGCTGCCTTAATCATTCAAGAATCGGAAAACATATATCCATGTTCAATGTAATTGAATTGTAAACAAAATCAATCAAAAAGTGAACTAACAAATTAAGGAAAACTTATCTAATGTAGCTAAACTATTTACGACTGCCTGCATGTTAGGAACAATATTAACTTAATTGAAAAATTCACTTTTAGCTTTCAATTACCTGTGTATGGCAGCGGATGTCGCAAAATTGTTTTGTATTCTAGTATTGATCAAACGTTTGTAAATTAAATATAAGGTTCTGTCTTAAACCTTTCGAACGATAGAATAACTTATTTTCTGTTGTTCGTTCCACTGCTTACTTTAACACTAGTAAATATTAGAGGAATATTAAAATATAAAAACGACAACATACTTACTTCTACGCCGTTTGACTTTTTCGGGGGCTTTCATGAGCTGTCTGATACCTTCCGGTACTTCTTTAAGCGCCACCTTTTCCACCTCGACACTTCCACATTTACCAAGCTTCTCCAAGTGCCTATACACCTGAAGTTTTGCATCGTTCAAAGTAAAATAGAAACCGTCCTTTTTGACAACCTGAAGTTTTGGAAACACCGATCCCTGTATAGAACTCTTCGTTAATTCCGAAAACGTCTGCTCTGTTGACTTTCGAATTTCCGGATCATATTGGTGAGTATAAAGAACTTGTGACGGCGATAGAAACATTCTAGATCCTACGTCATTATAAATGTAAAAACGTATATATCTTTTAATTTATATCAACAAGCTAACTTCCAAGAAGAATGTCACTATTAGCTCCGTCCATCTAGTCCGTATTTATTCTAGGAAATCTTTATTTCCACTCAATAGCAAAAGTACACAAAAGCAAATGTCCCTATATGATGCGAATTTTTAGTACTAGCCCGTATATGTTTCTCAGTTTAAATAAAACTCCAAGAATAAATTAATATATCCAGAAAGATTCCATTACATGCTGAAAGTCAGTACAATTCAACGTTTCTTTCCAATTCCAAGCTTTATACTATTGCGACAATACAGTTTCACATTCAAGGTAGCTAATAAAAACATCAATATAGCTTCTTGACAATACTTCAGAATGACTAGTACTGACTAGCACATGTTATAAACTCAGATCCTTGCCATTTTCGATGTGTATTGATATAACCTGCTAATAGTGTCTCCGATCCACAATTGTCTTTGACACGGTTAAATATATATTTCTCGGGCTATTTGTAAGAGGCGGACTCTGGAACTCTTTAAGAGAGTGGCGGTAAATGGTGAAGTAAATTACTTGCCGCAAGAATGTGGTGAATGTAGAAAAGTATTAAAAACATATCGCGTTTGTATTAATTTCTATATATATTTTTGTATATTATTTAAAAAGAAAATAATATTGATTTAATGCTAAGTTACTCTCGTTTGCACAATGATGCGTGACAGTCATGCTTGGGGTTGTGGGCAAAAATGAGTATCGGGAGGTAACGCACTTATCAAACTGACTACAAACTTAAACGAACCTAATTGCTATGATATAAATCTGTTTTCAGCCTAAATTTCATTATATATATTGGCATCTATCACATCAATGCAGGAATTTCTTCCTGTTTAATCAACAGGATATACAAACATAAACTGACGAGAATGCATGCAGACAGTATTAATTAAATGTTCTGCGTGTTTCATTTTTCCAAACTCACCTTGGCGCTCACGTTTTGTCTGATATATATAATATTATGCTAATTTGAAACAGCGAGGCCAGATTTCATGCACATGTTCTCGACTGGCTTTGAAAAGCGTTTGATCAGAAGGAAGCTGTTCCTTTTCATGAAATTTAGATCCCAGGACTAATTATTTTCCGTCTTTAAAGTATTAATCGTCGTTAAATTGTTTACAGTATAGCAATAGATATAAACGTGCAAAAAGCACACCGTAAATAGAGACATCGTGATGTCTTATTACATTAACAGAAAAGGCTTCTAAATTATTTTGATATCGTGAACTTACTATATATATTAACTACATTTTGTCCCGCATATTAGGTACTCAACTAAACTCATGCTTGATTTGGCTATAGTCAGCCGTCCAGCAAAAAGGTACTTTTTAAATTTGGAGAGAACTATATATTTCGTTATTTTAGTTCGTTTAAAGGAATAAACAATAACTCTGGTTTTACTGACCCAATCTAGGTCAAACACTTCACTAAAACTAGGCAAATGCCGGTGAAAGCTGTACGATCATCACTTCTGCCTTTTATTCTAACATTCATTAAATAAGTTCAGTGCACCACTTTTGGACAAATATAAGCTATTCACACTAATTTAAGTACATTAACTCTGGTGCTGCTGACTCTTTTAAGACCAAAGTTTGTGCGTGCACCACTGGTACCAATTGCGCGTATAATCGCAAGTCCCTTGTCACAGTATCAAGCTAAGAATACCATGTTTGTTTCATTATATTAATTTGTTTCACAATTCTCAATTGTTAAGTTCTAATACCTTTAAAGGAAAATCTTTGGAAATATTTATGCTTATCGCGGTAAACTTGATTTTGGTTTAAAATCAAATTGAAGTAAGTTGTTTGGCTAAGGCAAATTAAATTCCTTACTATGTTACGCTTAATTTGTTTCGAAGAATTGAGACCTTAACTATTATTATACCCATTTCATATACATTTAATAAATGTCTGGTAATTATTTACAGAGTAATGGCTTCGGACGGACAAATGTTATCATAAGCATTGCCTACCAGCAATCACTCTAGTGTAACTGAATCGATGTGATGGCACTTACAAAAACAAAAAAAGCAAAAAATATCGCAGTGTTATTGTTTGGTTTCCTGCAAGTCACAAAACAAGAGACAGGCAGGCACAAAAACGATCCTATGGGAGGCCCTTGGAAGGCAGCCGTTGCAGGCTTGAAAGTAACATCAGCCTTGCATGATATAATTAAAAAAACGATGCATTGCAATCGACTTTCTGTGAGCCTTTTGGTTTACATTACGACACAATTGTACCGTTTATCGAGTAATGAAGTAATTCCATCTACAGACGTACGCTCAGTTCTGTTTCATATTTATAGCCATATAGCATCAGCAACATACTGCATATGGCGTGTTACTCATTCATTGAAGAGCCAAAGAAGATAATTCCAATTACTGAAGGTATAATGAATCATTAAATCATTAACATGCTGTTTTACGGATATTGGTTCACTACAATTATGGATAAACGCAGCAATCGGAAGACAGATAATTGGTTCCGTATCAACACAATGGGTGCTACTAATTAATAATTTACGTCATCAAAACCTGACAAAGCACTCATGCACCAACACCTTCTGTTTGAATTACAGGGACAAAGCACAATTCAAATGATCAATGATAACGTGTTTGAAAAGAAACGGCAAAATAATTTACAATAATTCTGGTTTAAGTCCAATTCCCAATATGTTGATATGGTTTAGGGCCTATCAAGTTAAAACCATCTTGCGACAATATGATTATGTGTTTGAAATTGTGTCAAAATGTCATAGACTGTCCAATCAGCAATGTAGTGTGATTTCTTCTTCATACTATTTCAAATAATAATGAAGGTCATGTTAACATCTTTTATTTATGTCATTTATGTAACTAAAGCTTGTTTACATATGGAATGGGAATCCAGTCTGCCCGGGGTCGGTCGTCCTGAAGAGTGGGAAGGACACGACTACTTCTTTATTGCCCATTGCGATCATTATTTCGTTGTTGGAATTGATATTATAATTATAATACACAATTATAAATATTAAATATCCGTTCGTTTATTAAGTTTCAAAAAATGCGTAGTAAATACTCTGCTCTTATACAGTATCAGTTACACACATATACGGGAAAAAGGTGGACATGACATTTAGTCTTCCTCAAATGGTAAACGAAACCATGAGTTTGTTGTGTAGCCGATTGTACGTTCACTCGCCTGATATAAAGTGTATGAATTTACTCATACACATATGATTTCGAAAGGATAAGTACATAAATGATCAGTCCGATGTTATCCACAATAACTTACGTAGTACGGATGATTTGCATTATGTATTTTCCAAATAACCCAAAGACAAGAAGGAGCATGCCAACTGTTTGCATTGCAGCACCTCAACATTTGACATAATCATTGGTTTTATGACAATTAATCAGTTATGTTATTATCGATATGTGTAATGAAATGATGAAGTGGTGCAATTATTTAAATGCTTAACTAAACAGGTGAATTGTCAGTTCCCTGGCCATGTTAAAAGTGGGGTTGTTGGATTGGGCATGCGGCACCACGATGTTGGATGCTCTTACACCCCTGTTATAGCAAACGTTAAACGTGTTCGAGTCGATGACCGAACTACCATTGACCAGTTTGTACGCAGTACTGCACTCACAACCTGAGTTATTTAAAGTGTACAGGAACACATTGCACGTGTGTATGATATAAATTACTAGAGTAGTGGATGGATTAATATCGTTGTAATTTTTCCGCGGGAAAATGATTGAAGAGTTAATCTCCTCGTACTTGTTACCGTTACTAATTGGAATAATAACTGGTGGTAAACAAAGGAAAGCCTATCAAACTTGATTTTAGTGCGAGTTAGGAGTTGACAGGAATATATTTTTATTTGTACGCCTATAGAAAACCTCTATCGAAATTGTTTTAATAGTATGACTGCAAACAATCCAGGAAAAATAACGACGTAAATGTAAGCAGAAAGGAACGGCTTCATAATGATTAAACGTATTTCAGAGATCCAGACCCTCGGCAATATCGTTAGGCTCTGGTTTAGAAACAAAGGTTTAAAACTGCATATATCAAACGAAACAGGATTTCTCAAGTGAGTTTGAAACAAAGTTATCGAAACAAAAAGAACATGAGTACCATCTGCATGAAATTTATTCTCTGTGTTTTCGCGTCTCTGTTTGATAAATCAATCGTTGTTGCTTTTTCGGGACACGTCAGAGGAGATTAAATCGAGTTCAGACAGTAAGTGAACCGTTCTTACTTCTTGCAAATCTATCGTGGCGTGCGTGCTATATTAACGCTTGAAGTCTCAAACAATATGGATACTATTTTGAGATTTTACCCTGAAATCTCATTGGGACTATTTTGATGGCAGTTGTCATTATCAATCAACTTTCAGAGAAAAAATTGTAATATTTGAAATTTTCGTTTATCAAAAATAAATAAATAGATAAACACTTTATCTTAGAACAGAATGATGGCATCCATAAGCACACTATATCACAATTCAAGAAACTTTGTTGCAAAGGTAAACTATGAGTTATTTCATCACGTGTTATGGTATTACATTTTTATATATCTGATATGTATGTAATTATTTCCTTAAATATTTTTATATAATGTATATATACTGCACATTACTGATTCTTATTAAATATCCGATCACACTTTTATACACACCTTCGAAAACTTACCAACGTACAATTTTCTCCACTCGTTAAATATTACTTAAGGTGCTTACTCGGTGAAATATATTAAGAATTTACACTGAAAGAAATACTAAACAAAAACGAAATATCCTCTACAGATTTCTACTGTGTATAAGATTGCATATACTCAAAATAGATGTTATATGCGAACTGTGTAGACGAGTTTTACGATAAATATTATAATTTCAAAAGGATTATGATTGCCTAAAATGTTTACAAAATGTGTCCGTTATTGGAACGAGTTTTAACATTACAGTCTGATTCACAGAGCCATGCCGATGATTTCGTTCATAATTACGCATACCAACTAAAATGGCATGATAACATGTTGACTTAATAGATCTGTGTCAACTACAGTACTAATGATGTAGCTTTTTGTCATGCGATTAAATACGTTGTGAACATGTCTTTATTACTAAACGTAAGGAATTAATTTTAACCATATATCCATATAAGTGTTTCATATTCTTCGCATTAAGACACAGAACTGCAAACACGTTCGATATTAGAAACATATTATTGTAATTAAATGAAGTGTAAAATGAACAAAAAAGGAACTGCTTCATCATCATCGAACTCTTCCGGTCAGATCAGACTATTTCCAACATCTGTGCATTCTGATTTTGGCAAAATTCATCAAAAGAAAATATGTTTTGCAAGTGAATTTGGAACAAATGGAACACAACGAACATCAACAAAATCTCGGTGAATCATATCCAGCGTCTTATTGTTTAAGCTTAATAACCAAACTATACATTATTATTTCTGTGACGTGTTAAAGTTTTCTTTGCAAAATGTAGTTTTCAAAATTTACATTCTAAATGTATAACTGTCCGTACATTTCGTGAAATGCAAGTCTATAAAGAAGATATTTCTTCATATTACTTTGCTTCAGTTACTTCAATGTGAGGGTGTCTATAATTTGATATGTTATATACTTATATTATCACCAAATTGTAGGCACAATTACACATTCGTAAATGTTAACTATTTGTACAATGCTTTGTTTAAATACACGTACAAGCACACCGTTTTCCATGGAACAGCGTTTATAAAATTAGTTATTTTATAATTTCCTGCTTGCTCTGACCTTGTTCGTGCATGGTGGGAACGAATGCAGTACGCTCTTATATATGGAGTTATATTAGAGAGAAAATAAGACAATTTTCATTCGTCAATAACGGGCTACTCGGGCAGCTCTGATGGATTTTTTTCCCTGTCAAGATCAGATGTATTGCAAGCGTAACCAGTCACATTTGAACTGTCAATATCGAATCCCCATTTACCGTTCCCGACATATTTGATGTCCATTTTAGTATAATAAGTTTTATGGTGGAGACATTTTGTGACATTTATAGAAAGGATGAGTAAGACACCAGACACATCGGTTTGCCGAATATATCTTAAATGTGCGAAGTAATCAATTATTACAACCCAATGCTATCCATTTTTGGAACTGCGTGAAGGAAACATTCGTTTAAAAGTCAATATGAGTAAATATGAGGCGGGTAAAGTGACGTCTTTGGAAATGCCCATGGTGCTTTTGAATGCCATTTGTATTAGTAACGTTAATTGTTTTCTATCTATAAAAAAATAATATATTATTTTGGCATTTTTTTCTTAAAATCCAAAGTTAAAAACGATTTCAGCTTGTCGTGTGATTAATTGAATTCTGAAACAAATTTTGTTTTTAGTGGCAGTTACACACATACTTTTCTCTAACCCTTAATCTGATAGGAATGCAAACGAATACTCACGTGATAACGATTTTTTCAACATTCATGTTATTTTAGTTTGGGAAAACAGCATGAATGACGAGCGATAAATTTAAAAAGAGGTAAAGGATTCTTTCTTGCTCCTTAAACCTTGTCTAGAGCCTCACTTAGTCTTTATGAATTAGGTTGTACAAATTTGAACTTCATCAAAAAAGATTTATAACATCATGCAGTAAGAGGAAAATAGAGAAACGCGGATGACATTTTTACAAACAGTGCTAGGATTTATATGAGAGGTGTAATATTCAATTAGGCCGCCGGTCTAGACATATATTGAGTTATTTCAGTCTGTAATGTGATATTTTGTGACAATGTTTTCTACGAAACATAATTATGTATATTTTATGATAGTCAGGTGTATAGATAACGCTATCATGACATATTACAATCTCGTTTAAGGTATCCAAAAGGCTTTCACATATGAAATGTAATTTATAATAATTTACAATCTATCATATTTGCGTGAATTATACCTTTCATTGCGAGACTAATACAAAACAAAATAAACGATCTAAATAATGTATTTGTTTTCGTGAGGAAAACAATCGAGTGAAAGACGCCTTCATGCAATGCAAATTTATTGATAGACGGACATAGATCCAACGGCCTGTATGTAAAGATTCAAGGGTCTTTGAAACTATACGTATACGATTAAAACTTAAGTCTAATAATCTGAAACTTAAGGACGTATTCAAATCAATGATGACGACCCGTTAAAATGTGTTTTTGGAAACCCTAGGATTTCCAATATTGCTCTTTAAATCTCAGCCAATGAAAATACCCGTTACAACTGATGTTCGGCTTTATGTGTATGTTTAAACTTTTTGCTACTAAACTTGTTTCTGCAGCTTTTTTCATAAATATTTACATTTGAGTAACTGTCATATCTATTTTTTCGTCAAGATGAAGATATTTTTATCGAGGAAATGCTACAATGACTGCTGTTATTACTTATATTCACAATCAATATGCCAATGAAATCATTGAACTCACCTAGGATACTGCTTATTATTTGCAATGAATGTTAATTGGTTATGCACAGAGTTCAAGTAGTTTTTGACTTTTGTTTCAATATGAGTAAAGTGTGCACTTTTGATTTTATACGCAGAACGTTCACTTCCAGATTGGAAAACAAGACGCTTGAGTAATGGTTAAAAAGTAGGTACAAAAACACAGATCAAGTCATTTAAGTGGCAAGATTTCTTACGTCAATTAAAGTAATGTTAGCCGGACGCAGCTCATATGTTTAGTTGGATGAATATCCCTCTGGGAAAAACAATATCGAATGCGTCCAGAAGCTTGTGTTTTTTTCTTCTGGGTACTTGTCCCAATAATGATATAGATTGAATGTACCCTATAAAGTTGTAGAAAATAGGGGAATATCAAATTCGTCGGTGAGGGAGAAATAAAACTAGCACGATGACATTTTCCAGACAGTGTCTTCGCGGTAACATACGATGAGGACTATATGTTTAGTTCTGAACAAAGTTTTAGAAATTGTGAAGTTTAGCGTTAGTTCACAGGTTAAAGACCCGAAATAATTCTTGTTTTCTATTCATGAATAGGCGTATTTCATTGATGGCTTCATAGATATTTGTCTATTACGGTCTGTTTTGTGCTTTACAATTTGCTGATAAATGTTGTGAGCAATGACCAACTAGTTTGAATTTCAGTGAGTTTGTATTGTGTTTTCCTTGACCTTGCTGTCCACGGTTTTCCCAACATTAAGAGATGGCGAAAGTTTGATAGTAATGTAAAATAATTTGAGGCCTGTTTTTTCCTTTTCATTTTGCTGATAAATGTTGTGAACAATGACCAACTAGTTTGAATTTCAGTGAGTTTGTATTGTGTTTTCCTTGACCTTGCTGTCAACGTTTTTTTTCAACATTTACAGATGAAGAAAGTTTGATAATTGTGTAAAACTTGTTTTGTTAAAGCGTGTCTCCTTTTGTTGGATTTGCAGTGATCGTTTTGCCTTGAAACAGGATATTTGTTAAATAAACGGCTTCTGGTTTGTCCCTGTAGTCACATATGTTTTGTTATACCCCATTAACGTTATACTTTGTGGTTCATCTGGTTTACCTGTATAGGAATTGACTTCTAACGAGTGACTTCACCTTTTTGAAATGTTGTCTATTTGAATTAAGATGTCTGATGCACAACTTTTACGTTTGAAGTACTGCTACTTAATTAATCAACATACGGGTATCCCATGGACAAATAATATCTTACCTTGGATACGTTTTCTTATTCTTACATACGAATACTATTTTTCTTTTTATAAATACCATAAGAAAGATAACGGTTCATCATTCTTACGTTTGTGGCCAACCATGTATAGAGGTACCCAGAACAGACGGTAAGGCCCTTGCCTATTGTTGTTTCAAACTCCAATCAGAAGAGTAAAATTGAGGTTTGCTAGCAGCTTCTTAAAAATGCAGTGCATATTTCTGTTACTAAATGCTAGTTGGTGGTATAATGGATCGGTTCTACGGATTACAAAAGTAATAAAAACATCGTTTGTTAGGGCTAATTATTCAAGGAAAACTATTGAAACAAGCCCGGTTGTTAAAATATAGAAATCCTGTTTAGATGCACAATCATAGGGCCCCTAAACATTTTATACTTTGATCGGATTACTGGTGTTTAGCGTTCAGTGGAACACGACTTTCCAGGAACACGAGCTCAATGGGGTGTAAACCAGTTTAAGATGTACTACTCAAAATTGTATAAACATGCATACAAGAACTTGCCATCAACAAAAACGACTATGACAATAGACTAGGTTAAATAGTTGATAGTTAGAAATTGGTAATGATGTAGTTAAAATTGCAAAATATATCAAAGACTAATCTAGAATGAGCTTAAATTACACATCAATGAGAACACGCAATGGCTTTGTGGTTCAGTTGAAACATAACATTTTTTTTGAGAACATCTTCCTCAAAAGATGACTACATAAAATACAATGAGTAAAATGTTGATGTTCAATCTAATAACACGATTTTCTTAAAATGTACCATTTATTACACGACAGTTTCACTAATATGGTTTAATTAAACCCAATTCCGTATTTTGTGACTTTTTTCCCTTAAATCTCTAGTTACGTCCCTTTTTTATACCTTTCCACTGACTGAATTGCAATGGTAGTTTATATTTACATTTATGATATACCTAACTCCATATTACGTAACAACTCCTACTATATATATGATATGTTATTTGATATTTCAATTCGTATTAGGTAACACATCTGCGTTCATGGAAACCTTTGAGTTAGAGACGTTCACAAATGCATATGTGTCTGATTTTATGGCTGTTTCAAGTGATTTCTGTCGGCTTCAAATTAAACAAAAGCTGACACAAACCCTATCTGTGGACTGATGTTGATATATATACGTGTTGGAGCAGCCCGTTAATACCACACACTTCCATACTGGTTACCAAGATTTCCGACCGTCAACTAACTGTTAAATATCTGAGTACATTAAGTTTAAAGCATTTCGGTTTTTTGTTTGACGGCCTTGAAATGAAACTGACCACCAGCATGTTAGTATGGTATTGCCTTCCACGGTGCAATAAAGGATGGGGAAGACCCAAAGTTAGAACGTTTCAAAGTTCATGTTTTATTTATTTTTGAGGTATATCATTTTAAGGCAGTAAAATATTCTTCCTTTGGGATATAGTGTGGGGAAATAAGGAGTTGACCAAATTTTATGAAAAAGATTCTATCTGATTTTGGACCTAAAAAGCATTTGCATTTTTCGGAAAAATGTGTCGAAAATATAACTATGTGTTTGTATCAAAATGCCCCAGACTACCTTATCAACAATGTCTTTTGAGTTTTTGATGTCACTGATATCATTTCAAATAAGAAAGTTATGTAATACAATAATGAAAAAGTGGATATAATAATATTCATTTCCTGAGAAAAATGCAAATAGATTCCTTAAAATAGCTGCAATCATCACAAAGCCTCAAGGCATTGTCGATAGGCTAATACTGACTTTTATGACAAAAACACATACTAGTATTACTTTTGTATAAAGACATTTTAGGACAAATGCATATGCTTTTTGATTAAAAATGTTATTAAATCTTCATTCGTAACTTATCCTCAACTCGTAATTATAGATAAACGAGTTGCAACCGAAATATGTATTATGCTCGCTAAATATTAATTCTCAAAACTAATGATAAATGAGTTTTAAACATTTTTTTTGTGGTCCTTCAAACGACTTTTATACTGTGGAATGCCCTTAACTAATTTTGTGTTTTGGAAATCGCAGAAACTTGCTTATTATTGTCCTTTTTTTCGGATTGGTAAAAGTGTATTATGATATTTTACAAAAGGCAATGCAAAACCAAAAATCTTTTTTCTAATAGTAATTGTAATAGTTTTGTTCACCAATTAAACACTAGTTACAAGAAGTTAAAAGTAAAGGCCCATTAGCGATGGTGTCTACATATATATATTACTTTCTAGCAGAAACTTGAATTTTTTTATCAAGGTGGTAAGTAAAGAATCACATACAAATTAATTTTAGACTCGTCATTCAGTTGTTCCTATTGCATCTCCGCGCGGTTCTCGCATGGTGTGCCTTTTGTATGGTTCCTCCAGCTAATTTGTTTTCGTTTCAATAATGTTTTAAATGTTAATGGGATTTGGACCGTAGGTAGCAACGATATGATCTTAAAAGGTTGAATAACGAAGTATGTAGTTGTGCCTGGTTTCGAGTTATCGAGTTGGGGCTTGGACGAAAGACACACCAGCTCTTTAGAAGTTCATTGTTTATTTGAATGTTAGTCATTGAGAATATAATAAAAGAAAATACTAAGAGCATGATTATTTTTAAACAACATGCCGCTTAAATTGAGTATGAAAAGTATGTCTGCAATAAAAACAAAATACATATGTACGCAATGAATAACTTATGCGGGAAAAGATTGTTCAATCCCTCTTTAATGCCGCATGAAATGAAAAAGAAACGTTAACACTTTTAAATTCATTTAAACAAGTAAATTTGTAAACAATTGCTATTTGAGCCATTTTATATACTCCGTTGTTGTTAAAAAAGATGCGAATAATAATACACCATCTATTTGTCATGGTCGTCTCCCATGTTCATCTTCTCCATCTTCATGACCGCCTTTGCAAACTGCTCACCCGTCATGCAAACCCAGGTGGCAAACCTGAGAAAAACGTAAGGTCAATATTAAAATTGATCATATTTTGTCTTTGTTATTTTGTTTTCATAGATAACTCTGCCCTCTGCGCATGTGCGAAGTAATTAAGAGCGACAGTTAAGGCTGCTGTTTAAGCTTACGTCATGAACCAGCATTAAAAAAACAGGTATATTTAAACAGCTATCAAATCGTATTGACAACTATGCAGGGCCCATTTTGAATACGTATTTAAATAGAAATTAACCATCAACGTTGTACTTAATATGCTCTTTATAATATACAACCAATCAGGCTAATTCAGTACCAAAACGTGCAATATTTTGCTGTTCGTAAGAGATGAAAAAAAAAAACGTAACGAGGTCTTCCCAGTAAAGTTTTTTATCATGCAAACAATCCATAGGAAATTCTAATAATCTAAATACCAATAATGTGCTGACTTTTAAACTAAGTACCATACACCGTTCATGTTTCGGTGCGTTTTCATTTTTTTGTAGACATCAATCCATTGTATTTGCTTTAAAAACATATTTAAAAAATCGCGACAATTTGCCATCGCCAGATACTCATTTAATGAAACTTACGCTTGGGCGATTTAACTTTCGCGCCAAAATATCAGGGAAGGGAGGGGCTTTAGGGTAAAATAAGAGGGAAAACCAAAGAAGTTAATTTTGGCAATTTTCAGAAAATGATGCGAGCTTTCTCGGCCTGCGGCCTCGAGATTGCCACAATGAACTTTTACATATACATAAAGTTAAGGATCGGGTATACATGCATGCTTGCTCTGCGTAAGTTTACTAGACGAGTAATAAATGAATCAGTATATTGATAGCGTAGTTTTGAGACTTGCTTAAATAGTGGGTGTCGGTCCTAATTATAGCATAGTCCATTTGGATTGGTCATGGTTATGTCCAAGTAAAAGTCAACATATTTTGCCGCAAAAAGCAAGAGTGGCAGCCTACCTGAAGAATATCTCGCTGTATGTCTGCGGATCGGTCATGAGCGTGTTCAGTGCATAGTCCGACTTCTCCTGCTCAGACCAGCTCTCCATTTCCTTGCCTTTCCTGTCCATCCACTCGTCGGTGGTGTTCTGATGAAAAAGATACGTCAAATAATATACCGGGAACTTCAAGTTTAATACTGTATCGAAATTGGTCCGAGCGATAAGTCGTTAAAATGTTCACTGCTGCATAAACATTAAGACATATATTTTTCGTTAATGTGAACTATTGTAGGGAGTTTATTTATCACTGAAAATAACAGTTAATGACACATTATGTTTGTAAATTAAAGCTTGGTGGTTGAATAATATTAATCATAATAAAAACAGCAATTTATAATAATAAAGTGTTTTTGTTTTTTCTGAAATTGTGAAAATAAATGTGGTTGTGCTACAGAAAAGACGTACGGCACTTAACGTTAAAAATGCACTGCTCCAACTGGTTAGGACCATGCAATGTTGTCACCAGATATCGTGAGTATAAACATAGCAAACTAGTGGGTTTTGTTCATTATTGTGGTGGCCTCTGCGAGTGAAACATTTTTATAAAACAAGGTGAATATATTCAAGGGAAGATAATTTAATATTTATCAATAGAACATGTTTATATATTATTCATTGATTGAACGATAATTGTTTTCACTATCCAATCACTTTAAATAATGATAAGTGCACATTATTTGGCAAAGTAGCCTATATATATATATATATATATATATATATATATATATATATATATATATAATATATATATTAACAAAATAATAATATATTTTATCCTTTCTGTAAATATATGATTGTATTACACCAAATTTGAATGATATGCAATAATAATTACATGTTTCAAATTCTAACCTTGAAAAGCACATAGCCGCGTGTTTTCACTGCGTTGTATGTGTTGTTCACCATCAAGCACAAGGTCTCCATGGACTCTGTGAAAGCCGTCTCCTTTTCCTGGAATACGTAACATAACTACATTATAGATCAGGTTGCATACACAGTAATTTCAAATGCCGATCATTCGGAATAACATGTGCTTTTTACAAAATCAAAGCACATTTATTAAGTGTTAGCGGACAAATTATTAAGGTATCGTGTACTTTAAAAGAAATATCTTGTTAGTTTTGGAAATGTTAATTGAAAAACGAGTTAAGACTGCGCATGACTGATTCAAAGAGTGCAAATGGGTATTCATCGTACTAGATGTGTTTAAGCCTACATACTTTGTAGTCCATGTAAATCATCATCATATCAGCCATTTCCATCGTCATCTTCCATTTCATGAGGTCCTCCATCTTATTAACCTCCTCTGTTGATGCCTCCGGAGTGTTATGCCCTCCCTGCTGGGACATTCCTTGTGGGGGGTTTCTGGAACATACATTTAAAATATTTGTACAAAATATTAAAAACAAGAAATTAGCACGTCAGCGCACAATCATTTCCCGCAATTTAATCAATTATGATTATATAGAAATGTTCATTTCCAAAGTCCTATTACACTCCTGAGTAAGAGTATGCAAAATGAGATACTTATTAGAGAGACAGGAAGAATTTTAAACGCCCATTAAATAAAGAAAAGGTACAAAATAACTGTCGGAAACTCTTACCTATCTTCATGGCAAAAACAATGGTTTTTCAATGCTAAAAAAACTAGTGATCAACCTACAACACGTCCATGTCAATATCAATGGTTTTTCTATCCTAGAAAAACTAGTGGGCAACCTACAACATGTTTGAGATAAGGAGCATGAGGATATTGCCCATCATGGAGTTTTGCTGTCCCATTCCCGTGTTTCCCATTCAAGTGCTTCCCATTCCTGTGTTTCCATTTCCCATATATCCCATTCCCTTTCCTGGGTTCATTCCCGTGTTTCCCATTCCATGGCCCATTCCCATATTGCTTCCCTGCTGTTGTTGTTGTGTTCTCATCATATTCTGGAAAAACGTCATCTGGAATGGAAACGGACAGGATGATATACTGTTTAGAAATACTGTAATTGTCAAAAAAATTCAAACGCGGCATCACCATTTTCAACATCATCATCCTCATCATCCTCGTCATTCTCATCATTCTCATCATCATCATCATCATCATCATCATCATCATCATCATCATCATCATCATCATCATCATCATCATCATCAGCAGCAGCAGCAGCAGCAGCAGCAGCAGCAGCAGCAGCAGCAGTAGCAGCAGCAGTATCATCATCATCATCATCATCATCATCATCATCATCATCGTTTACTTCGTCATCGTCCATTCATCCATCCATCATCCTTATAATCAGCAGCAACAGCAGCAGCAGCAGCAGAAGCAGCAGCAGCAGCAGGAGGAGCAGCATTGGCATGAGGACCACCTCATCATCATCATCATCATCATCATCATCCTCATCCTCATCGCCATTATCATCCACATCAGCAGCAGCATTATTGATCTTAATGAAAGCAATAGACTGTTTTTGGTGAATACGTGTACTATTTCGGAAAATGATCATTTTTGATTTTCCATACCAGAATGCTCCCTTTTTGTATTGATACTTATAACAACAAATCACAAAAGGGCAGTTCTTTTGATTATGTTAGGTGTACGGGCTAAAATAATCTAAACCGTATAATGTCAAACAAAGTGCGTCTGTTAATTTAAATGAAAATGGGAGAAAAATGAGCAATGTTGAAATTCGGAAATATTTACAACACTCATCTACCATTTCAACAAACTCAGGGGTGGATCCGGAAATCGATGTTAGAGAGTGCGTAACTAAGGGCGTAACGTTTTGACTTGCGCCCTCCCTCAAAACCAAAACTATTTGATTGAAAGTGTTGACATGGATTTGGTCCATTTGGTGCATTTTGGGCGTATTTCTTTTTTCATGTACTCCAATATTGAAATCAAAAGTAAATTTTAGCGATTTTAATGTAGTGCTGGGTCCCCCCTTCCTGGACGCGCTAGTGAAACTAAATGTGAACAGAATGGCGCATTTTAGAGTAAGCAGTGTCGATGAACAAGCAGATGTGTTTTATAAGTCGTCTAAAGCTTGTTATGAGTTCATATATATTCCAAAGAAATGAAATACGATTTACTAAATTCGATTATCGAGAAAAAATAGACGCCAGTCTGTGAGGGACAACACGACCAATGCTGATGACATTTTCTCTAACAGTGTTAGAAACTGTATAAACGTAACAGGTGACATTAAAATTACATAATATATCAATTGTAAGAATTTCTCTGACCTGTTGTATTTTTGTTCCCATAAATAAATCATATTCATATACTAAAATAATTCAAAAAGCAAAGGAAATTGTTTCAATTCACTCGAACAATCTCTTTTTAAAAATAATAGCAGGTCACGGATGGCATTGACGGCCGTATTTATATTACACTGAAGTCGGCATACGCTGGTAAATTCTGCAATTACTTGACCATTCATTATATGGTAGCTCACACGTTACAATTTGGTTATCATTTAATGCCGAACTATGATATAACTATAGTTAAAGATATTGTACTTGTTATTTTCGTATATATGATTCGATTGGTTGTCCGGTTAGCACAGTGGTTCGTGAACTTGCTTCTCACCTTGGCGATCCGGGTTCGATTCCCGGTCTGGGCGCATGTGAGTTTGGTTTGTGGTCACAAAGTCAGACAATTGGGTTTCCTCCGGGTACTCCAGTTTTCCTCACAACAGAAGACCACACTTCCGCGCAACATCGTGCCCACAAGAGTGATTTATATATATTTCAGCAGCATGTTTCAAAATCGTTGTAAAATCAAATAAGTTAAAACTAAACTTATTGAGCCGCTATATCAGAATGACAATGCCAAGGCCGTTTTTCTAGCATTTACCGATTAAAATATTTTAATTGTTTTATCTGTTATAATTTTCGTCCGTAACGTATTTCCTTGGGTTATGTTTTGTGACATTTTACGAAGAATCAATACTTATTATGATAAAAAGGTCTTATAATATATCTCAAAAATTACTTTATGAGCATATTTTTCACACCAATATAAAAGAAATATTCGTCATTGCTTCCAGGCAATATTTGTCAGCAAAAGTTTAATCCTGCATCCTGCTATTGCCTTACCTTTTCATAATGTTACACCTCACGCGGTGCGCTCTTGTTATTAGTTTTTGCATGATTTGTAGTTTCATCGCTTGCAGGAATTGTTGTTGATTATGATAAACTTGCAATCAAAGTTGATGAACTGTTTTATTTCTGATACATTTAGGCATTCCAACATAATGAACATGATGTACTATGATTTGGACAATCTTTAACCCTGACAGCCTTGAACCTTTATGGATGATCAAAACGTTTTTTTTCAATGTACTAAAACACGTTTAGTTGAATTAATTGAGTTTAATACTCTATAATGTTTATTTGTTTTACAGGAATTGTGAAATAGAATTTCAACTGATCCTATTCACTCTCGTTGGAATATTGGTGTACGCGAGTGTAGTCTTGATTTGATTGCTGTTCTTGTTTCTGTAGTTCTTCATATAAATATTTTTAGAGGAGTCGTACCTAGGACGTATTGGTGAGAAGCGGATGCGCAAAAGTGCGCTTCATGGACAACCACTATTATCGTGATATTAAGTGAGAAAGATATAGAACCAAAATAGAACCAGAAAATGTTTATCATGCAATAAGAATGTTTTAGGTTTTGAATGCCAGTTTTAGTGGAGTGTGTCCTCATAATAACGACTTAGGTACACACTAAATACATCGGTATCATATGTATAAGCAAAGGCCAAATATGACCATTTAAACAACTCATCTTGTGTAGTTTACATACTATTTGATAATGTTGCTTCCTACTAAGCTTTTATACGGTTCAGTTACTATATATAACAGAAATACTTAGCTTAAATCAATGGATATATATATTTTACGGCACGTTTAGGTATGTCTCTTACTTTCCCTTACCGATAAAATGTTGCGAAAATGATTTTATATTTATTTCATTTTTATATTTTATTCAATTAATATTAACTCTAATGCTATCTTGTATGTTACTTGTTAAAAGGGCAATGTTCTTATTGAATTGCACATAAAGATTCGACTTGACCTTGTTGAAATTTTGGCTGCTGGATTTTGGCCTGTAATTGACTTTTTTTTATTTGACGTTATTTGACGACAAAATATTGATCAATCTAGATTGTCACTCAAAAGTCCATGTTAACTAATGTAGCCTTGGCCCGCAACTAATAACCATATATTAATAGAACTTCTAACATACTGCCAGGCAAACATTTTTGGTAAGGGAATATATATTTCATTTAATCACCGAAACATTACAGTGGTATTTACAATACAATTTCGAACTGAACATTTTGTGAGTATTTTGCAATTTCTGCTACAACCAATCGAATATAATTTATATAAAAGCAGATGATGCCGTGTGTTTGTTTATTGTTCTCATAGAAAACAAGAAAAAAGAATAACAACTGTTCTAGGACGAATAACACAAGCAATTCGCGTTCATTAAGAAACATAATTGCAACAGGCCCTAACTTTGCCCTTTCTTTAACTGTGTGTGTGAGTTATTAACATTAGCATACATCTGGCTTGCAGAAATAACTCACTGGATCTTCGAACTGTTTGACATTTGGTTTTAACAGTATTTATTTCAAAATAACATTATAATGATATACACAGTTATAGCATACTCAATATTAAATGGTTGACGGAGGAAGTGAAACATGGAAGTAAAAATACAAATGAAATATGCACAAAACAAAATAATTAGACAGAATTGAGAAGGAAACTATGGTATCTTATACTATGCCTCGCTTTTGTCACTCTTTCTAGCGAATTGAAATGTTTTTAATGTACAGTTATAATTATTTGTATATTTATGTAATAGTTATAAGTTGATGGATACTGTGAAAGATGAACGTCAAATAAATAAAGTAGTAGGTGGTAAAATGCGCATGGGGTATGAAAGAGAGTAGTGTAAAGAGCAGGAAGAGGGGGGCGTGGATAGGTCAGGTCAGTTGTAGAGTCAAGGTTGGTCTAATTTACCTTAAGGAAATGAAAAAAAAAACGTTTGACGAGTGTTGAACGTGATTAAATATCGTTGGGTTTGTCTGGTCCGTGGCGTTTTTGGATTTAAACTATATAACTTGAAGTGACATAGGCCTTATGGCAGGCAAATGATCGAATAGGTAATGCTTTTGTGCATGATATAAGGGGCAGGAGAAAAATAAATGGTAGGTGTCCTCAATTTCACCACATTGGCAATTTGGGCTATTAATAATATTTTTAGAGAACAAATGATCATTAAGATTACTACAGTGCATCCGCAGCCTTGCATGGGTGACACTCAATATGCGTTCACCCTCATTGTAATATTGAGGAACTGTTTGTTTATTCTTGTTTGGGTTAAACTTGAAGGAGAGCAAGGATGGAGAGGAACGAACTCTTTCCGGAAGTGCATTCAACGACGATATTGTAGTTGGTAGAAATGAACTCGATAACAGTTGAGTTTTACAAGTAATATTACGAAGGTTAACAGAATTCCTAAGATTGTAGGAGGATGTATCACCAACTCGGGACGGAATAAGTGAAGTGAGATAAGGCTGGCGTAAGGAGATGAAACATCTTGTAAAAGAGTGTGAGTTTATGTTTTCTCCTTCTGTCCTTCAGAGGTTCAAGTCCTGTTTCAATTTAAAGATTATAAATGGAAACGAGTCGTGTTGCTCCGGAAATGATTCGCGCTGCCTCATGCTGAACCTTCTCTAGATCTTCTTCATCAGCTTGCGTAAGATTGTCCCAAACAACATCGGCATATTTTTAAAGTGGCCGAATAAATGTTTTATATAGTACTTCTAGCAATTTGCGACCAAGGACGTATTTGAATGATCGCATGAGGTAGATACGTTGCCAGGCCTTGGTTACAGAAACAGCAAACAGAAACCATTCCTAATGTTATCGCCAGCAAACTGGAACAGCCCGTAAATACCCCACACTTTCAAACTGGTTACTAAGATTTTTGACTGTCAGCTAACTGTTTAATATCAGAATACATTAAGTTTAAAGCATTGCGGTTTTGTGTTTGACGGCCTTAAAATGAACTCATTTCAAGCATGTTTAGTAAGTGATGACCTTCAACAGTGCAATAAAGCTTTGGAAAGCCCAAAATAAAGACGTTCCAAAGTTCATGTTTTATTCAGTTTTGAGTAGAGGTGGCAACGAGTACCCGACTACTAAATCACTACTCAAGTACTTGATTTTTTTATTGATTTTTTATAAAATTCACCAATGCACGATTTACAGACGTAAGAATCAGATCTGGTGCGTTTCAAAGAATACAATTTACGGTCCCTCTAATCCCCGCTGTGTACACAGTTGACCATAATAAATTAATTGACACTTGTTGTGAGAGTAACAAACTGTAAACAAAGTGCCCTTATTTGCAAATAGCAATGTTTTGAAAATGGTACATCTCCGACAAAATTGTATTGTTTACCAATTAGAGAGTTTTCACCAAACAATGGACGTTGACGAGTGAATTAGTAACGACCGTTACATGCAATGATTCCTGAATGGGCGTATTTTTGCAATGATTATCACAATTGATTGGTGGATATCTTATATTGTAATTCTGAATGTTGTTCATTATTGAGTGTAGTCATCGAGACGCTCGGTTATGACCGGAGTTTTACTTTCAATTCATATTGAAGTACACATGTTTGTATAAAATGAAATGAAAAGGACAAATTAAAAGCACGAAACGACATTTGTTTTCTTATTGATTTTTTATTGAAATAATGACAGTCCTATTTAAAGATGAAAATAGACAATATTACGACCAACGCACAAAGTACATGAACGATACATGTAACATGAAGTTGTCTTTCCTAAAATCAATTCAAGTTATCCAAGTAATCGAGTACCCAAGTACTCGATCGGAAGGTTGTCCGAGTACTCGAGTACCAATTTTACTACTCGTTGCCATCCCTAGTTTTGTGGTATAATCTGTTACGGCAGTAAAAAGCTGTTCCTGTGGGATATGGTGTGCGGTAAAAATGAGTTGACAAAATTATATGAAGAATGGGGATATCGTGGGAGATGAAGAGACACTGGTATGTTTCTCACCATCTTTTGCTCTGCACGTTTCACTTTTAATGTTATTATGCACAAGGTGATGTTAAGACAAACCATAAATATATTGAACAAAATCATTGTTCTTAACTTACATATTTATTCACATGGCATAATGCAGACACATTGCCATACTATGGGTTAAAAGATGAAAGCATATTAAAAAGGCGACACAATCGGCAATCTCAATTTCACTTTCAAACCGATTGATATTCCAAATTGCTGTGTATATAGGTTAACTTATATACATCGTTATGTTTCAGCTACTATACGTGAAAGTACATACATATTTTACAAGCGAGAACTTAACACTGATAAATACGTATTATTTTATAAAATATTTAACTAACTTCCGAATAAGATTCTCGCTTTAATATTGAAATGATTTGTGTATAAGTGGGGTTGCGTTCGACCACGTCTGAAACGTATTTAAGGTTTCCGACCCACACATGTTCTAATTTGGGATGTTTAGTGTCCCTGTATCATTTGAGGGTTTTGGGAGGAAAAAATGTTAATATCTACTGTGTGTTTGAGGGGTTGATTTTTGTTTAACAAGTAAGTAATCAATAAGCAAATGCCTTTCCAAATGATACCAAATTCGTTTGCGGATTACCAAGCAGCAGACATAGTGGAACCTTCAGAGACCTAAATTATTTGTCAGTTGGACTCCATAAATCTGTAAGAATATAGGAACACTAAACATGGTACATGTAAACATTTTCACAATTGGGACACAATGGCAGTTGGTTCATAACTCGTTTATAGTTTTATTCAGTTGTTCCTGTTTGCATCTCTGCGCGGTTCTCACGTTATGTGCCTTTTGTATGGATCCTCCAGCTTTTTTGTTTTCGATTCAATAATGTTATAAATGTTAAGGAAATTTGGACCGTCGGTAGAAACGATAGGATCTTAATAGGTTGAATAACCAAATATATAGTTGTGTCTGGTTTTGCGTTATCTAGAGTTGGGACAAAAACACAACAGCTCTTAAGGAAATTCATTGTTTATTTGGATGTTAGACATTGCGAATATAATTAAAGAGAACATTAAGAGATTGAATATTTGTACAAACAAACACAGCTAAAACTGAATATCAAAACTACGTCTGCAATGGAATAAAATACGTGTGTATGCGATATAAAACCAAAAAAGACCGTCCAATCGCTCTGTAATGCCGCTTGAAATTAAAAAGAAACAATAACACTTTTTTAATGGATTTGAACAAGTAAATCTGTAAAGAATTGCAATTTGAAACCTTTTTATATTCAATTGTTGTTAAAAAAGATGCGAATAATAATACACCATCTATTTATCATGGCACTAGTCGTCTCCCATGTTCATCTTCTCCATCTTCATGACCGCCTTTGCAAACTGCTCACCCGTCATGCAAACCCAGGTGGCAAACCTAAGAAAAAATGTAAGGTCACTATTAAAACGAATATATCATATTTTGTCTACGTTACTATTGACAAAAATCGCTCTGCCCTCTGCGCATGTGCGAAGTAACAAAGATTGACAGTTGAGGCTGCTGTTTAAGCTAACGTCATAAACCAGCATTTAAAAAAGATGTTTATTTAAACAGGTATCAAATCGTATTGACAACTATGCAGGGCACAATTCAAATGTGTATGTGACAATATACAAATAGAAATTAAGCATGAACGTTTTTTCCTTTAATATACTCTTTATAATATACAACCAATCAAGCAAATTCAGTACCAAAATGTGCAAATCTTAATTGATCAAATCAAATGTAGATCATTATGAATAAAAAAACTTGACGAGGTATTCCCAGTAAAGTTATCTACTATGCAAACATACCATAGGTTAATCTTGTAATATAAATATCAACAATTTCTTGATTTTTAAACTACAAGTACCATAACGTTCATTTTTCGGTGCGCTTTCGTTGTTTGTAGACATCAATCCATTTTAATTGCTTTTTTATAACATATTCACAGAGCCGCGACAATTGACCATCGCAAGAAACTCATTTAATGAAACTTACGCCTGGGCGATTTAACTTTCGCGCAAACTATTAGGGAAGGGAGGAACTATAGCGTAAAGCAAGCAGGAACAACAAATATAAAGTTTAAGTTCATTTTGGCAAATGTCAGAAAATGATGCGAGCTTCCTCGGCTTACATAGGCATAGCGGTAGGGATCAGGCATCCATGCAGTCTTTCACTGTCGGTATGTTGATAACGTAGTTTTTAGACTTGCTTAGATTGTGTTTGTCGGTCATAATCATAGCAAAGTCCATTTGAATCGCTTATGGTTTTGTCTAAGTAAAAGCAAGAGTGGCAGCCTACCTGACGAAGATCTCGCTGTATGTCTGCGGATCGGTCATGAGCATGTTCAGTGCATAGTCCGACTTCTCCTGCTCAGACCAGCTCTCCATTTCCTTGCCTTTCATGTCCATCCACTCGTCGGTGGTGTTCTGATGAAAAAGACATGTCAAATACTTTACCGGGAACTTTAAATTTAAAACTGTATCGAAATTGGTCCGAGCGATAAGTCGTTAAAATGTTGACTGCTGCATAAACACGAATATATTTTTGTTAATGTAAACTATGGTAGTATTATCAATAGAAATGACAGTTAATGACACATTTGGTTTGAAAATTAAAGCTTGGTGTAATAATAATCATCATGATGCTAACAGCTATTTATAATAATAAAGTGTTGTTGTTTTCTGGAATTTTGAAAATAAATGTGGTTCTGCTACGGAAAAATTGTGAGGCACTTTACGTTAGCAATAAACTGGTCCAACTTGTTAGGACCGTCCAATGTTGTCACCTGATATCGTGAGTATAAACATAGCATACTTGCAGGTTTTATTCATTCTTGTGGTGGCTTCTGTGAGTGAATCAACTTTATGAAACAAGGTGAATTTATTCAAGGGAAGATAATTTAATAATTATGCCTGTTATGGGACATGTTAATATATTAAATATTGATTGAACGATAATTGTTTTCCCTATCCAATCATCTTAAATAGTGATAAGAGCACATTATTTGACAAAGTAGTCAAAAGGAAAATCCTATATATATCCATTTTAAAGTTAGCCCTGGCACGTTACAGTACTGTGATACTGTATTGAATAGGGTTTTTATTGTCTGGGGTTGTGGAATAGCTAGACAATTGTTAACCAGGGAAGCCATTGTTGTTTTTTTCAATTCTGTTTCAACAAAACGCCGTGATATTCCTGACCTGCTGGAGATTTTGTAATAACATAATAATTTATATTATCCTTTCTGTAAATATATGATTTAATTCCGCCAAATTTGACTGATATGAAATAATAAATACAATTTTCAAATTCTTACCTTGAAGAGCACATAGCCGCGTGTTTTCACTGCGTTGTATGTGTTGTTCACCATCCAGCACAAGGCCTCCATGGACTCTGTGAAAGCCGTCTCCTTTTCCTTGAATACGTTACATAACAACATTATAGATCAGGTTGCATACACAGGATTTTCAAATGCAGATCGTCCGGAATAACATGTGCTTTTTACAAAATCAAAGCACATTTATTAAGTGATAGCGGACAAATTATTAAGGTATCATGTGCTTTTAAATAAATATCTTGTTAGTTTTGGAGATGGGTATTGAAAAACGAGTTAAGACAGCACATGACTGATTCAAAAAGTGCTAATGGGTATTCATCTTATTAGGTGTGTATATGCCTACATACTTTGTAGTCCATGTAAATCATCATCATATCGGCCATTTCCATCGTCATCTTCCATTTCATGAGGTCCTCCATCTTATTAACGTCCTCTGTTGAAGCCTCCGGAGTGTTACGCCCTCCCTGCTGGGACATTCCTTGTGAGGGTTTTCTGGAACATACATTTAAAATGTTTGTACAAAATATAAAAAAGACATAAGCATGTCATAGCATAATCATTTTTCGCAATTTTAATCAATTAAAATCATATAGAAATGCTCAATTCTAAAGTCTAATTACACTTCTAAGAGTATGCATAATGAGTACAATATTTCTTAGAGAGACAGGAAGACTTCTAAACGCCCATTAAATAAAGAAAAGGTACCAAAAAAAAAGACTCTAGGAAATTCTTATCTATCTTCCTGTCAAAAGCAATTCTTTTTTCATGCTAGAAAAAGAAGTGATCAATCAACAATAACTTCATGTCAATATCAATGTTTTCCATCCAAGAAAAAGTAGTGGTCAACCTACAACATGTTTGCGATTAGGACCATCATGAGATTGCTCATCATGGAGTTTTGCTGTCCCATTCCCGTGTTTCCCATTCCAGTGCTTCCCATTCCTGTGTTTCCATTTCCCATATTTCCCATTCCCATTCCTTGGTTCATTCCCATGTTTCCCATTCCATTGCCCATTCCCATATTGCTTCCCTGCTGTTGCTGTTGCGTTCTCATCATATTCTGGAAAAATGTCATCTGGAATAAAAAAGGACAAGATGATAAATTGTATTGAAATGCTGTAATTGACAAGAGCATTCGAACGCGGCATCACCATTTTCATTATCCTCATCATCGTCATCATCATCGTTTTTATCATCATCATAGTCATCGTCGTCGTCGTCGTCATCACATCATCATCAGCATCATTATCATCATCATCGTCGTCGTCGTCGTCATCATTATTATCATCATCATCATCATCATCATCATCATCATCATCATCATCATCATCATCATCATCATCATCATCATTATCAGCAGCAGCACCACCACCGCCACCACCACCACCACCACCACCACCACAACCAAATTATTATCACCATTATCATCATCATCATCATCATCATCATCATCATCATCATCATCATCATCATCATCATCATCGCCTTTATCATCCACATCATACACATCATCATCCATATCATCCACATCCTCCTCCTCATCATCATCATCATCAGAAGCAGCAGCATCCTCATCATCATCATCATCATCATCAACCTCATCATCATTTCTTCTCATTACCGCTTCCAGTGTGCTTATCCATTGCCTTTCAAATATTTGATTTCTACTTACTGGGTTCACCTGTCCGTTCTGGTTTCCCCACGGCTGCTGGTTCCATCCATACTGGTTGGCCCCGTATTGCGGTACCTGGTTCTGGTATGCACCTCCATTCATGCTCCAGCTGCCGCTCCCGTGAGCCATTGCCATCCCCATCACACACAGGGCCGAAGCGTATGCGAGTGCAGCCATCGTTGGTAGTTATCTATGGATTAATTAATAAGTTGAATAAATCAAATCGCAGTTTATTTTAATTATTAATGACTCGACGGACAAACTACAATAGAAGCCTGACCGAATTAGAAGCTGAATATATCATATTCTTAAATGAAGGAATATATGTAATTGTATTTGATATAAGCAACTATGCACAGGCATAGGATAATAGTACATGTTTACTCGATTAAGTGAATTTAATATAAATATTATGCATCTTTCAAAGCTAAACATTTACTTTAAAGAGTGTTTGCCAAAGCCTTAAAGGCTGCCGCCGTATACAAATAAGTAGCAAAAAATAAGTATTTGTTTAATATATTAAACGCAAAAAGTACAGAACATGGGGCAAAAGCTGTGACGTGGACGGAATAAAGTAGGCTTCAATGGATGGAGCGGACATTCAATAAGTGTCAACAATTAACCAAATCTAATAAAACACGGACAAATTCTTCCGAAAAGTGTTTGAGCAACGTAGGCGCTTGGCGCTACTCAATGACAATAATTCGAGAAGGCCCTTAATACTGAACCTGCTTTGGTCAGTTTCAACTAAAACATGTAAACAAAGAAAATTGTGATTTAAATGAAATGCTTCGTCCTGCAAGGAAAAAAAAAACATACAATAAATACCCGAGATTCAATCGGTTTTATCACCAAATAAACCCGACATGCTTAAAAGCTCAATACTATTTCAGAAATGGATTGATTTTCTTTTTAATAAATTTAGTAACTGAAATTTTCAAGCGCTCATTGTACTTTGTATGGACTTTCGTTATTTCCAGTCTTGAATTACAATTTAAATTAATAAAAAAAGTTATATGTTTCTTAAAAAAGGCACTTAATCAAATAATCGCATTTCCACTAAGGTCTTATTTCTAAACAAGGCAAAGATAGATCGACGTAGACCATACATCCGCGGATGTATATCGGTATGCGCCAACGGAGGGTCGGTGACATGCGATGGACAATCCACAGTACTTGCCGAAAGGGCTTCCTAATTTTCGATATTCTGCATTCGCAGCCTCGTTCTGAGATTCATCTTAACTAAATATAGCCACCAAACCAATTCGGGAACAAGTTAAATAATGAAACGAAAACAAACGTGGGTTCGACTCATCTATTGTACAATGATAAAGGATATAAATCCTATATACCTATACTTTACATACAGATTCATTTCAAAGAACAAACGATTCAAGAATATCGAAATATGAAAAGCGGTTTATAGCACATAACAAGATTATATCATCACGGCGATTTGAACATTATTACACAGCTTAATTGGCAGCCAAGACAGCACTTTGGTGTGAAAGACGATTCCTTAAATTCATAGTTTGCGTTATCATTAAATGTACGCGCGAGTAGTGGATTGTTATCCTGTCAAGCATCTTGAAAGGGACATATTTTGTAAAAACAAGACAATCTAACTTAGAACACAATAACACAGTTGCGGACTAAAGGTTTATTACTGTTTTAATTCAACAGCAAATCAACGAATATTTGATATTCAGTTTGACATCAGAATATCGAATAATCATTTGCATCCCATATAAACGCATGCAAAGGAATCAAGATATGATTGATAAACTGACCGGATTCTCAGTGTCGTGCATTACAGTCGAAACCTTTATCCATGTTTTACACCAGCATATGTAATCAAATAAAACTAAAGTCAAAAAAGTTTGATTTGTTATTTTGTTTGCGTTTAAACATGCGGCGATTGCCTAGCTGATAAATACTGTAAATTTGAAATTAAAAAAAAATATATGAATAAGAAATGAATGACATAAACAAACAATTTCGTAAATAGTTTTTTTTTACTTACTTACCAGTAGGTGAAAACAAATCCAGCACAAGACGAGTTGAAATGTGATGAAATCTTGGGCGCCGGAGCCTCTCTTTATACCGGTTCTCCGCCTCGACTCGTTTGGATGGACCGCAGTGTAAAGTTTATCCACCCGTGATCGAATAGTAATTATAAACGCCTATATTTGGATATCGAATATCGTGCAAATAAGAAACCACAAAAAGTCTTAAGATTGTTTAAACATAATCGTGTTCGAAAGTGGAACGTTTCAAAAATCGTGACTATATAATTACAAAAGAAGGGTATTTCAAAATTGTTGAACTTTAAAGTGGAACCACTCTCTAACAATATTTATTTTGTTTTAAATACAGTCATGATGTTCTGTATTTTACCCTTTAACGTCGCTTTATTAAAGTTCACGCATCTCTCTATAATTTGTATGTCTTTTTGAAATAGTTTTGGTATCAATTTAATGCTTTTAAAATCGTTCTTGTTTTTAGCTTTTTCGTGAGTTTCTCTGACTAATCCATCCCACACAAAATCATATCAAAAATGATAACTGATACAAAGTGTATATACATGCGTATAACGAACATGTTTAATGGTATTCGTAATAATAATTTAGCATTTATGATCATTAAAATTCACATGATTGTATACTCAACAAATAATAAGAATACAATGGTCTTAATACTCAAACTGTACTGTATTGAGTAAAAATGTTAGAAGAATAACAGGGTCTGTAATGTAGAGGCATCTAAGTAAATTTTAAATATTTTTAATTAATTATGAAAAATTGTTTCATATCCAAAATTATGTTATTATGAACTTAAAAATGGTTTACCTGCGTTAGCATAGCACGAATATGAAATAATAGTAACAGCTATTTATTAACTTAATTTAACCTTAAATATCGTACATATTTAAAGTCCTATTCTTATAATTATATTTTAGTAATGTAAACTTTATAATAATGTGTATAAATCAAAATGACTTCGCTATCTTTCTGATTTACCGCAATTTTGATAAATAGATACATTTATCGCAATAACAAATATGCCATACAAGATACAACCTACAGAAAAGTCAAAATGTAGAACGCATAACGTAAATACGAATTTTGCGGATCACATGTTTTTCTTAATTCATGGAATATCATATCGTTTTTTATCATATTATTTTTATATTAAATCTAAGAGGTAATATTTGATTAAAAGAAAATAATTCAAAATGATATAATGTTTTAATTAAACAGGGTTTATACATGTTCTTTCGATTAAAGGGCTTGTCCCTGTGTAATTATTACAAGAAAGCAATTGATTTATCTTACAGATTCAAATTCAAACATTTTCATTAAGTGACGTAAACATATAAATTTTCTTGATACAAGATATATTTATGTCACAAAATTGATCTCGTGAAATGACATGTCAAAAGAAAATATGGAAATATATATAAAAAGTACAAGAGTGAAAAAGAATGAAATAAGTTATCGTATACATGTATAATAACCATAAATTAATGCACGTACACGCAAAACGAGCACATATAATATAAATAATAAAAAATAGGAATATCTTGCCTTGTTTAATAACATCTGCTTTTCTTTTTTAGTAACATATAAAGGATAATCAAAAAATATCTTCGAGGTAGTACAATCACTTAAAAAACCCAGTCTATTGCTTTCATTAAAATCAATAAATACCAGTGTACTATCTCATTGTACATAATGGTAATAATCACATAAAAAGTTCAAAGGCGGATCCAAGATTTAATGTTGGGTGAGGGGGCGTAATTTAAGCCCCCCCCCCTCCCCCAAGAACCAAAATTATTTGGTTTAAAGTGTTGAGAGAGGGGTCGGGTTTTAGGGTTTTGAACCAAGCTCTTCAACTAGAACACAATGTTTTAATCCAATGTTACTTTCGACCTTTAAAATTTCATTCAGTGAATGGTGACAAGTGTAACTTTGGCAAGGTTGATGCCCTTATGAACTATTTAGATAATGGAGCACTTGCTCTTAAATAATAAAGATGCATTTATAAAAAAATCATTAATTGATGTTTCTAACATGTTTGCACTCAAACACGAGCTAATAATATACAAAAAAAAACAGAACTATATTTGAGGAATATTTTTCCACATGCCGGCGTTGGATCGACATTCCCGACGATCTCAGAACTTTGCAGGTAGGGCGATTCACGGGTAGCAATTGCGTATACCAATTAAGGATTCCGATAAAACTCCGACATAAAGCATAAAACAACCAGTAAAAATGTAGATTTCAGTTTAAGATCGTGTTTTATTCTCTCTTGATCATCGAAAGACTTTTTTGCTATTAATAACAATCGTGAAATAAAATTCTATTGTACTCTGGACTCATCAAAAAGCCTCCATTTAATTTACGACGATAGTTGAAAGAAAGAAAATTAACGTATGCTTAGTGTCTCTCGTTGTCACGATTTTGCGTGCTATCTTGGTTTGTGTGGAGTAAATAATCCACTATTCCGGCTTGCTGACCACTAACGAAACAATACGCTCGGACTGGGATTAATGACAAGCGCTTTAATAATCTTTCCACTATCTGGACAACCATTGAACTAATTTGCAACATTATTATCACCACTTGAAGCGGTTTTTCCTTTTGAAACAATTTATAAGTTTATATTTGCATAACTTTTTTCTTATGTTGATAATAATTGAGAAAACCTTAAACAGCATGCTTCATTACTAAATGATTCTAGTATAGGTAGTTCATATCAATTATTGAAAGCTTCTTGTTAAATGTTTGTCAGCTCTTTTCATTACGCTAGCATAGCATGCCCTTAACCCCAAGTGAGAGTTCACTTAGATTAATACGATCATACAAAGGCCGTTATTTTAGCATTTACCAATTACGATATTATTATTGTTTTTTATCTGTAATCCTTTTTCGCTCGTAACGTGTTACATTGCTTTATGTTATGTGACATTTTACAATGAATCAGTTCTTATTCTGAAAAACGTAGTTCGTACGATTTATAGCAAAAATTACTTAATGAGCTAATGCTTTCACTCAAAGATAAAGCACAATTCGTCATTGTTTTCAGGACACATTTGTCGGCATATGTTCAATTACGAATTCTGCTATCGATTCACCTTTTCATTATGCGAAACCGCACACGTTGCGCTTTTGTTATAAGGTTTTGCATGATTGGTAGTGTCAATTCATCGCGTTCATGAATTGTTGTTGATTATGATATATCTGCAATCAAAGTTGATGCACTCTTTTATTTCTATTACATTTAGGCACTCAACCAGAATGAAAATGATATACTATGTATTGGTCAATCTTAATCCCCGACAGCCTTGAACCTTTATGGATAATCGAAATGTCTTTCTTCAATGTACTTATACACGTTTAGTTGAATTAATTGAGTTTAATTCTCTAAAAAGTTTATTTTGTTTACAAGAATTGTGAAAAAAAATCAAATTGTCCCATTCACTCTTGTTGTAATAATGTTGTGCGCGAGTGTAGTCTTTATTCGATTGCTGTACTTGTTTCTGTAGTTCTTTATATAAATACTTTTGGGGGAGTCGTACCTAGGACATATAGGTGAGAAGCGAATGCGCAAAAAACTGCGCTTAAGGGACAACCACTATTATCGTGATATTAAAGAAGGAAGATATAGAACTTTAAACCAAAATAATAGAAAATGTATTACATAAAATATGAATGTTTTAGGTTTTAAATGTCACTTTAACAACTTGTCTTGTGTTTTTACATAATATTTAAGAATGTTGTTTCTTACGTTTTTTACAGATTAATGATTAATTATAACAGAAATGCTTAGTTTAATCAATAAATAGGGAATATTTTATTAGTTGGTTGATCCGTGGTGTTGTATTACTTCGAGTTGCTTATGGAAGGGTCCCTATCGCAAGAGACCAAGTAGTACCGGTCCATTGTGTAATACGGAAACAGAAAGCTGCACTCTGTAATACGGGGATTTTCGCCTGATCATTTGTATTTTTCAGTTAAAAATTCAATACTTTTGACAGAATATTTATTTTTAGGTATATAATAAATATGTATATTGTATGTCACGTATAGTTCTTACATTCCCTAACCGATAAAAAGTTGTAAAATTGATTTTATATTTATTTCATATTTATATTTCACTCAACTTTTATTGGCAAGAAATATCATAGTGTTTATAGTCATTTGTCAATTGGCAAGGTTCTAATTTTCCAAAAATTATCTATGTAAACTAATGCCTGAATTGAACCATCGTCACTGTATAATTATGTTTAAAGTTTTTCCTGAAATCACCTTTATATTAGCCTTGTCCCGCAACTTATTACCATAAATTTATAGAAGTGCTAACAAACTGCCATGTTTTGAAGGGGTAGGGGGAAATATCAATTAGTTGATTGCCATAGAATTGCAGTTATATGAAGATACAATTTTGAACTGAACATAAAAGCAGATGTTGTCGTGTGTTTCCTTATTGTAATCCTAAAAAGCAAGCTAAAAGAATAGCAACTATTCTAGGACAAATATAACAAGCGATTTGCATTTATTAAGAAATTAATTGCAACAGGCCGTAACTTAACCATTTCTTTTGGTGTGTGTATGCGTAATTAAACATTACTATACATCTTCCTTGCAGAAATAACTCGCCGTTTCACATTTAGAAAGCTTTGCAAAAAGCTTATCTCAGACTTTACTAATACAATGTACCATAATAAGATTGATTAACGAGGAAAATTAGGCATCCGAGGGATTACTGAAGCAACGGTAATGACATTTACCATGACAGTGTTAGAGGCTGTTCAAGCTTAACTGGTCATATCGGAACTAGATACATATCAATTATAGATCGCATTCCTGACGTTTTGATGGGCCTTTTGGGTTTGTAACCTGTGACATTTTACATAGAATCAGTATATTGTTCAAAAGTTTTAAAATGATGTATCAGCGTACTTTTCTAACCGTGCACCAAAGACAAAGACGTCGTGCAAAAACAATCAACAACCAAAAACGAGCAAAATGACGCGAATGGACAAGGGCAAAGCAGATGGGAAGCATTCATAATTATAGTTTCTTAAGAGTGAACCAAATGGGTTTTAAGGGAGTAAACCCCTTGGCATCACACCAACCAGCGATCTAGAAGACGGGGCTTATCGTGCAAACTCCTTCTAGTCGTCCCTCTAGCCTCTTATTTTAAAATAACTAAATAAATTCAGATCCCGATGTAGCAATTGCAGTACCGTACCTCATTGAATGGAAAAAAAACACATTTAATGGTAATGTAGAGATGTATTAAACTCCAACAGTTCAGAATTATGCCAATCTTTGATCGGTGTTAAATTTGGTGCTGGTTTCAAGGGGAGTTGATCATTATATTAAGAAACTTCCAACAAAGCAGATGTGTCCATGCCATGTAGTATTTATGTTTTACATTCAAATTGCAGCAAACAGAAAATGAATCTAGATTTTGGACTGCTTGATTAGATAATAACCAGAACCCGCGAAAACATCTCCAGTCAATGTCCATTCATGATTGGCTAAATCCTGCTTTTAAAATTATTTTGATATTAAATGGTTATTTATATGTCTTTATTATCCAGGGACAGTGAATCGGTGCTGCATAATATGTTTAGCCCAAAGTATGAAATAATTAAATAACTTGGCCATTTGTATATTAAGATTATGCTTATTTGTTTTATCGAACATTTGTGCTTATTCCTGAATGAGACAGATAGCGACATTTTCAATTAAGCAATGCGTGGAGAGTGAAAAAATGTTGATTCGGACATATATCGTGACATCAACACAGGCAACCATGCTTCGAATGGATAACGGTCTTTTGTAATATCCTGATTTATGTTATAAATTATGATGTACTTAATGCCATTTTAAAAGCCCGATTGAAATTCGTGCTACACGAAAACGAGTACAATCTATCAGTGTGATGTGTCTAGTTTAGAGAAGTTTCAGACAGCTCTCGTATGAGATTTCCGAGGTGTAAACACTGCCGTAATTTTTCTTTTAGGAATAATAACAAGCTTCACTTGGCGCATTGAAGCTATAGACTTCAATTAGAGTCCAACCTCTGGCAGATATTGGGGGATGTATGTAATGCGTTGTAGTATGTTTATGTGCCATATAGAAATGCGGGCATATGTTGCATAGCAACTTCCTTATTGTAGGCAAGTTAATTATTGAAGTGTTCTTTATTTCATATGATTAGGATCTAGAAGTCCTTAAAAAGATTTTTTTTCCGAATAATTAAGCATTGATTTTGATTTCTATGCGTGCATATAGTACAAACGCTCATCCGCACTTTCTAAATTCATGAAGCGCGCTAGTACTTCTTTGAAAATAAAAAAAATAATGGCCGGGCGTTTATAGCGCTTGAAAGCACGCAAAATAAGGATCAATCCGTAAATTTCCTCCATTTCATTGATTTTTGTATGGCAATAATAATTTTGGTTGTAAATAATTTCGCTTTATCAAGAAATTTGATCAAGATTTTTAATTATTTCTTAAATATGATTAGCCCAGATTTGATTTTGCGAAACTCCGCCAACAGAGACCATGAAAGGTTTATGCAAATTTATCGCAAATTAATCGTACAGAAATTCAAGTGCGAATGTAAATATTTAACTTTGTTATCAACTTTATAAAATTGTATAATGGGTCATTTTATAGGGACATCCAATTCAAACTAATTATGTGGTTTTCGTTGTTCGTTTTCTTTTCAAATCACACGCTATATAATTATATTTTTACAGCAGCTGTTAGCAGCGCAGCAGATACATTGGAAATTATGATTGTGTAAGTAGCCATTGTACAACTGCATTTTTACAAACAAAGATACTCAAATGAGCAAATAAAATGCATCGCTATGTTTTCGAAAATATGTTATTTTTTAGACAGTACTTTCAATATTTATATGGGATATTGCTTTCATAATTATATAGGATTATGGAAAACAATCGTCACCATTCATTCACAAAAATTACATTCTGTTTTGATGGTAATATTGTTTGATATTGACCAATTGATCCTAATTTCATATTGGTAATATAAAAAACTTCAATAAAGAGACACACAACCTAAATGTCTACAATGTCGATATTGCACTTAACTTACACATCAGCAAAAGACAAAAAACGCCACTTGATCTCCTGGTTATAAAACAAGGGAAACTTCAATTAGACGGAGAATGATGACTTCGACTTGTAGAAAACCGAACTAGCATCGATTTGCCGTCCGCAGATCTTGTTTGATTTCATGTTATTTCCAGTAATATGAAAATGGAATGTCATTCATAATTTTTTCAGAGATGGTTTTCCGAAAGGAGCAAAGCGTGGTATTACAGAGAACTCGTTCGGATAAAGTAACACTGAAATAAGTTTTAGGCGGGAATTCTCGGTTAATTTGTAGTCGTGTACTTCTGATAGGCGTGCATCATTCTAAGTAAGCTGTTAACTGAGCGAAACAAAAATTGCAGTCATTAATTAAGCCTCCTTTGCGTCTCAACAAATTGCTATGAGTCGTGATTGTCTTTAGCTGATCCTAAGAAAAAAGCAAAAAAAAAAATGTTTTAAGTGCAAAAGTATTTCCATTTTATACCTCTTTGTGATTTTTCACATTTCTAAGTCCCTTTAACACATGCTTTTTTGGCTCAATTTTAGAATGTGTGTATAGGATGTGAATAGAAAGTGTATAGTTTATTTTCCGGTATAATAGAGATTTGGTGGCTCAATTATAACGGATGTATGGATTGTGAATGTATAGTTAGTATTAAGCTTCCCTGTATATCAAGGTTTTAGTGGCTCAATTACTATGGAAGTTTTTATAATCATGAATTCCAATTAAAAATTCACCTTGCACATGTTATGAGGTTTTGTTTGCTCAATAAGACTTAATGTATTGATTTGTGTATGCAAAGGTAATGTCATTGATGTTGTTTTTTGTTAATATTATCAAATAACGATTTTTTTCGCAAACGTTTGAGGTCCAATAAAACCTGGTTGACATGGTTAGGTAACGACAAAGGTGCACTATGTACGAATCTAGAAAAAAACGGCCTTATCATCATTCAATAAATGAATGTTTTTTTTTCACAAACTTATGAAGACGGTTATTAGCTGGTTCACATAGCTGGTGTAACGAAACAGGTGCATTATTCATGCTCAAATATCATATTAAAAACTAGTTATTATATTAATTACTTCGAGCTTGACTTTCACACATTGTACTAAAATCCTAGATCAAACTCATTAAAAGATTGTTGATTTAAACATAAGTTAACAGTTAGAGTCATTCTGCTTATTTCGTCACTTCCGGTAAGTGTAATTCAAGGCAAAAAGGTCAAGTACCATGTGTTATGAATATTTATTAAATAACAAGACGAAAGAAAAATAACATTTTGTTTTAAATTTGTCATCAACTGACATCTTTAAATACACACGTTTTAAATATTTACAAATATATAATATGTCTTTAGGTAAAGTATATAATAGTCAAATGATTTTTTTTCATTTTCGTCGTTGTCTGCCGCGGTGTGATCCTGTGGTTGTAACCTTGACCTTTCATCATCGTCTGTCTGTATGTCCGTGTCTGAGACGCCTTCATCACTCCAATCTGGAATATAGGAACTTTAAAAAATGGTTTATAAATAACGAAGAATAAAATACGAGTTTCATGTATGTCTTTTTCTTTTTCGAGGGAACAGAAAGATAACTAGACTGTCGACGAAGCAGGGGATGACTCTATGTATACTCCATTTCTTGTCCGTCTGGAACAATTGCCTTGTTCTCATTCACCTTGATTTTGTGTACTTCGATGAAACATCCCGGGAACTTTTAAAAACACGTGAAATAAGAATATGTTTATTTTGATTGAAAGAAGTCTGCAAACTCATTACACACATTTTATACATAAAAGCAGCAAACGCACACTTATATTGGGAAAATATCAATTAAACACAATACATTAAATGACAAAATACATCCTATAAATGAACGGTTCATATAGAAGTCAGGCAAATACCGTGCTACGTTATAAAGAATATAATTAATAGGCTTAAGACACGCATTAAAGTAAAAATATAAAACTGAGATAACTTCCATAAACAATGTGGTTTCATATGTTTTAATCTTTCATTTTTTTTTCTGTTATCTATCGGAATGCTTATTGGAATAATTTTGACATTAAAATTTCAACAAAGGCCTTTGGATGCAAGCTCCCCGATGTCAATAATTATTGCTATCTCCCCATTGAAAACACGTATTGCATTCAAGATGGGGTCACTATCCGATCAACAAAGTATTGCGGCTTTGTGGTGAGTGCAGGTATTTTATGAAAAATATTTTCAATTTTGTACCCATAAATGAATTAAATTCACTATTTTGCATAATTTTCTTAAATATCTTTCTTATTTGAAAATATATCACCAAGAAGCCGCAGTACATTGCTGATTGGGTAGTCAGAAGCATTTTGACTCAAAAACATATCTTCATATTATGGACAGTCTTTTCCGACGTAATGAAAATCCTATTTGCACGAAAACCCGATAAAATCTTCTTTCGTATAGTTTGCTCAACTTCTTATATTCCAAAAACACGTTACAAAGGATGTTCGTTCTACTCCTGAAAAAGATTGTTCATCAAAACATAATTAAACAAGAACTTTTTAAACATTTTATTTTTTGGCCTTCCCCACCAACTTTTGCATTGTGGAAGGCCATTAATGCTGTAGAACTATTAAGTTTTCGTGAACAAAATAAACAGTATTCAAATAATAAATTAATCCTTAAAGTGTTGTTTGTTTGCAGTACCTTTCTTAATATGTATTCGTTTTCACAGGTGTGAGAGTAAAATAACAACAAAATGAACAACCTTTTGTTTGAGAGATAAACGTTACTTATTCTTATGCGTGAAGCGATACTGAATAATTACAATCATATGATTATATTATTATGTATTGAAACTGAAACTGAAACTGAAACTGAAACTGAAACTATTTTATTTGGTTAAACGCCTGTTTCTATAAACATATTCAACGGCGTTTTACAATAAAACAATCATAGTAAAATATGCAAAATGATAAAATGTAAAATCACATTATCATCAAATGAATACGATACACTTTACATTCATCAGTAAAAGACAAACAACATCATGTTAAAAAATAAAAAAATAAAAAAACAGCAATAGGAAATATTGAGTATTCATGACATAAAGCATTCAGTTCTATGAAACCAGTTGGCACAAGTTAAATGTTACTTATTGCTCAGTAAAAACAGCACCAATACATTCAATGTAGTTATCATTAAAACAACGAGTAAAAATCTCTAAAGTAATGAGTTTTAAGATTTTTCTTAAAAACATCCAAAGATGGAGACTGTCTAATATACAAAGGCAACTTATTCCATAACGTTGGACCTACTGTACTGAAACCCCTATCATTAAAATTTTCCGTTTGTTAAAAGGGGTTGAAAAGCAATATTCTACATTTTTAACAGATCTAAGATTCCGTCCTGTTGACACTGGCTTGTTTAAAAGTTCAGTTAAATAAACAGGAGCATTGCCAATAAAGCAATTATACATTGTACATAAAATTTTAAAATTGATTCTAGCTTTGACAGGTAACCAATGCAGTTTGAACAAAGATTCCTTAGAACTGTCATATTTACTGCGACGTAAAACAAGTTTGGCGCACATATTCTGAATTCTCTGCAATTTCTGTATTTCGGTCTCAGAGATACCATACAAAATAGAATTGCAGTAATCTAAATGAGATATCACTAATGAAAGAACTAGAATTTTAGTTGCGTCCTCTGTCAGATATTTGCGAATGTTTTTTATTCTTAAATAGTTCAACATTGCTGCTCTACATTTTGTTTTGACATGAGTGGTAAACCGAAGACATTCGTCTAAATATGCGCCTAGGTACCGTATACACTTAACGTTTTGAATAATGTCACCAGCAATATCAATGTCTGTGGTACGACATTTATTTAGTTGTGCTTTACTCCCAAATATTATAAATTCTGTTTTGGTAGTGTTCATTTTTAGTTTATTTGTGTTCATCCAGTTGTTCATGGTAACAGCACACTCTTCCAGTTTGGTTATTGCAGTAAGTTCATTAGTTACTGAAGTTGGCCGAAAACGTTTACTAGCTATATGGTCGTCGGCAAAGCCGTAGACGGAAATAGTTGGTGGAATGACATCAAAAAGAGTCCCCGCGTATGTTAGGTAAAGCCACGGGCCGAGACAGCTCCCTTGAGGTACACTGCACTCCAGAGATCGTGGATTAGATTTAGTAGAACCGATTTTTACACAACAACTACGTGGGCGCAGGTACGAGTCGACCCAGGCTAATACGCTACCATTTATCCCATACTGATTTTGTAGAACCTCAAGTAGAATCTTATGGTCTACTGTATCGAAGGCGGCGCTTAGGTCAATAGCAATTAAGGCTGTAACCTCTTGCTTTTCCATACCATCAAGAAGGTCATTAACTAGTCTAAGTAACGCCGTTTCACAGGAATGGTGCCGTCTATAAGCAGATTGGTTTTTTGGTAACAGATTGTGTTCATTTACATGGCTATTGAATCTGAAGAGAGCAGCTTTTTCAATGAGTTTTGAGAGAAACGAAAGATTACTAACAGGTTTGTAGTTAGATAATTGTAGCTCTAGTCCTGCCTTTTTCAACAAAGGTCTTACAACTGCTTGTTTCCAATGAACAGAGAATACACCATTTGCCAGCGAAAGGTTGACAAGTTTAGTAATATTTGGCAGAAGATCACTTAGATAAGCTTTTAGTATTTTGGTTGGTAATAAGTCTAACTCACATGATTTGGTGTTAAGCTCGTTTATTAGACGCAGCACTTCAGACTCTGTCAGATTGACAAAAGTGTCAAAACGTTGTACCTGTTTAGATTGTGGTTTAAAACTTGGAAATTCCGCAAGTGTTTCACGAATTTTAGTTATTTTGTCCATAAAGAAGTCTGCAAATTGTTCAGCTAACTCGCTCTCACTTGTAGCTTGGGGCATTGGATTTTCAACTTTAGTGCCGGTAAGTTCCGAAACTATGCCATAAAGTTTTTTAGAATCACCCTTGGCATTTAGGATCATATTACTCATTACTAATCTTTTCTCAGAGTCAATCGCCTGACAATATTTATTCCGTGCTTCTTTGAATGCTTTAAATTGCTCAGGTTGTTTGTACTTTCTCCATATTTTTTCACTTTTGCGTACTACACGTTTCAATTCTAAGATGGACTCACTGAACCATGGTTTTGGAGTTCTGCATATCTTTGTTATTGTTTTTGATGGAGCATGTTTATCCATAACTGCTTTAATTTCAGATTCAAACAGGTTCACAAAAGTATAGCACCTGAAGAGTCCGAATCTGTATCATCTGTATCATTTATATCAGAAATCTCTTCACCAGAAGTTTCGTCACCATCACTGACGTCATCACGTGAGGCCAGCACAAGTGTGTCTGCATCGGGAATATCTATCGTGGAAGAGGAGGAAACACCGGTATACCTTCCGCCATCTTTTGTTCTTGCTTTCTCGCCTGAAATGCAAATATGTAAAAAAGAGTAATTATGTCTCCCCCTCTCTGGGGGAGACATATTGTTTTTGCCCCGTCCGTCAGTCCGGTAGTCCGTCAGTCCGTCAGTCCGTCCGTACGTCACACTTCGTTTCCGATCGATAACTGAAAAACCGCATGACCTAGGATCACCAAACTTGGTAGGGAGGTTGGTCGTGAGGTGTAGAGGATCCCTATTGTTTTTGGGGTCACTAGGTCAAAGGTCAAGGTCGCGGCGACCCCCAATATAAAAAACATTTCTGCTCAAAATCTTGAGAACGGTTTGACCTAGGTTCACCAAACTTGGTAGGGAGGTTGGTCATGAGGTGTAGAAGATCCCTATTGTTTTTGGGGTCACTAGGTCAAAGGTCAAGGTCGCGGCGACCCCCAATGTAAAAAACATTTTCGCTCAATATCTTGAGAATGGTTTGACCTAGGTTCACCAAACTTAGTAGGGAGGTTGATCATGAGGTTTAGAAAACTCCTATATTTTGGGGGGTCACAAGGTCAAAGGTCAACGTCGCTGTGACCTCTAATGTAAAAAAATATTTCCGTGCAATATCAGGAGAATGCTTTGATCTAGGTTCACCAAACTTTGAAGTGAGGTTGGTCATGATGTCTAGATGATCCCAATTGTTTTGGGGGTAACAAGGTCAATAGTCAAGGTCGTGGTGACCTTCCATGTAAAAATCATTTGCGTGTAATATCTATATGTCTCCCCCATTCATGGGGAGACATATTGTTTTTGCCCTGTCCGTCAGTCAGTCCATCAGTCTGTCAGTCAGTCAGTCAGTACGTCACACTTCGTTTCCGTCCAATAACTATAGAACTCTTAGACCCAGGAACTTCATACTTGGTATGCTAGTTGGTCATGACTAGTAGATGACCCCTATTGAATTTGGGGTCACTAGGTCAAAGATCAGGGTCAACGTGACCTTGAGGTGAAGAAACGGTTTCCACTCAATAACTAAAGATCCTTTGGGTCCAGGAACTTCATACTTGGTATGCTAGTTGTTCATGACTATTAAATGACTCCTATTGATTTTGAGATCACTAGGTCAAAGGTCAAGGTTGCCATGACCTTGAAGTGAAGAAAAAGTTTCCGCTCAATAACTAAAGATCCTTTGGTTTCAGGAACTTCATACTTGGTAAGCTAGTTGTTCATGACTAGAAGATGACCCCTATTGATTTTCAGATCAAAAGGTCAAAGGTCAAGGTTACCTTCAGGTAAAAAATGATACGTTGGCGGTGACCTTAAGCTTAAAAATGGTTTCTGCTCAATAACTTAAGAACGCTTGTAATCAGGAACTTCATTCTTGGTACGCTAGTCGGTCATGACTAGTAGATGACCCCTATTGATTTTGAGATCAGTAGGTCAAAGGTCAAGGTTGCCATGACCTTGAGTTGAAGAAATGGTTACCGCTCAGTAACTAAAGAACACTTGCACCCAAGAACTTAATACTTGGTATGCAAGTTGGTTATGTAGATGATCCCTATTGATGTTGCGATCAGTAGGTAAAAGGTCATGGTCACGATGACTGTGAGCTGAAAAATGGTTTCCGATCAATAATTGAATAACGCTTGCGCCCAGGAACTTCATACAATGCAAACTTCGTTTACATTTTCCATGATTAATCAACAACACTTTCTTCTCTTCACTATTTAATATAATCGAATAAACCAAATTTCACTGTTGGTTTGTCTCCAGTCCAAAGTTACAAATTTCATGTCCATCATTTATTTTTTCTCAGCTACGACCACACAAAAGGGGAGACAAGCGCTTTTTCAAAAAAGCAATCTCTAGTTATAAGACTTACTTTACATTTATTCGAACCAAACAATCTTTCTTAACCTGTATTTTGAAGCATACTGTGGGCTAATGTAGATGTACTGGTATTATATCGACTAATGGATAAAGCGTTAGTAATTGCAAAAGGTGATATGTAGTCCATTGAATGATGCGTTGAAAACAACACCAAAGGTTATTTTTTTCCCTCGTGGCTACCATCTCGTGAAACATACCATTCGCTGCTCACTAGGTGAAATACATAACAAGACTTATACTGAAACAAAGATTAATCCTGTATCTGAAACACTAGATTGAAAGTTTAAAAACAAACGAAAGACGATATAAAGCATTGGACTTTGTAGTATATATATCGAAACAGATAATATAACATGCCTGAATATGTTTTATAAACACAATTCAAGTTAATCAAGATAAGGAAGCAGCTTTACTTCTTTTCTACTCTCTGAATTTCATAGACTGGGGAAAATCTGGTGACATTATTCGGCTAAACATCAGCAGAGAAAACAGGTAGGATATATTTTTTGTTAACATTGAAAAATATATTGTGATAAAAAATCTGCCATTGGTCATCATAAAATACACAGATGTATTAAACTCGTCCAGGAAATATGTTAAAAAATTGTTGTTGAGAGATTGCCAAAGGCTCGCTTATTTTCGAAGTTCCTGAACTCGTTAAAATAAGTTATATAAAGACTTGTGGCAGGTCCTATAAATATACGTTTGCGACCGTGTTATTATCTTCCTTTAATTGATGTTGATGCAACGTACTGCGTTTGTACTTGCCTGCCTCTTGTCGATAATTTTTGCTTTATAAAACTGCTGGATTTAATATTGAATGTCTCTGATAAAGTGAGTTTAATGAACCATTCAAATCAAGCTGCGTATTAATTGTTTTAGCTGTAATTATGTACAGGACATTGTATGTATCATTGTTAGATAGCAATATATGTCGCAGAGTGAGCACCAAAGGCGTTATTTACTTTTGGTGTTCATGTAGGGAATTATTTGTTCTAATTTTGTTTGAAAGTTCTATAAACTTATGCCTATACAGGATATAAAATGCCACAAAATTGTACATTTTCTGAAAAGCGCACCAGATTATATGTGAACGTAATGCCATTTTGGACGTGATGTCGATGAAATTGTGACCCAGTCCTGTGTGCACTGAATAGTGACTTGAGCATGAACACGGGGTTGCTTGTGTTATTTTATTTATCAAGCTGGAATAAGGACTTCATTTGTTTAAACAAATATAAGAAACTTGTCCATAATACATTTAAATCCACACGGACATGCACAGAAGTAAGAAAAACTGAAATTTGATGATAAAAAACAAAACAAAACTTTTATAAATGTTTTAATTGATGGCTACGCCGGTAAACGTTCCCCAATTAAAAAAGTCTAAATATCAGTAATACTATTCATCTGTTACAGTTCATAAATCGATTGTTTCATTTTTGTTTAGGTCTTTAAAATCAAATGTCATAAACAAAATAATACATTTAAATAAAAAAATGGGTTTGCATCATCCTATATTTTGCGCCTTAAATGCTAAACGTTTGGTTTAAAAGTTTGTGAAAAGATTCAGTTTCGTTATATTGATATTGAAAATATTGATTATAGCAAGCTTGCAATATACTATTGTTATTATTTCTCATCTGATTGCAACTACGTTATAAATCTCTGATTAAAACCTAATAGGTTCGTAATTCGTTAACTTTACACTTAAAAAGTGTTGACTTTCGAAAGACAGTAATGCCAACAGAGGAGACAGCGATTTAATTGCTGAACTTTGTATTAGTTACGGTCTGCATTCACTGTTTTCGAATGACAAACTTAATGTCAAGCAATGAATAATAAATGAGTAACGAAATTGATCTTATCGCAAAATGTTATACTTAGTCTGAACGAATGCAATATACCTTACTGAGATTGACCACCAACGAGAATAAGACGTCCATGTGTGACGGGCTGCAAAGCTGATATATCTTATCATCAGACAATGTTAAAAGCGTGAAGATTGATTACGAAGAAACTGTTCATTATATTTAGTATTGTTCAGTGCATGTTCAAGTCAATTTCGTATCCGTATTATGGATCAAATTTATGATGGTTTAATATAACATCTGACTGTTTGTTGGTGAATAAATGAATAAATCACATACCGAACCCACCTTCTTCTGGATTTACCAAATGTATATTTGCAATGGAAAGGTAAGGAATTACATACATGTCAACGAAATACCCACTACTCACTACTACTACTAAAAATATGTCGGCCTTTTGTGTCTAAAAAGTGCCTAGCAGTGTGCGAAACGATTAAGGTATGATTTTTGGCGAGTAGAATTACTTGTTGTGTTTTCTAGTTGAGCCATTTCAGCACACGGCTCGGTTCTCGCTGCGAAGTATTCTTGGACCGTATTCGATAACCACCTAACAAATAATTCAGTTTTAAGCTTATAATATGAGCGTCTGATTGGACAATAAATTTTACAATAGTCTGTCTTGAATCACTGAGACATGTTTTAGGATAAGGATAAAAACTATATTGAATTCAATCCCTGGTGTACATTATTATTACAAATAAAATGAACTTATTTTTAGATGAGCGTCAACGACCAGTGAAATAAGCTCATTTAATGTGTAAATAAGAACTATAACGGACGTTAAGTTCATTGTTAAATTGCAAGTAAGGAGGTCATCAAGTAAGGTCCCATTGCCCAATATATGATCCGACTTGGTCAAGTACACCAATAATCAAAACAGAGTGTACACCATACTTACTGACGATGGCATGAATGAGACTGATTTGATTTCGTTGTTTGATTAATACTATATATTTCTTCTGAGTGTTGCTGTTTTGTAATGAAATCGCTGGGGAAATCAAGTCACGTATGATACTCTATTGTGTTAAAATTACACAATGTAAAGTATTTGTACGAGGTCTATGAAACTCGCGAAGTGCCATCATATCACTAGAATCTGTGTATATGAAACTTGAGAACATCGAAGGTTTTGCATTTATTCATTATGGCCATAGGTATTTTTACTCGCTAAGCATGGCGTCTACATACTTGTGAGTTGTCATTTCTGTATAAATGGCAGTATTGTCTTTCATTGTTTTACTTTGAAAAGACAAACCTTATGTTTTTCTCACAAAATCTAGTATTCACATTGTTTCTCTCTTTAACATAAATTTATCCTATTGAATAGCATCAACGGGGAGTTATAAAAAACGCTGTTGTAGATTGCCTTTCGTGTTTAAACTATAAAACATATATTATGACAGTGCTGTTTAATGGTATACCACTTGACGTCGGTTAACCATGCTAAAACGTTCCACGAATCTCAGGTCTAACCATTATTTGAATACCCATTCCGTGCTATTGCAATTACAAGTTATTGTGTATAAACAAAAAGAAAATGGTCGAATGAACTGAGTTCCCGATGTAGCGTTTTAAAGACCAAATGGTAATATTAATAATTATATGAGTTATTAAATGAAATTACTGTAATAAATGGATGATATAATCAAGCAAATTACTATTGTGTGTTTTATTGTTGCCAATGTAATTTATTTGCATTTCCATGCCATGCTAGCTAATTATTCAATTTAATTAAACATTTGAGCATATTGGAAATAAAGAATCACGTTTATGGGCTGCTTCATTAAGAAGAAACCGGAACTCACGAACACGACTTCATCTTTATCCTAGCTTGACATTTAAAGCTTCTTATTTTTGTATCATTAATTTAGTCTATTTATGAACAGCATTTGCCATAATAAAAAGTCGAATAAATCTATTCATGGTGTTGATTCTTTATTCACAATATGCTCAAATGTTTAATTAAACAAAATAATTAGCTGGCATGGCTACTTTTCTCCATTTTCAAATAATTTGACCTCAAATTATGAGTTGATTATCATTTGGCAAACACATAACCTTTCATACCCCTTACCTTCAATATGTTATGATAAAGTCAAATTACATTAGAAACTCTCTTGAATAGAATGCCTTGATAACACTTCTTTCTATTGGCAGTAGCTGATGCGCAAGCAGTTTTGTCCAGATATGCAAGAATATATGATCAATTATCATACACGAAAAATGAGTTGATAAAGAAAAGGAACTTGGCGTCAACAAGTAGCATCGTAACGAAAGTATAACATTCCTTTTTCTTTATTTGAATATTGTATATTATAATTGAATGTGTACCTTTCTTCTGTACTTAAATAATCGGCGCAAATTCACATCAAGCAAATATGATGTATCTTTGTAATGTTTGTGGACGTGTGTATACGACTACCGAAGTATTCACGCTTCTGAAAGGATCCCTATTGCACGAGTTACAAACCTGACTTATCACATTGGAGCTATAAACTTTAATTAGGGTTTCATTTCCGACTGATTTTGCGGGCCATTGGAGTCTGTAATTTGCTGCAATGTGCATTTTGTCCATAATACAATAGGGTTACAAACCCTTCTAGTCAGATAAAGTGGTTAATCAACGGTTAAGCATTAAAGGCCCACATTATAGGTAGATGCAATTCTTTTTATTTTATGCAGGTTCATGTTCAATGTATGTGATTTTAATGATGAGAATAAAGATATATTATTCTCTCACCTCAAATAAGTAGATCCAATAATTTAACCGTGCTAGAAATCCTTATCTTGCCCACGGGCAAAGATAAAATGCCCGTATGGAACTCCTTTTGAATGGTCACGGCATTGTAACTACCTCCCTTGCTGAACACTGTCGTCTGTAGCATCATGGAAACCTTTTCTTGTGGCAATATTTAGAACGCTTATTAATTTTTTTCCCGCTTCAAATGTCACCATAAAACAGTTTTAACGCACCTTTAAAGAAATAATGCTTCACTCTCCTTAAAACTATTTAAAGACCGATTTGGCTATGAACATAATCTGAATCACTACGCGCATATCCATGACAACCACGAATTATCGCATTTCCATACGCAATTACTTTCACTAAGCATAAGAGAGTTCCAGCAAAAAATACATTTTAACGTTATTTTTTTTAACTGAGGTGGGAGAAAAAGCATCTACCATAGCCGCTCGTGTAAGATAGGTTCATCCCGACCCTCGCGCAGGGTGTTTTGCGGATACTCGGTAAACCTCGCCCCGCAAAAATCCCTACGCTCGGGTCGGAATGAACCTATCTTACACTCTCGGCCATGGAAGATACTTATAATCTTTATAATTGGGTGTATTTAATTAATAGTTACATGGCCGCAAATTCCCCATTTAAAAGAACCAAAGTATCGTTTATATGTATTCATCTGTACCTATATCATATGCTTTGTTTGTTTTGATCATTTAGGGCCATTCCAAAGCCGGTGTAAACGTGGGTGGGAAATGTCAAACAATTCAAAAAGAAATGTTTTTATTTCATTTTGAGGAACTCTTTTTGTCCTTTGAGGCATGTTATGGGGGTAACAAGGCGAAGACCAATTTTTACAAAAAAGAAATAATTTCTACATTTGCATTTCTAATTTCTTTGGAAAAGACTGTGGACAATAAAACTATATTTTTGTGTCAAAATACCCACACTGCCTTATCAACAATGTATTGTGAGTTATTGATGGTATCTTTTCAAATATGAAAGACGCATAATGCTTTTAGAAAATAGTTACTTGAAGGCAATTTGCTCTATGAGTACTTGGAGACTATGATGAAATGCCATGTTGATCTTCGTGAAAATAAACTGCTGTTTTTTAAAACAGTTGTTATTTATTGCAAATCACCGACTTATGTGACAAACAACAAGAAATATGAGATAAGGAAACTGATTTACAAGAAAAGTCTTTGCGACATTTGCTTTGTATGAAATAATGCATTTCGATGGAAATAACAAGCCTACAAAAAGATAAATTTAAGAGTTTATTATTTCTCATCTGAGTGCAACTAAGTTATAAATCTCTGAGTAAAATCTACGGGCTTCGTTTGTAATTACTTACAAACCTGAAATTTGTCGAAGAACATTTACGGGAACAGACGTGAGAGCAAATTGAATGCCAGACATGCCAAAGGAGGGGTCTGTATTCGAAAAACAGTCTTAATGTCAAGCAATGAATAATAAATGAATAAGGATTGTTTCTTGTCGCCTCATATTGACAAAAGAGTACACTTAGTCTTAACGATTACAATATAGCTTTTTGAGAGTGATAACAGGAAAGTTTAAGACTTTTATAGGAGATGGTCTGCACAGCAGATACATCATATAATCCAACAGGGTTAAAACACGTTACAAGCGTAAATGTTAATCACATAGGAATGTTTATATCACTGTTTGTACTCCACATTCCCAATATATTTGTTTCCAGCAATGTGTGGCTTAATTTAGATTATTTTATTTCAGTGAAGTAATTATCGTTTTATTATGATTAAACAATATCAGTAGTTGATTTTGGTCTCGTTTCACGATCTTCTGTGGCCATATTCAGATACCACCTTAAATGTAAATTTAAGTTTAATCTTACTTAATTTTAAGAGCAGAATCGGAGGGTTTTGGATGGACTTAATATATCTGTTGTTTTGTTTGTATTCCTAGTTAATAGTTTGAAATTAAGCCCATGTTTTCCAAGTAAACAATAACGACCGTGTAAATATAAACTAAATCGGACTTACAGTTTATTACTGAAATGCATGTAAGGAGATCATTACGTATGCCATTGGTGTCATTGCGCATGATATGAAATAATTCTCACATACTCCAATAATCAAAACTGAGTACACGAGATACTTATCATATAGACCATATCTATAAGAAATCTGTGAAAATCCGTAATATGAATATTATCTCGTTTTATGTAATTGGAGTGCATCAAGTAATTTGCTTTTGTTAATATTGGTCACAGATGTTTTAGCCACTAAACATGACTACAACAGAAATATGTGTTGTCATTTGTAAGGCAGAACTATCTTTCATCGCCGACAATGGAAAAGTTGAAAATGCAAATATAATGTAATTCTGACTAACCCTAGTGTTCGTATTGATCAGAAATATTGTTTACCCTATATAATTGCATAAAAGAGGTGTTATAAACATATGTCTGTGTAGTATGTCTATCGTTTTGTAATACCATAAGACGATGTATGACATTAATGTATCATTTTTTGACCATTGCAACTAGTTCCTATTAAATCAGCTTAATGGTGCATCGGATTATCATGCAATATCATTTCACTTGTGACGTATGTCTTATACCGTTGCATGTATTACCTTCATATGACAAGAACATTTTAGATTAAACATTTATTTCGAGAATTTATTCCTAGATATTTACAATAACATAATAGTTAATTGAACTGAGATCCCGAAGGAAAATTTAAAAGACCGAATAATATTCAAAAATTGAAATAAAAGTTAAATTATTATTTTGTAATGTATGCTTTAGAAGATCATGCAAATTATTGTTGGGCGCTGTATTTGATGGCCTTGGTTCACACTTGAATGATCATTACTTTAAGAAAGTCAAACAGAGCACTACTGTCAATATAATTTTATAAACCTGATAATATTTGAGGACGTAGAGAATGATTAATCAAGTCAGGGACCACTACGTGAGGCAAAACCCGAAAATCACGAAATTAACAATTATATGTAAATCTTCTCGACATTATTTGCTTTAGTAAAAAGTGAGGTAAGGTAATTCTATTCATGGTTGATAACGGTGTCTTAAAGATCGAGGGATAGTAAATTGATGCTATGTTTCTTCATATACAAATAATTTCAGCTCAAATTAGTCGTTGATTATATATACTTGCCCATAGCGAATCCTTCATTACTGATGTTTGGATACAGTCAAAATTCATTTTATGTATGAACAGTTAAACTGTGTTGATAGACAAAAAGGAACTGTGTGTCAACAAAAGTGCATGAAGGTTTTCATAGACAAGGGGAATTTGGCGTCTAAAAGGTCAACGCATTTCTGTATTTAAGAGTTCGGCTGAGAATCAACATGGATACAATGTATCCTTGTAAAGATTTTAAAGGGATTTTTACTGACGTCGGTAGAAGACAACTGAAGTATATTCGACGCTGAAATGTTCAATATTGCAAGAATTACAAGTCTGCATTTTCACATTGAAGCAATAGATTGCAATTAGGGCTCCATATCCGACGGATTTTGTGGCCCATTGGAATCTGCAATTAGTTGCAATGCGCATCTTCTGAATTCTCAGAAATATTGCGTACGAACCTACGTCTTCAGGCAAATTTCTTCAAACTGCATGCTCCTCGTTCCTCACTTTTACTTGATTAGGTTACCTTTCTTTTATAGGATCACACGCTTGAAAATATTTTCTCTGGTATTAATGTGTTCTGATAATGACATTGCGTATGTGTTATTTAAGTATCTTTACAGATTAATTCGTTTTATTTGCACATGAAACAAACAAAATTAGCAGCAGCATGAATGGCAGATGATACTGGGTCTAAGATGATTATTAGTTAATGTTTATGCACATGTGATAGACAGATTATCAAGTGGTGTATACATTTAAAAAAAACATTCAATCGTTGTTTCAAAACAATACTTTGTACTCTACCTTTAATAAATAAAAAAGTGCAATATGTACATTGTAAGTACTGGTTTAGTGTCTGTTAAGTATGAGCCATGTGCTTTTAACAGGACTTTTTGACTTTAAATGTGTAACCGTAGTACTATATTATGATTTAGTATATACATAACACCCTCGCACGCACGCAAGCACGCACGCACGCACGCACGCACGCACGCACGCAATTTACTATACTTCTGTTATATTTAACTATTGTATAATGACAAATTCACATTAAAACGTACACAATGAAGATATCAACAGGAATGAGAATGATGACATTGACTTGAATGTAAGAATCCGAACTAGCATCGATTTGCCGTCGGCGACGATTGTTTTATTTCATGTTATTTCCAGTAATGAGAAAATGGATGGCCATTCATAACGGTTTTTTAGATTAGCTTCTGAATGAGAGCAAAGCGGAGTATTACAGAACTTAGTCGGGGAAATAACACCGGCAATAAGTATTGGGTGGGACTCAATTGCTAATATTTTATCGGTAACTGCTGTTGCGTGTGCGAACTGAGCACGGAAACAATTGAAGTATGTTTGTGATCACTGTATCAGCGGCGGAAACTAATATGAATGTGTTGTCGCCATGAAACATACCCGTTAAAGTCACAAAACATTTCTTGCTATGATTTACACAAAGAACATTACAGGAACAAGTCCAGTGATAAAAATAAAAGGCTTAAGGCAAAAGCCAAAATTACAATGAACTTTTTTATGTTTGTGTGTGACTAATGCCCAAAACAAGGAGCACCATTAAAGTGTGTTCTGGGTTATAAAGGAATTTTCCTCTAAGAGTGCGATGTTGCAAGAAATATGGCTTTTTTCATCTTTTCTGAATAAATAAAAGAAAAAAACGTTACAGTAGACTAGAAACTAAGAATGTTTCATAGCGTTTTTTTTTTATTTATCCAGCTCCAAATTAATATTTTTAAGGTAACAATTCTATCCATATATGTATTACATATTATTGTAGCAGATATTGCCATAAACCATAGTTGTCTTTAATTATATTTGAAACAAGCAAAATTCAAATAAGTTCGAATGACAAGCCATTAGATATGTAAATTCTCTGAGACTTTCTTGAAACATAGCATGTTTACTAGCCAAATAGCATGTTTACTAGCCACTTACATCAAAGAAGTCACATTTATAAGAGAAAATAGGAAAGGTTAGACTTATATGAAAATGAAATTGATTTACCACAATAGTTCTTGCTATGAAAATTGGTAAACAGGAAAATGAACCCATTATCAGGAGATATTCAGCAGCGGTTATTTATGGGTTGTGCTGATGTAGTGGGTTGTTGATTATGTTAAAAAAAACTACATTACATAAATTCCAAGAAATGAAATAGACATGTTATATTGTCTTTACTCTGTCAAGACAAGACTGTGGTAGGATCGGTAAGGGATTGTGAAAACTTTGGTTTTGGATACGATTTATATCCTTTTATGCAAAAGCTTTCAAATTCAGGTACAGCCACTTCATACAGCTTTTGTTAAGAGGCTGGAAAAAAGTAATAACTAAAAACTGGATGAGGTCTTTTGTTGTTTATTAGTTTATACCGTTTGCTCGAGAACATGTGATATAATTATTGCCCTAGATATGTCAACAGAAAAATTGTATTTTGCTGTTTTAATGATTAATCAAGCAGACTTGAAGCAGCATTCCTGCTGTCTCGGTATAAATATCACAAAGAGATGTACTTATTGATTTCAAGTAGTGTTTTATCAAATCAAACATGTTAATTACCAGTTGATCAATATGGATGTGCTTGCATTGTCACATACAAAGGTATTACACATATATACGAGTGGATCTTAAACACATTGCCATGCTATTTCCGATTTTCGATGAAACAAAACCAAACAAAAACAACAACACATATAGTCACATTTTATTCATGTTTAATGTTATCGAATTGAAAACATAATCAATCACAGAGTGGACCAAAAAAATGTTTAAATCTAGCTTACCTATTTACGATTGTCTACTTGTTAATGATTTAATTTAAAGAGTCAATATTTTCCTTTCTAAGACCCATTTTTGCAGCGAATGCCGCAAAGTGGGTTTGTATGGTAGTATTGATATTTTTTGTAGATTTAATATAAGGTTTTTATACGTTCTGGCATAAATACTTAGAACAATACCAACGTGTATTTTCTTAAGTTGTTCGTAGCACTGCTGACGTGAACTATAATAAACATTGCAGGAATATTAGATAAAAACGACAACATATACTTACTTCTACGCCGTTTGACTTTTTCGGGGGCTTTCTTGAGCTGTCTGATACCTTCTGGAACTTCTTTAAGCCCCACCATTTCCACCTCGGCACTTCCACATTTACCAAGCTTCTCCAAGTGCCTGTACACCTGAAGTTTTGCATCGTTCAGAGTAAAGTAGAAACCGTCCTTTTTGACAACCTGAAGTTTTGGAAACACCGATCCGTGTATAAAATTCTTCGTTAATTCCGAAAACGTCTACTCTGTTGACATTCAAATTGCCGGATCATATTGATGAGTATATAGAATTTTTGACAGCGATAAAAACATCGTTGATCCTCCATCATAATAAATTTGATAACGTATATGGCTTTAAAAACATATCAACAAACTGGCTTTTAAACAGAATGGCACTATAAGCTCTTGCCATCTGGTAAAAGTCCGTATTTATTTATTTAAGCTGTATTAAACTCAGTTTCAAGTAAACAAAAACATATTGTCCTCTCAGAACTATGTCCTGTATGATACAGTCAATTTTTACCAGTCCATATTTGTTTTTGACTTTAAATAAAACTCCAAAATTAAGTAAACAATTCCTGAACGTTTCCAGTAAATGCTTCTGTTAGTCAGTACAATTCCACGTTCATTTCTTATTCTTACATTTATGATATTACGACAATTCAGTTTCACATTCAAGGTAGCTAACGAATATCGCTTTTTAACACGACTTCCGAACGACTAGTTCTGACTTGCGCAGGTTACTCAAGTAGAGCATTGTCATCTTCAATAGGTATTGATTACCCCTGCGACCGGTGTCTCCAAACCACAATCCGCTTTGGCACAACAAAAGACGAATTTATCGGACCATTTGTAAAAGGCGGACTCTGGAACACTATGAGAGAAGCTCAGTAAACGTTAAGGGAATCAATGGTACAGGAATCAATGGTACTTGCACGACTGATTCGACAGCTGTCAGAATATAGTGAACGAACAAGAAATGTTTTAATGCGCAAGAGGCGCTCACGGCAAGAGAGGGTCGGGAATCAGTTTTTGTTTCAGACACAATTTGACGGCTGTAAGGAGTATTAACTAACGTGTTAAATGTATTTTTCTTGTATTAATTATTAAACGAAATTGTTTATTTGGAAAAATATATTTATTTGGTGAAATGTAATTTACATACATTCTTCAATCTGTTTTATGGTCGACACATGTAAGCCTTGCGATAAAGTATAAACACAATATCTTTCTAAAATCTATGAGCACTTTGAATTGACTTATTTTGTTATAAAATGATATATATCATCGCCCATTCTCGCTAGAGCATTGCTGCTGGGCGCCTTTATCGCTAGAACATGTTGCTGGTCGCGCTTAGATTGGCATGCCCTTTACAATCTAAATAAAGTAGATACTTTCACCGAAGTAAAGGAGACATTACAGTCTACTTTAAATAGCATTCCTGTGTGATTAATATTCTTTCTTTTGAATTATTTTCATGACTTATATATATATTCATATATAACACTAACAACTTGTTTCCGGGGAAAACCTTGTTTCTTTCCTTCGCATTTTAATAATAACACTGCAATTCATTGATTCACCTTTTGCATAGATGTATAAAGTCATTACTTTCCGAAGTTCTTTCTTAAATTTAGATTAAGATCGAATTTTGGAAACTAAACTGTCACTTATCATAATTTGTGTCTTAATGACGATTGAAGATGACAATCCCTGTGACAATTATAGATGGCACATTTAAAATATGATGTATATATTATGCATTCGTAAATCTTCTTCTTGTCGCTTTTGACAGCATGCCTGGTCGTCTCAATTTCCTTTCTTCCAACCGATCAATATTTGTCGTATAATACTGAAATCTCAAGGAATACGCCATTAGAAATATTCATTTTTATTAACGGACGTTGTTACATTATTGCCAAAGTTATGGTGTTATTGTCGATATTAAAAGACCTCCGGTGGCGTTCAAACTTTATGTCAGTGTTCAATGTGATCCAAGTAACAGCACGAGTCTGGATTGAACTGGATTGGGATTATGTTCATGACGTAAATAATTGTCGGCAGTCTTAAAGTCCATTAAAGTGAAGTTGTATTAACACAAAGTTTTTCTCAGGATTCGTTTAGATAACCAAAAAAGATATTCCATTCCATTCCATTTAGCAACTTGATGGTCAGAATTGTCTGGTGGCGTTCCAATTTTATGTCATTTTTCAATGTGAGCAAATTAACAGCACTTGTATGTACAGAAGTGTATGCTGGTGAAACATATCAGATCACGAGTCTGGTTGGAACTGAAACGGGATTAGTTATATGTATATATTAGGTAAAGTGGCCTGGGAATAAATGTCGGCAATCTTGTACAATAAAGTGATGTTGTGTTTACGCACATTTTTTCTCAAGCAACGTTTTGATAACCAAAACAGATTTTCAATATAATTACAAGGTCCCCAAAATTTCGTCCGTGCAATCAACGCCCGTTTCAATCGTTTTTTAAAACTTGATGGTCAGAATTGTTTAACCCCCGTATCTGAAGTTCAACGAAACTTATTGATATGAAATATAATTCGCTTTAAACCTTAATTTAATAATTTGACATTAATGCAAGAGTTCCTGGTTGTTTAATCAACAGGAGACACGAAAATATAGCGACAGTAATTCATGCAGACAGTATTAATTAGATATTATGCGTGTTTCAATTTTCTAAACTCACTTGGGCACTCCTGTTTCGTTTGATTTATATGCTAATTTGACAAGGCGAGGCCAGATATCTTGCGCATGATCTGGACTGGCTTTGAAAAGCGTTTAATCGTAAAGAAGCCGTTCCTTTCTGCTGAAATTTAGGTCCCAAGGCTTATTGTTCTATGTCTGTCGTTAAATTGTTTACATTATAAACAATACAATGTCTGGATAAACGTTTATTCGAGACGCCTTGGAATTGCCTTCTTCGCATGTAGGGTCCCTTAAAGTATCGTTTAAGTTTTGGTACTTCAAAAACACATTCTAATGCCATTTAAACGATAAATGTCTTCAACTTCAATTGCGCATTAATGGTTCGATTTCACTTTAAAAAAATATCGGAATAGCCTCGACTTTAATGTAAACAAATGTGAGGTTGAACATTCCATGCTTATAAGCAACCACTCTAGTATAACTGAATGCATGTGAACGGAACTTGCTCGTTCATCGCACCACTGTTTTAAACACAAGTCGCACATGTTTGAGTAATTTATGTATATTATTTATATAGTAATTGCTCCGGACGGACGGATAACGGAAAGGCTATTTGCCTTCGCTAAATCTTCGGTTTGAGTTAAAAAACAATACATAGAAGATCGCAATATAGATTACATTGTGGACATCAAACAAGATTAAACATGTCACTCGTTGCTTGATAAACTTAAAGAAAAGCTGAAAATCAAAGAATGATCATGCACATATATTTAATTAAACAACGTTTTCCAATTTACTATTACAAAATCAAAACAGCAAAGCATATCAAAGACTATTGCTTGGTTTTCTGCATGTCACATAGCTAGATAAAAACATCTCAGCCCCTTGGAAAGCAGCCGTTGCACGGCTTGCAAGTAATATCATTAGCCTTGCCTTTAATAATTAAGTAAGCATGCAATACGTAACTGGATATATGATGAATTATTTAATCATTGAACACGCTGTTTTGCGGATATTGGTTTACTTTACTACAATTGTGGCATAAACCGCAGCAATCGGCAGATTGATAATTAGTGTTGTTCAAGCGCATTGAGTGTAGAGTGTAAAACATTGCAAGGACTCTGGTCTGAGAACACAAAGTTCAAGGCAAAATAGACACACAGTGAAATGCACTCTAAATTCAAAGTATCGCAGACAGTGAACACATGCATTGCAATAAGTTCTGGGTCTACCGCCTCGGAACAGTCATCGATACATCAAACAGTGAAACTTAGGGGTTGAGTATCGGGGTATATCATTTTAACAATACTACACCCTCACACTTGTTCCAACATTAACCAAAAGAGTGTTAATGTACGGTCGAGTGATCACAACTACACTGGTTGGAGTTCGAACATATGCCATAATTGCAATGAATAATACTTTGAAAATTGTAATATTTACTACATTAGATCCTCTTAAACCAACAACGCGATGTAAATGATAGTTGACGAAATATTAAATAAAAAATGTTGAAATAAATTAGCGATCAAATCACATCCTCAATTTAAGTCCTCGCAAGCAAAGAAGGTCGTTGACTTTTGTCTAAACTTTTGACAGACACGCGACCTTATCTACGTTGGAAAGATACTGCAATGTGAAGCCGCAAAAGTATATGAATATCAAAGCGTAAAATATGCGTTTCCTAAATTTTTTATTTACTGGAATATCTAACTCGATCTTCTTGCATTCTTTATACTTTCCTCTGTTAAAAGTAATGACAAAGAGTGACCGTTAAATGAACCTTTTGCCATGAATATGTTTACTGAATTGATTTGCTACATTTATATATGACAGTTCCATTAATATTTCACAATACCCTAAGGCGTTAGTAATTGCCATGGTGTTCTCCTTACTTCCTTATTCAAAGAGCTTATTTTGCTTGTAAATACTTTCTATGAACAGTTTAGTTTAACGTGACGTCTATTTCCATACTTCGGTTATATTTTCTCTTTCCAGTATATACTTATGTGTAAGAAATCAGTTTTCCTTTTCTATAAGAGTGTGTTATTTATGCATTAAAACCTTATTTACACAACCCTGTGACAACAATGAATATCAAATATTACATAAGAAAGAACAGTTATTCCGACATTAATATCAACCTTTTGTTGTTGTTAAGACGGCATTGCCGTGTCATATAAATAAAGATTATCTCCTTTCAGACTTCATTCTGTCAGACTTTTAGATTCTATAGATTGCATTAGTCATTTGCTACTATTTATTAGAACATATAAACAGTACCATGAAAACTGTAAGAACAAGCCACGATATTCGATTTCAAGGCACACGGTCAAAGCCTCATCAAAAAACATACACGTATGAATATAGACATGCAATTAGTTCATATGTAATTGATGTGTTCTGAACGACGTATTCTGTTTTGTTTTGTTTTCAAAATAATTTTGGTATTTTAGCAACGATGTCGACCGTCGTTCATACTAGGTCCTTGGCGTGTTATAATGTGTGGCCTTTGTCAATAATGAAAAGCTTATCATATTAGACCAAAGACTTTAAGATCCATTTCTGTGTGTAGCAGTTATTAAGATATGCCATTTTCACGCTTAAAATGAGATCTGTTAACATAAATAACTGTACGTAACTCTGGCATTAAGCTATGCATATTTTACTGTGTATCCAGTAGAAACGTTGAATGTATGTCAGAGTGTAGGAAAAAAATTTGTTAACATTTAAAAATATATTGACAGGATATTTGATTGTTGTCTATACACAATTTACACAGGTAGTATATGTGTATGCAGCGGACAAATATGATCAATTTTTATAACTTGTCTTGTGTTGTTTACAAAATATTTAATTTTTGCTTCTAACTTATCTTTTGATACAGAATAATTTCTAAATATAACAGAAATGCTTAGCTTAAATCAATGAATCTGTTTATGTTATGTCACGTATAGTTGTGGTTCCTACTTTCCCCTACCGATAAAAAAGTTGTAAAAATGATTGTGTACCTACTTCATATTTATTCTTCACTTAATTAATATTGTCCTTAAATGCTATCTTGCATGTTATTTGTCCATGGCAATGTTCTAATTGAATTGCACATACGGATGCGACTTGACCTGGTTAAAATTTGGTAACTGGATTTCCCACTGTAATTTACATTTTTTATTAAGCGTTTTTTGACGACAACAATTGTTTGATCAATCTAGATTGTCACCCCAAAATTATCCATGTAACCTAATGTCTAAATTAGACCTACGTCATTGAATAATTATGTTCAAAGCTTCCCTGTAATTACCTTTATATCAGCCTTGTCCCGCATTTAATTAACATGATTATATTAATAGAATTGCTAACATACTGCCAGACGAACATTTTTGGTAATTAAAAATATCTTAAATTTGATCACCGTAGCATTGGAGTGATAGCAAGATACAATATCGAGCTGAACATTTCTGCTACAACTAATCGAATATAATTTATATAAAAGCAGATGATGTCTGGTGTTTCCTTATTGTTCTCATAAGAAAGCAAGCAAAATGAATAATAAAAATATAACAACTGTTCTAGGACGAATAACACAAGCAATATGCGTTCATTAAGAAAATTATTGCAACATACCCTAACTTTACAATTTCCTTTGGTGTGTGTGTATGCGTTATTAACGTAAACGTACATCTGGCTTGCAGAAATAGCTCACTGGATGTTCAAACCGTTTAACATTTGGAAAGCATTGCAAGAAGCTTATAGTCTTTACTAATACAATGTACAGTATTAAGTTTGATTAACGAGGTGAGTTAGGCATCCGAGGGATTACGGAAGCAACAGTTATGACATTTACCATGACAATATAACAAACTGTAATAGCTTAACTGGTCACATCGAAACTGAACATATAACAATTATAGGTTGCATTCCTGACGAATTATTGGGCCCTTTAGGTTTGTATCTTGCGAGATTTTACGAAGAATCAGTTCTGCTTACACGTTTTGAAATAATATAGCAGCATACTTTTATAAGAACTATGTATTCGACATATATTAATCCTTTTTGATATATTAAAATTGAATTTATTGTGGTGAATCTTCTTAGGGAGTAAGAGTGCATCCTTAGCAGTGTACCAAACTTGTATTTTGTTAAACTCTTCTTTCGTACAAAGACGTCGTGCAAAAGTCAATCAACGACCAAAAACAAACGAGCAAAAGGTACGAAGGGACAAGCCCAAAGCAGATAGAAAGCATTTACAATAGTTCCTTAGCAGTGTACCAAATGGGTTTTAAGAGAGTAAACCTCTTGACATCTCACCGACCAGCGATCGAAAAGATGAGTAGTATCATGCAAACTCCTTATAGTCGTGCCTCGTGGTATACCGTAGCCAGTTCTACATGTGTTTTACGGTAGAACCTTAGGTTTATCATAAAACAAAGAAATAATAAATATTACGCTTAAAAATGGGATTGAAATTTAAAATAACTAAATTAATTCAGATTCTGGTGGAGAATTTGCAGTACCCTACCGCTTATACTTACAAAAACCAACCCAATTAATGGTAATGAAAAATGTATTATAAGCAGACAATTCATAATTTGCCAATCTTTGATCGGTGTTAAATTTGGTGCCGGTTTCTGAGAGAGTTGATAATTACATTTATATTCCAACAAAGCAAATGTGTCCATGCCGTGTAGCATTTATGTTTAAGAAAAAAATTGCAGCATGCAGAAAATGAATCTAGATTTTGGCCTGATTGATTAGAAAATAACCTGAACCCACGAAAACATCTCCATTCAATGTCAATTCATGATTAGAATTATTTTGGCAATAAATGTTTTTTAATGTGTGAATAATATTTTAGCTCAAGGTATGAAATAATTGAATCATTTTGTCATTTGAATATTTAAGTTTGCTTTATTCTTTCATCGAACAATGTTTATGATTAAATGACAGATAACGATATTTTCAATTAAGCAATGTGTGGTAAAGTGTTGATCCAGAAATGAAACGTAACATCAACACAAGCAGCATTGCTTCAAATTGATAACGAATTAAGATATACGTCCCTTTTAAAAAGCTTGGCTTAATTCCATGCTACACGAAAACGAGTACAAACTTTCATTGTGATGTCTATTATAGGGGCATTTTAGAAAGCTCTCGTATGAGATTTTCGCGGTGTATACGCTATCGTATTTTTCCCATTAGGAAGAATTACAAGCTTCACTAGGCGCATTGAACCTATATACTTCAATTAGAGTTCCATTTCTGACAGATATTGGGGAATGTATGTAATGCGTTGTAGTGTGTTTATGTGACATGTAGAATTGCGGGCATATGTTGCATAACAACTTCTTTATAGTAGGCAAATCAATTCTTGAAGTGTTCTTTATTTCATACGATTAGGAGCTAGAAGTCCTTAAAGGGTTTGGTCCGAATAATTAAGGATTGATTTTGATTTAACTGCGTGCATACAGTATGAACAATCATCCGCACGTTTTCAAATTCACGAAGCGCGCTAGTACTTCTTGGAAAAATCAAAATATAACGCCCGAGTATTCATTTTCATTGCTTGAACGCACGCAAAATAAGAATCAATCCGTAAACTTAAATGTCCTCCTTTTCATTGATGTTTGAGTGGCAATAATAATTTTGATTGTAAATATTTTCTCTTTTATTATGATCGAGATTTTTTAAATCGTTTGTACATATGATTAGCCTTGATCTTACTTTGCGAACTCCAAGAAGAGCTCACGAAAAGTTTATGCAAATTTAACACAAAATTGATCGTACAGAAAATCAATTGCGAATGTAAATATTTAATTTTGTTATTATCTTTATAACGTTTTATAACGGGTCATATTTTAGGGACATCCAATACATTATATTTTTGAAATTGAAATGCATAGTTATGGTATTGATATGTTGTTTTTGAGACATCAATATCTATATGGGATATAACTTTCATAATTATAAGGGATTATTGAGAAAAAATGTCACCATTCAAAATATGTTTACATTGACTCAATTTGCATGATACTTAATATTAATATAACATTCACTAAACTTACATTCTGTTTTGATGGTAATATTGTTTTATATTGACCAATTGATCCAAATGTCATATTGGTATTACAAAAACTTCAATAACAAGACACACAACCTAATTGTCTACAATGTCGATATTGCACTTGTTTAAATTACACAACAGCAAAAAACAAGAAACTCCACTTGATCTCCTGGTTATAAAACAAGGGAAACTTCAATTAGATTAAGAATGATGACTTCGACTTGTAGAAAACCGAACTAGCATCGATTTGCCATCCGCAGATCTTGTTTGATTTCATGTTATTTCCAGTAATAAGAAAATAGATTGCCATTCATTACAGTTTTCTGAGATGATTTTCCGAAAAGGAAAAGTTTGGTATTACAGAGAATTCGTACGGATAAAGTTTCACTGGCAATAATTTTTTTGGCGGGATTTCTTAGTTAATTTGTAGTCGTGAACTTTTGATGGACGTGCGTCATTCTAAGCAAGCAGTTAACATAGCGAATCATCAATAGCAGTCATAAATTAAGCCTCCTTTGCGTCTAAACAAATTTCTATGAGTCAGGATTGTCTTTGGCTGATCCTAAGAATAGTTAAAGTTTGTTTGAAGTGCAGAGGTATTTTCCACTTAATACTTTATGGTGATTTTTAACATTTCTATGTCCCTATAACACAATCTTATGTTATATAGTTCTGAGTGCCTTAATTAGAATGTGTGTATGGGTTGTGAATAGAAAGTAAGTCCTTTACTTATCCGTTAAACAGAGTATTTTTAGAATAGATGTATGGATTGTGAATGCACATTAAGTCCCTGTGTATCAAAAGTGTGATAGCTCAAATAGAATGGATGCATCTATTGTGAATGCGAACTAAATATTCATCTTGCCCATATTATTGAAAAACTGTTTGCTTAATTAGACTTAATATATCGATTGTGCATGCAAAGGTAATGTCCTTGGTGATGTAGTATGTTAATTGGCATTTATCATCGTAAGTCTCAACAGTTTCATTAAAAAAGAATGTCAAAAAAAATAAAAATCAGTAACCCATGAATAGTATATGTTTACTACTTACAAAAACTGGAATGTAAATGATAATTGTATCAGTATTTCCATTAAGCTAATATTTTATCTATGTTAACGTAGCGCAATCAAGATCATCACGGTCTTTTCATCATATAATGATTTGATGTTTTTCGCAAACGTATGAAGTCGCCTATAAGCTGGTTCACATGAATATGTAACGAAAATAGTGTAGTATGTACGTAACACAATCTAGTAAAACGGCTTTATTATCATAAAATAAATAAATGTTCTTGTTTCACAAAAGTATAAAGTCGGATATAAGTTGGTTCTCAAAACCTTTGTAACGAAAAAGGTGCATTATTCAGTTAATGCTCAAATATCATATTAAAAACTGTAAATTGAATTCATTGCATCGAACTTGGTATTCACACATTGTACTTAAATCCGAGATCAAATTCCATTGTTTGGTTTAAACAATTACATAACACTTACAGTCATTCTGCTTATGTTATCACGATGGTAAGTGAATTTCATTTGATCAAAGTAAAGTACTTCGTGCAATAAATATTTATTAAATAACTAACAGAAGAAAAAATAACATTTCGTTTTAATATAGTCGTCAACTGACATCGTTTGAATATATATACGTTTTAAATAATTACAAATATATAATCTGTCTTCAGGTAAAGTTGATAATGGTCAAATGAAACTTTCATTTTCGTCGTTGTTAGCTGCGGAGTAATCCTGTGGTTGCAATCTTGACCTTTCATCTTCATCTGTCTGTATGTCCGTGTCTGAGACGTCTTCATCACTCCAATCTGGAATATAGGAACAAGAAAAAAATTGTTAATAAATAAGAAAGAAAAATATACGAGTATCATGTTTATCTTATTAGTCTCATGTTTGTTGAGGCAGTCCATTGATCGTAAAAATATACAAAACTTTCAGCACCCCACGTACCTACTTCAATGATATACTACTAACAAGAACCACTTTCTTTTTCGATGAAAGAGAAAGATAACTAGACTGTTGACGAAGCAGGGGATGACTCTTATGTGTATCTCATTTTTGTCCATCTGAAACAATTGCCTTATTTTTTATTCAAATTGAGATTTGTGCATTTTGATGAAACATGCCTGGAATATTTAAAACACGTGAATTTATCTTTATTTATTTTGATCAAAAGAAGGCTGCATACTTATCACACACATATATGATACAGAATGAAAGCAGCAAACGCACACTTATATTGAAAAACGATCAATTAAACACAATGCATTCAATGACAAAATATACCATACAAATTAACGGTTTATATAGTGTTCAGGCAAATACCGTGTCTTTTTATGAAGAATATGATTTAAAGGCTAAAGACACACCTGAAAGATAATAAATGAAAATCACAGATAACTTCCGTAAACTAAGTGGTCTTATATATTTTAATCTTTCAATTGTTTGTTGTTATCTTTCTGAATACTTATTGGAATTTTCTTGACATCAATATTTTAACAAAGGCCTTTGGATGCAAGCTCCCCAATGTCAATAATCATTGCATTCACAATGAGGTTGATGTTAATTAAAATTCTATACACAAATATTTTTAGTTTGAAGCAGTAAGACATGGAGAAGAAACTATTTATCATCTGCTCTTTTTTCTGAATGCTTTTTTTCCACCTAATATTTATTTCTTTATTCGTAAAAATAACCAAATTTACTATGAAGAACAGTGAGCGTCGTGGTAGAAACATTTAATTTGATAATATAACTTGTGAAACTGTCTTTATGACTTGACATAAATTTTAAAGTAAGGTAAACAAATTAAACAAAAGCGGCAAAATTCCTGTTTTTCTTTTTAAGAGGTCAATCTATAATCACGTAATCTTGCAATGATTTTATGACTGATTACACAACTGTTCATCTAAGTCCGGCGTCCTTAAAAGAGGAACTAGTTAAGGGTCTTCCACAGTGCCAAAAAGAGTTTGAAGAACCAAAACATATACTAAAAAAACAACATTTTTTTAGTTTTGATATCTGATATTTAGCAAGCATAATACGCACATCCGTTGTAACATGTGTATGTAATAAGGAGTGCGTACTTATTGTGGAAAATATTTTATCAGATTTTTAATCAAATAGCATTTGCATTTTTACGGAAATTTCTATGAACAAAATATTTATGTTTTTGTGTCAAATTAGTCAGGACTATCCGGTCAACAATGTATTTCGGCTTTTTAGAAATTGCAAGTATTTAGAAAATATGTGTGCATTTGCATTTTTATTGACAAGAAATGAAATAAATCCACTATTTTGCATAACTTTCTTGAATATCTTTCTGTTTTGAAAATATATCATCAAGAACCCGCCTTACATTGTTGATTGGGGAGTCTGGAGCATTTTGACACAAAAAATATATTCATATTATCAACAGGCTTTTCCAACATAATAAATATCCTATTCGAACAAAATCTGATAAAACCTTCTTTCGTAAAACTTCTTATTTTCTAAAAACATGTAGCAAAGGATGCTTGTTCTACTCCTGAACAAAAGTGTTCATCAAAACTCAATTTTACATGATCATTTCAAATATTTTAGTGTTTGGCATGCCCCACCCACTTTTGCATTGTGGAAGACCCATAATGCTGTACATTTCTTTCGTTTTTGTGAACAAATCAAAACGTTTTTTTTAATTGTATGCCTTAATGCGTATAGTTACCGTTATGTTCATCAATTAATGACTTAATCAATAAAGTGTTTGTTTGCAGTACCTTTCTTAATATGTATTCGTTTCCACAGTTATGAGAGTAAACTAGCAACAAAATAAACAACCCTTTGTTTGAGAGATAAACGTTACTTATTCTTACGCGTGAAATGATGCTATCATAGGATTATATTATTATGTTTTGAACCTGAAGAGTCCGAATCTGTATCATCTTCATCAGAACTCTCTTCACCGGAAGTTTCGTCACCATCACTGACGTCATCACGCGAGGCCAGCACAAGTGAGTCTGCATCGGGAATATCTATCGTGGAAGATGAGGAAACACTGGTATACTTTCCGCCATCTTTTGTTCTTGACTTCTCGCCTGAAATGTAAATATGTTAAAAAGTAATGATAAGACTAACTTTACATTTTTCGAACCAGGCAATCGTCCTTAACCTGTATTTTGAAGATTATTGTGGGATACTGTAGGCATACTGGCACTATATCGACTTATAGATAAAGCGTTATTGCGAAAGGTGATAAATGGTCCACTGAATGTTGCGTTGTAAACAACACCAAAGGTTAATATTTCCCTCGTGGTTACTATGTCGTGAAACATAACAATCGCTGCTCACTAGGTGAAATGAATAACGATCTTACGAGACTTCCACTGAAACAAAGAAATAACATCTATCTTATACACAAAATTGAAAGTTGAAATACAGGCAGAAAACGATATTTTGCATTCAACTATGTAGTATGTATATATCGATTTTTACCCTTTAAATTTCATAGCTTTGGAAAAAACCTGGTAACATTATTTTGATATTCGGCTTAATAGTAGCGAAGGAGACAGATATGATATTTTTCTTGGTTAATATTGCAAAATGGCTTGGGATAAAACAATCTGACATAAAATACACAGTTGTATTCAACTCGTCCAGGAAATATAACAATAACATGCTATTAAGATCGGCAAAAACTCGCTTACTTTGAAAGTTCCTTAACTCTGGAATAAAGTTGGGTATAATATGACGACTCGTGACAGATCCTATAAATATACATTTGCAACACTTAATTTCCCTCATGCAGTCTATTGTCAGACAAATTATTGTGTTTGTACTTGTCTGACTCTTGTCGATCATTATTGAATTATAAAGGTGCTGGGTTTCATACTAATTGTGATATGTGATATGAGATGAACCATTAAAAGCAAATTGCATGTTGATTGTTTCTAAAAGTTATGATTATATATTTTAATTACATGCCTAAAAAGGAACATAAAATGTCACATAATTGTAGATTTTCTTAAAAGCGTGCCAGATAATATGTTAACGTAACGTCATTTAATATATGACGTTGTTGAAATTGTAGTTCAGTCCTATGCGCACCGTATAGTAACTTTAACATGAGAACGGAATAGCTTCCATTGTATTATTTATCAAACTATTTAAAAGATTTCTTTTGTATCAACGTGAATTAGAATATTGTCCATTATACAATGAAGTCAACAAGACCAAACCCAGAAGTAAAAAGTGGACTTTGTTGATAAAAAACAAAGCCTTTATAAATGTTTTTTTTTATTGATAGCTACGCCAGTAATCCTTCCCAAATTAAAAGTAAAACAACGTCAGCATATCAGTAATACTACTAATCTGTTACAGTACATAAATCTTATGTTTTGATTTTTGTTGATCATTAAAGACAAATGTGTTAAACATAATAATACATCAAAAAATGTTTTTGCATCATCCCATATTGTGCGCCTTGAATGTTTGAAGTTTGGCTTAAAAGTTTGTGCCACGATTCATTTTTATAATTGAAAATTGATTGTAGCAAGCTTACAACATAATACTGGTAAGAGTTCATTATTTCTCATCTGATTGCAACTACGTTTCAAATCTCTGATTAAAACCTACTTGTTTCGTTATTCATTACTAATACAAATGAAAGGTGTTGATTTCAAAGAACATACATGCCAACAAACGCGAAAGCTATGTAATTGCTCAACTTGGCAATAAAACGGTCCGCGTTCAATGTTTTCAAAAGACAATCTTAATGTCAAGCAGTGAATAATAAATGAGTAACAAAATCTACCCTGTCGCAATATGTTATTCTAACTCGTCTAAACGAATGCAATATACCTTACTAAGTTTGACCACGAACGAGAATAAGACATCCATGGGTGACGGGCTGCAAATATCATATAATTATCGTATCTCAGAAAATATTGCGATGAAACGTAAAAAAAAATGTTTCATAACATTTAGTATTGTTTTATTGTGTATTTTCAAGACGATTTCCTATCCGTATTATTGATCAAAATATGATGATTTAACCTTACTGTTTTTTTGCTGCATTTATGTATAAATTACATACCGAACCCCCTTTTCTAGATTTACCTAATTAATATTTGCTATGGAAATGTAAGATATTACATACATGTCAACGAAATACCCACTACCCAAAATATATGTTCGACTTTTGAGTCTAAAAAGTGCTTAGAAGTGTGTCACATGATTAAGGTATGATTTTCTAGCCAGTAGAGTTACTTGTTTTTTTTTCTGGTTGAGCCATTTCAGGGCACGGCTCGGGTCACGCTGCGGAGTATTCTGGGACCGTGCTCGATAACCACCTAACAAATAACTCAATTTTAAGCTTATAATATGAGCGTCTGATTGGACAGTATAATTAACAATAGACTGACTTGAATCACTGAGACATGTTTTAGGATAAGGATAAGAACTATATTGAATACAATCCCTGGTGTACATTATAATACAAAAATAACGAATTTGTTCTAAGAGAGCGTCAACGGCCATTGAGTTAAGTTCATTTAATGTGTAAATAAGAACAATAACGGACGTTTAGTTCATTGTTGAATTGCATGTCAGGGGGACATCAAGTAAGGTCCCATTGCCAAATATATGATTCGAGATCAAGTACACCAATAATCAAAACAGAGTGCACAAGATACTTATTAACGGTGGCTTGAATGAAGGTGATTTGATTTCGTTGTTTAATTAATACTATATATTTATACTGAATGATGTCATTTTGTAATGAAATAATCGGGGAAATCAAGCCACGTACTTAGTAATGATGTTCTATTGTATTAAAATCACACCATGTAAAATATATGTACGAAGTCTATGAAACTCACAAAGAGCCTTCATATCTCTTTATGTAATATATATAATTTATTTTTATGTTACCTGTGTACATCGAATGCAATTGTTTATAACGTCACAGTTTTTTTTCTCGCTAAACATGACAACAACATACCCGTACGCTGTCATTTCTAAATGAAGAGCAGAACTAGTGATGAAACGATTATCGAGTACAATCAATTAATCATCGCTGACAATGCTATGTCGACGACAATCGATAGTAGTTAACCAAAATCGTTGTCGCTAATGATACTTCCGGTAAATAAATATTGTTTTAGTTTTTTGGTATAAGTCGAGTAAATGACAATTTTTCTTTCCAGTAAATTCGTCGAGTCCATTTTAACAAGGGGTGTCACTCTTTTACACAAATGCGGTGAATGTAAACCCTTCTGCTTAATAACTTACACGCTCTTCCATTTTTTTCTTTAATTGTTTATATATTTCATAAAACCTTCTTCAATAACCTGTCTCTATGGTGTAGTGGGTCCAGTCTTACCTGTAAATACCGGGGATCCTGACTCGATGCATTCCGTTTTTGAAACCTTTTTTGGAATCGCTTATAATTTATTGTAAATCTTTAATGTACTTTTTAGCGACAGTTATTTGAAATTAAGATATTCTAATGAAATTTGCAATATAGCAGGTTAGTGAATGCTAAGCTAGTTCACAAATATTTAATATGCTTTTACATGGATAAAATACTAAGATAACTTGATGTGGTGTGCGTCATTTTGCAATTGATGTGCAATTATACGTGTTTTGATGTTATGCTTTTTCGTTAAATTATTAAACACAGAAAAGGGTAATGGAAATTTACTTACTGTTGCAAAAAACATGACTATAGCATCACACGCACTGATTCCAGGTTTAACCATTAAAATGATCATGATGATACTATGTATAAAAGAATGTATTCCTTACTGATGTAATGGACTTTCAATTATTAATCGATAGTAAGTCGAAATGCTTAGTCCGATTCGATTCGATTATCGATAGCAAATGGAGTCCGATTTTCACTAAACACTAAGCAGAACTGTTTTTGATATATTAAACTTTGAAAAGACAAACCTAATGCAGAAGCTCTAGTGTTTGAATTGTTTGAATTGTTTCTCTCTTATTTTTTATCATATTGAATAGCATTAACTGGGAGTTATAAAACAAACAACACATTGGTGTCGAATGTCAGTGTAGTTTAATGGTAAACCTTTTGACGTCGGCTTAACATGCCAAATCATTCCACAAACCTTTGTTTCAACCATTTATTTGAAAACCCATTCCTTGTTATTGCAATTACAAGTTATTGTGTATAAACAAGAAAATAATGGTTACATGAACTCAGTTCCCGATGTAGCGTTCTATTATAAACTTGTTATTCAATTAATATTGTTATATATATGGATGCTATAATCAAGCAAATTATTGCTGGGTATTTTACTTGTTGCCAATGTTATTTATTTGCAGTACCATGTAGCATTCATCATGCCAGCTTATTATTACGTTTAATTAAACATTTGAGCATATTGGAAATAAAGAATCACGTTTATGGGCTGCTTCATTAAGAAGAAACCGGAACTCTCGAACACGACTTCATCTTTATCCTAGCTTGACATTTAAAGATCCTAATTTTTGTAAAAATAATTAGTCGATTTATAAACAGCATTTGCAAAATGAAAAGTCAAGTAAATCTATTCATGGTGATGATTCTTTATTCCCAATATGCTAAAATGTTTAACTAAACAGAATAAACAGCTGGTATGGTTACCTTTCCCCATATTCAATTAATTTGACCTCAAAGTATGAGTTAATAAAATCATTTGGCCAAAACAAAGCTTTCATACCCCTTACCATCATTTATTATTAATACCGTCAAATTGCATTAGAAACTCACTGGAATATAACGCCTTTCTGTATTTAAAACAATCGGCTCAAATCCACACCACACAAATATGATGTATCTTTGTGATGTATATTAAAGGAATTTGAATACGGACGTGTGTATACGAGTACGGATGTTTCCTATTGCACGAGTTACAAGCTTGACTTATTACATTGCAGCTACAGAATGAATTCAATGTGGGTTTCATATCCGACTTATTTTGCGGGTCATTCGAGTCTGTAATGTGTTGCAGCGTGTATTTTCTGGGATATTTAGAAATAGTGTGTTGTTAAATTCAATAACATTTCATTTGTTAAGGCTAGAATAAGAATTATTTATACAATACAAATCTGCAGGCCTTAAAGTAAAAACTTAGAATAGAGCGACTGGCAAACATCCTTATGTATTAATCGTTTCATTATTGATGTTCAGATTGACATACAAATAAATGAACCGCTACTAGTCAGATAGCGTAGTAAAACATCAGCAGCCAATTGTATAAAACCGGTCATCTTTTTGGTTTGGTCAAAGTTATCCGAAATGTTTATCAATTGGTCAATATTTATCAAATATTTTTTTCTAACCAATCAAATCATTGAAAAGTGTTCACTAGCCGAAATATAACCTGTGAACAACTTATCCGAGTTTTATACAATTGGCTGCAGATGCGCCTTAAAAGCCAACAGTATAGGTTGATGCAAGCAATTTTCTTTTGATTTAATGCAAAGAATAAACCTATAGTATTGGGTGTAAATAATTATTAGTTACATGGCCACAAATTTCCCAGTTAAAAATCGCCAGAATATCGCTTACTTTTTATCATTTAGGGCCTTTACATAGCGGGTGCAAAAGTGAGTGCAGAAGGTCAAGTAATGTTTTAGTTAGATTTTAGGAACACATTTTTAGGGAGTTAAACATACATCCTTTGAGACATGTTTAAGTGGTAGCAAGGAGTAGACTTAAAGTGACACTGGTATTCAAAATTAATTTAAACACATGTATAACAAACAAAATTTTTGACTGATCAACCTTAAACTACTTGCTAAATAATGCATACATTGAAAATATTAACTACATATAACAAGAATGTAACCGTGAATTTAATAGCGGAAAGCGCTAAAATATTAAATGATTAGTGAATGCTAAATATTTAATTTGGTCTACTTTAGTCTCAAAAGGTAGAAATACCGTGTTTTATGCTCATTTATTTCAAATCAAACTCGGTATCCTTGATAATAACCATTTCGTCTGATAATTGTTTATCCTTTTTGGAGTTTTAAAGCATTATTAGTAATTGTGGTAAACCTTATTTGGGAGTAAGAGTGCGTATTTAATTTATGAAAGAAAAAGGCTTTTCTACATTTTCATTTCGCTCGGAAAAATCTGTCGAAAATATAATTGTGTGTTTAAGTCAAAATACCCAACACTGCCTTTTCATCAAAGTATTTTGAGTTCTTGATGATATCTTTTCAAATATGAAAGACGCATAATGAATGAAAAAGTAACTTGAATGCACTTTGCTAAGTACTTTGAGACTATGATGAAATGCTATATTGATTTTGGTGAAAACACCCGATTTTCAAAGTATGTGACAACAATAAAAAATATGAGATAATTAAACTGATTAACAAGAGGAGTCATTGCTCTGAATGAAATAATGCATTTCGATCGTTATTGCAAGCTTACAACAAGATAATGTTAAGAGTTTATTAATTATCAACCTGAAATGGTTTGAATGTCGAAGAAAATTTATGACAAAATTCGTGACAGCAGTTTACTTGCTAGATATAGCAATAGAAATGCCCGTTTTCAATGTTTCCGGAAGACAGCCTTAATGTCAGGCAATGAATAATAAATGCATAAGGATGTTTTCTTGTGGCCTCAAATTGACAAAAGATTACACTAAGTCTAAAGGATTACATTATGCATTACTAAGACTTAAAACAGAGGTGTATAATACATTGATGGGATATTGGCTGCAAAGCAGATAATATATTATATATTAAAACGACAGTGTTAAAACACATAACAAGCGTACAGGTGGATAATTAGGAACTTTTGCTGTATATATCACTGTTGTTTTTTTACTCCGTCTTCCTTATATATTTGTCGGTCTTTTATGCGTTTTCTTATGGTTGAGCCATTTCAGAGCTTTGGTTGGGTCTCGTTTCACCATCATCGGAGGCAGTTTTCAATAACAACCTTAGATATAACTTATTATGTAGCTTTTCGCATAAATATTATTAATAATTTAAAGAGTAGTTCTGAGCGTTTAGAATAGACATTGAAAGCGAATGGCCATAGTCTGAAATTAACTGAAATGAATCACTGAGAAATGAAAAATGGATTAGGAGGAAAATGATATTGAAAACGACCCCTGGGGTGATCATATTACAGAAGCATCTTAAGTTACAATTGTACCTTTTTCTTAAATTCAACAATTGCCTAACTATTTCATTTCCTTGGTTATAAGTGCTAAGCTTAGCGTTTATTATGCAATAAAAATATGGAAACTTTAAGATTTTAGCAATGCAAAATCTTTTTTAAAATACAGTATAACGAATCCATTAGTTACACTTAAGTTAAATATGTTAAAGTCTTTTTGACGATGCTTCTGTGGTACGGATCCTGGAAAATATGTTTTCGGTTACAAAATAATCTACATGAAAACCATGTATCTCTGTTATGTTTTTAAATGATTTTTTTATACTGACGTCAGTATGGGACATTTGAAGTATGAACGCCGCTGATGTGTTCCCTATTGCAACAACTACAAGCCTGTTTTCACACTGGGGCTGTAGACTCCAATAAGGGCGGGTCCGTATCCGGCTGTTTTAACGGTCACTGGAATCTAATGTGTTGAAGTGTGCATTTTATGAGATATTAAGAAATAATGCGTACATACTTATGTTTTCAGGCTAATTTCTTCCACTTGAATGCTGCTCATTTCTCATCTTCACTTGATTAGGTTACCTTTATTTCATAGGATCACAAGCTTGAAAATATGTTCTCTGCTCTTAACATGTTCTGTTATGACACTGCGTCTGTGTTTTATTAGTATCTTTACAGATTAATTTATTTTATTGGTACATGAAACAAACAAAATTAGCAACAGTATGAAACGCAGATGATACTGGGCCTAAGATGATAATAAAGATCATGTTTATGTACATATAATAGACAGATAATAATGTGATGTGTTCTTTTTTAAAGCATGCAATCGATTTTCGAAAACAATACTTTGTATTCTACCTTTGATAATATAAAACAGTATAATATGTTCGTTGTAAGTCTCTCTTTAGTGTCTGTTAAGCATAAGCCATGTGCGTTTAAAAGGGTCTTTTTAAATATTTGAATCTAATTGTATAATTGCAGTACTATAAAATGACTTTAAATACACATAACACACGATCACACACACACACTTATGCATGCACACACATTTACTATACAACTGGTATATTGAACTACTGTATAATGGCTTAAAATACCCATAAAAAACTTACACACGAACACTGCTTAATCTCTTAGTTATAAAACAATGGATATTTCAACAGTTATGAGAATGATGGCTGTTGCTTGTAGGAAACTGAACTAGCATCGATTTAACGTCCGCGGAGTTTGTTTTATTTCATGTTATTTCCAGAAATGAGAAAATGGATGGCCATTCATTTCGTTTTTTGAGATTAGCTTCTGAATGAAAGCAAAGAGGAGTATGACAGAACTAAGTCGGGGAAACAACACCGGCAATACTTTTTTGGCGGGACTTAATTATCAATTGGTTGTCGTAAACTGCTGTTGATTTTTCGTATTTCAAAGCAAACAGTGATCTTAGCACGGAAACAATTGAAGCATGTAAGTGATCACTGTATCAGAGGCGGATATTTAATATGTATGTGTTGTCGCCATAAAACAAACCCCTTTTAAGTCACAGCACATTTTATTTTTATTTACACATTAAATAATACAGGGAAAATAAGAGGCTCAAGGCAAAGGCCAAAACTACAATTCCCTATTTTAAAATCAATCCAGAAAATGTTAAAGTTGACTAGAAGAATAACTAAGACAGTTTGAATGGGAAAAATATATGTACTTTCATTAAACTTCCATACGCTGTAAAGTTATTGTTTGTTTTGCCAGAACAGTTACATCGATCGTTACAAAAGTCAATGTATTCTTACTGTATGCATATGTACTTGGTTCTGATGCGTTTTTGGTAGGTTTTACTTTTTTCCACTTTATCATACAAGCGGAACAGTTATTTTTTAAATACATAATTTAAAACAATATACAACTTGATGACAAGTACCTCTAGCGTTTTGTATTTTCCCAGCTCATAACTGATATTTTAGAGATAACAATTCTATCCATATTCATATACGTATAACATATAATTATTGCAAATATTGCCATAAAACATAGTTGCGTTTTCTTATTTTTGAAACTTACAAAAAATTCAAATAAGTTCGAATGACAGGCCATTAGATAAGAAATTACTCTGAGACTTTTTTGAAACATGGCATGTTTACTAGCCACTTACATCAAATAAGTCGCATTTATAAGAGAAAATAGAAAGGGGTAGACTTAATGTGAATATGAAATTGATTTACCACAAAACTGCTTGCAATGAAAATTGGTTAGCAGGAAAATGAAACCATTATCAGGAAATATTCAGCAGCGGTTATTTATGGGTTTTGTTGATGTAGTGGGTTGTTTGTTATGTTATATAAACAACATTTCATAAATTTCAACAACTGAAAGAGATATTTTATTTTGTCTTTGCTCTATGAAGACAAAAAGGTGGCAGGATCGGTCAGGGATTGTAAAAACTTTGGTTTTTGATAAGATTTATATAATGTTATCCAAAATGTTTTGTTTTTTGATACTGCCACTGCATACAGCTTGTGTTAAGAAATAAGTATGCCAATAACTGGATGTCGTCTCTTGTTGTTTATTGGTTTATAACGTCTGCTCGAGAACGTGTGACATTATTATTGCTCTAGATATGTCGACAGAAAACATATATTTCTTCTCTTTGATTTTATATGATTAAACAAGCAGGCTTGAGGCAGCATTCCTGCTGTCACGGTGTAAATGTAACAAAGACATTTACGTTGTTGATTTTAAGAAGTTTTTGTCAAAGTCAACTTGTTAATTATTTGTTGATCAATATGTCTGTGCTTGCATTGTAACATACAAAGCTATTACATATACATACGAGTGTATCTTAGACATTTAAACATAATATTTCCCATGTTCGATGAAACAAAACAAAAACAACACCACGTATATTCACATGTTGTTCTGCCATTTTGATTATCTTTCTTTTGTTCATATTAAATCGAAGGACCACATTCTCATGAATAACCTGACTCGCGAAATGCTTTCTTATTTATTCGAGAATCAGAAAATATTTATCCATGTTTAATGTTATCAAGTTGAAAACAAAATCAATCACAAAGTGAACTCACAAAATAGGGAAGTTTTAAAATATAGCGAACTTACTTACGATTGTCTTCTTGTTATTGAGTTAATTTAAAAAGTCAGTCTTTTCTTTTCTAAGACCTTTTTTGCAGCGGATGTGGCAAAGTGCTTTTATTTGCTAGTATTGATCAAACCTTTGTAGACTTAATATAAGGTATTTAAACGTCTGACATAATTTCATTGAACAATAGCAAAATGCATTTTCTAAAGTTTTATCATTGCAATGATGAATTGTTATAGAAACGACAACATACTTACTTCTACGCCGTTTGACTTTTTCGGGGGCTTTCATGAGCTGTCTGATACCTTCTGGTACTTCTTTAAGCGCCACCTTTTCCACCTCGACACTTCCACATTTACCAAGCTTTTCTAAGTGTCTGTACACCTGAAGTTTTGCATCGTTCAGAGTAAAATAGAAACCGTCCTTTTTGACAACCTGAAGTTTTGGAAACACAGATCCGTGTATAGAATTCTTCGTTAATTCTGAAAACGTCTGTTCTGTTGACATTCGAATTGCCGGATCATATTGATGAGTGTAAAGAATTTTTGACGGCGATAAAAACATTCTAGATCCTCCGTCATAATAAATATAATAACGTATACAGCTTTAAACTCATATCAACAAACTGGCTTTTGAAAAGCATGCCACTATAAGCTCCTGCCATTTGGTAAAGGTCCGGTTTTATTTTAAGTTAGCTTTATTTAAACTCATTATCAAGAGTTACCAAAACAAATTGTCTTCTTAGAACTATGTCCTATATGATCCGGTCAATTATTACTAGTCCATGTTTGTTCTTAACTTTAGATATAACTCCAAGAATAAGTCCTGCCAGTTTCCAGTAAATGCTTTTGTTAGTCAGTACAATTCCACGTTCATTTCCAATTATAACATTTTTGGATATTACGACAATTCAGTTTCACATTCAAGGTAGCTAACGAATATCGCTTCTGGCCACGACTTAAGAACGACTAGCTCTGACTTGCGCATGTTACTCAAGCAGAGCATTGTCAGCTTCAATAGGTATTGATTATCCCTGCGAATAGTGTCTCCAATCCACAATCCGCTTTGCCACAACAAAAGACCAATTTATCGGGCCATTTCTAAGAGGCGGACTCTGGAACTCTATGAGAGAGGCTCGGTAAACGGCAACAGAATCAACGGTACTTGCACAAATGATTGGACAGCTGTAAGAATGTTGTGAACGAACAAGAACTGTTTTATAAATGTGTTATGTCTTCGATAACACGCAAGAGGCATACTCAGTAAGAGAGGGTCGTGAATCAATGTCTGTTTTAGACACAATTTGAAGGCTGTAAGGAGTAACGTTGTATAGTTATTTTTCTTCATCTAACAAAAAAAAAATATTTGGAAAAATCTTGTGAAAGGCGATATGTAATTTGCGTACATTATTAAATATGTCTCATTTTTGAAACATGTTAAACATGCGATACAGTATAAAAGCAATATATTTCTAAAATCTATAAGCACTTTAAATTAACAAATTCATATTCCATATATACCGTTCTACGTCCAAATTAGTCAATTCAACACATATATTGCTTTATCATGGTATCGGTCGCCATCCATCGCTATCGCATGTTATTGGTCGCCCCTTATAGCTCGAAAATGTAAATCGTCACCCTTTATCGCTACAGCAATGCTACTTTGCGCCCTTTATCGCTAGAACATGTTACTGGTCGCCTTTAAACTGGCATGCCCTTTACCATCTAAATAAAGAAGATGCCTTCCCCGAGGTAAAGAAGACATTACCGTTCACGTTAAATTGCATTCCTATTTTGTTAATTCTCTTTAGAGTAATTTCACAGACTTTCAGAAGTATCTTAAGTTAAAATTTTACCTTTTCCTTAAGTTCAATAATTTAAAATAACTGTTTTATTACACATGTAGAATGTAGCTAAGTGTTAATTCTACAATTAAAAAATGGACACTTCTGTTTTTAAAAATGAAAAATACTTTTTATAGAATTAGTTTTGTTTAAGAAATGTAACGATTCCAAATATTACTCTTAAGTTAAACTATTTTAAAAATATTTTAAGATAATTATGTAGTAGGGACCCTGTTATTCCTTTGTAGTGTTTTCACATTGCATGCTTTCGGATATTTGTCATTACTGTTATTACTTTCTAGTTTCGTCTGAACCTGTAGGTCCACATTAATGTTTCTATGTGGACCAACCAAAACACATACAAACATGCAAATGAATAGGCCCAAGAGTTCCACCAACAGCAGTCCTTTCCCGAAACGTCATATTCTATAAAAAATATTATATAATGCCAACGGTAGCAAATTTACCAAACCTTCCGACATGAAGAACATCTACCATAAGAGTATATTACCGCCGTTGAAATTTGTTTTGTTTTTTGGCACGTATTTGCCTCGCGGGTACATTGCCCTTATGGACAATTCGCATCCAAGGGATATTCTTGTCATATAAACATACCAATAGCATTCTTCTTTCAGGAACAACTTATTCAAAATGTATTAGTTTCATGACTATTAAAAGAATATTTGCAGCTAAATGATGTGCAATAATTAAACACTGTATGACGTTGCCGACCCTAGACATTTAAAAAAAAGTTAAATCTAACGCGTTTGTATGATTTCTATATGAATGCTTGTATATTACTTATATAGTAAATGATATTGACTAATGCTAAGTCACACTCGTATGCACGATGAAGAGTGACTGTCATGCCTGGTGTTGTTGTCAAATATGATTTCGTGAGGAAACGCTCTTATCAAGCTTGTTGGCCACACACATGAACGAAACTTGATATGAAATAGAATTTGCTTTCAGCCTTAATTTCATAGTTTCACATCAATTCAAGAATGTTTGGTTGTTTAATCAACAGAGACACGACAATTAAGCTACAATTATTCGTGCAGACAGTATTTATTTAATATTATGCGTGTTTAAATTTCCTAAACTAACTTGGGCGCTCCCGTTTCGTTTGATTTATATGCTAATTTGACAAAAGGGAGGCCAGATATTTTGCGCATGATTTGGACTTGCTTTGAAAAGGGTTTGATTGTAAGGAAGCCGTTCCTTTCTACTGAAATTGAGGCCCCAGGACTAATTATTCTCTGTCTGTTATGTATTCATGACCGTTAAATTGTTTACAGTATAAACAAAACAATGTCTGGATAAACGTTTATTCGGGACGCCTTATGCGTTCTGCGCATTTAAAGTTTCTGAAAGTATCGTTTAAATTTTGGTACTTCGAAAACACATTCTAATACCATTTTATTGATGAATGTCATCAGGCTTATTTAATCATTAACGGTTAGATTTTACTTTAAAAAATTATCGGAAAGCCTAGACTTAAATATATAAACAAATGTGAGGTCAAACGCACCGATTGAGATGGAAGAGTTCTTACTAAGTTTCCACAGACCACCCCGAGGTCGTTACCCATTATTCAAAAAACAATGAGTTCACTTATGTGATTCATGTATTCTACACATAGGACGTTACGCGTCTCGCATTTAGTGAATGTTTGGCCTCCATCTTTGTTTAACTTGAGGCAACTTGGCTTGTCCCTGAAGCTTCCATTGAATAATAATATAATAACCGGCTTTAACGTGTTTAATACAAAGTTAAAAGTCAGGACTGGGTTGTAACTATGATAAGTTGTTACCATTTTAAATTTTTACGATATCTGCTGTTAGATTTATATGCCCGACAGCTCTATGTATTTTAATGTTAGTATGATGTTGACTTCGGTTAATGTTTGTTTTCAATTTTAACCTTGAATATAAGTACTAATTTTTCCATCAAACATCACAAAACCTTTCACACTGTATTGAATTAAACACTCAAATGACCGATAAAATGTCAGAAATGGGAGCCTAAATTAGACAGCTTTATTTCCAATTTGACCAGTTTATCTTGTATAGCCTCTTACACTGTCAGGGAAAATTGCCTCAGCGTTGGTTCGGTAGTTCCTCGTTGATGAATGTCTTATGTCCCTCTGTAATGTATTTCAGGTTATTTTAATTTTATTTTATTTGATTAGACGAAGTGGGAAATCATATCAATCTTCGCAGAGCATCCCTTTTAGTATAGTATTCATTGTCAACATTCAAAGTGACTTTCCAAAGAGATAATTTAATACGAAATTACCTGTAAACTGTCTGTAAGATAATGTTTTTCCTATTTCAACTGGAAAAGCGGAATTCATTGAAAAACATATTTAAATAAAAAGTTTTATTGGCGCTTTATTTCGCAAGACTCATCATCAATGGGGGGGGGGGGGAGAGATAAAATGCATGAAACGATTGCAAATAGAAGAAAAACCGGTATATGTCAGATTTATAGCACATTATTAACCCAAGGAATTACTCTCATGGACATTTTAAAACAAAGTAAACGAAGACATTTGGCTCATTGAAATAACATCCTTAAGTTTGTTACGCTTAAGATTTTTCGAGAAATTGTTACACCCACTTCGCATACGTTCAATAAATGTCTGGTAATCAGTTACAGAGTAATGGCTCCAGAAGGACACATTAATTATTTTGTATTGCCTACAATTAACCACTGTAGTATAATTGAATGAATGTGAACGGAACTTGCTCGTTCATCACTGAACTATTTCTAAAGACAAGTTAAACATGGTTAAGAAATTTATGTATATTAGTTACTTAGTAATTGCTCCCGACGGACGGATAACGCAAAGCCTATATGCTTCTGCTTAAAACTTCGGTTTAAGTTTAAAAAAAGGTATATAGAAGGTCGCAATATATTTTACACTGTGAACAGCAAGCAAAAGTAAATCTGTCACGCGCTCCTTGATAAACTTGAAAAAAAAACGTTGTTGTTTCCAAATCGGTGTCAGAAGCTAAAACAAAGAAGGATAATACACGTAAATTTAATTAAACAATGTATTCGAATTCACCATTACGAAATCAAAGTGCAAAGAATATCGAAGTCTATTGCTTGGTTTTCTGCATGTCACAAAACAAGAGACTGGCGGGCATAAACAAACATCCTATGGAAGCCCATTGGAAGGCAGCCGACGCACGGCTTGCAAGTTATTTCATCAGCTTTGCATTAAATAATTAACTAAGCATGTCATACATAACTGGATATATGATGAATTATTTAATCGTGAAACACGCTGTTTTATGGATTTTGTTTACTGCAATTATGGAATAAACCGCTGCAATCGGAAGATAGATAATCGGTTTTGTTCCAGCACACTGAGTGTCACCATAAAATAATTTAATTCTTCACTGCCTGATATACCATTTATGCAACAGCACAGCCTTAATAAACACAGGAATAATACTAGTAGCCACTAGATATTTATTTTCAACTAAAATGACATTATAACTAGCAAATAATTGCAACAAGTCTGGTCTGAAAAACAAGGCTCAAGGCCAAATAGAGACACAATGAAAGACACTCGTTGTTTAAGATAGCACAGATAGACCACACATGTATTGAAATAAATTATGTGGTAGCCGCCTCAAAACAGTCATCGAAACATGTAACAGCGAAACTGAGGGGTTTGGTATCGGGGTATATAATTATAACCTTCACACTTGTCCAAACATTTACCAAATCAGGGTTTATGTACGATCAATTGGTCACAACGTCATAGATTGGAAACAGTTCGAACACATGCCATTATTGCAATAAAACGTATTTTGAACATTTTACTATTTACAGACTAAGAACGGCTAAAACCAAACACGTGAAAAAAATGATAGTTGACAAAACATTATTTAAAAAAATGTTAATTTAGTTTACGATCAAATCACATCCACAATTTATGTCCTTGCAAGCAAAGAATGTCGTTGACTTTTGTCAGAACTCATTTTTGACAGACACGTGGCCTATATATGGAAAGATACTGTAATGTGATGCCGCATAAGTATATGAATATCAAAGCGTACAAAATCCGATTCTTAAACTTCTTATTTGTTAAGAGGAATATCTAACCCGATATTTGCATTCTTAACACTTTCCTTCGTCAAAAAAATAATGACAGAGACTGACCGTTCAATGAACTTTTTTTGCCATAAATATTTATACTGAATCGATTGGCTACATCAATATATGACAGTTTCATTAATATTTCACAATATCAAAAGGCGTTAGTAATTGCCATGGTGTTTTCCTTCCTTCCTTATTCAAATAGCTTTCATTTTGCTTGTATTACTGTCTATGAACAATTTAGTTTAAAGTGATGTCTATTTCCATATTTTGGTTATGTTTTCTCTTCCTGTATATACGTATGTGTAAGAAAACTGTTTTCCTTTTCGTATCAAAGTGTGTTATTGATGCATTAAAACTTGATTTACACAACCCTGTGACAACAATGAATATCAAATATTACTTAAGAAAGAACAGTTATTCCGACATTAATATCGACCGGTTGTTTTCAAGACGTCATTGCTGTGTCCAATAAATACCGATTCTCTCCTTGAAGACTTAAGACTGCCAGACTATTAGATTTATAGATTACATTAATCATATGTTATTATTCATTCAAAAATATTAATAATACCATGGAAACTGCAAGAACAAGCTACAATATCTGACCGTTTTCAAGGCACGCGGTAACGGTCTTATCAAAGATACATAGATTTTTGTCATTAAACCAGTTTCGAACTCAAAGACCTTTCTCTATTAATGATTATATTGTTTTGATTCCATTCTTATTAGACAATGTCATTAGGAACAGACATGACATTTAGTTATTATTTTGCGGTCTTTCCCATCCATTTTCTATACAATATTAGTGATAACAGATCCGATTGTGTATGAAATATTACCGTTTATGCACAATCATCAAATAGAAGACTCAATCGTGATGGCCTCGGGTATTGACGTCAGTGATGACATAAGAGAGCTCGAATACATGTTCTGACCCTTCAGATTGCGTTTTGATTTTTAAGAATGAAAGTAAATTGTCAAATGCAAAGAGGTCAAACGTTTTATAAGATAGAAATCTGTTTACCTTAAGTTCGAAAACTCTATGACATGAATAATAGATCTAGATGCAACACTTTACTTTTGTAACAAATGCATCTGAATGATAACAAAATCAACATCTTATTCTAAATCATTTGACTGATTCAGAAGTGAATTTAAGTTAATGCAACTAAATTATGATATAACGAGATAAACTTCTTTACTTTTGTTTTCTTTTGTGCTGCATCAACCGAATTGATTATATGTTCTTAATAAGATAAAATAAAACAACATGTATAAGAGTGTTTGAATGTTAGATACTGAATCGCAAAATCCGATGAAAACTGCAAGGACAACACTCATCGCCGTCATCCAAAACGCTATTGAAAAAAGGAGCTAATAGATTTAAAGGATGCAATTGAATAACTTAAAACGGTTTCAAAGTAGGTTGACAACATTGTATGGAATGAAAATGGAAATTCGAGATTAAAATGTGTTATTCCAATTTATCTCAAATATCTTGATTGGAAAAGTATTTTAAACGTGTTAGATTATCTGTCCCCGTGTTTATCTGGTTCACACTGGCTATATTTTTCATAATAACAGGAGTCATTTAATTTAATAATTTTGTGTAGTCGACAATTGCAGTCGTGGATGGTGAGGTTGCCTCTTAGTTTGTCTGTTTGCATTTGAACATCAATGAACTTCCTTGGAGTAGTCCAAAATATAACAATAAATTCTAATAAACGAATGGGTGGCATTCATTATATATACACGCACAGTTCAGCAAGTACATAGAAAGTAAGCAGGTATTAAGGAGAGTCGACAATGTTACCATTACTATTAGAGTCAATGGAAGCTCAATCTCAATAACCAGTCATATTTACTCTAGAGTAATCGCCTTTTAGTTATGAAAATAAACTAAAGTTTGGTTTTGTATGCTCAATAATTTTAGAAACCCATCATCACCGAATTTGGTCAAAATCTGTATTTTCTCAGACAAGTTCAATAACTAGAAATATTACTAGAAATAAGTCACTCAATAGAAATTGTTTTTTTTTTTTATTATTATAATTATTACCTATTATTGGTATTGTATACTCAATTACTTCAGCAGCCTTTGTCCAATCATCAGCAGACTTGGTGTCCTTGGCGTTCTTGTTGAAATTATATGTATGTTTCTAATAATAGTTTCTATCAAAGTTTAAAGTGATCCTTTGGTTAAGTGTATGAAACCTGTATAGCAGATGTTTTAATTTGTATATTTCAGGGTCCATCGGTGGATGGAACAGCATCAAAAGCAAAAAGCAATCAAACAATCGTCGGGTTTCCATACGAATATTCTGCCAACTGAACATGCGTGTATCTTTGAAGACTGTGACTATATATAAACAAAGGAACTGTTTGATAAATTTGTTTGATGTTAGCGAGACAATCGAGTGATGGTGATATACTTATTGTAAGGGTACGTGAACGTGTTGACATACTTTTGTGCACTATGTTATCCAGGTATGTGTGATAAGCTTGTACAATTTTTGAACTACATATATGCAAGCATGTGGAATGTGATGTATGGGGTATCAGCGAGCCCACAAGTACACGTTTAAATAGAAATTTCGCTAAATTTAAACTCAACTGTTACGTTTACCTACATGTAACTACGTAAACGAGTAAATTTCCTCTTGTTTTAAGAGTTTGCTAAACGATGTTTCTGTAGTTATCCGAACAAGTCAAAGTTTCCGTATCTGTGATTACAATTTTTTTTACGAATATATTTGAATTGGTAAGCTTCTTAACATTACAACGCTCTCTTTGTGTGTTAATTTTCGAACTTCATTTCCGTTTTGCCTTGTCAATAAGACCTTAGTCGGTTACCTTTAGACCAACGCTGATGACCTTTTCCCGTACAGTGGTATAACCTGTTTGAGTTGTATGGGTCACATCAGAACTAAATATATTAAGTGTAGGCTCACTTCCTGGCGCATTTGTTTGCCGTTTGAGTTTGTAACGTGCTACAGTGTGTATCTTTAGCGACATTGTACACATATTTAGTTCTTATTTTGACGAACAAATATCTAACATTTCATATATTTTTAGATAATAATCTTTCTCCAAGATTAAGTTTATCTGTCATTGTTTTCCGAAACATTAAGTACAGTATTAAAAGCGAAATGATCCTATCATCTTCAATATAGAATGGTTCTAAGACTTTTGCTTCACCTCTCAATTTCTTGGCTTGCATTTAAATACATAGATAGTTTGAAATGTTTTGTGTCCTGTCTCGTAAAACAATCGCGATAGTTAAGACCGTATATATATTTGGCTTCGAACTTAATGAGTGTCTGCCCAACATGTACTATAGAGTAACTGAACGCACTTAGTTTATGTTCGAGTTTTTTCTTACAAAATGTTATTGCATGGTGTTATTTGCATACTAGTATTTATCATCAAAACAGGACAAGAAATTCTAAATACTCAATATATATTTATCAAATTTTTTCTCAAATGTATTATAATATTTAAATTAGACGTAAACAACTTCAGAAGAGTCGGACTATGCACACTTCAACAAGACCAACTGCGTGCATACCCCGCTAATGACATTAATCACGCAATTTATCCATTGAATGAAAGTAGCTGATGAACAATCAACAAGCAGCGTGATCGAAATGTTTCATTTAACTCAGATACATCCAGTAAAACTCCAGCAGTTTTAAAATGCAAACATTATCACCGGAGTCACAGAACAAGAGGCAGGCAAGTATAGACGTAATATATTCAATATGGATTGCAAAAGCGTTATGTGTAAGGGATCTGTAATGATCTGTAACGAGTTGTGCTAATGTTTTTAGTCAGATTAGATTTTGTTTACGACAAACAATGTCCACGAATAAAATATGACAAAGTCACGGTGACGAGTAAGTAGGTCGTGGCTTCGACACGAGTTTCTTAGTCTTTGAATACTTTTGGCATACTAAGTCGTGGGGTTAAATGCACTTATGACATTTCGCTATATATATATATATATATGTTCATTTAAATTTGAACTTTTTGAACAGGGAAGAAAGAGAAACCCAATGAAATTACATACACCTTCATACATAGAGATGTCAGTGGATCTGACAAAAAAGGATGTAACTGATCTATGCAATATATTATATTTATCAAAAAGTACAAATTTAAATGAACATTTGCCGTTATGCATACACCAAGAAATATATAAGACCTTTCCGCATCCTTTGCTTTCTTTATTCATTTATACAATGGGAACAACTGGGACAAACTCTGCAGCCAAAAATATATGAGAACCCTGTTTCGAGACACAATGAAATAGTTAAACAGACCATACACACAAAAGTCAATTAAAAGTCAATAAAAAAGTCAATACAAACACACACAAAACGAATAAGCCTTAAGTATTCTATTTAAAGGAGTGTTCAATTAACTATTTTCCACTATAACAATTTTTTTCGTTTTTTTTTTGTTCACTTGATTTATTATCTTTTTATAGAATCCCTTTTCAATATTGTTTTCTCTTGTTTATTTCATATGTCTTCACAAAATTATTTTACTTTCAATAGCAGCTTGAATTCGTGACAGAAGCAATAACTTTGGTTATGCCTTTCACTCCCGTTTTAGATCTGTCTACGTATTAGAATGTAAATGTAAATCGTATTTAAATATCTTTGTTATGTTCTTACTTAGCATTTTAATACTATCTACTGCTGAACAGCTTCAATTAAACGAGACGTATATTATCATAATTTGGATGTATGTTCTCTTTCTGTTGGATCACTTTTTTAAAAAAAAATCTGCATGACAGCAGCTTTTCTTTAAATAATAAATAAGTAATTTATTTATGTATGAAATACTGCTTTTCACAACATGTAGCAGGTATAATATACACAAGGACAGTTAGTCCAACATTTCGTTCGTCTGAAATATTGAATTTCGAATGTCATTTAAACGCCATTGCCGTGTTAAGTAAAAGCAATTTCATTTCTCCTTTTAGACTGCCAGACGATTAGTAAGTTATTGCTCTTTCGAAAGTATACTGCCCTTAAAACTACCCGGACAAACCCATCAGTAGCCAAACACCTCGCAATGCACAGTTTAGAGGCACAATGTTAATATCTAAAATACGACATAGAAGGAAATGAAACAATGGTAGTCGATAGGTTAATATTGACATTTTTTTCTCTAGATTTGAATATATTTTTGTAAGTTAAACAAACATGTCTAACTTTGCCTACAGTATACATTGAGTAGCTTTGTCACTTTGTAACAAATTGCTACAAAACCAATTTTTGCTTGTCACGGTGTTTTGTTTTTCGATAAAATTGATTTTAAAGACTTATACATGACATATAGATAATACAACTAAAAGTAGAGATATGTAAACGCACAGTTACAATACACAGTCTGGCATTTACCTTAATGTTGAATAGCATATGGTAGGTGCAAAACGATTTCAAAATTGCCCAGCTTTGTTCAGGAATATCTAATATGACATTTGATTTTATTTCTGTAAAATCGATTTGTCTTTGTCACAAAACAGTTGGACTGACTGACTTCTTAAGGGACGAATAACCTTTGTTTATAAGTTTATGAGTCGTGTCCAATTCATAATCGACGCTTTTTTTGTTACAAACACATCTAGAATATACGACCTAAATAAACTAATAATCTTTCTGTCTATATATATTTTCATTGTGTTGGTTCTATTACTATTTGACAACATCATTAGAAACATACAATGAGTTATTATCTTTGCGTTTTTCTCTCCATTTCCTATTCAAATTGATTGACAATAGATGCGAATGTTTGTATTCCCGCGGCTTGTCATGTCAGTGATGAAAAGACAGGATCCGGTGAAGAGAGTTGGAATACAAGTTCTGAACCTATATTTCGAGTTTTGATATTTAAGAATTCTGATTCTTTTTTAAACATATTTGTCAAGCATTATATAAGTTACAGATATGTATGAAACTACGGGATAACCACTGTATCAAATCCTAATATAGGCAAAGAATATATTTCCTGCTTTGGGATATATTTGAAAAGTCTCATTATCAAATCACATTATTAATAGTTTGTAGTGTGAAATGATATATTGAAACAACTTTTAACACATGCACATTCTCAAAAATACCTTGCTATTGCCCAACCTCTGTGAACAAATTCTTATAAATAAATCTAAAAAAGAACACGTGTGTGATATTTTTATTTGCGATAGTTAGATACAAATAGAAACAAGAACAACAAAAATATATCATGATGTTAAAACTATTGAAAAATCACACCAACTCAAGCGATTTATGGAAGCTAGTTTTGTGATTTTGATTATGTATTTCATATTTATCTTTATAACTCACTGGACCCGTGTAACGTTCGGAATCTTAAAACGTTGTAAAATGGATATGGCAAACATACACCACCAAGGATGGACTGGCATAAATCAAATCTGCCGAAAACATGGGAAAACGTTCAAAGATATGATGAGCTGATCTTAAGTGGACCTCTGAAATCGAAACTCGAGGAAGAAAATGGCATATCTCCACAGAGAGGGTTTGAGAAGAGATATTCACAAATCGTTGACATTATCTGAGGATGAATAGAAACTCTTGCAAACTTATAAACGAACAGTTCAAGCTTCATGTGCAACCAAAACTAAACCCCATTTTTGCACAATATCGACTAAGGAACGACATTCAAGGAAACAACAAAATTGACAAATTTGTGACAATACTTCGTGCTAGAGACTGTAGGTTTGAGACAAACTTAAATGACATGATCGGAGTGTTCGGGACGAGTGACCAGAAAATGCGTAAAAAACTAATCAACTTTGGGAACAAACTTATGTTAAATAGAGCTTCGAAGACAAATCGATTGATCACGTCCGTAACCATACAAGACACAGAAAAACACACTCAGGAGCTACACGAAAGCAATCTTCCATGAGTCAGGTAGCAAACAGAAACAAATATAACAACATCTGTTCGGGAACTGTGGTAGTTATCATGAACCAAATAGGAATTAAATCCCCGTTTTCGGGACAACATTTAAACGGTGTAATAAACAAAACCATTTCCAACTCAACAGAACGCGTAAACGGTTTGAGAGTGAACTTAAATTAGGAATTGTCTCTCTCCGTCTTGCCCCTCCCAAACCCCAGTCAATTTCAAAATATATACCGCAGAACAGTAAATATCATTCGACGCAAACACATTCACGTTCTTCAAATCAGAATCAAGTCAGAGCCCCCCCCCCCCGCGATTTCAAGCAAGATTACTCAGCATAATACTGCCAAATTTAGACAACATCAGTCTTCTTAAATGTTTCCACAACGGTAAAGTCATCTACGCACTATTTCACATAGTAGAAAATTCTGATCGGTCATGATGGGTTTTCAATCACCGAGAAAATATCAAACTACCTTACTCCGTAGAAAACACTCCCATTTGCATTATGTTAGATCATGTCAAAACAATATGCACAGTATAAATACAGTCTGCTTTTTAGGCGGAATACCCGAAATACCCGAAACTTGCAAATTGCATTAAAAAAATGCCGGTCGTTAACACTCCACGATGTGTACCTGACGCTCTTGGATTGGAATTAAAAAAGAGCTTGACCAAATGAAAAAAAGAGCCCACGGACTGGGTGAATTCCATAGTTATGGTAGAAAAACAGGTATACCTAGATTTTGCCTTGACCCTTAAGCGTTAAACGAATCGTAGGCAAAACTATCCTCCGATTCGAACTATTGATGGAAACACGCCTCAATGTTAAATAATGCTACGCGATTTAGCATTTGAGATATTAAACACACATGCAGGAGCGTGACGCTAGATAAAGAATCCTAATTTGGCAACATTAAGCGCACCGGTCCAAATGATCCTATTGTTGAGGCTAGCATTCGGAATCTTGACCAGGGACGTATGGGAAGAAAAACCAAATCATTTCTACCCATTAACTTCCAACTATTAAGTTCACAAACTGAAGACAAGTCCATAATCCAATAGAAAATTATTCATTCAATATCGAGTCAAAAAGCCAATTATAATAAACTGCAAGGTGAATTCACCCTTTATCAGTTTACGAATTCGTGAGAATTCAATTTGAAATAATTATATAAATACCCTGCAAATTGTTTGGAAACAGCTCAGAAATTTATTGCAAACATTCCTTCTGTGAAAACGAACCTTCCTCAATGTCATACAATGAGCCAGTTTCGCATGACAATCCTTATGTTTCTGCCCATTAAACAGGGCAGCCAAAAATAACATTTACACCAGACATAAATTATAGCAATGTTTGTGAGAGAGGTGAATGCTAATAAGCGGTTTAACAAAAAAAACAATGGATTATCAAGTGTTTTAATAACGATCGCAAATATAATTTCAAGCATAAACAAATTAGAAACTGACCGATGGACGGTTAAGACCAATTTCTGAAAATTTTTATTCTGATTTGAATTATTCATTGTTCCTCTTTAGACTATACATGTTTTTTTTTTGTATTTGATATTTGTTTTAAACTTTTTTAAACGAAGGGAAATGTATTGATATATTGAAACAAAATTTAATGCATGCGCATGTCATATGATACATTACTTTCGCAAAGCCTCTGTTAAGAAGTTCTTAAAAAAATAAAATAAACAACACATGTGAATTATTCTCATTTAAGATCGTAGCTAGATTCAAATAAACACATTATATACATAGATAATTCAAGATAAATTAATTTGAGATATAATGTAATTACTTCAGTTTTTATGTTGCATAAACTGTTTGACCCTGGCACGACACATAAAAGTGATCTTAATAGGAGCAACTTATACAGCATTCAAAGGAGTGTAGTTGAACGCAAAATGCGATAATGCTTCAAGTTCACGACTGCCCTTGGCCCTTATTATATCTGATCTACTTCAACCATTATGGACAATCAGGTTCACCTTGAGAAGACAATACAAACGCATTGCACCACTTGTCTTAACCTTAGTGTTTACATAACCATAGGTCAATCTTGCTAAGGCAGTTTTACGGTAAGTATCATATTAAAGCTGTCAGAGATAAAGACACTTAAACATGTCATAACGCGCAATATGATAATATTAAACATCACAGCTTTATAAGAAAATTAAAATACATTTATCTCATAAAACACGTATTTATTTGAGATAATGCAACTTCGAAGATCAGCGAGCTTGCTAAGGTTCAATTTCATTTCATGGTCTTCAATTAGGATAATGAAATGATTAAAACTATTAACTAATAACCAGACGAATGTGCTTGTTTAATGACGCTGTAGAAACTAAGGTGCCAAAATAATTGAATTAATTCAAAAGGCCTATGAGAAAATAACCTTATTGATATAAACGATGCAATTGAAGACCTTTCAACGGTTTGAAAGTGCTGCTGATATATATTTATGTATTGAAATGAATGTGTTAATTAACGACTAAATTAGTCAAGAATTTTGAATATTCTTAAAATGGTTGTAGAAATTGGGCGAGCAACTGTTCATCTGTAGATACAATTGCATTATAATACATAATATATTTTATTGATTTCGTTAATGTGTTACATTGGTTTTTCTACTTAACTGTAACATATATTTTTTTCAATCAATCAACAATGAAATAAGCATGCGCACACGACATTCAAGAGAATGTGCTCTTGAATTGAATTATCAAATAGCTAATAGCAAATTCATTCAAACGTGAGAAAAAAACGTCTGTCAATACTGCACTTACCTTAAATCGCTACTACGCTTCATCATTGTGTTTATGCAGTTTGGCATTGAACATTCACTGTCTATTTGCATGAGCGGTCAGCCTTCTTCTCCGTCTGTTTTATGCGAGTGAGGACACAAGGCGCGTGCCAACCCTTTAATTGTCCGAGTGGACTTAAAAATCGAACAACGTATATGAAATTATTGTACTTGAATATACCATTTCAATAAAAAATACCGAGTACCCTCCCCCCCCCCAACAACACGTTTATATAAATGAATGTTTGTTTTGGTGGGATGACACTCGCCCAAAAATGCGCGTCAGAATTTGCACACTTCTTTCGACTAATTTTGGATCCGACTTTGGTTTAGACTGCTTTTTGGACACAGTTTTTGGTGTTCGTGCAACTAATGGGAAAATATGCTGTTGTTATGTAAGTAAGCAAGTTGTGTACAGTTTGCAATCTCCGGTCATCAACTTTCGTATGATTATTAAGGCGTAGAATGTCTTATCAAGTGCATACTTTTGATAGTAAACACATGCAGTCGTAATTTAAAGAACCACATGCACGTTTTGAATATGATTACCTTTATAAAACCGCGTTTAGCAGACAAACAAATTGTAATTTTATGTCATATTCTGAACGGTAGAAACACAATTAAAACAACAGAGACAAGCCCTGTTTAAAACATTCTTTAAAATACATATAGGGGTGGTATATGCTAGGTTACATGGTGATCTTCTACCGTTTTCACTTCACGATATCAGTAGATACATGCTCCAGACAAACCTACAAAAATAGAAGTATGAACAACATGTATATGTTACTCAAAACGAATATCAGCATATGTAATATTTAGACTCTATTATTAGTTTAAAGCAAATTTAATTGTGTTTCAGGTTCGAAAGATATTTAGACCAATGTTAAACAAACAAATACGGCATGATATTATATAGAACAGCAACCATTTACATTGTTAATCACCCACGAAAAAAGGTTTGTGCACAGTTTTATCCCTTGCAATACCGATTCCATTCGAGCAGTCCTTTTATGGAGGGAAGAAGAATCAAATAAAGAGTTGGACACTTATATGTTCAATGATACGGCTGTAATATTGTTTGTAAGGAGCATGACACAGACGAATCCATAATTAAGGTCACGAAGTTATCCGTTGCATATGCTGTTTATACAGGGAACAACGTTCAATTCAGTGTCCCCTACTTGTACGTAGCTCGAGGTAAACAACCCCTTGTGTTAATGTTCACATGGTCACATGGTAGTATCAAAATGTATATAAAGCATTCAGTTGCTCCATTATTTAAAGCAACACAGTAAACGCTTTTTTTGTTCTTAACTCTGCTAACAGCCCGAAGGTAAGTTAACTTTGAAATTAATACAATTTATGATCTTGTTTAAAAACATTGCATGTAATTAAGGATATAATGTTATATAAGATATCTGATTCGGATATGGTTGAAATAGATACTTTCAACTATCCGAACTATATTGCGATAAGATTTACTATATTTAATGATCTAATAGTCTCTTACCAGAAATAAAAAAAACTGATAAGGAGCATTGTGTCAAAAGCGCTCATCACAAACGGTGCTATCGTCAATTCATAAACAACAGTAATTTAGAATTGCGTTTACATATACAGATATGTTTCTTACATACATTGTATGATTATTAAAATTCAAATATATTTCAGATGAACTGTTTATTATTTGGTTTGGTTTGTGTTGGTTTTGTGGTGTTCGTTTCATCGGAGAGAAATGTGAGCATATTAAATAAATAGCGTGTATTAAAAAGAGTTAAATTTGTTTCAACACTCAAATTGTTTACGTTTAAGTGGGCATCATACCACTTCAGCTTCATGCCTGTGGCATTTAATATTTAAATAAATTGCGTATATTAAAAGTGTTCAGTTTGTTTCAACACTTATATTGTTTAAGTTTAAGTCGTATAATGCTATTCTACTTCATGTCTGTAGCAGACCATTTTATACATTAAGATTAATGAATTCAAATCAAGAAATGTACATTCAATATCTATTAACAGACATACCGCCTTGTTCACGTTCCAAAAAAAGGTGTTGAGATTGCACAGGATATAGTTCACGACATCGAAGAAAACACAGTAACCGTCGTTGTTGGAGATGTCTCAATGTACAAAGGCCATGTGGCAACTGTTAACTACCATGACTTCAACACGGTATGGTCAATGATTAATTTTTGCTATAGATATAATTTAGCCAGTAGGTAAAGCTACAAATTTATAGATGTATTCGTTTTGTTGCTCTTTCAAACTCTATTACACCAACAATCATGGTTGAAGAGGTATATAAGTGTCATGCCTTTGTAATGAATAGATGGATGTTAAGTTCATTATATCCTTATCTTTACAAACATTTATGTTAACTGTCAACTCAATAAAACGATGGACGGCTGGAAAAGCGAAACATATCTTTCCTATCTTGGCGGGGTATGAAAAGCAAATACAAATAACGCAATGGAACTATACCTTTAAATCAGCAACATATGCCTACATTAAGTCAGACTGGAATAAACATCATAATACTTAAAAAATGTAGACTAATCTATTTCCAAAAGTAAGCTTTATCTACATTTTCATGACTTATTATCACTTTATACAGTGATGAATTAAAGAAGATCATTTTTGCAATAAATGTATTTGGTGTATATTTGCAGGGTTACGTTGTGTTCAAGGATATTCGTAGACAGCTGTGTCTGTTGTCAAAGGCTCCCATTCCGTTTGCCACTCCAGACATATATGTTCAGGTCAGCAAGTACAAAAGGGAACGCAGCATTTTGGTCGTTTGTTTGTTCATTTCTGTTTGAAAGGAATGTTTACTGATGCATTTTCTCAAGAACCGAGTACGGAGCAGTGATTTGCTTATTTAATATAGGTTCAGAAATAAAATAATCAAACGGTTTTGGTGCAAACTAATCAGATAATTGAACATAGATATATTAAAATGTTACATATTGTTCAAAAGGGTGTTTTAGTACTAGTCGCGCAAAACTTGTTAGTTTGTTGGAGTAAATTGAGTTCAGCAAACCGATGTAGATCTGTAAAACATTTACCTTTAAAAGAGACCATAGTTTTCATTTGAAGGTTATATCAAACATAAAAAATACATATTTCCTTTTAATTTAAACTTAGGCGCTACGTTTCTTTCCATATCCAATGCCATTGCATATATCAAATATACTGACGTTGATTAATAAAAGTTTAACGTTTTATTGCGCCTAAATTTAACAGTTAACAGCTTTCTGGAACAACTTAGCGAGAGGTAACCGATCCGAATACTTATATATGTGTGTTATAGGGAAGGACGAATATGACATTAGTCTTTCGCTCAAAGATCAACCCTGTTCTGATGTCACATGATGTGTCATTAAAATTGCCGGTGAAAAAATAGCCAACTTCTGTCAGGACTACAGAACCTTCTCAAGAACTCTCACATCAAAAGGAAGATACCTTAGAGGTAAATTTATGTGCTAAAGTAACGAAGGTAAAGTCAAACCTATGTGTTATATAGTTTAACACGCACTCTGCAAAGTTAGGTTTTGGAGCATAATTTGAACACCAAAACACAACAAATATAGAATGCATCTTTACGTTCAAATGGGGTTCTTAACCTTAACACTGCTGTTCAATAACTGAGCCCTTTCTTTATCATGTATGTAACGTGCAGTTCCAAGCATTACAGAAACCGCGTGGGTCTATTTTCAATTTTGACGTAAATTGTCAGAACAGCTGGTGTGATTAAGATTGGATTCGGTTTGAACGTTACTGTTTAAAAATATGAAACGATTGTGAACGATGTTATATTTAAATATATTATACCTAACGAAAATGTTTCCTCTCTTCTCTGTATATATAAATTCGATCGGTCCGTATATCACTGTATTTTGATAAAAATCTAGTTTCATGACGTCAGCGGTCCATTTCATATTTTTTGCCGGTACGGACGTAGCCAAAAATGTAATATGAACAGCTGGCGTCAAACAACGGCGAAAAATTGACGAAAGTAAATATTATAAGCTTTGTTAAATAAAACAAATCTTAAGTCCTCAATATTCAATGGTAATATAAAATGTTCGGTATAATAAAAGAAATGTTTACACACCCCTTCGGGCCATATGGGCTAAGGCCTTGGTCCATTTTCACGTTCACGTTTCACGCTGACTGGCCGATCATTATTTTATCATATGACACTCAGTGGTTTGTAATATTTCTTTAATAATTAACATCCATGGCAATTTAAATGCCAGAGAGTTTGTGAAGACGTTAGACGTTCAGATTGTGAACACCTATTGATCACCCTGTAAAATGAATTAAACGTCTACATTCAATTGAACACGTGTGTTATAAGACTTGAACACCCATGCGTTCTTATGGTTAACACTGAACGCTTCCGGACGCGTGAAGTTTGAAGTGCACGGTGTACATGACACGTGACGTTTAGCAGAGTCTTAATGCGTGTTTCGGATGATTGTCGTTTGCGTGTCACTCATTCTCGCTTGACCTATCGAATAGTTTTTTGTGCGCTATTGCTTACACATACCTATTAGTTATGCGACCATCCTGTGCTTAGTTTAAAGCATTTATAGCTTTAAGGGAGTAATGGTAGTTGAAAACAATTCCTTGTCTGTATTATGAAATGACCGAAATTAATATCAATATTTTATTTATTTATACAAGAAATCAAAATGGATGTTCATTGGAATACTGTTGACCGAACAATCGCTATGCAAAAGCTTAATATGCATGTTTATTGTTAAAGTAGGTATTAAAGATACTACTTGTCTATATAGACAGCTAAAAATATGACAGAGCTTATCAGCACTGTCTTTTTTGTCCGTCACTCTATTATACATTACATATTTCCATATATTTCAGAGCTGGATCTGACAGACAGTGGTAAATAAACACATTATATTGTAATACAATATCAACATGTTAGCTGATACGCCTTATCGTATACTTTTAAAGATTTTTTTTAACTATCTATGTACTTTAGGTGTACTTAAGGAAAACTTGCCGCCGAAAGCATGTACTCAGTAAAAAACGCAATTTGTTCCGTTCTTTGTTCTTTTGATAGCAAGGATCTTAAAAGTGTAGAAAACTATAAAGCGAGCCTTTTCAATGAACAGTAATGAATTTTACCTATAAATACAATACTTATATATAAAAAACATGTATGCGTAAATACAATAATGTTATACTACTCACCTGTTTTAAAAATACTTTTGTGGTATAATCTATTTATTCAAACTTTTACATTTATATACTGTTTGTTATCAAATGTAGCACTTTCTACGGCGCCATGTGACCATACTTGCGGTATTTGCCATGTGAGTGGAAGCGTTAAGGAACTGCAACAGCTCCAAGACCCAGTACTTGGTTGAATATGTTGTGCTTTGCGAAGTACAGTTTATATATTGTATTTCAAGCTACTACCTTTCAATTAAACTTCTCAACAAAAATGTTGCTGCCTTTGTTGCTAAATAACAGATATATGGTCTGCGATTAGGTATGCGGAGACAAAAGTTGATTTTCGGTAATCCCCGCCTAGGTTCATAAGGTTTTGGTCACGAGGCCGGACCGGTGTTTTTCCCGGGTTCTTTGGATTCCCCCATCATTCCAACCAATACCGTACTCACAAGCGATAGTGATTAATATGATTATGTGATAATTTGTTTCAGAATCGATGTAAAAATGTGTGGTTGATTACGATGTTAATTCCATGTATGATTGTTACTCATGTTTTAGTAATAGTAAACAGCAATGATATTGGTACTCTTCGGATTGGAATGTCTCACGTGAAAAATGCTAACTGACGTTCTCAAACGTAGACGTCTACGCCATCAATGCAATGATGCTGTCCATTCATTCCCGTACATCATAGTGTGATATTGTTGTTGTCAAATTATGTTTATCTGTTATTCAATTAACCTGAACTTTAAATTTGACTTCAAAACTCAGAGAGTGTTATTTTGTGCCTTTTCACAGAGTAACTGGCCAAATTAGTTCTTTTTTGTTTGAATACAAGAAGAAGTCGACCTTAAAAACGTACACATACTTTTTTGTTATATACTATGTCGGAAAACCCTTTTTGTCGAGTATATAATACCAGACGAATAAAATGCTTCTTTTGAAAGAACAGATCTGCGTGATACAATAACATGCAATCCCACTGGAGACTTATTTGTGGTTTTTGGCGTTTGTAATTTGATTTAACATTTTTAACAAGAGTTATGTATGCATGGAAATGATATAAAACCGAGAATAACGATCTCACGTAGACCTTTTAGCTATCACGCAACTTTAAGTGTACAAGGGAAACGTACAAGTACTGAGTTTTCAATTATAGTATTTTTTCGAACATTTTAACCCTGTCTTCAATCATTTCGCGATTATCTCGTATACAAATCTTATAGTTGTTAATTACTTTATATTACAGTATCAGTCTGAGATGGTGAATATTTCTTATCTAATGCATTGTATTTATGTGACTATGTCGAATCATGTGTAGGGGCCGTTGTGGTCTCGCATGGTAATCAAATATCATTCTTGGAATTTACAGGTTTCATTTGATTTAGACAGCCATTGATCGTAAATGGAGGACTCTTGAATTGGCTTAAAGAGTTGCCATTCTTGCTCAACGTCCTCAGTAAAAGCAATAATCGGTGTCATGCTATATTTTGGTTTTGCTTAAAAAATGTTTTCCGGGATAAATGACATTGTGTCGAGGTTTTGGATAAGAGCAAGGGGTGACTAAGCGTGGCCATAAGCGTAGTCATATTCTATCTAACTTATAATTTCATTTACACAGCAAAACATGCATGTCTTTTTAGAATAAACCACATCTACCGATATTTTAACTTTGAAATTGCTCTGTGTTTTTAAGTGAAACGCAATACGTAAGCTAATAAAATCACGTTATAAATGTAATTCAATTTGAGGCTAAAACATGGATCAAAGTAATCAAACTGCTATATGATTTCTTGAAAAGGTTTTGATATCACTTAGCATGCACACACGTAACTCTTAATTTGGTTTTACACGTCAATAAAAAGCATTGAGATAACAAAAAAGATAGCATGCTACAGAAGCAGGAATATGCTATTTCCAAAAATGAGATCTTTTGTCTGGTAATTTAATAACAAACTAAATACATCTGTGCTGTCACTGGATCTAGGAATATATTCTGCTTCATTAAAGCAAAGCTTACGCAGACTCTGACATATATGACATATTGTCACGCAATAAGTTACACATTGTGAATGACCCTTCCTCGCAGTTGTCTGTTAGCACGGTCCGTATTTCAAACACAACTTTAGATTAAGAAACATTTGAAGTGGTAGTTTTCTACATGTTGCATTTTTCGTAAAAAGCTAAATTGCTTTTATCTTTTGAAAATGTCCCCTTTTCCATTTTATATACATTAATTTGAAGAATGTACTTGGCATAAGTCTTTCCTCCGTACGAATAAAACATACTTATGATATGACGTTTTTTGTTTGAAGTGTACGTATCTTTTATATTACACTTGCGTAATTTTGCGTCAGATCTTGTACCTCGAAATGAAAACAAGTCATGTTTGCCGACAAATATGGCACCTGATAGCTCAATGCATTCCATAAGCAAACTCATGAAACTCGTAACAGGAATGATATGAAGCTCTGCTGGACTTTTAATATTGCGTTCTTATGCATTTAATGCCATATTACGTAAGCTATAACATATAATCACCATAAGCTTTTTGTTTCTGTCTAAAAGCAATGTTTTTGCTGTAATAATGTTGTTCATAAAAGGAAGCATAATTATGTTTCATTACATGTTTTTTTTAATTTGACAAAATGAGAGTAACACTAGCACTGTATATTATTTATACACAAAACAATATCTTTAACTAGTGAAACATATTTCTTTCTTATGAACATTATATCATTTATATCCCCAAAACAATTATGCTTATTAGACGCTGAAGGCCAACTTAAATCTCATCATCACATACCATTATCGAGAAATAGCGAATTATTTGCATGATAGATGAGATAGTAATTGGAAGAACCATTATTTTTCTAATTATCTCAGTGACAGAAACATTTTGAATATAAAAGTAGATTATGCTTTAATGGAAAATTAAATTAATTGGGAAAGCACAATGCCAGTCAAGTTTCAAAAATATTTCGAATTAATTTGTTTCTTTGTGAACTATTATACGTTAATTGTATATAAATTTGGATGTCTACTGGGCGCATAATTGACATTCGGATCGATTCTATGTGTAGATACAGAATATGTAAATCTCCATAAGGACCGTTGTTGAAAGACTTTTATTTTATTTACAAAAGGTAAATAATATTTAAACGTACTTGTATCGTGAATTGTAAAAATCATTAAACGTTTTTGTTCGTTCTTTTTGAACAGCTTGGGGCGTGGGGCTCTTACCTCCATTTCGAACTATCAATTTGCCTACACACGAGTTTAAACGTTATACTTTTAAACACGTTTACGTAAAATTCGCATTGACAAAAGTGTTGCTTCTTTTGCGTACATCCATGAGTACATGAATCTTCACATGAATCTGAGGTTAGCATATCCCCCGGAGATGGTACTAAACTAAACTATTAGCAATATTCTTGCGTTTTCTTTACTTTTGCCACGATGTTTTACTCCATCTTGACCAGTGAATTTGTACGCACGTAGCTTTTAATACAAAGACACATATATAAAGGCTAATATATTTAATCAGTCCCTTAATTTCATGTTTTGTTTGTTTGTAGCATTAAAGTCAAATGACATGATAAATCACTAAAAACAAAGTGTACAAAACCGCATCCACTTATATTGTGTGTGTTTATATAGTGCATCTAACGTTATTTAATACATGTTATTGATCGGATGCTAAAATCATTGGTGACCGCAAGTGAACAACATTTAAAACTATTGGCGATGGAAACATCGATTCATTATTTATTTGTAAGTAGAATACGTTTACCAAAGAATGTGCGAAATAATGAATTTTAAAAATGATACAGTGTTCAATAGTTGCTTCCCCTTGTTTTAGAAATATTTTACTAGTTACTTCCCTTAATTTCAAATTTGCCTAATTGAATAATAACCGCATCAACACAAAAGTAAGCTTTTATCGTAAACTAAATTAGTAAAGCTATTATATATATATATATATATATATATATATATATATATATATATATATATATATATATATATATATATATATATATATATAAGGTGTTTAAGATGAAAAACTAGTAATATAATAAGTGTCAAAGTTACCTGTAGTATTGCTAAAATCATGCTAAAATGTTGATAGGTCAATGTCTTAAATCAACGATGGAATTGGGTTCTTGGCGGTTGGCGATTCTTTCCGATTCTGTAATCCTCCAGCTGTGTACAACTTTGTACCAACGTTCGTCGTAAACTAGAAGAGACTTGAATCAATAATGTCTGTAAAACTTTGGGCATTTCGAGTAGGTTTTTTATGTATAAAATATATTTCAATGGAATTCAAATGGTGCTGCTGTACTTTGTGGTTAATTTGCGGTGTATTATAGCCTAAAGTGTGAAATTGTCTAAGTGGCTCCAAATATGCTTATTGAAGCCAAGCGGGATTCGTATAAGCACAGGAGAGCAGTTGGCTCAAATGAGGGCCAGGCTATTTTTGTCCCTTTGTGCGGGGTAGTGCGGCACTTCTGAACATTGAAGCTTCTTTGTATTTGGTTGCTCAGGACAGTACCGACAACCAGTCTTCATCTACTGTCACAAGACCACTGGACGGCGCATGGACTGTGTCAGAAACTGTAATGTTCAACCTGTAAATTCAAAGTAAATTTAAAGAACCATCCCCACAATTAAGCTATTTCTCTGATTAACCAGTTATTCTTGGAGATTCAACTGATATTTTAAGAAAACTCGAAAGCTACATTTTACGTTATTGTTGGAGTTTCTTTGCATTAAATGTGCATCGCAAACTTTGTATTAAATGTGCATCGCAAACCTTAATACTGATATTTCTGTATATTTGACTCATATAACATTCATCAAATAATTATTCATTGAGTTAATTTCGAGTCCAATTTCCGGAAATACAAGATTGATCTTTGTACAGACATTACGCCTCTGTTAGAGTATTATACTGGGGTGCTACACGCGACAGCAATAATTCATTTTGCATGTTCGCATAGGGCAAGATTATCTAATAGCCTTTTTAGGATTATTTCATTTAAATTGTAGAGACTAAATTAAATTTGTAATTGAATGTGGTTACATTAAACGGTTCTGTCATTCAGATGAATTCGGTTATGACTGTTGCTGTTCGAAAATGAAATTGATCATACTGCAGAAATTTACTTTCTGAAATTTAAATCGTTCTGCTGATACCTAAATAGTTTGAATTGCTTGAAATTAGAGAATAATTACCAAATGAATGCTAGTTAAACAATATAAAGACTCAATGCCGTTTGAGCCCAGATTCTGTTGAATTCCTCAAAGAGTGGCAGTTTGGGCATGAACGCCTTAAAATCATAAAGCACAGCTATTTATGAAACCTAATATTGAGCTATAAGCGGGTGTATTTATGTTTGTCGGACTAACCGAAAGTAATTTTCATACAAAATAATGGGACGGTTTCACTAATTTGTACTTTGGAACAAAAAAGTACCAGTATATATTTCAGGATGCACTCTCATTGTTTAACATTGAGAATGCTACTTCGAAAGATGACTTTTGACTTTGTTTAAGTTTAATAAATATTTATACTCTCTTTCAGCTCTTACGCCGTCATGCTGATAAATGACAACAGATGCATTGCTCAACTTCAATGTTTCTTAGCTTAATGACGCAACTAAATTCTCAGAATTGTATTGTATGGGAAACGATAAAGACAAATGGATTCAATATATATGTCCTTCAGATCACATCACACTTTTGTAAGAATATTGTATGTTAAAGTGTATCTGCATTAGTCATCATTGTTTTTGTTTTTAAAAGTATTATTGTTCGTTATCGCTACTTGCACGATTTTCCACTTGATCTTCCTTGTATGTATGTTGCAATGTAATTATTGAGCTATGAGTTAAAAAAATCATTAAACGGCAATATATCACGCATACTACTTTCTTAAAGCGGAAATATACCATCCATGATATTTTGATAAAACGGAGATATACACATATTATTGTCTTTAAACGGACATGTATCACCTATATTATTTCTTGAAGCGGATTAAAATATCTGCGTATAATAGAGCCTGCTACGGACTCTTATACAATTGTATATGCATTTTTTAATTATCGCATTGCAAGTATTACTAAATAAATGCTTTGAAAAAGAACAACTGAAATTTAACCGATTTTAGTGGATGATACATAATTCAAAGTGTGGGCTAGCAGGCAAGGCAGTTGTATTACAGATTTAATGAAACCGCTGTTTAATAAACACAATTGACTATAAAAACAAATACAAAACAAATACAATACATTTGTCACATAATCCCTATACTTTAATTAAAATATACACATGTATACATAGATTAAAGGAAATCATTCCTGTGAAACAAAACTAAGGAGTTTGTTTAAAGTAACCCGACCGTACCGACTGAAAGCTGCCGAAGCTTCTTGTTTTTTAATTAAAAAAATAAATGTATAATAAAAACAGTTTTACCTAGGTATTTATTTTGAAATATAAATCGACATTTAAAAGCGCTGTTTCTGGATGTTAATAACCTAAACAACTACTTTTTACTTTATGGCCTTAAGTAAAAATGATTACTTCATTTCCTTTGATTTGTGGAACATTGATGGAATGATCTATTGAATTCAATACCAATACCAAATATCAAACTTTTAATTTCTCGGTAGAAGTACCGATCGTCTTTCCTGTAATATAAATATAATTTCAGATATTTTTATGACAAAGAAAGAAATATAACTTCCGCTGAAACATAACGATTGCTTGTGATATCTGAGAAACCATTTGAATCTTTAGTCAGTCTGTTACATTCACATCAATTTTCATGTTACATGATATCATGTCATAAATATCAGAATTTAAAGTACGCTATGATGACATGAAACAGCATAAATCTAGTGGTAACGGAGATTTATTGTTTATTGTTTTATTTTATACTCGGTAAACAAGTCAAGCGGCAACGCTTTTAAATGTCGATTTATATTTCAAATTAAATGAAAGAACGATATTTCCTAAACAAAAATCAGCATACCAAAGTTCAAGATATGACAATGCTTGGAAGGTTGATTGGAGATTACACAATATTTGTCATAGATTTGAACCTATATATTATAATATTAAACCTAACCGCCATATCTTAAATACGACGTAAGTCGTTTTGGTTGACGTACGTATGATATATGTCCGTGGCTATACGTTGCAAGCACCCCAATATAACAACTAAATCGAACCATAATTTGGGGTTGACAGATACAAAAAGTTAACAACTTCGATAAAATGGGCGTATGCAAGTTTTAATTTCACTTCAATCTCCAAAGGTTAAGAATACACCTTCCCTTTTTAGTCAATGCCGCTCCTGCTCTGACAGTATGTACAAACGATCAACCATTGAGGCGCTGGCTATTCATCGTTTCAGGCCTTAAATTAGAGTTAAATAAGCTTGCGTAGAAACCATTATTATTCATACACATTTTGTTGTAACATGTTTCTTACCAACGGATAGGGTCTTTTTACACCCTCTGTTTAAATGGCCGTTTGATTTTAACCAATGTTTTGTTAAACTACGTTTCTCAACGTACAAAGACCTAACAGTCGTTGACACACGTTTAAAGATATACGTTTACGTTAACAATGCAATATAGGGTGCCATCATACCAATGCCCAACATTATGTTTTTGCGGTAGTCAAAGACTTGATTTAATTTTTGACATTATTTCAATTAAAACGTACCTTTATTATTACTTTATTAGAAAAGTTACCCAGAGTGTGATATTTTGTGACTTTTCACATCACACCCCTTTTTGCTTGTAGAAAGAGTAATAGTAACAGTAATAGTAATATGCTGATTACAATAAATCCTTTCTAATATGTTAGCAGAGTAATTGGCTAAATAACTTCTTTCATATGATAAAAGACAAGAACAGAATTGGACTTTAACCTCTACACATACTTAGCAGTTATTTCTTTTGCAGAGTATATAATACCAGACAAACAAAGTGTTCGTTTGGAAAGAGCAAGTCTGCGTGATTAAGTAATCCCTTTGGAGTCTTAGTTCTTGGTTAATGTTTGTAATGTGATAATAGGTTTTTGGTGAGTTATGTGTATGGATGGATTTGACATAAAACTCACAATAACGTCCTGGCGTATACCTTTTTTTGAATCACTTAAATATGCATGCACCAGACAATACAATTGCTAATGTTTCAAACTTCCTATGCTATCGTCGTAAACATGTTAAGTTGGGTTTATTGACAATTAAGATCCTTGATACTTGTACAGCTTTTACTTCATCTTCGAAATGTCAAATTGCCTTCGAATGTATTTACGTTAACCTTTATAACACGTTTAAGTAAATTACGCATTTAAGTTTTTGTTCCTTCTGTTGCGCGAATCCATGAACAATATGTCTGCACATGCATCTGTTGAAATTAATACTTGTTTATCCCCCGACCAAGATACTGGAAAAAATAGGGGATGCCCATCTGTTATCATTCATGAATTTACTTTGGAATGTTCTGTCTTTAAAAGAGTGTCTTGCACAAACAAAACTATAATCTTAATTCATGTTTGATGTCCTAAGGTACGAATACTTCTGATATTGAAAACCTGTGCAAGACGACATGACATCATAAAAACAAGCATGCAAAGGAATTTGGGCACCTGATGTTGGCAAAACTCGCGGCCCAATCCCTTTACATGCTGGATTATATAATGTCGGTTTAAATATTGTGTTGAAATTTGCGTTTATATTCTCAATGTCAAATGTGTTCTCATGCAATAAAATACTATTAAATCAAATGTACCAGACGTTTATTCTTAAGTATATATATTTCGGTTATCTATTTCATGTTATTGGTCAGCGAGTATTATTCTTTCAAACCCAAATGATGTTAAAATCATTAGAAGCAATGAGTAATTAACATTCAAAATTATTGTGAATAGTATCATCGAATATCTTAATCATTTGAGAGTGTAAAACGTTGACCCAAGAACGTGCAAAGTCATGACCCTGTGAATATAACGCCGTTGTATAATTGCTTCCCTTTGTTATAAAAAACATCTAAGGTTATTTCCCTTCCTTGAAATTTGTCATAAAAGGATAATAAGCCGCGGCATTTAACAATACTCCAGTAAGTTCGATAAGCATTGTTATTCTATCCAAAGTGTAAATTATGTATAATCTGTAATATAACTGTCAAAGGTGTTCAAGTAAATCAACTTGTAATGTTGCTAATGTAATGCTAAAATGTTGATCGGTAAATGTCGTTAATATCCGTCGAAATTGGGTACTCAATGGAAGGCACTGCGTTCTTATTCCGTAATGCTATTGTTGTGTGCAACCTCGTTTGAGCATTCGTTTTGAACAAGAATCTTGGACTCAATATTATATAATATAACTTTGACGAATTTGCCATTTTGCGCGGTTTGTTTGCGTATTAAACAATTTCAATGGAAGACTAACGTTGCTGCTGATCTTTGAGGGTGGTATTTTTGAGGGGCGTTAGTGCCTATGTAGTGGTTTAAATTGCTTTCGAAAACGCGTATGAAAGGGGTTGGTTTCATGGAGTCTCGGCTGATATACTCCCTTTGTTCCGTTATTGAAGCCTTTCTAAACATTGAAGTGTCTTTGTATTTGTTTGCTTATCAACGGCAATGAAGCCGTAATTTACTATCACAACACCGCTGAACACCTGCAATGTAAGGTACATTTTTCAAATGATTCAAATCCACAAAAAGGTTCTCGGAATAACGAATATGTTAAATGTTAATGCGCTGTTTCCCATCGTAATTTGTGGGTCATTTGAAAGGGTATTACTGGTTGCTCAACTTGATATGTAAACTAAATTACATAGCTGCATTTAAATAGAGCGATTTGTATTCTTTGTGTATCTTATACCATTATGATATTTCAACGCTTTTCATGTAAATCAAGGGCACATAAGAACCCAAAGAAGCTTATGCATTTTGAAAACTCATTGATGATGCCTTATAAAACAGTCCTTTAAAGCTTCATTGAGTAAATGTTTAGTCCAATTTCCGGAGATACAAGATTGACCTATGAACAGACATTACGACTCTTTACGTATTATTCTGGGCTGCTAATCGCGAAAGCAATCATTCATTTTGCATTTTTGCATTAGGCATGATTATCTTAAAGCCTTTTTAGGATTATTACATTTATATTGCAGATATTAAATGAAATTTGTAATTGAATGTGATCGCATTAAACGGTTCTATCGTTCAGATGAATTTGAATTCCACTATTGCAATTCGAAAATAGAAAATGATTGTAGAATTAAATTCATAAATTTTGAATTGGTCTATTATATCTAAATAGTTCTGCTTGAAATCAGAGGAATACTTACCAATGCTTGCAAAACAATCTCAGGTCCTACTTAAATTAGTTCTGTACGACCAGAAGGTGCTTAATTATCCCGCACCGAACCTTTAGAACAAATATTGAGAAGGTACTAAAGCCAATAATATCTGCTCCAAAATTGATTTAGCCTATTGTCCGAGCTTGTTCATAATTCATACAGTTTTCACTCAAAACAATTTAAACATTGAGTAGTCTGCGTTCCGAAGTGAACGCATAATGCCCGATTTCGATGATTTTTCAAATCAAATATGAAGATATGTAGAAAACTGCACCATTTGATGTTTCAATTGGTATTTGGGTCTAGGTTTAGTTGAAAACCTCAAAGAATGACACTTTTGGCCAAAACGCCTTAAAGCACAGGCGCAGCTTGTACGAATGGAAAACATGAAACCTTATATTGAGCTAGAAGAGGGTGTATTATGTATGTAAGACTAATCGAAACGTGGTACAGAAATGGTTGGATTAGTTTTGTTTCTTGTTTGTGATTTTTTGTTTTTATGTTCTTTGTCTTTGGCGTTTACCCAGTGCCAATAAACCTGTTGTATGTTTAAACTTTTTGCTACTGAGCTTGTTTCCGTTGGTTTTCGCATAAATATTCTATAGATACTTTATAATTAAATGCAAAGTTCCTGTATGTGGTCCACGGTGCTTTCTCTTGTTAAGATTGAGAATGATGCTTCTTACTGATACTTTGTCTAGGTTTAATTAATGAGAATAGTTCCTTTTCTTTAAATTCAGTTTAATACCTGCAACCAGAAAGAAAAACAAAATCTCAGAGAGTAAATATGTTATGCTGAACTAGAACTTAAATTACTTCCGGTCTTATGCAACATGGACTCCGTGAAAAAAAACACTACAGTTTCTTATTTTACAGTGAGAGAATCGCGACATACCTTTTTATAGTGTAAATAATTTAGCTTTGTACAGTATGTTAAGGAATTGTATGGTTTTAATTTACATGAAACACAAAAATGGTCAATTATTCCAATCTGAACCTATTTTCATTGAATTGCATAGAGAAATGAATTATAAGTGTATAGCCCAATTAACTAGGTAAACTCTAAAGATAGATAGATAGATAGATACTTTTTATTCCTCCATAAGTGAAGAGAGTAACATATATACAGATGTAACAAAAAATATATACACACATCGATGATATGATATACACGAACATCAAAAGAACATTGTGATATAATATAGATGGACATTACGAACATTAAACATTTCCAGTAATCATTTACAAAACCAACATCTTCCATGCACATACAACTATGTATAGATAGTCAGATGTAAATTGGCAAAATATATGAACGATAATTATTCAGAGGTATCTACTCAAGATGTATTACAGACAATCTCTACATGGCGCTTTCTGTGTAAAATACAAGTAAAGCACATTTGTCCAGATTAGTAATAGCCAAGCAAAGTAAACACTAAGGTTGCCTTAAACAAAACGAAACTTAAGACAGTTTATAGTGAAAACCGTTTTTGAAGCTATTTAGTAATCTAAAGTTACACACTCCGCAAGAGTCTGACTATTGCAACTGTGACAGGATAGTTGACAAAACTTTCATCATAAATATCGGTACTAAGTGAAAATAGATACACACATTGATCAGTACATGTCATTGTCATTATCGACTTAAAAATGTCGATCCCATACTGTTCGTAAATTGTATCCCAAAGGGAATTACGGTACTCTTCTTTTGCATGACAATGAAGTAAGAGATGAACAATAATATTGTCTGTCCTTAAATTACAGCATTTACAAATTTGTAAATATGAGCGTGACACAAATAGACCAAAATCACTCAGAATCTGCTTACAGATTGATCGCAGTTTTGGTTTATTTCTTGCAATAATCCATAGTGGCGAACAATTATTAAAAGATATCATATTTTGCATTGCTCGATTTTCGTTCACGGTTCGTTCAAAATGAGTTTGTCTAGCTGGGAGTAACACGCTTTTATGAATAGTTTTTTTCCATTCATATTTGGATGGAAATTGCCCAGTATTTATATATTGCGTTATATAATCGACTAAAAGGTATTTTTGGCACAAGCGATAAATGTCAGGTACAAAACCTACAGTTTGTCTATCAAAGTTGATGTAGCGTATTAGTCTACTGTTGAAGATGATCTTCGCTAAATATTGACACGGAAGTCTGCACATTTGACCGAAAAATTGAAGTTTTTTACAATCGATAGGTACTTCAATAGATGTAATGTTCAAAGTAGATAAAACGAATTTAGTAGCAACACTTCTTTGAAATCCTTGCATGTGTTTTACACAAAACCTATGCGCAACTTCTAGTCTCTGAATTTCATTCTTTGATATATTAGTCCATAGTTCACACCCGTACAGGGCCGTGGTAGGATCGCTGACTGGTAATATGTCCTAAGGGTTTTGGCACTGACAGTATCAGGGTTTATACCACTGCTGCATATATTTAGATAAGATCCACGAAGTTTTGTACACGCTTCTTGAACACATTCCTGCACAGAGAGAGTCTCATTGCAAATAATACCAAGATGGGTGTATTTCTTCTGTGTTGGGACGAGGTCGTGTCCTAGAGAAAAGGACGGTTTTACAGATTGTACTAGCACACCTGATTTGTTAAACAATAGCACATTTACTCGAGTTATATAGAAATCGCCAACGATTTGAGTAATTAGAGCAAATTTGTAACATATTGTCCATGCCGGTCTTCGAGAAGGAAACAAGTACCATGTCATCGGCAACTGTAGGCGCACTCATATTAATGTCATACAAACATAGTCCGTTATTGCTTTGTTGTAGTTCATTAATCAAGTCGTTGATATAGATTAAATACAAGATCGGGGAACTCTTGCCACCTTGGCGGGTCCCCTGCAGTACCGGAAATTCCTCCGAGAAGAGCCCCCGATACCTCACACGGCTTTTGGCACCCTCGTACATCTCGCGAATGGCTAACAGAGTATTCGCGTCGATCGTTGGGTTGGGAGAATTGCAGTCCAAGTTCATTTTCAGTAATTTATAAAAGAGCCCATCGTGCCAGACCCGATCAAAGGCTTGTCGAGCGTCCAAAAAGCAGAGATATACTGGAGATGAAAATTCCTTTGCGTAATGCAGACATTCTCTCAGTGAAAAACTGGTCATGATGCATCCTAACTGATTTTGGAATCCGCCTTTTTGTCTATTCAGTTTTTCCACAATATTTCCCTTAGCTACGTTCAATATAATATTATTTGATTCCAAACTCATATCACATATCTTATATACATAAGAGTCCATCACTCTGAAGCCATATTGTGTCGGTCGTTTTTTGTCCTTGTGTTTATGAATCTCTCAAGACTTATGAAAGCCAACTGGAATTAATGCTGTTTTTCAACACCAACAAATACATTTCACATATAAAGTTGTCCTTAAATTGTATTGATGTTTGTTTTTAAACTTCTAAGTGATATCAATTGTATAGTATAACCTTACTCATTGTCACAAACTGGTATTTTATTGTAAATGTATTGCATTCATATTACTGCAGAAATCACAAGGTAAGCAATCAACTATTTCAAAATATCACGTATAATATTATTTGGTCCATTGTTAAACAGTTTTCTCATGTAAACAACGTTGTGTTTGCTTATATAGGTAACCTATTAAAGTTGTACTCATATATTGAGATCATGTAGGCACAGCTGGAACGGTTGAATCAACATACTAAATAAGTACATACGAGACATTTTGAATAGGATTTAATAAATTGTTCCAGTCCGAAGTTGCAAGAATATCCGATAAAATGTATACGTATGAGTAATACCCTGAGCCTGCTTTGATAACTTCAGCAGTTTTTATTGCTGTAAAAGTTGCCTAAGTAAGCGCAATACATAATGTCGTATCATTACGTTAGCGGTAATGCTTTACCATATACCGTCTGTTGTGTTTGGGCTCTTAAGCTGTCATGTTGATAAACGACAACGGATGCATTGCTCAACTTCCCATTTTATTTCTTCGCTTAATGACGCCAGTGAATTCTCAGAATTGACTTGTATTGAATACGATATGAATTCAGTATATGTCCTTCAAATCTCACCACGTTATTGTTAAACATGCTCTTAAATACAAGTTTTGTTTGGCACCTGCACCGTTCATCTTGTTTTAAAAATAATATTATTGTTTGTAATCGTGACTAGCACGTTTAATGATTTGGTCTTCCTTGTATGTTGCAATGTAATTATTGAGTTATGAGTTAAATAATTTTCATGAAACGGCAATTTATCACGAATACTACTTTCTTAAAACGGACATATACCATCCATATTATTTTCATGAAACGGAAATATATAATACATACTATTTTCTTTAAACAGAAATGTATCGCCCATTTTATTTCCTGTAGCGGATTATAATATCTGTGTATAATAGAGTCAAGTGTTAATAGTTGTTCTAAGAAATGGTTGTACGGAGTAAGCGTTCACATCACGTGGTATTTGTAGTTTTCTGCTACGGACGCTGCGTCTATTATACAAATGCATGTGCAGTATTAATTGTTGCATTGCAAGTATTTCTAAATGAATGATTTAAAAAAGTACAACTTAAATTTGACCGATTTGGCTCGATGATACATTATTCAAAGTTTATGTCAAGCAGGCACTTATAATTACAGTAAGAACATTTTCTGTCGATTAAATCTTAAAAACAACAACTATAGGTTTGGACTGACAAGCATAAATACATATTTTTAAATGGAAAAGCGTGTAGCTCGTTTTAATTTTCGGCATTGTATGTTTCAACTTTTGGCTACTGAGCTTGTTTCTGTAGATCTTCACATAAGTATTCGATTAAAGTTTGTCTCAGCTGTAATATTCTGGTATCCCAGACCGATACGAAATCCCCATTTTTATTTCCAAACCAAACTTTCCTTGTATGGAAAATGTATTTCATTCTTATTGTTTATTTTCAATATTTGATGTTATCAATTGCTCAGCTAAGGAAATATTGATCTATATTCAATGAGGTTTATTAAAGCATTTGCATTGGTTGCCTCTTAGTATGTTAATTTAATGAAAACCGCTGTTTACTAAACAAAACTAACTATAAAATCAAATACAGAACAATAGTTAAAATACATTTGGCACATAATCTCCATACATCTGATACAATATAACACATTAATACATACATTAAAGCAAAGAATTCCTGTCAAACAAAACAAAGGAGTTTTTTTTAATAGTAACCCGACCCTACCTACTAAAAAATTCAGACTCTTGTGTTTTTTTAAAAAATAACAAAAATAAATAAATAAATAATAACATTTTTACCTATGTCATTTCTGGATGTTAATATCCTAAAAAAGTCTTTTATTACTTTTAGGTCTAAGCATAAAACGATTACTTCATTGCCTTTGATTTGCCGAACATTAAAGGAATGATCTATTGAATTCCATACCAAATATCAAATTTGATTTTCTCGGTTGAAGTTACGATCGTCTGTAATATAAATACGTTCCAGATAGTTTTATGAGAAAGAAATATAACTTCCGCTGAAACATAACGATTGCTTGTGATATCTGAGAAACCATTGGAATCTTTAGTCAGTCTATTACATTCACATAATTTTCAATTTTCAAGTTGCATGGCATTATATCATAAATATCAGGATTTAACGTAAGCAATGATTACACGAAACAAAATGAATCCAGTGGTAACGGAAATTTATAGTTTATTTGTTATATTATACTCGGTAAAAAACGTTTAAATGTCGATTCATATTTCAAAATAAATAAAAAAAACGATATTTCCCAAACAAAACTCGGTGCCAAGATATGACTATGCTTAAAAGGTTGATTGGTGATAACAATTTATTTGTCATATTTGAACCTATATATTATAATATAAAACCTAATCGCCACATCTGAAATACGACGTCAGTCATGTGGGTGACGTACGTATGATGAATGTCATGCTAGGTCAGTGGCTATATGTTGCAAGCAATATAAAACAAAACTAAATCAAACCTCATTTTGGGATTGACAAAATCAAAAGTTGACAACTTCGATAAAATGAGCTTAAGCACGTTTCAATATCCATTTCAATCCCAAACGTTTAAGAATGCACCTTCCTTAAGTCAATGCCGATCCCGCTCTTGCATAATTTACAAAGGACTACCATTGAGGCGCTGGCTATTCATCGTTTTATTCAGGATTCAAAATAAATTCAAATGAGCTAGCATAGAAACCAATATAATTCACACGCATTTTGTTGTAGCATGACATTTTACCAACGGACAGATTATTTTTTACACCCTATGTTTAAGTGCTCGTTTTGAATTATTGATTATTGTCTCAACGTACAAGGTACTAACTGTCGAGGGAAAACATTTTCAGTCAAACGTTTATGTCATTAATGCAATGCAGGATGCCCCGACATCACCGTACCCCAAATTGTGTTATTGTTGTAGTGAAATGCTTAACAATGTCTTTGTCATTAGTTCAGTTAACGTGTATTTCTTAATGGCCCTTGTTTGAACATTTACACCTGTGTCAGAGTGTGTTTTTTACTTTATATTTATAAAAAAGAAAAAAGTAATAAATATTTTCAAACATGGTAGCTGAGTTACTTGCTAAAAAACCTTCTTTCGTATGATATAGAAGAAAACCGTACTTGAAAATCTACACATACTTATTAGTAAACGTTTTTTGCCAAATATATAATACCAGCCAAATAAATTGTTCTTTTGGAAAGAGCAAGTCTGTACGATTAGGTAATTATACAATCCTTTTGGAGTCTTAATTCTCAATTTTATGTTTTAATGTGATAACAGGTTTTTTAGGAGTTATGTGTATGAATTGATTCGACATAAAAAAAAACACAAAAACGTCCAGATGTAGACCTTTGAGAACGATAGTCATCAGTCATATTTAAGTGCACCAGACAAGCAAAAACTAATGTTTCCAACTTCCCTTACTATTATCTTAGACATGTTAAGTTGTGTTTATGGACATTTAATGCCATTTATAAGTCCTTGTACAGCTGTTACTTCATCTTCGAACTGTCAAATTGCTAACACATATATTTTCATTATCTGTTTTAACTTATTTACGTCAATTTAACATTAAAGAATATGTTGCTTCTGTTGCGTGAATCCATGAGAAATACGCATGTAAATGAATTTGTTGATATTGATACATGATTATCCCCGAGAGAGGGTAATAGACGATTTCTTGTGCCTATCGGTAATCATTTGTAAATTTTGTTTACAAATGGTCTTGTTTTGAAAATTTCTCACACAAACATAAAAACGATTGTAATTAATGTTTGCTGTCCCTTTGTACAAAACAAATATGGAAAAAGTTTGTTTTTAAAGTTAAAAGTTCGAGGGGTTAAAATAGCTCAACACTGGCTCTATTGAAGCAAAAGTGGATTCAAATGCGAATATGAAAAGGGTTGGCTTCGTAGGATCCCGGCTGTTTTACTTCCTTTGTTTGGGTTATTGTGGCACTTCTAGATATTAAAGTGTCTTTGTACTTAGTTGCTAATCAACGACATGGTAGCCTTCATCTACTTTCACTGAACCGCGGGACGCCTCCCGACTTACGCTTTCAGGCTGTGTGGGAAACGGTAAATCCATTTGCTACATTTGAGAAAGCTACGCAGATCATAATAAACCTTATTTAAGGAATCCTACCTATAATTTGTTCTGACTTACACAGCAATCCTCAAACGCTGATTCTTTGAGTAAGTTTAGAGTCCTATTTCCGGAGATACAACATTGACCTTTGTATAGACATTACCCCTCTGACAGAGTATTATAATGGGCTCCTTCGAGCGACAGCAATTATTCATTAATTTTCTGCATTAGGCAAGATTATCTAAAACCCTTTTTAGGATTATTACATTTGATCTGTAGGGATTAAATTAAATTTGTAATTGAATGTGATCACAGAAAACGGTTCTGTCATTCAGATGAATTATAATTCCACTATTGCCTTTCCAAAACTAATCATATTGTTGAATTTAATTTCGTAAATTTAAACATTTCTTCATGAAATCAGAGGAATAATTACCAATGCTAGCAGACCAATCTCAGGTTTACTTAAGTTGTTCCTGCACGATAGGCACGTGTTTAATTATCCACCTCCTAACCGAAGATTTCGTAGAGGGAATTATAAAAAAATGTTTTTGGTTTGGCGTTGATCGTATTTTCGTCAGTCCGTCCACATCCGTCCGTTGGTCCGACCGCCCATCCGACACACAAATATATTATATTCTAAGAAAGGTTTTCCTTGATAATATCTCGACTCCTTGTAAATCTCGGTAACATAGGGTAAACTAGGTAAGATGGGATAAAGAATATGTCATCAAATAAACTCTTAGTTTTTGTTGTTTTAAACTACATCATCGGAACCATTTGTTGCTAGGGATAAGTAAGATTACGTTAAAACTTGGAATTATGGTTCACCTTGATCAGTGTCTCAATGGGATGGAAATTGAGTCGCATGGGGTATAAAACTAGTTAGCAATGTCTTTAGGTCAAACAAGTGACTTATTACTTGAAATTTGACTAAAATGATTCACTTAATCATAATTTAGGGAAAATTAAATAGCAGGGTCACAAGTGATTTTACACTTTTTCAGTTTGGCAAATCTAAGATTTGCTTGTCTGAAATCATATTATCGGAACCATATATTGGTAGTGATTCTTTAGATTATGTTCAAACTCGAACAGAATGTTCCCCTTGAACAATTCTCATTTGCATGTAAAAGTTTGACACATGGGGTAAAAATCTTTGTCACAATGTCAAATATTTTGAAAGTACTAGAAACATTATATTTAATCCACTATTCACAAACATTTATCAGAGTATTTGCCCTTGACAAATTTAAAATTGGGTCACATGTGATCAAGAATAAGGTCACTTGGTCAAATCTTATATTTATGTTCGGAATCATATTATTGTTATCATTTGTGAGATAATGATCATACTCTGATAGAATGATACTCTTGACTAAATCTCACTGCATTTAAAAATTGGTCACATGGGGTCAAAAATGTCATCATGTCAAACCTTAGAACGATACTCGTAAACATACTTGAGACAATGGATCTGCTCTTAGATTAATGAAAACTTTTGATTAGTTTTTGCATGAAACGAGTTCATAAGCTAGGTCACTTGGTCAATATTTTGACAAATCATGGAACGAAATATTTGTATTGATTGGTCAGACTCTGTTCGACTTATGGTCAGAATGTTCCCCTTGATGCATTCATGGTAAGCTATAAAAAGAGGTCACATAGGGACAAACACTGGGTCATTATATTAAATATTGTGACCCAGCAGACGCAGTATGTCAACTCCATGTTAAAATTTTGCAATATTTTTGGTCCAATCTTCAAGAAACTTTATCGGAATGTTTGCTTTGATAGTTTTGGCCATTTTATTTGCAGAATATGTAAACTATGACATTGAAATGTTCCGCTTATGTCAAATTACCTGTTAAACTTATCTCTGCTTGCATCTTTTCATGCGAGAAAATGCAAGTAATTGAGCTTTACTCGAATTGAATAATTGTATGGAAATTTTTTAACTAGCTGTTAATTAAGTTAATCCATCAAATGACCATATTTGGATTTAGTTAGCAATTTCAACGATTCAACCCCCCTCCTCCTCTAACGCTTAACCTTGAACTACCCCGATTATTCTTTTGGATTATGTTTGCCTTTGGTGCAATTGCAAGTAAAGGACACACATGTTGTTTTATAAGTAATCCTCTTGAGTTGCGTACAGTTTTTTACTCATTGTCATCTCTCAAGTATGATTATTAAGACGTTGATTGTTCTATCAAGTGCAAATTAATTTACAGTGAAACAAGTGCAAGCACCACTTCAAGAACCATTTACTGTTTTCCAATGACGCACTTAGCAGACGCAAACATTTCAATTATACCGTATTCCCTATGTTAAAGACACAATTAAAACTAGACTAGCCCTAAAGGTAAACATACTGTTTACGGCACAAGGCTAGGACACTGCTCAAGATATGTGCGTCTAAATATGTATACAAACAACTACCAAAATACATACTAAAGGAATTTAACACAATTGTATAATTAGTTTTAAGCAGACAAAGGATTAACTGATCTACAATACCTTTATACTCCTAACCTGACTATGAGTGGTCTGTAAACATTCGGATACAACCTTCCACTTAACAAACAAACATCAACAATATATAGTATACAGGTATTTGTAATAATTATACGGTTGAAAACGCGTTCGAAAAGTGCATATAACAGAACAAATTCGTCGGTCGTTGTTAAATCAGGGGTCCAAAAGTCCAAAACAACATGCTCAACGTCCGCTAGAAGCACGTAGCTCCAAGTAAACAACCACTTGTGATTAAGCATTGTCACATGATTGTATCAAAAGGTATATGAAGCATTCAGCAGCTCCCACATTTCAAACATCACTGTTAATGCTTGTCTGTGCTTCAATCTGCTAACAACCCGAAGGCAAGTTAACTTTTAATGAATTATACTTTGTTTTCTGGTTTGAAGTTTTTGATTATTATGCATTTTGTTACATTAGATCTATAAATGTTATTGTATTAATATAACGTGTATAATATCTAAAATATGTTTTATGAATTGTTTTAACAATACCTAGTATACTAATAATCTTTTACCAGAATTATTAAACATTATTTCAATAGCGCACCACACAGTGCTTGCAGTAACTAAATCATTTAGAATTAAATTTAATAATTTACATCCGTAGTTAAGATACATTACATAATTATTAAAATTCAAATATTTTTCAGATGAACTGTTTATTTTTTGGTTTAGTGTGCGTCGGCTTGGTGATGCTCGTTTCATCTGAGAGAAATGTGAGTATATAAAATGGTTTAATTCACTGCGTGTAAAAAACAGAGTAAAGTTTGTATCAAAACTCTGGATCGTATTTTTAAAGTTTAAAAGGTATTCATGCTTTTTCTATTTCCTGGCTTTGTTTCGACTGTACAGGGAATGCATCATCACATTGTTCCTATTTCAGAGAATTGATTAGCTTTAAATAAAATATTACATTGAATGTCTTTTACCAGACGTACCGCTTTGTACACGTTCTCAAAGAAGGTGTTGAGATTTCCCAGGATATAGTTCACGACATGGAGGAGAACACAGTAACTGTCGTTGTTGGAGATGTCTCGATGTACAAAGGCCATGTGGCAACTGTTAACTACCATGACTTCAACACGGTAAGGTATTATTAGTGTTCGATATAACTATAGTGTATCCAGTACATTTTGCTATTTAATGTATTCGTTGTTTTGTAAATGAGTTTTACTATATATGATATATGGATCAAACTAATTTCTAAATATTTTAAAATAACATGGGGTTAAACAAATATTGTACTTACGTTGTTTTTAAGTGTGATATAAACGTTTGAAGTTCTATGAAAATGGTAAACTACTACGCTGATATTCAATTTAATAGATAAGGAAAGAAATTAGAGATTTATATATTAAAAAGAAACGCAAATTGACATGCACCATTTCTTTATCCAATTATGAATTATGTATCAGTGTCAATAAGATCTTACAAGCATAAACATACACTTTTGTTCAGTGTCAACAAAATATCAAAAGGCCTGTTGATTCAAACAATTATATATCAATTAACATGCGTGACGAGAAAAAATCAAGGGCCGTCGCTGTTATATAAAACGAAGGGTAAAGACGGATGTTACATGTACCATTTCCTTATGTGTTCTTACATTCCTATAATGTTTCAACAAATTCTAAAATAGCCGTCATGATGTAAGCTTCCGGGCGGAAGGGCAGACCGACGGACAAAGTCAAAAACAATATCCTTGCTACCTCGGCGGGGATACAAAGTAAATTCAAAATAATGCTATTGAACGACACAATTAAATTAACTGTTTACAAAAATAAAAGTCAAATTAAATAAACAAAAACAAAACGTAAAATAAAATAATTATTTTCGATAATATGATTTATCTACATCTAACATGACTTGTTTCTATATTATACACGAGTGAATTGAATGGTGTTCTTTTTGCAATGAATGTGACTGATATTTTTGTTTTTCAGGGGTATGTCGTGTTCAAGGATATTCGTAGACAGCTGTGTCTGTTGTCAAAGGCTCCAATTCCATTTTCGACTCCGGAGATATATGCTCAGGTATGTTGGCGTTAAGCAGCCAGTTTAAAAGAAACGCAGGTACTTAGTACCATGTTCTTTTTCGTTTGGTTTAAAAAGAATCTTTACAATTTCTCATAAACCAGTCCCATTGTCTTTTATAAAATAAAGTTAAAAATCAAACGTTTTTGTATCAGATCAGATAAAATGAATTTTATAGATAAGTCAAAAGAGTGCTAAATATTTTGAAGACGCCAATAACTAAGTAATGAAAGTGAAATACTTTTAAGTCGGTTGAGATGGACTGAATTCGGCGAACCAAGGTAAAACCTACACAACGATAACTAGTAAGACGTTACGTCAAACAAACATCTTTTCCGACATCTTTAATTGTAGGGGTTGCGTTTTGAATATCCAACGTCAATATTAGTTTTTTTTATATAACCATCATAAATCCACACGCAATGCATATCGAAAAATAGGGTTGTCCGTATTCCACTTCAGTGCAATACGGTCTCATTCCACACTTGTCACGTCACGTGATAACCAGTATCATTGCGCGATGTTAAAATGAAGGCATAAAACAAAATAGTGCGTCGTTAAAATTTCATTTATTATGAAAACATGTGACTTTTAAGTGATCTAACCAGTAACGTATATAACAAAGGGTTATTGGTACTGCGTTTTTATCCAGAATGTCGTATTCGACTCTCGTGGATTTTTGCAGATTTTGATTTCACTCGGCTGCGCTAGCCGAGTGAAATCAAAATCTCTTGAAATCCCTTGAAATCCGAATTTGCAAAAATCCACTCAAGTCGAATACAACCCTGATCAAAAGCCCAGTACTAATAACCCTATTTAATTGCATTGCCGTTAAATAATAGTATTTAAAGTTTCTTAGCACCGGAAATGTACAGTGATTTTCTAAGTCAAAGCGTTAATATATACGACAATACAAATGTTAGTTTTATGATATAAATGTTAATTCTTTTAAAGTATATATACTTTAACGCTTTCTAGAGAAACAGGAAGAGCTATACCCGATTCTTATAGATATGTGTACTTTATAGGGAAGGACGGATATGACATTGGCCTTACACTCAAAGATCGACCCTACTCTGGTGTCACACGAGGATGTCATCACAATTGCCGGTGAAAAAATAGCCAACTTCTGTCATGATTACCGCACCTACTCAAGAACTCTCACACCAACTGGAAGATACCGCAGAGGTTAGCTTCTCTAATAGGTCAAATCAGAATCGACCTATTTTTCTGTTTAGTGTACATACTGCCGGGTTAAAGTAGGTCATATATAAACAGATTCTTGATGCATATTTTTCAGTCGAATAAAAGGTTTTGCACAAAGTTCCTCCTTTGAAACATGGTTTGTACGACAAGAGTAAATGCAGTAAGATTGCATAAATTTAAGGGGAATGTAGGCACATTCTTATCAAAACCTATCCAGTTTTTAAAAATTTAATATATGACACCTATGTACTTTATGACTACAAACATTTTTGCTTGAGGTACCGAAAAGGTATAAAAGAGATGTAACATTCGTTTATCTAGTCCGTATGAAGTCATCCTGAGGCTGGCTTTGGAATACTTGTAATTTTGGGGCATAATGATAAGTGAAAAACACTCGTGTCCAGCTTAAAAAAATCCCATCAGCAGTATATTTACATTTAACATAAAATCACATGGGATGAACATCGTTACACTGCTAATCCAGCAGCCACTATGATAGCTAAATATGCATGTCTATGGGTAAAATTAAGGCTACTAGATAACACTTGTAGGGCAATTTGAATATCATAACTAATAGTGTTAACTGATGAAATCTACATAGACAGGGTGAAAAATAGCAGTGTTTATGAATAGTGTGTATATTGTGTCTCATCATACTATATACATATTTATATGATTTTTAGATCGAGAAGAGATGAAAGGTAAGTAACATATCGTATTATAATACCATATAATAAATGTATTAGTTATGCCTGTATACCCAAGAGCTTCATACCAATGCACGCAATCAATATAGGGCGCAATTATTCTGGCATTGTCATCTTATCTGAGTTGTCATTTAAAATAACAATAAGACGGGATTTTAGGAAATGTCATAAAGCGAGCCGTTTGCAATATCGATTTTTGTAACGATTAACTAAAAAGGTTTTTATTTGGCAACGAACGTAATATTTTTTGTTACATGACACATTGTTGCAGAAAATAAGTATTTTATTCATAACTTTGGTGATTATTTTGACGCTTAATTTGGAAAATATCATCCTTAATCACACTAGTGTAAGATAAAAATGCGTTATGGTTTTAATGAAGTAGAAAGAGGAGCATCGTGTGATGAAGTGTATTTCTGTATGTTTTACATATTGAATGAGCTCAATAAAATATCTATGGATTCTTCTGCAGCTAGACTTGCTGTATCCTATACATTTTTATACTACTAACCTGTATATACAGTACCTTTACACTTCTAACCTTTATATACAATACCTTTATACTAATAACCTGTTTATTCAATATCTATATGCTAATAACCTGCATACACAATACCTTAATACCACTTAGCTATCAACAAAAAGTGAATATTTCTAAACTGTTTATACAAAACCTTTATACCACTAGCCTGTTTATAAAATATTGTATAAACCTTTATACTAGTTACCTGTTTAAACAATACCTTTAAACTACTAGCATGTATATGCAACACCTGTATACTACTTAGTCGTTCATAATATAGATTTTTATAATACTAAATTACACAACTTTTATCAAAAGTTACCAAATGTATGTATTTATATCTAGATTCCGACGGCTGTCATCACAACTGCGGCTTTTGCTTTGTGAGTGGAAGAGCTTCGGAACTGCAAAGTCTCTAAGAGACAACTGGGGATTATTCACTTGGTTGGACCAGATTTTTTTCGTTAAACACATTTAATTTTGTGTTACCTGCTTCATCTTTTTAATAAACCTTAAACAAACATGTTTGATTGTCTTTGTTGCCACAAATAAACAACATAAAAGACTGGACTGCGATAAGTTATCATGCGGCAATCAAAAGTGGCTGTACGGTTTGCGCACTCGCTTCAGACCAAGATGTTCTTTGTTCGATCGTTTTGGAATATGGTTTAATAGTAATAACGTACAGCCAGAAGATACACACACACACACACCACAAACACACAACACACGATTCAAAATAGCTTTGCCGATATATAATTGGTTTACCGTCTAAGAATGGTAAGTGAACTCGAGTTCATTTGAACAAAAGACTACTGGGCTCGGCCTATTTTCAGAGATAAAACTACTCTCTATAGGACAAGTAAAATACATAACTAAAAATAAAGCCATGCACATGACAACATTAAGCAAGTGTTCTTGTACAATTCACAAGGATTGATGCAATCTAGAAAACACAAATAACATCTAAACTAAGAAAATAACATTTGCTCAACTAACACTGTTTATTCGAATTAGTAAATAATCCACTACTGCCTATGTCCTCTAACAAATTTCTTTAGCAGTTATGCATTTTCAAAATTTAGTTCCATTTAATGATTTCGACTTATCAGGCAATATGAATCGCGTACAAGGCAACATATTACTACCAATATTTGTAAAATGTATGAAAAACTACCGTTACGTCATTATTCAAATTTTATTTTGCAGACAACAATATTTACTCCACAAAAGCTGGCATGTCACGTGCATAATGCGGCAACTCATATACCTCTCGTTGGCTTTGACCAAGTTCCTTTCAACAGGGCCATTGTAAATGTGTTGGCTTTAACACTTGCCCTTATACCTTACATTTTATTTATTACGATATTACGATATCAAACATATTCTTAAATGATGGGTCGTTTAAAGCATTTCTTTTAAAGGCACGAGTAAGTAATTCATTTTAAGTGTTCACGCGGTGACATATATTACGATCTTACTCTGAATAAACAAGTTTTCTTTTTATTTTATGTCCTAAATTTATATTGAAAAGCATTTAATTGCATTTCATTAGAAAAAAGATGAGTGCCAAACTGAATGCGCACCCAACGTCATTTTGGAAATAACGTCAATGAAAATGTTTATGCTAATTTCGGTTTATCCAACCGTAACTACAAAAAGCCGCTGATCCTAGAAGTTTCTATTCAATTTCTGATTTTTAAAAGGATAAAAAGAAGTAATTCTCAAGGTTTTTAGGTGTTTTAAGACCCAGAAAAACGGTCACTTTTTTGTGATGTCTAAGAGTAAATTCGACCACCTCGTTACCTGATGTTATTCCGTTCGATTTGCCTTCTAAGTCTACCTAATTTTTAAAATTGAAAATTAGGTTTATTTATTGTTCAACATCCCCTTCCATTCAAAAATTAAAGAATACAACTTAGTCTTTGCCGCGAAGAACATACAATCCAGCCCTTACTCAATCGAACCATATTTGAGTTTTAAAAATGAAAATAGGCTTATTTTTGGTTCAATATCCACTTCCATCCAAAAAGTGGAAGAATACAACTTAGTCACTGCCGCTGAGAACATACAATCCAGTCCTTACATTATGTACAACGACGAGACACAGACACTGGGTCTTATTTTTTTATTCAAGGTAAAATGATCAAGAAATCATTTGTACCACTCGTATTTTTCATAGACATGGCTATTTACCAACAGACACAGTCTTTTAACACTGTCGTTTGAAATAACACTTTTATAACTTCGTGTCTCAACGTACGATAAACTTACTTACGTTGTCAAACGTTGAAGTCATAAGTCTACGCAATCAATGGTGTCCCGGCATTTCCGTGCCACATATTTTGTTATTGTTTGTTGTCAAAGGCATGACATTCAGTTCGTCATTGATTCAATTAACTTTTAATTGAACTTCGATAACAAAGAGAAGGCTATTTTGTGACTTTTGATAGCCTACCTGACCAAATTGTTTCATTCTTGTGATTGAAGACCAGAAAATGTCGGCAAAACAAATGTTCATATACTTTTTTTAGTATAAAAACTATTTTATAACGATTGCGAAGAAAGTTATGATTACGTATACTAAGTCTCTCTAGTTGGCACCATGTTGCGCGAGAGTGTTATCTTGTGTTGTGGGGAAACCGGAGTACCTGGAAAAAACTCACATGTCCGGCTTGGTGGCCACTTACCAAACTCACATGCGCCAAGGTCATACTTTTTTAGTTATAAACTATGTCGAAAGACCGTTTTTGTCGAGAATATAATACCAGAAGAATAAAATGCTTTTTCGGAAAGAGTCTGCGTGATTTAATATCATGTAATCCCTCTTGAGTCTTAGTTTTATTTTTAGCGATTAAAGATTTTTGAAGAGTTATGTGTATGCATCTATTCGATATTAAACCGTCATTTACGTTCATATGTAGCCCTTTTAGCTATCACGCAAATTTAAGTGCACACGGCAAAACCTCTTACATGGTAACCAAACAACATTCATGGAATTTACAGGCTAAATTTAATTTAGACGTCCATTGTTCGTGAACGGAGGACTCCTGAATCGGCTTAAAGAGTTGCCATTCTAGTTCAGTCACGACCTCAATGAAAGCATTTGTCGGTGTCATGCTATATATTGAATCGGCCTTTTGCACTCTCTAGGATGATGACTTGCATTGAGGCGGTTTTTTGAGAAAGGGCAATGGTGACTTAGCGTCATATTCTATCTAACATAGTTTCACTCAGCAAACCGGGTATGTCTTTCAAGATGAAACCAAATCTAACGATAATTTAATATTGTTCTTCTGTGTTCTTATATGAACTGCAGTAAAAAAAAATATCTATTTTTTTAATTTTAAATTGGCCCTTCTCCGAGTTTATATAGTTACTTCGAAAGTTTAACTTGAGCATTAGTCTTTGTTCCGTAAAAATAATACAGTTAAAGAAGTTGTTGAATTTTACAAAAAGGTGAGCATTCAACTGAACATACTTCAATTATACGGCCTAAAACTCATTGAAAAATAGCATGTTACTTCCACATCTCAATATAAATCAAGCAAGAGTGAATGTTATTGGTACATCTGGCTTTAAAAATGAATTTTTTCTAGTCAGTAAAGAAATTAATCCAACATTTCAACTGAACTAAAAACGGTGAGTTGTATCATATAGTTAAGAGTTATCATCCTTCACTCAATCCGGTGTTATGTCTGGCTTCAGTTTCCCGCGATAGTTTAGTCCCCTATAAAAGGATTAACACTTATCTCGTTTTTTTTTTGTTTTTTTTTTTTTTGTACTGCATTATTCATATTTATAATTCTCACAAGGATTAAAGAACTTTAAAAACATATTTCTTTTATAATAATAATAACAACGAAAATTCACTCTAGATATCGTAAGCAATTTGGCTACTTTAGAAAATATTACCATAATATAATAGACATTCACCATTTTAGCACTTTTCCGGATAATTCCAGCGTTATGTTCTTAATTTATGACCACAATCAAGCATACTATAAATATAGATATTTAAAAAAAAATAAAATATTCTAGTGGAATTATACACTTCCCAGGAGGAGGAAGAGGAGAATAGGCTTTTTGTAAACAATGCAATTTTATAGTATCGATGGGCCATGCTATGTATTCGAAACTTCTCACGCTAATTGAATGAATGTTAATACATATGTGGAAAACCTCCAAATGTATTACTGGCCGCTGGAGAAATGATGATGACATTTCCCATTCGGGGAAATGCTAGTTATTGATCTCATTTGAACTATACAATTAAATGGCAATTTTTTGGAGAGATGTTTTGAATGTGAAATCCAACGAATAACATAGCATAATTGCGATTCTAAAGCAGCTTATCTGTATTAGGTTATCCAATTTACAAAACTCTATAATCACGACAAGCAACAGTGTTTATTACAATTGCCTCTTTCTAGCAAAATAGAATAGTGCTGAAACTGTAAGCGCCAATACCCTAAGAGTTACAAGACATACTATTAATTATTTTAATCAAATGAGCAGACGTTGTATTTTCATGAGTGTAATACAACCATTTCTTTTTTTGTATTACACTAGTGTAATTTAGCATCAGCATTTTACATAAACAATGATAAAGGTTTTTTTGTCAGCGACAAATGTGTCACGTGACAAAAATAATTTAATGCCATTTAAAAAAAACTCATGAAATTCATTACAGGAAAGTTATTTATCTCACCTTGTCCTGTTTAATATAATTTTCTTTTGCATTTAATGACATCTCATATAAAGTCTTAAAGATTGATTTCCCTAACTAAATGCAATGTTTACGCTGTAATAGTGTTGTTAGTGTTCACATTAGGAAGCATTATTTTCATAATATGTTGACTGAAGTGGAAAAATGAGAGTATTACTAACACTGCTTATTAACAAATACGCAAAACAATACTTTGAACAGGTATTATCTCATTTTCATCTCATGCATAAATGAATTATGCATATCTTCCTAAAATAAATGGTTATTAGACGCTGAAAGTCAATTTAAAACTCATCATCACATACCATTATCGCGAAATATCGAATTATTAGCATGATAGATGGGATGGTAATTGGAAGAACCATTATTCTCAATTATCTCAATGACAGAAACATTTTGAATATAAAAGTAGAGTATGCTTTAATGGAAAATTTAATTAAAGGGGGAAGCGCAGTGCCAGTCATGTTTCCAAGATATTTCGAAATAATTGGTTCTTTTGTGGAATATGATACTTTTATATAAATTTGGATGCCTGGTGGCCTTTCGTATGGCGATGAAATTTGGCTGGATTCTATGTGTAGATACAACATATTTAAAACTGAATAAGGGCCATTGTTTTTATTTCATTATTTCTTTAACGGAAATTCCATTGCCGATGTTCAAATAACATTTGATCGTATTCACATCGTGAACTCACGCATTCCATTTTTTTTGCTCAATGTGCACGTACAATTTAGGGCGTGGTCAATATCTGTTCAACATGTTAAATCTTCGTCATGGATAATATATGCTAGGACCTTGACACGTGTATAGCTCTGACTTCCGCTTCGAACTGTCAAATTACCTAGAAACGTTTGTTTCCGTTATCCTTTTTCAACACGTTTACGTAAAATTTGCATTAACGAAAGTGTTGCTCCTACTGCGTACAACCTTGAGCACACGAATCTGCACATGATATTGAGGTTGACATTTCTACCTCAGAGAGGATACTGGACTAAAATATTAGCCATCTTTTGGCGTTTTTTAACATGTGAAGTTGTGGCTAGTTAGCTATTGATTAATAAAAATCTTTATAAAGGCTTCAACTCAACTAACTCAACTCATCTTTATTTTCACCATTAACGGTGATATTCATATTATGTACAAATAGTTACTATGAAGGCATGACATCTATATACATGATAAATGTACATACACAAAAATTAGCATATTATATTAACATGCATAATATTATTGAGATTGTGTTGGTATCCTTTGCATCAAACTTAAGGTATAAGTCTTGTATCGAACACAATTATGCACTATTCACGAGACAGTTATAAATAAATACAAACGATCGTCTCAAGAATTGTTTTCGCACTGCTTGGTTATTCTGTACACTTAGTTCTGCCCCAAGAAGTGCTAACAAAAACATTACGTTATCCATTGACAACAGTTCTTGCGCAAGGCCCATGTCCATTTCCATGACGTCAGTGATTAGACGCCACCTTTCACGCTCATGTTTGGTACACCCGTGAATGATATGTATATCCAAGTTGACAGTAACTGTTTGGCATCCATGACATCGTTGTGGCAATTGAAGTGGCTTTTTGCACCACAATTTTGCAATAAACATTTGAATATGTTTATAACAGTTTAAGTCAAATATATCATACACTGTTGCTCTACTTACACGCGGTTGCAAAATTCTGAATAGACTAAAATCCTCGTGTGACAAAGTTCGTGATGACCATAATGAGGTATCTTTTAATGAAACAATAGTTTTAACTGTATGTTTCCATTGACGTCTAGAGGGGATTCGTTCTGGATTAACTAAAGCATTGTTGATAAAGCTTTGAAGTCATATGTACATAGGATTTTACATATATCAGGAATAAAACCTAAAGAAGCATTTCTATCTGTTACAAACTGAAAGTATCGTCGTAGAAAAATATTCTTAGTGGTACATTTAGAGTCTAGACAAAGTATCAAATGTAAGAATAGCAATTTCTTAATGATCACCGATGAATACAATTTATGAAGCCCATTGATTCACACATATCAGATCTCGTGCGAAAATGAAATCCCTGAATTTTCTTAACCATAAAATGCTGTAAGCGATTAACTGAAGATATATCGCTTTGTACAATATTATTCCATAATTCACTATAAAAGAGAACAATTGGCATTATAATTTTAACATAGAGATTAACCGAAACTAATGGATTAAGACCATGTGGATGTACACCTTGAGCAGTCATTGCAAAACATGCATTTTTAGCTTTTTGGCATCTCTCTTCAATTTGTGCTTTGCACTTCATGTTAGAAACTTGTTTCACACCCAGATGGTTCGCGCTATTAGTTTGAGGGATTATCTGGTCACCATACATTATTGCAACTTTGGGTGGATCACGTTTCCTTGTAAATACGATTATTTCTGACTTGTGTACATTCATGTCTATTCGCCATGACTTACAGTAGCGATATATCATCTGGTGCACAGTTGCTTTAACGTCAAACTGGATTCGAATACGCAAATGAGAGGGGTTGGCTTCGTCTAGGCTCGGCTGTTTTACTCCCATTGTGTTGGCTATTAAATTACAAAGCTGCAGTTCGAGGGGTGAATGCGAAAAGTTTCTAATTGACATTAAATAAAGAAGAAGATATAACCTTTCGCTTTCAACCCTCGAGTTGAAAAGTTATTGCATTTCTAATTCTTTGTGTATCTCACACCTAAAATACCTATCATATTTCAATGCGTTTTATAGCAGCTAAAATTCATGTAAATTAACTGCATTAATTCATTCAAAAATCCGAAATAGCTTATGGATCCTAAAAACTCATTAATGCGGACTTAAACATCAATCCTCAAATGCTGATTCATTGAGTAAATTTCGAGTCCAATTTTATGAGATACAATATCGGCCTTCGTACAGACATTACGCCTCTGACAGAGTTTTATACTGGGCTGCTACAAGCTCAAGCAATCATTCATGTTGAATTTTCGCATTAGGCAAGATTATCTAAGAGCCTTTTTAGGATTATTTCATTTAAATTGTAGAGACTGAATTAAATTTGTAATTGAATGTGATCGCACTAAATGGTTATGTCATTTAGATTAGATGAATTCGAATTTAACTGTTGCAGTTCGAAAATAGAAATCTTATCAAATTGATCACATTGCAGAATTTCATATCTTAAATTCAAATAGATCTGCCTTAACTTAGGGGGAAAATAATCAATGCTAGCAACAGTTTTTACATTTGTTATTTATGCAGGTGCTCAATTATTTCCCGCCGAAGATTTTAGGAAGAAGATATTTTTTTTGCGTTGTCCGCCCGTCCGTCTTTCCGGCCGTCCGGAAAAACCCAATATCTTTGTATATGGATGAGTCAGAAAATGAACAAAGATATACTGAATAATTATCTTGATTAAATATCGACTCCTTGTTATAATAAGTCACATGGGGTAAAAAACAATACCAAATCACTACGTCAAATCCTAGCAGAAATCTTGAATAAAAACTGAAAACATCATATTTAGTCTAATACTCTTGAGGGTCACATTGAATCTAGAATTAGGTCACTAGGATCAATCTTATATTTCTTTGTCTGAAACCATATTATCGGAACCAAATTTCGGAAGGGTTTATTTAGATTGTGCTCAAACTTTGACAGAATATTCCCCTTAATCAAGTCTCAATCCTATGTAGAAGTAGGACACATGGGGAAAAACAAGGTCACAATGTCAAATTTTAGAAATGAAATGGCAAGCACAAGAGGCATTATGTTTGGTCTACTACTCACAAAACTTTAACAGAACTTTTGTCTTTGATGAGCTCTTGAACACTTTTAAAACTGCGTCACATGCAATCAAGAATTAGGTCAATAGGTCAAATCTGAGATATTTTTCTGCAACCTTATCAAAGTAATGATTGACCAGATTATGTTCAAAATTTGACAGAATGTTACTTCTCATGATGAAATATCGACCCTTTTCAATAGTGCGTCACATGGGGTAAAAAACTTAGTCAATTGGTCAAATCTTAGCAAACAAATATTGGCAAGATAATAGAGATAATAAATCAAAATTTAAAAAAACAAAAAAAACTTAAAATATGTGGACAAATATTTGTATTGGTTAGTAAGACTTGTTGCCTTGGTACACTTTATAAGGGGGTTTACATTTGGTCAAAAACGACGTCATAAGGTCGAACATGTGAATAAAGAGAGGCAATATATCCGCTTCATTCTTATATTTTTACAAAAGTTCTGGTCTAATCTTCATGAAACTAAAGCACATTATTTCCTCGGATGATATTTTTTAATTTGCTACTGGGTAACATGGGGTCAAAAACAAGGTCACTAGGTACGTTATAACTAGATCCGAGTATCCGTATGTGGTTCAGGATTCATGTATATTAAATATTATTTGTATAACCTAAAGGGAACAAACTGGTTGGTTATTTGTGGCTAAAAATGCATTGAATTTCACTATTCCTGGAAAATTATAATTATCAAACGCTTGATCATGTCTGGTCAATCAGAATATGCTATTTTTTGGGGGGTAATAGTTTTCACTTAAACAATCCTACGAGTACACAAAAGGTCCGAATTAGATGATTGTTTGAGAAATGTGTTTCTAGTTGTTGAACTGCACCATTTGATGCTTCAAATCACCTTTAAGCCCTAGTTCATTGAAATGTTTAGGGGAGCTAATTAGTAGTGTTTGACTAACTAGGTCAAATCTTAATGTTACGTTGATCTTAAACTTATGTCTCATATCTAATGTTCAACAGTCTGCATTTTACGGTTGGAATATTTCACAAACACGCGATACAATCTACATTGCCTAATCAGGTTTGTTTGTATTATTTGTCTGTGCCGGTTGCTGTTTGTCCAATCATGAAAGCCAACTGAAATTAATGCTGTTTCTCAACACTAACATAGACATGTTACCATGACCAATATTTGGTTGTCCTAAAATCGTACTATTTTTTTCAAATTTCTATTTTATACCTTAATGTATTGCCTTACTCATTTGACAAATTGCTGTAGTTTGTTCGAAACGTATTGCATTTATATTTCTTACCCAATACACACACTAAGCAATTGAACATATCATGTGTATAATTTTTGGATCAATTGTTAAATAGTTTGTTTAAATTTACAACGTTTCGATTGCTATTTAAGGTAAACTGTTTAAAATGTACGCATCTTTTTAGATAAAAAAAAACAGGCACAGCAGTAACAGTAATATCAACATATTTAAGAAATACCTACGTGCTTCCATGAATGTTCGACTAGGTGTTTTTTAATTGTTCAAATCCGAGGTTGGAGGATCATCAAAACTGTTTGACGTGATAATACGACACTAAGCCTTCTTTGTTAACTTAAGCAGTTTTTATTGATTAAAAAAGTTGCAAAAAGCTCAATACCTAGTCTCGACCCTTTGCATTAGCCGTAATACTTTACCATATACGCTCTGATTCTGTTTGGGCTCTTAAGCTGTCATGTTGATAAATGACAACGGATGCATTGCTCAACTTCCCCTTTTCTTTGCCTTATGACGCAACTGAATTCCCAGAAATGCATTTTATGGGAAACGATAAGATCAAATGGATTCAAAATATTTCCTCCAGATCACATTACTCTATTGTAACAAACAGAGGAAAGTACATTTCATGAAATGGAAATTAACAACTAATACTTTTGTCATAAAACGGCAGAATATCACGGATACTACTTTTATAAAGCGAAAATATACCACTCATATTATTTCACAACACGGCAACATATCATACCTACTATTTTCTTTATGAAACGGAAAAAATATAACATATACTGTTTATCTTTAAATTGAAATGTTTCACCATTTTATTTCCTGTGACGGATTATTTTGTCTGCGTATGATTAAGCCCAGTGCTCATAGTTTGTTCTGAGAAGTGATTTTACGTAGTTGGTCTTCGCATCACGTATTGTATGTAGTTTCTGCTACGGACTAACGGACTAACGTCACTGCGTCTTTTATACAATTGCATGTGCATTGTTACTTGTTGATGTTTAACTAGATGACTTAATAACCCTGTTGTTAGTCTGTATTCAATCCTACAAACACAGTTAAAGTGCATTGCAAATATTTCTAAATCAATGCGTTTTAATAGTACAACTAAATTCAGCTTCCGATTTTGCTTCTTGATATATATATACTTGAAAGTTTATGGCTAACACAAATACGTACAATAAGAACGTTTTCTGTCGATTGAATAATCTCAAACGCATCATCTAAACGTTAGCTATCACAAGCATGAATACATATTTTTGAATTGAAAAACGCTTTGTCCATTAAACTATTCGGACTGCTAAATGCTAATACGTTTTGTACGTCCTTACATTCTTTCAACTGCACATTTTATATTATATAGTCGGAGTTTTCATTACAGCATTTACCAATGTATATTTAATTTGATTTCATGAATAAAATTTGTTTTAAATTTACAATTAATTTTGAGACTATATTGATTACCTTTGGATTTTGCCTATGGGGGAATTATTTTTCATGACAATTATTGCGGTGTCTAGTAAATATAGTAAGGGTAACCTTTTAATGTGACATTTATCTGTCCATAAAGGCGGATGCTTAAGCACATCGAATAGAGCTTGTTTTATTGCTGTGCTTAACTCATATGCACATATACACATATGCTACAAATAATGAGCATTTCCCTTATCCAAATAGTATGATTTAACATGTATGCCTCACACGTGCTAAGACAAATCGTGTGAAATGCGTCTAAGAAAACTTTATGCAGGTACTGACTTGTATTACATATTGTCACGCAAATGGTAATGAATTCTTGACATCTAAGCCGAGCACTTAAACCGTAACCAAGTATAAGTACAGATTTATGTTCCCGATGTCAAATTAGTGGAACACATTAAATTCAATAAAGCACGTGCACATACATGATAACGAAAACTCTTCAGAAGTCTTGTTTAACGTTGCAATATGCTTGTAGAAAGCGTGTTTGTACAATTTACAGGGAAGCACGCTCGATGAAACAATTCTTTTTGACGTAGCATTTCATTTGTTGCTACATGCTACATATCTATCACGAAATGGACATGGTAATAAACTTACAACATATCGTATTTAATATACATGCGTGGCATTTATCGGGAAATATGTTGAAAGCTTTAATTCTTACTGAAATTATTCACGTCTAATGGAGTTATACGCTGGCAAAGTCAACCGACAGTGTAATCCCGGTATATCTACATTATACCCTGAACCTGCGCCAGTGGATAGCACTGTCACAAGAGAATCCTGTTTTACGTTTCTCGAGAATACGGTTAGTATTTAAGTGGCGAGACATGGTGTTACGAAATGCTGTTTCCTCATTTCAACAAATTAATAACAAGTTCATTTCATGCGATAATTTCTTATTTCTTCTCCCTTGCAAAAACAAAAAAAACTTTGACCTTTTTGAGAGATAATGAATGCGTAAAGTAACAATTGTTTTGAAAAAAAATGCGTTAAAACTGTAACTAATAAGGGATTCCGGGAAAAAAGTTTAAGTGTGATGCGTATTTTACAAATACACAATTTTCGTCACCGTCTCCATTGTAGCAGTGTATTTTTTCGACTATTTTTCGAACTCCCGACATTCCCAAACCAATTGCATAATCTACTTCTATGCCGTATTTTTTTCAATGTTCATATTGAAATATGGATTAATATTTCAATATTCTGTTTTGCACAATATGCCTTACATATTTCTGACAAAGTCATACTGTTTTGTCACTATTGCTATTACACATTAATGATCATTGTGCCACCTGCGTTCATACATACTGTTATCATATTTTGCAAATATTGTTTGAACTTTTTTTTAAACCCAAACTTAGTTTTTTAAAATCATTTGCTGTATGGTTTTTATGTTGATTCAAAATGTTGTACCGTCATTTCAAGTAATAATTGACATTTTCAATTCATACGGTGCTTGTTTTTTCAATTTCTCCACTTATCAACAACAAATAGGCTGTGACCTTTATGAGACAGGATATTTGTTCGCGTAAATGATATTTGACGTCAACTTTAAAACAATTCTGCTTGAATGTGCAACTTTAACAGTTGTGCTGTAGACATTTTCTTGCGCTGCCTTTGACAAAATACTTATGGACGTGTCTCAGACAAAGCAATGACAAGCTATTAAATCCGTCTTATCCCTGCGGATTTCCGCCAAAGGCAATTACAGCTCGACCGTTATATTCCGCAGTGACAGCGTAGGCGAGAATATTTATTGTTACCAGAAATTAATTTCTAGCTTACCTTTACTCTGAGGTTTTGCTAAAGAAGGATAACATCAATACGTAGTGTAAAATATGAATCTCAGGATAATAACAATTTACAATGGCGTTGTAGAAAAAAAATTCTGATGGCACGATGAATACATTCGTTTTCATAAGAAGCGTAATATGAAATAATGCAAAAGCTTCGACTTTTACAAATTTAGTCATGCGATCTTTAAATCATAATATTAATATTCCATTTGTTTGTTTTTACAAAACAAATTTGCAATTGTCGTCGTTTTAAATATGGATAAATTAGTTTAATTAAATGAGTGTATTATGCTTTCTAGGAAACCAAGATAATTGGATTGCAATTATGTTTTCGTTGGGACATTGCAAATAATGTTAATTGTCACGAACTCAGCTGTCATGTCCTTGTTTAGACATTATGAATTAAAAAGAGTCACGTTTGAACGTTTACAAATTAAAAACAGTTCGGCACCATATCCAGGAAAAAAATAAAATACTAATTGTATTAAGTTCATCTTGTCAATATAAAACAAATTGTCTGTCGTGCTATTAATGTGTTAAACGCTTTTACAGTACATTACAGTAGATATCTTGAATGCATCTGAGCAAAATGCATTATCAGCACAACAGACATGTGAAGAAAAGAAGGAGACCAAGGGTATTGAAGCGCTAAGAGCGATACTAATAGTTTTTTCCACGGGGGAAATCCTAGTAATATCTTATTTGAACTATACAATCATTTGGGTATTTTCTCGGCTAGATATGTTAATGTGAAACCAGTGAATTACATTACCTAATGGAAATTTCTAAAGAGCTTGTCTGATAAATGTTATCTAAATAATTGATCCGCAACCGAAAGGCAAGCCTCATTACTAAATAGATTGTCTTCTATTTGCCATTTGTGTATGGTGCTGAGCAGTATATCATGTCCTTCCAAAGAATATTCTGTGTTCTTCACCTTTAGTATTTGTGTACAGCTTATTCTATATTTTTTTTTACTCATGGCCAAATGTTATAATTTGACAGTGATGTCCATAGAATTTGCAACTTGTTGACCATGTTGATTTTAAGGAGAGCTATACTATTCATCAGTGCGTCGACGTCTTCGTCTGCGGCGGCGTCACACCTTGGTTAAAGTCTTGCATGTACTCATAATTAAGTCAGTATCTCAACATCTGGTACAGGTTATGCATGTAAGCACACACAGTTTTATATATCAGCAAGGACTGGATGTATTGTATTGAGACTTTACATAATGATTCTCAACCATACAATGTACTTGAATAAAAGATAATTATATTATGCATACAGTTTTAATTAAAGCCATTTATGATTCAACTTCAAAACATCGTTAAGTTGTACATGTCATCACATTTAAGTTCATATCTCAGCAAATACATCATGTATTACATTGTTACATAAGAATTTTTTTCCAACTATAACCTACTTATTTAATTATGTAAGATAACTATACCATACAGGTGCTTGGAAATAAGTGTTTGCACTTTCACGGGTTAGCCTTGACCGTAAGGTCTAAATGCATACATACATGCATATTCTTATTCATCTTATTGTACAGTAATTCATGCATGTTTTACCAAAACCTATCATTTTTAGTCTTTAAAACGGCAAAATAGTAAATCGCTCTGTTTTTGTGACAGCTTTTTGTATATTATTGTTTTACAAATGCATTGTTCCTGTGTTTATTGCAATATTATTAATTTCTGTTTTTCGTAAACAGAGCCAATACCTAGTAAAAGCAATTGTTATTCAGATGTTACAGTCCCAAATCAGCATGGATTCATTAAACAAATGAATGATTTTTGTAACGTGACCACAAAATGACATATTTGTCATTTTCCAGGGGCTTTTGACTACATATCAATATTTAATGACCAGACGGAATTTGTATACCAAGATGAAGGGCTAGTGAAACAGTTTTGGATATATTGAAATTGAGAGTTGTTAATTTAGACGTTCTGTTAAGTGCAGTCCATTCCAATATGTTTTGAGAGCGTCTTTTCGCTTAGGAAGCGATAGGGCATACAAATACACCTGTCTCTGTTACAGTCACTGTTTATAGGCACAAGGCTAAGGCCACAGACCAACAATCAAAAGCAAACAAACATGCCAGACGCGCATCAAAATAGTTTTATTGAGTCTACTTGCAGTTTAAACTAGTTCATGGTTACTAAACTGAACAGTTTAATTTAACGATAGGTTAACAAAAAATATTCTTATATTTCCTTACGCCAGTGATTAAAACCAATTGTTATGTTTTGTTTTGTTTCTGTTCGTATGTACTGGTAACGCTTATTTAAAACAAAACAACATCATAATAACTGCGTAGACGAAATACTACTCAATTGAACAGGATTGAACGTCATACATTACTTGTGGGCATTGTTGTACAGCAGTAATGCGCCGTTACTGTTCAACACGTTTATAACACATGCTATTGTTAATTATAAAACATCTGCGTTTAACGTTATGATTTAAAACACGTATGTTTAAAATCCGAACAAAAACAAATGACATTTGACGTCTATCCAAAGCTTTTTTTTATTTGTTTTGTTATTTTAACAATGTTGGCTTCGTTTTTCTTTTGTTTTGCTCCATACCTCGCATTTTGTTTTGTTTCTACGACTCTGACTTGGAATGACAAGCGATATGTGGAGGATAAAATACTATAAAATTTAACATAAACTAAATCCAAAGTATTAATGGTAAATATATTGATATACTGATGACATTTCCAATGCAAGTAATTTATCTCATTTCATCTGTTACTTGGGAATTTTGTAGACTTAAAGTTAAAAAAGCTAATTCATCGAATAACTTAACATTATGGGAAAGGTTTAGCAATTTCCTTAACCCAAGCATAACCTGCACAACATTTCTAAATAGCTTTGCTTTGAAACCTGCAGTCCCACAAATTGTCAGTTTTGACCGTTATATTTATTTTGTCTTACTCAGAATCAGCTCATTTTGGAATCGGTGCCTTCAATTTAGTTATATAGGACAACTCACAATAGAACATATCTCAATTAATTGGTAAAGTTCTGAAAGTTTCATTTTTCTTAATGCGTAAGTAACGTTTTTAGCCATAAATCATCAATTTTTAAACGTTAATATGAACTCTGCTATTTGCTCTTTTGTCAGCAGTCTCGCATCACTGGTTTCGAGACATTTACGCACAAATTGGCTCATTCCAAGACCAAAAGTTGTCAACACAATCAATCTGTGAGAGTTCCATTTTAAGTAATGGTACTCTATTTTGCTTGAGAAATGTTAAAATTACAATATAAATCATTCAAACCCAGCATAACATGTTGCTGAATGTTTAAACGCCTAACTTTATTCCGGCAGTATTGGACAAAAAACTACATATCTGAAGATTTGCAGGCCCATTAAGGGCTTACATATTTTAATCATTTTAGTTTAGGTATACAGGGGTGACCACTGTATTGCAATTTGGTGGATATTTTAGAATCACGTTAATGCAAGCAGGATTTCTAAGTTTGGTTTTCCAAATAATACAATTCACTGTTTCTTGGTAAATGGAGTGTGTCCACATATAAACAATTTTGTAAGTATAAAATGAGTGATTCGTGACGCTGGTTATTTTTAAGCATTCAAGAGTATACTGATATATTACAAATGTACTGTAGATAATTATTTCTATGGTTGGAAATGAGCTGATGTTTAACGCAGTTATGTAGACCTCAGTTATGTAAACTTATCAGTTTAAACGATAAGTATATGCTTCTGTTTCGTTCGTTATGTAAATGATATTTGAGCTTTGAAAGTAAATACAAAACTCGTTTTCACAGACAATTAGCACGTCTTAAGTAAATATGTTCATTGGAAAGTAATGACAATCGAAAATGTGATGTAATTGACAAATTTCACGTTTGTAATTTCGTGCATGGTAAAAAAAATATATTACTCATTTTGAGACGTCTTGCAAGTAGGTTCTGATGTATAAGAGATATAATAATGAATTAATTGAAACTAAAGTGTCTTCTTCTGAAAAACGTTACTTCCTAAAGCAAAACTTCTAGACCATTTCACGCCCCATTCCACATCTGATTCAGTGTAACTTATTAATGTGTATCCGTTCTTGAAATGCTATGATACTCAGCAATGCTCAAATTCGTTTCTTACCTGAATCGATGCTCATTTCTATTTTAGTTAGCAGTCTTATTTATAAACACCCAGATAGTTTACAATATATCTAGTTTGTTTTATTTAGTTGCCAATTGGTTCCATATTGTTACGGTGAAAATGCTCAACGTCACGGTTTTCTTTGCTCAATGGCTTAACGATGCCATTAAATGTTTTCCTTGATTTGTGGAACATCCCATTCGTTTACTACTGAACAATTATAGCGAAATCAATATATTTTAAGTCTGACATCCTTTTACAACATGACCTTACAACTGCTGTATACAAGTAAAGCCTTCGGGATTTGTAGGTTTTTATTAAATGCCTCATGCAACTTTTCTATTTGATATGAAGCTAGTGTATTCAGCCAGTTTGTTATTCACCTTCATTCATTTTACATATATCTATATCTACCTAGTTTGTTTCAATTAAATTGATCATAAATGACCCATGAACATAGTTATTCTTGAAAGTTGTCATTTGATACATCTTAGACGTGAGTCGACTGGCCATGCTTTAATATGCAACTGTTTGAACTTATCTTGTGCTTTGAAATATGATAATTCTGTTTCTTTGGTAAAAAAGAAATAAAGGATTGAACTAGTTTATTAATATTCAGCCCCACACTTGTTCCAAACAATGTTCATTTAGAAAATCAGTTACAAACAATGAAACTTGTATCGATTTGAACAAAATATATAGACTAATCCAATTTCATGAAAACCTATAGCTCGAGTTTCTGTGCTTATGTATGTTACGCTTAGCACAACTAAGCATTATACTAACTGCGCAGAAGAATGAACACACATGCAATGCTTCAGAGCATTACTGTCCAATAATGCAACATAATTGATCCACGCGTGTAAAGCACATGTAAAGAATTATTACAGAGCGAAGAATGTTTCATTGAAATACTCTTTTCTGATGAATGCACATCCGTAGAAAACCGTCAACCAATGAAAAGTAATTTGACGTATAATCAAAGTTGATGGGTTGTTTCCCTGTGTTTGTATCATTCTTACACTGTATCTTAGTTTATGTTTGTCCATTTTTGCTCTGTATATCACATTAAATTCAGCAATGTCTCTGACTTGCAAGGACACGCTATAAAACCCGTCTTATCCCTGAGGATTTCAGGCGAAGACAATCACTGCTAGAGCGTCATTTTATGTCTCTTGGAATAACATCGCAAAAAGTACAACACCGGTGATTTGAATAAACATTAACTTCCCGCAAGTGAACGCAATAAGATCGACGTTGGATTCGTACTCTTGGATATTAAAGTAGTACAATTTAATACACAAAAGATTACATACCCTGACTAGTCTCTCTCTCTCTAATATTGTATAAAAGAGACCTTCCACTTATCTAGAAGATAGGAATTTGCAAAACTTGTAATTATTTTAAATTGTCAAGAATGTGATCTACATATGCTCGTGAAATTGGCGTGTGTTCTTGTAGTCATGTCTCAATATCTCCACTGTATTTGCAAATTCTGCTAACTATGACGTCATATTTCCAGTTTATTTATATATACTATAATGCATATTAAGTCTTGTTGGTATTTATTTCAAACATGCTCAACAAACATAATATCCAAGCTGTATGCCGCTGAATTAATTGGAAAACAACTGCGATGCTGATAACATTTTCAACGGGGTAAATGCAAGTAATTGATCTCATTTTAACTACAAGGGAATTTTCTGTGCTAACTATTACGAATGTAAAACCAACGAAAAGCATAACCTTTATAAAGAGTTTTTTATCAATGTGCACGATTTTAAGTTTATCAACTTCTTGCACCCAATCATAATGACGCGCAGGTTTTAACTCATGTTACGGTATCTGTAATTACCGACTGATTACAATTATCATGACCTAAAACAACTATTAGAAATTAAATTACAATATTCTATGTTCGTTTTTGAATATATTTTCGTTTCGATGGATCACCTGTCAAGAATACACATGCATTTTAAATTATTTGCTGGAATGGCCGTTCGGGTGCATACTGGGTGGTGGGAGAAATATATTTAATCGTGTTTCAGCCAGCATGACGATCTCTCGGTTTTATATGTTTAATATCAATTCATGTCAATACATCCCTGTTTTATTCAATTACTTTATGTGTTTATGTATATATCTTTAAATTGTTTGGACAATGTGTGTCTCTCATTCCGTGTTTGTTAGGCATTAGCCTTGAACCTTTGAAAGCGGGTCTTCGTTTAATTCCTGTCTACTTAGTTGTGAAATTGCAAGAACGCAATCTGTAGTTTATCGTGTCTCTTGTCGTTTCCCATAATAATTTACCACATCAGGTTTGTGTCTTAAGTTGTCATCATGATTAGTGACAGCGGATGCAATGCTCATTTTCCCATTTTCTTTCCTTAATGTCGCCAAGTTGGCTTGTATTGGCTAAATAAAGATAAATGGATTCAGTATATTTCTCTGCGATTGCAACCTTTTAGTAACACGATTGTACGTTTAATATAGTGTTATCAGTGAGATCTGTATCGTAAATGATCGTGTTAGAAAACTAGCTAATATCTCTAAAGCGGGATGTGCTTAACATACAAACAAAGCCATATATGCGAGGAGAAGTGTTAGATTATCTATTTAATTGATTACGTTCAACACGAATCTCCTAACCTACCCTTAGGTAAAAATTGTACGTTAACTTTATAATAATAAATTGTATTTACGTTTTTTTTCGTGTGTGTTTTTCCACGTTGTAGAAAAGTAGTGAATCCTAAATAATATACAAAAACATACAATTGAATGCAGACGTTAACTTCAATATACGGCTTGTAGGATTGAGCCCTGCTGTTGCATTCCCGCTTCACAAAGTAAAGTGGGGCCTATATAGAAATCATGAGCGTCGTCCCGTGCGTCTTTCCATCGATCGGCCAATCCCGGTTTTGTCTGGTCCATATCTTTTTTCATTCTGTGTCCGATTTTAACAGTGTTTGGTTAAAGTTACTACCATGCTTTAAACATGTGCCTTGCATAAGACCCCTGTCCCTATCTTTAATGTCGTGGTTAAGAGTCCCCGGTCCGTTGGTCGGTCCGTCCCTGTTTTGTCCGATCAATATCTTTATTATAGTAATTATGAGGGTTTTTTTTTTAAATTATTTGGCATAAGTGACCAGTAAAGCATGTTGTCCCTACCTTTAATGTCAAGGTCACAACAACTCGGTCTTTTTCGTTTTAGTCTGGTTTGTATCTTAATTTTTCATGGCCGGTTTCAAAATTATTTGGCAGAAGTGACCAACATAGCATGAGAATGTGTCGCGTACAAGACTTATGTTCCTATCTTTCAGGGTCAAGGTCACAGCATATTGGTACGTTTTTGTGCGGTCCATATATTTTCTTATTCATGGCCGTATTTCGCAAAAGTGACTATCATATCATGAGGACATGTGACATTCAGGGTCAAAGCTACATCAAACTTCTAACTAAAGAATTGTGTTACTAAAACGAACGTTTAGCTTGATGCAGATTTCAAGAAATTCAGATTTTTTTCTCACCGTGATCAACACCAATAGCGTACATTTTACGATGCGAACATTTTTTTAAATCTAGAAATTCCCTATCGTTTGTCTTCTTGCATATCAACTCCTATGCTGAATCAGTTTTATTATAAAGGTCATAATATAATAATCATATTCCGATTTTATGTCTGGAAAATGAAGTTTCTCTATTGATGACAATGTTATACTATCGTGACATTCTTATGGTAAATGGCACATAAATTATCATTGTTTTACCTGCTTCAATACACCACTTAACCATGATTTGCCAATATTATTTAGGCAATTTTATATTAGCCCAACTTAGCTTTATTTGTAAAGCCATTTCTGGAATGGTTTCATTTTGTGTTATGAAATGGGGCATCGTCATTTAAACAAAAATGACATTTTCATTTCATGTGATGGTTTCTTTCAAATCTGTTTGAAACGTCTTATCGGCTGATCAATATTACAGCTTGGCCGTTATATTCTACCGGGAAAGCATTGTAGAGACTATTTATTGTTTCGAGAAAGTTATAAGTAGCTGACTTCGATTCTATGATTTTATATAATGGTTTTATTAAGATTTGTTCAAAATTGGTAAATTGTTAACTATTGAATTAATATAATATTCCATTCAAATTCTTAGTTCACCATTTTTTAGTACTACTATTTAAAGCTAATGTTATTTTGTGTCTTTATGCGTTTGTATGTATAGTGTGGTGCCCGTTGCGCATCCATCCTTATGCATTTAAGCATAACAACATCAAATAGTTGACTGTAAAGCACTTCCAATTAATGTCATTGAACTTATTTTCTTGAAAATAGGTCAACTATTTAATTCATATGAGTGTATTTTGCTTTCTATGCAAGTCCTTGCGCCAAGATAAATTGAAGTGCTAACGTTGGAACACTGGAAATACTGTTAATTGTCACGAACTGTCATGTCCCTGAAGAGATATTTTTTAATTACAATGAGTCAAGATGTTTACAAATTACAGCCATTTCGGCACCATATCCCTGATAAAATAAAATACAAAGTGTTTTACTTTAATTTCGTCAACATAAAAATAATTGTTTGTCGCGCTATTACTGTGCTGAATACACTATATAGTACATAACATTAGAATTTGAGCAGAATGTATTATCAGCACAGCATACATCTGAGAAAATTTACAATTATAAGGGAACTTTTCGGTTAGATTTTTTAATGTCAAACCAATGAATTACATTACCTAATGGCAATTTCTTAAAAGCTTGTGTGATCAATGTTATCTTATTAATTGATCCACAGCCGAAAGGCAAGCAACTAAATTTAATAGAATTTCTTCCATTTGACATTATGTGCTGAGAAGCAACTTATTTAATTCCCAATATCATTTTGTAAATGTCACATTTGCAGTGTGTGTACATCTCATCTTTATCTGTTTGCTTCATGGCGAGTTGTTTATGTTTTGACAGTCTTTACACATAAAACTCAAAACATGTTAATACATATTATTTTGTTGTTTCGATCCCACGGGAATGATTTTTAGCTCGACGTTTTCGAAAATGAGGAGAGTTATGTAAGCACATGTAAGCCATTGTCGCAGCAAACATATCATGTATTGCAGTGAAAATAAAGACATGTGTTCCCAACTATCCAACCTATTTTATGAACTAAATAAGATAACTCTATCATGCAAAAAGGCAATGAATCACCCTTTCGACATAGGAATTTTGGCAACGTGTTCTATGTCTGTCCAGTATATCCAGTGCCATAAAACGGGCTTTATGTTTAAACCTTTGGCTACTGTGTTTTTTTGTAGTATTCCACATAAATATCAAATGTAAGCACACATAGGTTAAAATCTTGGCAATTAATTGATTTTATACATTGAGAATTTATTCAACGATACTCAACCTTCCAATCTATTTGAATGTTTAAGTTTTATTACTGAAATATTTAATGCAAAAATAATGCATATGATTGCCCTATTATATTATTCGGCTTGCATATTACCACATTTAAGTCAATATCTTCGCAAATAAATAATCTTTTTTGTATTGAAAATGTATATAATCAAGTATGATTACTCTCTACGCATTTATTGCAAATTATGCCCCTTTATTATTTAATTTTAAAATTTTGGTTCGGGTTACGTATTGAATCTAATTTTTCAGTTATTCATCATGTTTCACGAAAATATTCCATTCCTTAAACTTAAAAGCGGCGGAAACGTCGATTGAGTTTTCTCTGTCACAGCTCTTGTTTTATTATATTTTAATTTAACTAATGTACTGTTCTTGTTCTTTATGTTTGATTGTAAGTTTCTGTTCTTGATAAACATAGCCAATATCTAGTAAAATAAATTGTAATTTAGATGGTACAGTCCAAAATCAGCTTGGATTCATTAATCAAATGAATACTATTTGTAACGTGACCAAAAAATGACATGTTTTTTTCATCTTCAAAGAGCTTTTGACTACATAATTATATACTTATTGACCAGAAGGAATTTGTATGCCAAGATAAAGGTCTAAAAAACAGTTTTGGATATATTGAACTTAAAAGTTGTTACTTTAGAAGTTCTGTTAAGTTTAGTCTTGTCAAATATGTTTTGACAGCGTCTTTTCAATTAAAAGGCGATAGGGCATACATATACCGCTGTGTTTATGTTACGATCACTGTTTAAAGGCACAAGGCAAAGGTCACAGACCAACAAAAAATCTTACCTTATCAAAATATGTTCTTTGTGTTTACTGAGAATTAAAACTAGTTAATGGTTACTAAACCAAACAGTATAATTTAACGATAGGTTATTAAACCAAACAGTATAATTTAACGATAGGTTACTAAACCAAACAGTATAATTTAACGATAGGTTACTAAACCAAACAGTATAATTTAACGATAGGTTACTAAACCAAACAGTATAATTTAACGATAGGTTATTAAACCAAACAGTATAATTTACCGATAGGTTACTAAACCAAACAGTATAATTTAACGATAGGTTACTAAACCAAACAGTATAATTTAACGATAGGTTATTAAACCAAACATTATATTTACCGATAGGTTACTAAACCAAACAGTATAATTTAACGATAGGTTAACAACAAAGATACTTATACATATTAAAACTGTAACTTTTGGCACTACCATCGTTAGAATAACGACAAATGTAGATAAAGTCTCGTTCGATATTTTATTTTGTCATTTACACATCAAAACATGTCCAACCCGTGTAACCACTGGAATGGCAGTAACAGTGAAACGTCCTGCAATTACATAAATAACATTGTCTTACAATACTGGAGACATTACTAAATAACTTATCATTATAAGAATGATAAACAATGACATGAAGGTTAAAATAGATATGGAATGAAATATACATTTTAACAATGAGTTCAGGGTGAGACTGTTCTTATTCCAATAGCCTATATTCTATACAATAGCATATATTATACATCAAACAACATTGTTTTCATACTTACAAAGTATATGGTACTTTAGACACGTTACCCCAATCAAACTGTGGCTTTCGCTCTCAAACCGGGACTGGAGGATCTCGGGAAATATGAGCTGTAACAAACCATGTAGTTGTTAAAGTGACTTTTAGAGATGAAATCGTGAGGTTTATTATAGATTAATGTTAAATGACGTTCAAACAGCCCGCAAAAATATCAAAGACAAAACCCGGTCAGACATCACAAACAAAGACGAAAATACAGAAATAGACAAAGCCTACGCTCTACTTACATTTGTCTAATAGAATATGGATATCTAATGAACTGTTATGACACCAAATTAATATGCCATTCTATTTAATGTGTCGATATTTCCCGATACAATCTACTACAAAACTGCCAGTATCTCTGGATTCCCCTCGTGGAGAAATCTTACTTAACCCAAAGAAAATATACCTAAAGGTTACACTACACTATTGATTTTATCACCCTGTCACATTACCATTGATTTTTATATTTTGTTATGGATATTTTTGTACGTTTGTGTTGGTTACGCTTTGTTCAACAAGGCACATAATATCTACTGCGTAGATGAATGGCCATATTTTTGAACTGGATAACGTCATACAATATTCCTCAACACTGTCGTCCAGCAGTAATGCGTCATACATGTTCAACACATTTATAACCCATGCTATATGTTAAAATAAAATAAAAAACACAGGATCGGTGGTTTTAAAACACGTTCGCACTTATCCGAACAAAATATTAAACCGAAACAATGCCATTCGACGCTAAATCAAACATAAGGTTTAAGTATCGTCTTTCTAAAAATGTGTGTTTGTATTTGTCAATTGTTTGCTTTGTATTTCATCAAAAATTTATCGACCTCTCTGACTTGCAATGACAACCTGTTAAACCCTGCCTTATCCCTGAGGATTTCAGGCGAAGACAGTCACTACTCGACCGTTTTTTTATATCTCTCAGGATAATGTCGCAGATAATGTAAAATCGAGTTCAGCATTTACAATATACAAATGTATGCTATTGTATTCGGGGTAAAACCATTTTAAAGTGATGACAAAGGAAAAAATGCACGTTATTGTTCTCTTTTGAATTTTACAATTATTTTCAAATTTTCTAGATTAAGAATTAAGAAAGCTTATCCAACTGTTAGCAGTTTCCATAATTTAAGCACATTAATTTCCTGAACTCGAGCATACTGACGCACATTATTACTTTGCTTCAAACTATCGAGTCTCTTTCTTGCTGTGGTAGAGTTAGAATTACAATATAAACTATTTTATACATAAACAGTATGTTGCTGAACGCTTAAACGTCAATGTCTTATCCAGCTGCTTTAGACAAACAAATCATTGTGAAGCTTTGCAGGCCTATCAAAGACTTACATTTAACCGTTTTGTTGAAATTTGGTTAATAGTAAATGCAGACATACTTTTTCTGAGAGACGAAATGTTAAACAGTTTCATATTTAATAACATGTATATTCACTTTAATCTATCATGTCAGTATAAAAATGTTTTTTGACGCTGATTATATCTATGAATTCTAGAATACAAATACATTACAAACGAACCGTTAATAAATCTTTCTAACGTTGAAAAAGGTAGTTGGTGTATTACGATTTTCCCCTCAATTATGTAAATCTATCATTTTAAAAGAAGTTTGTATGCTCCTCTCTCGTTCTTTATATAATTGTTTCTTCATTATTGTGCTTCGTAAGTTTATACGAACCTCGTTTGTACAGACAATTATAACTTCTTATATAATTATTTGCATTGAAAATTTGATAACAATTAAAATGTGATGGGAATTGATAATTATCACGCCTGTTATTATGTGCATGGCAAAATTGATGGTAATTGAAAAAGTGTTCATCATTTTAGAACGTTCAACTGCAAGTTAATTTTGAGTTTTTAGAGATCAGATAATCAATGGATGGAGACTGAATTTAAAGGGGAAAAAGGGAAAATATACATAAACATGTAAATTTCATAATCAATAAGTGATTTATTCTGAAATTCCGTATTTGATAAAGCAAAACTCCACGGCAAATATATAAATTTATTTATAACAATACGTTATTAAATGCTGCATTGCCAAAACCCATTGTTTACCTCCTTCGATGTGTTGTTTACCTGCAGCTATCCTCAAATCTGTTGGTTTTTACTGTATTTATTTCAAGAAAACATTATCATGATGTACACAGTTATAGCATATTCAATATTAAAAGATTGACGGAAGTAATGATACGTGAAAGGTAGACAAATCAAATATGTACAAAACAAAATATTTTCGACAGAATAGAGAAGGAAGCTATGGTAACTTATACTATGCCTCGCATCTGTCACTCTTTCAAACTGCTTGTAATGGTGTAAATGTTGTAATTAATTGTATATTTATGCTATCGTTATAATTTAATAGATAATGTGGAAGGTGAATGTCAAAAAAATAAAGTAGTAGATGGTAAAACACGCTTGGGATGTGAAAGAGAGTAATATGAAGAGCAGGACGAGGGGGAGAGGCATGGATAGGTCAGGAACGATCAGGTCACTTGTAGAGTGTTCAATTTATTCAGACTTCTTGATCAAACATCTAGCCAAACTTGAATCGATATATATTGAAGGTTAACAGCTTTAAGGTATAATATGCTTAAGTTCATTGACATTTCCCTTTCTTGTAAATGATTTTAGCAAAATCCACTGCAGATAGCATGGCGGCTTTGTCAATTTGCAATTAAATGTGTACACTTAGTAATAAAAGTTAGTAGCGGGTGCTCATTATAACGTTTTTTAAAGTTTATTTCATAATACTTTAGACAATATGTCCATGAGTATACACATTATAAAACTTATATTGTTATACAAATAAGTCAAAGGTCGTAAGACATGATGTATTAACAGCGAAAATAATACATATGAAAAGCTTTCGTAAATTCGTTATACAGTCTGTTGACATTGTTCTTCTGTATATGGGAATGAATGTCTAGCCATTGCGTATGCATATGCCACTAAATAAACCACTTCAATACTTTATGTATATTTTGTGGGCATTTTCGACAGCAGCTTTCTAAATGACCAAATCGAAGTCCGTTCGGCGATCCCATATGCGAAGGCATGACCGCAAATCATTCTGAAAATAGATCCATCGGAAGCATTGAATACAAAGTAACCTTGGTTTGAATATGACAGTTGATTGATATCAACGATAGTCAAAATAGTTTAGCATACCCGCCTTACCCCACTCCCATACCCCTCCGAAGAATGCATACAGTATTCTTTTTTATTGAAATTGTTGGTTGAAAAACCAAAGGACAAACATACTTAAAATGGTTCTGCGAATAACCTGAAGCTTAAATATTTAATCCTTCAGCGCAAACCGTATTCGATGAACCTCGTACAAATATATCGTACGTCTTGGGCAAGGTAATCATCGACTGGGTCACAGTATGATACATTTATTTTTGATGTTATTGAACGGAAAATCAATCGATAAATGTTTACTTTTAAAAAGCTACTTGAACAGCAAAACAGAGAAGAAATTCAAACAATACGACATTGGGCGTTGAAATCTTGGAATAGCATTATTTCTAAATGTTAAGAACATAGAAAGTCCGGTATTCTGTTCCTACTAGACAATAATATTATCTTGAATGAGTTTAACATTAAATGTTAAAATGCGGCTTATCTAATTACATTTATAACTGAACGAGATCACATCAAACAGTTTTGAAACCCACACAGAATAATCAGAATTGTCGCAGATGTTATATCTTGTTATATAAAAGCACGTACATTACATTCGCTACGCGTCAATTCAAGAAAATAAAGATCATTCCTTGTGCGATTCGGCTAATGACAGTTATCATGTCCTAAAAGTCTACAACACGAAATCAAACTGCAGTCTACGATGTTCGTACTTTGTATTAACTTGTGTTACGAAAGTATCATATGTTTAGAATACTAATGCATTATAAATATTATTGTTGGAAAGGAAGTTCTGTGGCGCACCGCACTGAATGTCGTTTTCTGACTTACATTGATTTCTATGCTTTCCTTTACGAATTATTGTTTGATTTATAGACTTACAATATTGGAAGTAATTGTTGCAACATTATTAGAATACGAATTTGGTTTAACAAATATGCCACTATGTAAATATTAATATGTCCTGAATTTCGTATGATAAGTCATTCACTAAGAAAATGAAGTGATATTATTTTCTACGAAGCCAATCGTTTGTCGTATCATAATTAATGATTTACCATAAAACATTTGTTTTAAGTTGGACTCTTCGTTGTCATGATCATAAATGACAGCGAATGCATCGCTAAACTTCCATTTTCATCGCTTAATGACGCTATTTAAATGTAAGAATAGCCTTGAATTGGAAACGATAAAGAAGTATCAAATTCCCGCCAAAGAAAGACTGGTCCTTTTCAATTCCATGCCTGAATACACCATATTTGGCTTCATTTGTGGAACATCCAATTTGCTTGCGTCTGAACAGTTATAGGAAAAGTAATAAAGTAAACGTCTGGCACACTTTAACCACATTGGTTGGCAACCACTTAATACAGTTAGACCTTTAAGGAGTTGTAAGTGTTAATTTACTAAATGGCTTATGTCACTCTTGATATATAATGTGACGCTAGTGTATTCAGACAGTTTGTTTTGCTCCTTATTTCATCTTACATCTGTCTATTTTTCTACTAAGTTTGTTCATAAACAACCCGTAACCATACAATTAGTAATATGCAATTTCTTTAACTTATCGTGTGCTTTGATTATGATGAATTCTCATCTTGTCTCGTTCTGTTTCTTGAGTCGAACATTAGGTTGTTAAACTAGCTTATGAATATTCAACCTCACACTTGCTCTAAACAACGTTTTGTTAGGAGATTTTAATAACAATGATACTTTGAACTATTTAAACAAAACTATATAGACTTAAGCCAGTTTTATTAAAACCTGTAGTTCGTGTAGTTAGCACAACAAAGCATTCTATAAACTGCGTAGAAGAATGATCATACATGCATTCAACTTGATGACGTATTACAATGCTTCGGAACATTGCTGTCCAATCATGCAACATAATTTTTTAACACGTGTAAAGCACATGGTTAGACTTATTATGAAGTAAATAGTGTTTAATTGAAATACATGTTTGTGATGAATGAATATCTGTTCCAAACGGTCAACCAATTAATAGTAATTTGTCGTCTAACCAAAGTTAATGGTTTGTTTCTCTGTGTTTGTATCATTCTTATACCGTCTCGTAGTTTGTTTTTGGCTATGTTTGCTATGTATATCACATTAAATTCATCAATGTCTCTCACAAGCAATGACACCCTATTAAACCCGTCTTATCCCTGAGGATTTTAGGCGAAGGCAAACACTGCTAGACCGGTATTTCATGTGTCTTGGAATAGCATCGCAGAAAATAGAATATCAGTGATTTGAATAATTAATAACAACCCGCAAGTGTACGCAAAAAGGTCGACATTTGTTTGTTGTCTTGAAAATTAAAGTACAATTTAGTACACAAATGGAAACGTCTTTTGTGACTTGCGATGACAGGCTGTGAAAGTCATCTTATCTCTTGGGATTTGAGGCGAATACCATCACTGTTCGACCGTTATTTTTGTAATTAAGAATAACGTATTACAAAATATTTTGAGGACAATATCAGTGATGATAATAAACATTAACAACGCTCAATTGAACGCCTCTCTCTAAACAGAAGAAACTGCAATTGTAATATATCAATTAACATTAATGTATTTAAAACAAACAATGTTGGAAGTGTTATAGTAACTTTAGGAAAATGAATCAACGCAATGCATGAACCCATGGATTGTACTTATATTTTGTTGGAAGAGTTCATTTAAATTAATTTTCGTATTATCCCAAGCCCGACATTACGCTTATATTTCACAAAGAGGTACTTAAAATGTTAAAATAGACATGTAACGTTATAAAATCTATTGTTGTATAAACATGATATTACCATTTTGGCAAATGTTCTTCCGAAAAAAATGTTAATCAGGGTAATTGTTTAATGTACAAAAAACATGTATGTCTAATCAATAGTAACACGGATGACCTTAGCAACTTGATGTCATAGTAAAATATTAAAACTGTCACTATATAACTTGTTTTTATTAATGATCTACATGTACGCTTGAACGTATATATGTCTTCTAGCCATATCATAGTTATGACGTCATATTTCAAGCTAACGTCATATTTACTTAAAAAGGTTCAACATAAATTATAAATCCAATCTGCCATTGTTTTCATAGTAAAACCAATGGCGAGAATATGACTCTTTTACTGGTGACATTTTCAACGGGGATAGTTCAAGGAATTGATCCAGTTTGAACTACATACTCGTTAAGGAATCTATTTGCTATTAGGAATGTTAAAACGACGAATAATACAACATTTTGTTTATACAATTATACATACTCGTATAACATGTTGCCAATGGGTTTAAACGCCACAGGTCATATCCGGCAACATTGTCCAAAACTTTATTCTTGGTTAGTATTCAATATACACCATATGTCAATCTTATGGCCATGAATCATTATTTCCATTCGCACCCAGGTCCGTTACTTATATCAAATAATCCGATTAACTTCCCCGTTCTTAGATCCAATTAAAGCCAATATTGAATACCAACCCTGAAAGTTTGAATTTGTAATTCATCAACTCATGCATTATCACATCAAATCAATTATGTCTGTATAAAAATGGTTGCTTACGTTGACTTTTTTGTACGATATCTAGAGGTCGAATTATTTTACAAATAAACAGAAGATAATTTTTTCTAGGGTTTGAAATGAGTTCAGGTATCACGATTATTTAAACAGATCCGTTAAAAAGATGTTTTTATCCATCTTTCTCGCTCGTTATATGATTGATTCCTCGTTACGTAAGTTAATACAAAACTCGTTTGCGCAGACAATTATCACGTCTAATGTAATAACTTCCATTACTCATGTATCGCTCTTGAAATTATGATGGTAATTGACACTCACGTTTGTAATGGCGTGCATGGACAAAATGATGGTAATTGAAAAACATTTATTCTTGATTTTTAACGTTCAACAATCAGTAAATTCCGTGCGTTTCGAGATCAGAGTATGTGTTGATGAAAACACACAAAGAGTTATACATTCTTATGAATACAAACTTGTACAAAAAATCTTCATCTACTATTGGTTAGCCACAGTTTGCGTTGTATTCGTGCATGACCTACTGTGGCCTTGAAATAGTGCGGTATCATTTGATAAAGAGTGCCATGTTTCTGATGATAATTACAACAAATACAGCATTCTAAATAGATTCATTCTAATGAAGACATAATTGTATAAAATATTGTTCCGACCGAACTATTGCTTAGCTGCATTGTGTTTTATTATTCTTGCATTGCGCCATCTTACCAGGAAAAAGTGCCGTAAAGTTTACTTAAAAATTACATGTTTTAGTGACAACTTAACAAAAGGTACAACATTATACATGGATACATCCTTTGGAATAAACAATTGTACAAACTATTGCTCCGAACGAACTATTGGTTATCAGCATTTTAGATTGATATTCGAACAGGTCGCAATATGACTAGGAAATAGTCACGTAGATAGATAAATAGATTTATTTCGGCAATGAGTGCATAACATGGACAATCAAAACAACATGTACAGTAAATATAAAAATATTACATACATGCACATATGACTGGTCCATGCCCTGCATACCAATACCAAGGTTAACTCAAAAAAAGGGTCACAGAAAACCCTTATATTCATTGCGATCCTTAAATGTAATGTTTTGTAAAAAGTGCAATGTTTCTGATGACAATGAAAAAGGTACAACACTCTACATGTATGCATCCTTATTAATACAAAATTCAAAAATAAATCTTCGAAAGGTTAATGATATTCTTTGCCACAGAATGTTAAATATATTCTCTGTAATAAAAGGGAACATGTCTCGAGTAAGGTAAACATTTTAAAAGACATTCGACCAGTGAAAACAAAACAAGAATTTAAACAATACGACGTAGGAAACTAGGAAAAGCTTAATTTCTAAAGGTTTAGAAAAGAGAAATTCCGGCTTTTTTCCAATTAGTTAACTTTTTTTGAAGAAGTATTACAATAAATGATCAAAAGTGATTAAATTTAATTCAGCTTAGGACTGAACGAGAGCACAGTAAACGGTTCTGCCATTCAGAATGATCAAAATTGCCGCAAATACATGTATATGTAGGGAATGAGTTTGAACATGTTTCTGATGTTCTTTATTTAAAAGATGATACTCGTTTGTGTGTTGTCAATATTGTTTCTTTAATTATCTGTAAGTTAATATAAATGGACTTTTTAGCATTATTCAAAAATAGCTGTTGTTAAAAATGAATATTTAAGTATGTAAAATTTGATATAAATCTCATGATTTTAGAATTATAAGTGCCTTACTAGAATAATTTGCAGGGGGAATTATTTCTGCAAAACGCAATATCTAGCTAGCTATGTGTCTTTTCACTACCCACAATGATTTACACCATGCTTTACTCTTTTTTTCTATTTTGGCTCTTACATTGCCATGTTGATAAATAACAGCGTAAACATTGCTCAACTTCCTATTTCCTTCGCTAAATGACACCTCTGTAATCTCTGTAATCTCAGAATGGCCTTGTATTGAGCAAGGTGAAGACAAATGATTTTTCCAAATAGATCCCCTGGAGCGCATTACATTTTGTCAGTTGGTAGAAAACTGATAAATTGTTATGGTAGAAATAAGGAATATAAATGCTTGTGTAAGAAATATTTAGTAAGAAGTTCTTAAATGGTGCTACCTTAACAAACTAACAATGCCATTCCGAGAATATGTTATCAATGCATTGCGTTTAAAAAGTACCACACAACGTTTGCGTTTCCAGGAAAGTAGAGGAACGTTTAAATTGATATAACATCCAGATGAAGATACCTTAGGTTACTTTAATAATCGGACTGTGGCAGCTATAGTGATTAATTTTGTTGTTTACAGTATCTTTACATTTCACGATAAAAATGTCATATTCGCGCCAACATAAAGTTGTACCTTACAGAACAGCACATTTTAATGCCTGAATACACCCCATTTTCCTGGACGTATGGTACGGCCAATTCGTTTACATCCGAAAAATTATTTTGATTTACTGTAAAAGCAATACAGTAAAAGCCTGTCACAATTTTGCCACACGAGTAGCCACTTAAGAAATAGGACGTAACACATTGTTCTCATTGCATGAGGTCTCTGAGGGTTTTTAAGTGTTAATTTACTGAATGCCTTAAACCACTTTTGATGTTTGACATGCATTAGAGGCGAGTGAATGAAGGCAATTTGAGTAAAATAATCCTACATTAGCTGGTTTTAGTGTCTTGCAAATATAATTAACTGAAATGCATTTCCTGATTAAGATTTTTTAAATCAAAATTAATCATTTAAACCACACATAGTAAGTATAGTCCTTTGTCATTGTATGCATACACTACTAAGTCACTGGCAATGAATCTGTGTGAATAATAAGCAATGAAAGCTCTACATGTTTGTTTTATAAATTTAACTCATCAAATATGTATTGAGACAATTTGAAACACAGCGCTAATGTGAGTGAATTCTTAGCATCTTAACACGTTTGCTTTCAAGTGTCTCACAATATTTAATGCAAATAGTGTGTCTAGCAGTGGTCCTTTTGCAATAACTTTCCCTTATCTTGGAATTATGATGAATTCACAACCTGTTCTGTACTGTCCACCTATAAATCACGCTTGATTCTGTTTCTTGGGTAGAAACCAGGACTGGTAACTATTTTGGAAGGCCAAGCTCTTAAGTGAATTGCGGAACTTTTTAATGTTACAGAGATGTTTTAATTGTGTGTCCTTTTGTCGATAAAGTATATGAATATAATTAGCTGCTTTCATCTACGCTTGAAAGAATATATATAACTTCCTGTAGGCCATTTGCCTTAATTAGATGACTGCGTTTCATCCAGTATCTAGGTTGTTTGTATTTAAAAACACGTTGTCACCTAAAACAAACATACCCTTTGCGCAAACTGAATTGGTATCATGGTCGTCAGAATTTGTCTTCAAACCAATGGAGAGAAAAACAACAACGAACAATTTGTATTTGTTGATATTTTTTTGATTTTTTGAGCCAGCGGTGAAGAGAGAACTGCAAATTAATAAATGCAACAGCATATTCCATACCCACATTCATTGTATATATATTGTAATTTAGACATAATTTGTTTAAAACATTCAAAGCTAATCTTTGCCCTCATTTTCGTCAGTTTTACATTGTATTTAATGAATGTTCCAGAATATGCTTATGTTCCTGCAAAACTTTAAAATTCAGGCAAATGTTAAAGTGATATATATGCCTCGGCACTTCTTTGTACTTATTGGAAAAGTACAACAACTCTTACACCAACGGACTAACCGTATTTACATAACCCTTTTATCAATTCAAAAGGCTTCAATTTGTACGTCTAGTCGTTGTCTAGCACTACAACACGCAATGCGTCACAACTAAACAAAAAAGCACGCCAACACGCCATTTATGGACGCCAGAACGCGTCGTGTTGTCGTTTTACCGAGTATTGAAATGTCGTTTTAGTTATAGTACACTTAATAATAATGCAATGGCGCAGACAAAGGTTTTGCATGACATGATTCAGTAACACGTGATTTATTGCCCCTTGCTTAATAACATACTTATATGTATCCTTCTCAAAGGATAAGTACGTGTCGTTTGAAAATGTATTTATATTGCTTTAATTTCCTGATCAGCTTAACTTTGCGATCAAATGCATATGCATAATTAGTTGAGTAAGACTTGTCACATGTATGTGAAGTATCACAGGTGTATGACGTGTCACAGGATCATGATGAGTTAAAGGTAACAATAGTGCAATGCCTGGATGGATTCATAACACAAGAATTTTGTTCACATAACTTACCATATGTGTCCCTCTGAACCGATAATAACGTGTTGTGTAGACATGTCTTTATGAAGCTTTTTTCAACAATATAAAGTTATGACGAGAACATATCTTACACTTTTTCAGAAGATTTTAGGCGAACACAATCTCTGCTCCACTGTTATTTTTTTGTTTCTAAGAATAACCTCACAGAGAATTTAACATCGTTTATTTGCATGAACAATAACAATCGGCAAGTGTACGAAAAAACGTCGACGTTAGTTTGTATTCTCACTCTAGTACACAAATATAAACGTCTCTGATTTGCAATGACATGCTATTAAACACATCTTAGTACACTCACAAAAATGTTACATGCTCTGACTGACTGAACTCTCCCTAAACTTGTATAACAAGGATGTTTCAATTTATAACATAGTTTATATAGAAGAAATTGTTATTGTGATTGATCAACTTACATTTATGTGCGGGAAAACAATGTTGCAAGAATATTGTTATTAGAAAATATACCAACGGCAAGAATCAACCCTTTTATAAGTACTAACATTAACTTTCAAAGAGATAATTTAGTATGTTAATACGTCCAAACTGTCCCGAACCTCACAATGCTTTAAACAATATTTATTTCAAAATAACATTTCAAGGATACACAATGTTACAGCATAATCAATGATTAAATATTTTCTGAGGTAATAATATATGAAAGGTAAACAAGTGATTATAAAATAAATCTCGACAGAATTGAAAAGGAAGCTTATATTATAATGCCTCACTTCTGTCAATTTTCATGCTGCTTATAATGTTGTAAATGTTGTTATGATTTGTGGATTTTCATTACCGTTATAATTTGATGGATGAGGTGAAAGGTAAGTGACAAATGTATGAGGGAGGAGGTGGCAAACTGCGTTGGAAGTATGGCAGAAGCCAAAGAGTGACAAACGGGCAGAAGCGGGAAGAAAGGCAGGGCGTGAATAGTTATAGAATCTGGTTTGTTCTTATTTACATTAAGGAGAGCAAAAAAGTTTATTTTTGAGAATGAAGTGCTGAACGTGATTGACTATCGTCGAGTTGATCAAGTCCGCGGCTTTTCGTTTATCCAAACAGTAAAGTGAGATAAGGTTCATAGCAGACAGTTGGGCGAATAGGTGATGCCTTTGTGCATGATTATAGGAAACATGTGAATGAGAAATGGTAGGTGTCCTCAATTTCACCATGTTGGCAATTTGTGCTATTGAAAAGGATTTTAGAGAACAAGTGTTCATTTAGAATAATACAATTCAACCGCAGCCTTGCATTTGTGACACTCAATTTTCATTCACCCTCATAGTAGAAATGAGGAACTTATTTTTTTTTTTTTTTAAGATTGTACTTGAAGGAAGGCAGTGAAAATCGGAAAATCTTGTAGACGAACTTTATCACAAATGTACCACGTACGTAATTCTTTCTAAGGTTGGAAATGAGTTTATGTATCACGAGCTTTTCTCCCTAAATTATGTTTAAAGAATGTCTATATGGATCCCTTTCGTTAGTTGGAAAACTGATTTATCATTATGATTATTATGTTACGTAAGTTAAAATAAAACTCGTTTGAGATGCAAATTATAACGTCTTATGTAATTATGTCCATTGCACATGTTATGGATCTTATTGGAAATTTTCACGTCTGTAATTATATGGATGGAAATGTGATGGTAATTGAAAGAAATATATTCCTCATTTTCGAACGTTCAACAACCAGTAAATTCCATGTTTTTAGAGATAAGATTATGTGTTGATAGAAACTTTAATTATATGGAAAACTACACAACAGTTGTAAATATTCTTATGATTACAAAATTGTACAAAGATTTTTCCGAATCAACTATTAGTTTAACATTTTGCATTTTGCTAGTGCAGGCTATACTGTGACCAGGAAATAGTGCCGTAACGTTTGGTAAAAAGTGAAATGTTTCAAATGACAATGAAAAAGGTACAACACTCTACATGTATACATCCTTATTAATACAAAACTCAAAATTAGCCTTCGACAGGTTAATGATATACTTTGCCAAAGTGTGATACATACAGTTTATGTAATACAAAGGAAGAGTTCTTGATTAAAGTAAACGTTTTCAAAAGCTACTTGATCATTGAAAACAAAACAAGAAATTAAAACCATACGACGTCGGTATCTAGGAAAATAAAATGTTTTATTTCTAAAGGTTAAGAGAAAACTTTTCTGGCATTTTGTGTTTTCCCATAGGCAATACTCTTCTTTAAAATAGTATTACATTAAATGGTTAAAGGCGTTCAAATTTATTTAAATTTACGACTCGACGAGAGAACAGTAAACGGTTCTGCCATTCAGAATAATTATGATAGCCGCAAAAATCTTTCGAAAAAGAGTTTAACACGTTAATGTGGTCCTTTATTGAAAATGGTTAATCGTCTGTGTGTTGTCAATATTGTTTTATTAATTCTCTATAACTTATTAAATATCAACTTCATGGCACCATTCTCAAAATGCTCTCGTTTAAACAAAATATGCTTTAATATGTAACATTTATTATTATTCTCATAAATATAAAAAAAAATAAGTGTTTTCCTAGAATAGTTCTGCAAAAACGCAATATCTAGCTAATGGTGTGTCTTTTCACTAGCCATTATAATTAACCATACTATACACTTTGTTTTTAGTTTGGCCCTTATCAAGTAATGTTGACAAATAACAGCGTAAACATTGCTCATCTTCCCCTTACCTTCGCTAAATGACGTCTCTGAAATCTCAGTTAATTAAACAAATTGAAGACAAATGGATTGCATTACAGTTGAAAAAGAGAGATAACATGTTTTTGTAGAGATATTGATAATAAATATTTGTGTAAACATATTTAGTAAAAAGTTCTAAAATGGTGCTTCCTTAACAAACAGACAATGCACTGCCATTTCGAGGATATATCAATGAATTGCGTTCAAAAAGTAACACACGACGTTTACATTTCCAGAAAAGTAGATGATCGTTTAAATAGAAATTACATCAAGAGGAAGATACCTTCGAACGTTCACTTAAACAATCTTACTGAGGCAGCTATAGGGATCATCCCTGTTGTTCACAGTATCTTAACATTTGACGACTAAAGTGTCTAGTATTCTCGCCAAGTTAAGGTCGTACCTTACAAAACATCACACTTTAATGCCTGAATACACCCTATTTTCCTGGACGTATAATACAGCCGATTAGCTGTAAAAGCAATAAAGTAAAAGCCTGGCAGGGTTTTGCCACGCCAGTAAGGAACCTCTTAAGAAATAGGACGTAACAAATTGTTCTTATTGTATGAGATTTCAGGGTTTCTAAGTATTTATTGACCAAATGCCTTATACCTCCATTGATATTGGATATGAGGCGAGTGTATTAAGGCAATTTGTGAGTATACTTTTTATCCTACACTAGTTGGTTTTAGTGTGTTGCAAAATCATTGCATTAATGCATTTATAGATACCATTTATTAAATTGAATTGATCACCTTAACCACATGTGAACATTATTGTTCTTCGTTCTTGTATACATCCACCACCAAGTCGACTGGCAACGATTCTAAGTTTATGATAAGTTCAGGACGCTCTTAATGTCGTAAAGATTGGTCTCATCAAACCTATACTACGACAATTTGAAACACAACGCTAAATTAGGCGCGCTCTAAGCATCTTTCAAGTGTCTCACAAGATTTCATGCAAATAGTGTGTCTAGCAGTGTTTCTTTTGCAATAACTTTCCCTTATCTTGAAATTATGATGAATTCACAATCGGTTCTGTTCCGTTAACTTGTAAATCACGCTTGATTTCGTTTCTCCGGGAGGAAAACCAGGACTTGTTGGACCTTTTAGAGGACAAGATTGTAAGTGAGAGGCCGAAACCTTTACTGTAGTAATGAATATGTTAGAAATGTGTGTCTTTTTGTTGATGAGGTGTATGAATTTTATTAGCCGCTTTCGCCTTAGCTTGGAAGGAAAGGGCTATTGAAGACATTTAACTACCTGTTGGCCATTTACATTAATTAGATGTTAGTTCTTCATTCAGTATCTAGGTTGTCGGTATTCGAAAACACAGAACCCTAACAGAACATATCATAAGCCCACTTTAAATTGGTATCATGATCGCCAGAACGTAACTTTAAAACAAAAGAGGTAAAACAGACAGCATTTATTTCTTATTTGATTTTTGAATTTTAAGAGCCAGCGGTGAAGCAAGAACTGTTATTATTTTGTAAATATCATTATTACATATCTGAATTGAACGTTAGTATATATTTAAGACGATACAGTTTCAAAAATTTTAGAGGCAAACTCTGACCTCATTTTAGACCGATTAACATTTTTAAATGAAGATTCTAGAACATGCTTATGTTCTTGAAAAACTGTTCGAAGTTGAAGCAAATGGTTAAAGTGATATTCCGCGGCACATATTTGAGCTTATCGGAGAAATTGGATTTCTCAAACACCAACGGACTAATGTTATTTACATTACCGTTTTATTTATTTTAGGCTTTAATTTGTTCCTCTAGCACTTTGACAAGCAACACGCCACAACTTGATAAATAAGCACACCGACAGGCCATTTATTGATGCCAGAACGCGTCCAGTTATCGTTTTATCGCGTATAAAAATGTCGTGTGGGAATTTAATTTTATAATAGTGCATTTAATAATAATGCAATGGCGCTGTCATAAGTTTTGCCTAGATTGATTGAAGAACACGAGAGTTATTGCTCCCTGCTTAATACTGTGGTATCATTCTGAAGAAAAAAGTACGTGTTGTTTGAATATATATTTATAAAGCTTTAATTTCCTGTTTGGCTGAATTTTGCAATCAAATGCATTTGCATTATAAGTTGTGTATGGCCTGTCACATGTATATGAAGTATCACAGGTGTGTCACGTGTCATAAGTTCACGATGTGTCACAGGTAACAATAGTGTAATGCCTGGATTGATTCATAACACAAAATTTGTGTTAACCACACTGACCGTATTCTTATATACGTCCCTCTGAACTGATTACAACGTATTGTCTATACATATATTTATGAAGCTATTTTTCAACAGTATAAAGAAAGTATAGGCAAATACCTTACAATTTATTTCAGAAGATTTCAGACGAAAAAACGACCACTGTTCCACTGTATTTTTCTTTTAGAATAATGTCGGAGAGAATACAATATCGGTGATTTGATTAAGCATTAACATGCCGCAAGTGACTCTTGTAATTGAAGTACACTTTAATACACAAATGTTAACGTCTCTGAGTTGCAATGACAGGCGATATACCATCAATCTTCTACCGTTATTTCTGTCTTTTAGAATAACGTCTCAGATAATCTTTATATTTGAGAACATTCTCGGTGATTTGAATGAAGATAAGCAACGCTCGATTGAACGCAGAAAGGTCGACTTTGATTTGTACTTTGAATTGTTGAATATTAAGCACAGTTTAGTACACTCACATACAAAAGGTTACCTGATCAGACTGATCCCTCTCTAAACTAGTGTAACAAGGATGTTTCAAATTAAAAACATAGCTTTTATGGAAGAAATTGCAATTGATCAACTAACATCATACATTGGAAAACAATGTTGCATGTGTTATGATATTACAAAATATATCGACGCCAAGAGTAAACCCCTTAAAAGTGCTTATATCAACATTCGAAGAGTTAATTCGAAGTATGTTATTCCAACCAAACTATTCTTAACCTCATAATGGTTTAAACAATAATAAACTTAAGTTAATTTCTTTTAAATAGTCCATTTGTTTTTAAAGATCAAAACAGAAAATTGACAGATAGCAGTATCTAGGTACTATGGTGTCGTAACACTGGTAACAACAATAGTTTGTAACAAAATGCATATCAATACAATTTACAAAATTGTCTCAATAGTATATCGATTCTGACGTTCGTCTTCTGGTACAGCATATTTATTGTTTCCCGCGTCAATGTTGCTATCGTCTTGTTCGTTCGCCATCAGCTGTACAATTCCTCGACAAATTGTTTCTACGTCGGGCTTGGGTATTGCGTCTTGATTACTCCACGTAACACGCGTGGTGGCAAGGAAATGCTTTCTCATCACCTTTGGCATCAGAGAAGGTTCTACCTCCTCTAGAAAAATGAGAATCACAGGTCTGTGTTCGTTAATGGCGGTTTGCACTTCATTTTTACACCACGCCTTTTTACAGAAGGCTTTGGACACACACGCTGCGAAGACGGAGCAAGTCTCAATACACGTGACAATTCCTTCAGACACGTGAATGCCTGGCCGAAAGTCGAGGTCTCCAGTTGCAATACATCTTCTATCAGATTTCAGGATCTTTTGTAGGGAACTGTTTAAAGAGGGATATATCACATTTGAAACAAACTCAACATTTTCACTGCAATACGATAGAAATATCGGTGTAAGTTTATCAGCTCTGTCCTCTTTTCTTTTCGCAATATAGAGTGCGAGCTTTCTGTCTAGCCGACTTGCAAGGTAACTTCTACACAAAAGCAAAACAAATATGCCTAAGATAATGGCAACTACTGCAGACAATGCAGAACCTACACCAATGATCATTGGTAATTTGCATTGAAACACCGCATCTGCCAATGCATTTTTGTCAATGGTAACGGAAGTTTGATACTTGCTTTCAAGACATTCAAAATTTGAAGGCTGTATGTAATTTGAAAATCTTGGATCAATAATCCATTCAATGAATTCTTTAGATTTACAAGAGCATTCGAGTGGATTTCCTTCCAACTTAATTGTAAATTCTGTTCTATATACTAAAACTGACTTCCGAAAATGGTATATATTAGATAGCACAGTGTCTTCGAAATAATGGATTTCGTTAAAACTAAGATCCGACACTTTCATTTTTTAAGATGGGTAAATTCAAAAGGTAAAGTAGAAAGTTTATTGTGGGATAAATATATGTATTCCAATTTAGTATTTGTTCTAAATATTTCAAAATGTAGTTTCGATAAACGGTTATTTGAAAGATTAATTCTGTAAAGATTGGGAGCGTCCTTTAAAAGATATTTAAATTTACTACATTTCATCAGATACAGTCTGTTGTTTGAAAGATCTATATCTTCAAAGTGCTTTATCATTGAAGTTTCAGTATATGCGAGTTCTAAAGATTTAATTCGATTATGTGAAAGATCCAGAACCTGCAGAGGTGTACCACCCGTACTGTCTAAAGGCAAGGCAACCATAGACCGATTGATATTAAGATCTGGATAGCTCAAACCAAGTACTGCTTTATTTCCCAAATTAACCAGATATGGAACAGATTCAAGTCCGCTTAGTACAATTTTCCTTGCCCATATATGTGTAAGATTTATTTGCGGCGTCACCGATAAATCACTTTCCCCAGGAATTAGCAATTTTACGTCTATAAATGAGTCAGGAAAGAATGCGTTATTTACATTAAGTTTTTTTAGAAATTTGAATGAACTGCCATTAGGGTTTAAGTACATAGCTGTCAATAGATTGGAAAAGAGAGAGCCGCTATCTTCGATATTTAGACTTTGTAGAAACGGAAACGCGTCGTAGAAAATTTCAGGATTTATTACACTGTCAATTTTGCTCAAGTCTAGCTCCTCCAGTTGACTGTTGCGGAAGCAGTTGAAAAAATCGCTTCCAAACCATCTGATTTCCGGTGTCCTGACAGATATTCGCGATATGTTAAGTCTCTTTAAATTGTTCATGCTGTTTCCCAGCAATGCCGCTGTAAAATTAGTCAACGTTACTTCAACTTGCCAGGAAAGTCAAGAACCTCAAGCTTCGTCAGTCTATGAAACGCCCCTTTATGAAGTCCGATAAGGTTTTTACTCGTCACCGATAGTTCAACCAAATTGTACAAATAGTCAGAAAATGTTGAGGGCAGTACAAACGATGGTCGATCTTGAACATGTGAATAGTTGTAACCATTAATATCAGGTCTTAGTACAAGGTGTTCTACATGTATCCATGATTTATGCTGAAATACTGTTTTATGAAAGTAAACGTTCAAGTCCACGTTGAAGATTTTAACAGTAATAACTCCATCCTGAACGTTATTTGGCACACTATCTTCGCAAAACAAAACATCATATTTTCTCAAACACTCTCCAGCACTCACAATTGTTAAGAAACAGCCTACTAATGATGTTGTTAAAATCATTTTAAAACGGGTATGTCGCTTAAATATGCTAACACACTCTAAAGTCACATGTTTCAAACATCCATGGTAGGAATCTCAGAGACGTGGTTGAAAAGCATTCTTTTAAGTAAGAATGATTTAATCCAAATGTACATTAGGGCCACTTCCTGCAATTTTGTGTCTTGTTGACAAACGTGGTCTGTTGGGCATCGATACATAAACTCGAAGACAAATATTTCGTTTATGCTTGTGTGTTTTAAATAATAACCTTTTAAACAGATTTAATCTGGTCCTAAAAATAGTGACTACAATTTATTTCGTGAGAAGTTTCAAGTGTTATTGTCATCACGGCACTTTATCATGGAGGGCAGTCACAACCGACAATATTCATCACCAGAAATGATTCATATGCACGAATTGATATGCACTACCATGCAACCGTTTAAGATTCGGACATGTTATTTAATACATTACCGAAATAACATTATCCAAATGATGGCAAACGTATTAACATTTCGTAATTCGCTGTTTTAGTTTTTATTGGCTGTTAAGGGCAATCGGTAAGAGTCACATGCATATTATATGCCTTGTTACATCTAAAAAATTTTTTTTTCGATAATTACCATATATGGTAGTGGTAATCAATGCCGTTACGATAAGTGCCATATATGGCGATGTTCTAGGAGCTTTCATAACTAGGCGGCTAGTATAAAAGCCGCTTGTACACGTGCATTCGTTGTTCAGGGATCTACGGCGTAGTACACAAAATAAAACTGGTCGCCCTGTCTCACACCATTTTAGACTTTGTACGTGTCTATACATCTTTGAATGTCTATAATATTGAACATTGAATATAAACGGTTTTGTGTCGATCTGAAAGTTGGAGAAGATGACTTTGTAGTACTGAGTGAAGTGGCGGTTTCATCAACATTTACATCAATTGCTTTTGCGATGGTTTTGTTGTTGTTGTTGTTGTTATTGTTGTTGTTGTTATTATTGTTGTTGTTGTTGTTGTTGATGTTGTTGTTGTTGTTGATGTTGGTGGTGGTGGTGGTGGCGATGTTTTTGTTTACACGATACCATGTATAAGTTTATGGACACAATTTGCCATATTAAGTAGTCATTTTTTTTTTATTATTTTTAAAGATAATAAAAACATTGAGAGAGTGATATTTTATTTTACACAACTAAAATATACTCTCCAGCACAGATAAAATATGAAGTTTAAAAACATATACATGTAACACTTGATGACAATAAAACGTGATTTCCTTTTGTAATTTTAACACTGGTTGCTTGTGTATTCCCGGCCTGATGGTTTGTATGGTTCCCGGGCATAAAGATTTTTTTCAAAACGTTGAATTTATTCGAAACCATGGAAACGTCAACTATTGAAATTTAGAGTTGTAATATATACTCCTTACATTTTATCTCGGCAATATGATCATTAAACCAGAAGGAGAAATTGATGGTGGCATATAACTGCCGTAAGATAATCTGTTAAACTTCGCGAAATGTTTCGTGTTAACCACGTTTCGTGTGAATCTTATCTTGTTAACCAGTTATTATGTTACTTATTAAGTGGAATTCGCAAACCATAACTAGTTAACCTGTTAGTGTTGTATTGCTAAAAAGGGTAATAGGTGGCAGTTCTGGGCACTTTCAAACCTGTTTTTAGTCTTACGATATATATCTTTCCAAACAGGTATCGCGAATATTAACTAGATAGCTAAATAATTATCGCGAATCTTCAGTAGTTAACACGAAACAATTCGCGAACGCTATCAGGTTATCTTACGGCAGTAATATGCAATCATGCACATTCTCATTCGACGTTTTAACTGTAGCATAGTCTTGTGTTTCTTGTGTTAATGAAGCAGCAGCCTGGAAAATTTAATGTAAAGTAATGATAAAAATACATTGATAAAGCTAGCACTCTTAGCAAAAATAATAATGCTGAAATTTATTTGAATCATTTTCCTTAATTTTATTCTAAAATAAACTTTTCATGATATGCTGATATGTTGTTGTTTTTTTTGCTATTCATCTTAATATTTATATTTTTTTGCTGTTTTATGTTTTGATACATGTTTTGTTACCTCTCATGCCCATGTGGGCCAAGAGTATAAATAAAACTTGGGATAGGTGTGGTTGATTGACGGTAGGCAGGGAATGACCAAAACACTTCACCAGCAATATCTATGTACATTACTCAACAATAACCGAACACTTCAAGTACTGTTCATGAACATCAAATTAATAATAAAACACTTATATTTCCGATTGTTTATTAAGTATCATAGCCAGTTAAATGATAAATTAAATCTGATCATTCGTTTTGTGTGCTATCACTAACATGTTTACGAACTATATCATGATCATGAAATAATGTATGCATTTATCTTTGTACAATATGTAACTCAAGATGTGTTTGTATCGTTGTATATATTTGATGTGATAGTTTACAATTACTTCGGGTGGAAATAAAGAGTGTATATGTATATATGAAGGTATAGTACAAACGGCCAGTGGTCCAATAACCAAATATGAGGTGAAATGAACTCATTGAGATTAATAAATCAACACTCTAGTCAATTAGTTAGTACACTTGTACCAGAGTCTTCTAAAAAAGCGGATTATTACCTAAAATAAGAAATTGAGAAGCTCCCTTATCTCTTAATATTTCGAAAGGAGTAGGTGGGCATGCATTAACCTTTCGCGACACAAAGCCATCGAAAAGTCTGAAAATGCCAATAACGGAATCAGACTTGGGTTATGTGACCCTAACAATTACATTGTGATCAATTCAAGAGTGTGGTTTTGGCCTCAAAGTGGTCAGCCCTGTCGGTCTGGCCTCAATGTGGTAAGACCTGTGTGTTTGGCCTCAATGTGGTAAGACCTGTGTGTTTGGCCTCAATGTGGTAAGACCTGTGGGTTTGGCCTCAAAGTGAAAAGACCTGTGGGTTTGACCTCAAAGTGGAAAGACCTGTGGGTTTGGCCTCAAAGTGGTCAGCCCTGTCGGTCTGGCCTCAATGTGGTAAGACCTGTGGGTTTGGCCTCAAAGTGGTAAGACCTATGGGTTTGACCTCAAAGTGGAAAGACCTGTGGGTTTGGCCTCAAAGTGGAAAGACCTGTGGGTTTGACCTCAAAGTGGAATGACCTGTGGGTTTGACCTCAATGTGGAAAGACCTGTGGGTTTGACCTCAAAGTGGAAAGACCTGTGGGTTTGACCTCAAAGTGGAAAGACCTGTGGGTTTGACCTCAAGGTGGTAACACCTGTTGGTTTGGCCTTAAGGTGGTAAGACCTGTAGGTTTGACCTCAAAGTGGTATGACCTGTGGGTTTAACCTCAAAGTGGAAAGACCTGTGGGCTTGACCTCAAGGTGGTTATACCTGTGGGTTTGACCTCAAAGTGGAAAGACGTTTGAGTTTTGCCTCAAAGTGGTAAGACCTGTGGGTTTGACCTCAAAGTGGAAAGACCTGTGGGTTTGACCTCAAAGTGGAAAGACCTGTGTGTTTGGCCTCAAAGTGGTCAGACCTCTGGGTATGGCCTCAAAATGGTAAAGACCTGTGGGTTCGACCTCAAAGTGGTAAGACCTGTGGGTTTGACCTCAAAGTGGTAATATCTATGGGTTTAACCTCAAAGTTGAAAGACGTTTGGGTTTGGTCCCAAAGTGGTAAGACCTGTGGGTTTTGGCCTCGAAGTGGTAAGACCTGTGGGTTTTGGCCTCGAAGTGGTAGGGTCTGTGGGTTTGGCCTCATTACGTTGTTACCGCTTCTTTTTCATGATTCGGCGCTTAAAAATGAGGTGTTTAGTTTTTTTTCAAAGATGACAAGTCGTTTGAGATAAGTTTTTTTATCCAAATGGTTTCACCGAATGACTTTTATCTGGGTGCATTTGATTGACTTGGCTCGCCAAATAAAAGTCCAGATGTATCTTAGAATTGTTTATGCTGAATGATTTATTATGACATGTTTTGGTTCAAGGATTAGCAAACGGCCAGCCCAACAGAATCTTTCGAAGCCTCAACTTGCTTCTCATCCAAAACTGACTTAATATATGGATGGATGTCGAGTTGGAACTTTTCAACAAACATCAGCTGCCGGAGCTTTTAAAAGCATATGTAAATTTTCTTAGACACATGTCTCTCTTCAGGTTCTTTTTCCACATGTCTTCCTTCACGTTCTTTTTCCATATGTCTTCCTTTACGTTCCTTTCCCACATGTCTTCCTTCACGTTCGTTTCCACATGTCTTCTTTCACGTTCGTTTTCCACATGTCTTCCTTCACATTCCTTTTCCACATGTCTTCATTTACGTTTGTTTTCCACATGTTTCTTTCACGCTCATTTTCCACATGTCTTCCTTCACGTTCCTTTTCCACGTGTCTCTCTTCACGTTCTTTTTCCACATGTCTTCCTTCACGTTCCTTTTCCACGTGTCTCTCTTCACGTTCTTTTTCCACATGTCTTCCTTCACTTTCATGTTACACATGTCTTCCTTCACGTTTGTTTTCCGCCTGTCTCTCTACACGTTCGTTTTCCGCCTGTCTCTCTTCACGTTCCTTTTCCACATTTCTTCCTTCACGTTCATTTTCCACATGTCTTCCTTAACATTCGTCTTCCACATGTATCTCTTCATTTTCCTTTTCCACATGTCTCTCTTCACGTTCGTTTTCCACATGTCTTTATTCATGTTCCTTTTCCACATGTCTTTATTCACGTTCCATTTCCACATGTCTTCCTTCACGTTCGTTTTCCACATGTCTTTATTCACGTTCCTTTCCAACATGTCTTCCTTCACGTTCGTCTTCCCCATGTCTCTCTTCACGTTCCTTTTCCACATGTCTTTATTCATGTTCCTTTTCCACATGTCTTTATTCACATTCCATTTCCACATGTCTTTATTCACGTTTTGTTTCACAAGTCCCTCTTCACGTTCCTTTCCATTAGTCTCTCTTCACGTTCGTTTTTACATGTCCCCATTTACGTTCTTTTTCACATGTCTTTTTTCGCGTTGATTTTCCACATGTCTTTATTCATGTTCCTTTTCCACATGTCTTTATTCACGTTCGTTTTCCACATGTCTTCCTTTACGTTCGTTTTCCACATGTCTTTATTCACGTTTCTTTTCCACATGTCTTCCTTCACGTTCGTCTTCCACATGTCTCTCTTCACGTTCCTTTTCCACATGTCTTCCTTCACGTTCGTTTTCCACATGTCTTTATTCATGTTCCTTTTCCACATGTTTTTATTCACGTTCCATTTCCACATGTCTTTATTCACGCTTTTTTCCACAAGTCCCTCTTCACGTTCCTTTCCAATAGTCTCTCTTCACGTTCGTTTTAACATGTCCCCATTTACGTTCTATTCCACAAGTCTCTCTTCACGTTCTTTTTCACATGCCCCCATTTACTTTCTTTTCCACAAGTCTCTCTTTACGTTCTTTTTCACATGTCCCCATTAACTTTCTTTTTCACAAGTCTCTCTTCACGTTCGTTTTAACATGTCCCCATTTACGTTCTTTTCCACAAGTCTCTCTTCACGCTCTTTTTCACATGTCCCGATTTACTTTCTTTTCCATATGTTTTTATTTACGTTCTTTTCCAAGGATAAGTTTACTCCGTGATACGAAATTGCAGAAATCATACAATTAAATTATTAAAATTAATGTTCTGGTTTGTAGTGTGGAGCGAACCCACGCCGGTAAAGTCGAGAAAACCAACGTCTTAACCACTCGATCACAAGAACATCAACAAATCTGACGGATATGTAAACCTTTATCGAATACATTAGTTTAAACTTTATTTAATTTTACAACGATTGTGAAACAAGCTATTACAACTAATAGTAATCACTCTCGTTGGCACGATGTTCCGCGAGAGTGTGGTCTTGTGTTGTGGGGGGAACCGGAATACATTGGAAGCATCATGTGATAATGCACATCAACAAATCACGCTTCGCGTTATGTACATAAACCAATTACACTACGCGTTATTTACGCATTCAAAATTGTGGACATCAATGAAAATCCTTTTACAAATATTAACATTTGTTAAAGAGTTCCAGTTGTCAGTTTCTGATATGCCACACTTTATTTTATAATATATTCTTTTAAATAAAAAGTGCAGTTTAAAAACCATGAAATAGTCACTTTAAGAACTCTGATGTATTTTTAATTATATAGGAAATCGTTGTAGTTGTAATGTATATTTCGATTCAGAACAAACAATACAACAATTATAAACAGAAACTAGTAATCATGCATCTCGATTGTATTTCTTCACTTTATTTTCCTCGAAGTCTTATACACCGTGCCCAATCGTTACGAGGTGAAGTTGTGGAGGTAATGTTGGTTAGTGGTGGGATAACGCTGGATCGTGGTCGATGTAACGTTGGTTAGTGTTGAAATAACGCTGGATCGTGGTCGAGGTAACGTTGGTTAGTGGTGGGATAACGCTGGATCGTGGTGAAGGTTACGTTGGTTAGCGGTGGGATAACGCTGGATCGTGGTGGAGGTTACGTTGGTTAGCGGTGGGATAACGCTGGATTGTGGTGGAGGTTACGTTGGTTAGTGGTGGGATAACGCTGGATCGTGGTGAAGGTTACGTTGGTTAGCGGTGGGATAACGCTGGATCGTGGTGGAGGTTACGTTGGTTAGCGGTGGGATAACGCTGGATCGTGGTGGAGGTAACGTTGGTTAGTGGTGGGATAACGCTGGATCGTGGTGGAGGTAAAGTTGGTTAGTGGTGGGATAACGCTGGATCGTGGTGGCAAACACGACCAGAGGTAAGAAATTTCATTAATGTTATCGAGAAATTGATGTGAAAAGTATGATCATCGAGCTTTAAAGCTGCACTCTCACAAATTTACAATTGTGACAAACCCTTTTTAATATTTTGTCTTGGAATGAGCCAAATTTTGCGTAAAAATCTGAAAACCAGTGATATAAGACTTCGGGCAAAACTCAGATCGCAGTTTTTCATACTTCCGTTCGAAGATTAATGTTTTATGGCTAAAGGCGTTACTAACGCCCGAAGAAAAATGTATAAAACATAAATTTTAAACATAATTATGAAAACCTGCTGGGTTGGGGGTATGTGATATACACCCCAGTGGTTTCATACCACGCTCGAGCGAATATATCTCACCGAGTACCTTTAATAATAAGATTATATTAAGATGTAATGTATTTGTTATGAAAATATTCAGTAACGCTTAAATATTGTCTCAAAATTATATTTTAAGAAATACAAAAAGTTTGTAATCAAGTTTATTTGGAATAAATACAATAACAATGTAAATATAGTTATAACATTGTTTGACAGCATATATATTTTCTCAGTAAGGTTACATTAAATTATAACTGTACAAGAAAGATGTATCACCGTCAATAAATGTAATAATAAGAAAAACAGTTTTTAACAATTTCTTGAAGGTAACTCCTCAGCACATTTGCAAATTTCTTGTTGCATCGAAGCGTCTCTTCTGAATTTAATTTTAACCTTTTTTGAGAGATTCGTCACTTGTTGTGCTTGTAAACCGTTTTTTAGTCGCCATTTTGTAACCATTGACTCAGTCGGTTACACACAACAGATTGCTTGAATAAAATGGATAGTCAATAACGTGCGTGAGTTAGCTCCCATACAGTGAAAAGATAAGCCGAGAGAGAAGTTACAAATGTAGGAGGTGAGATAGTACTGTTTACCTTGCATGTTCGCAAAAATTAGCTCGTTGTAAGACAAGAAAGAAAGAAAAGTTGTCAAAACATTTAATATGTGAGAGAGCAGAGTGCAGTTAAAAAAAAACAGCGAAAAACACGACCAAAGAATAACAAGACAGCTTCTGTCCGTAGGAAACCATCTATAGATATAGTATTTTGATATTGTTTAGTACAATTAACGTGTAAAATTGTCATTGAAGGTGACTTTTCAGAACAGAATATTGTAAAGCTGTATGATGTTGTGGACCTGTCCTATTTTGCTGGTAAACGTTGGTTGCACTGTGGTTTTAATTTCTGTCTTTTTTAGCAATTCTCCAAAATATTTCGTTTACTTTGACACTTAATCAGTACATTATTGATTTATTTAAATTATAACAACTAATATATTCATCAAATGTCCCTGATGGACGCATTTTAATGCATGTTTTTAACCTTTCTCTATTAAAAATTCCCACACGTATGCATGATAATTTATATATCAGTGTGTGTATACCACTAGATAATTTACGTCATAAATGCTTCGTCGGAAGGCAATATTTTGATTCGAATGAAGACATTAAACAAAGATAACTTTCCTATTACCACCATTTTAAATGAAACATGGCGCATTCTACGCCGCTTACGGTCTTTTACCAGAGTTTGATTGAGAGTTTAGTTTCTTAAAACACTTCGACCAACCTTTTCACAATACGGCCGTCTGACGGAGCACTGTCAAAACTGTAACGTGCGACGTATTTCCGGGCTTTGCTTATTTGCATTTTACCAACCAGGTAAACATACGTACTATGAAGGTACTTCCGTCTATAACGGAATGTTGTACTATGAACGCACATCCGCCGTGTACAGCGGACCGCTACAAAACATTATTTTGGAAACAGGTTTGTCGAAGTGTTTTATGAAACTAATGACCTTATCAAACTTCGGTAATAAAACGAAGGCGGGAGTACATATTTAATTGGCATAGACCTCCATTTTTTATTTACAATGGTGTAGTAAAGGGAAAGTTATGTTTGATTTAAGTCTTCATTTCAAGCAAAATGCTGCCTTCTGATGTAGCATGTATGACGTAATTTATCACGTGGTATACACACACTGTGTATGATAATTTATATATACAACCTTAAGAGTTGTTTAAATCTCAACGCATTTTCAGAAAACAAAGCAAGTCTCATTTTCACGCATCGCGATGAATCACTTGATTAAAAGTCCATGCAGCAGCAATGTCATAATTTATATTGCACCAGAAATCATTGTTCTCGACTGTTATTGTTTCATTTTATTTCCGCAATGTCATATAACAGTTTCTCTTTCAGTTGTGTCCATTGCACGCGTTAACCGAACCTTAAGTATATTACTCAGGATGGAAATTTTAAAAGCGTTCATTCTTCTAGGTACTAAATTTTATTTATTATTTACTATTGTTTTACTTTTTTGTTTATGTCAGATTTCTACAAGAGTGTTTACAAGTTAAAATAAAATACGTTATATGCTGACTCGGCCTCAGAACATTCGGTATCCTATAAACGTTTTCGTAAAGAATTCACGGGTAAATAAAAAACGATAAAGAATAATTGACTAAGAAATGAAATTCTTGAACCTTTCATTCGGCTATCATAGATTCCAATCAGACTTAGATACCTTTGACAAATCAACGCTTTTGCTTTCGTTTAGCATGTTCAGTGTATGCGACATGTGCAGAAGAATCGTCAGCGTGTGCAGCAGTTGCAACAGAGGAAACAAACCTCTATGGCACTCTGTCAGTGTTGACCGACCAACAACCCAATGGGACTGTGCTATTGAGGATGACCCCAAATTTTGACATGAATATAAGCGTTGTTTGGAAATACGCCTTCAAATATGACTCAGTTGCAAGTGCCAGAACAGTTACACCAAACAACACAAACTTTCGGTTGTATGAAAATGGTGCTTTATACTTGATGCTTATAAACGCAAGCATTGACTACAACGAAACTTACTTTTGGGTTGAGCAGTCGGACAGGAGAATAGTTATGTCGCCATTCATTCAGCTGATTCTGAAAGGTATTTGATTAAGTGATTAGTTGTAGCCCGGAATTATAGCTATTCTGGTTTTTCCGACCTTATCCTCCGGTACAAACATAATTAAACCGTTGTAATATACACAAGTTACTTAGGAAACAATAGTCATTGGACTGTTACATGAATTTCAATAGCTCGAAATTCACCTTTTATTTGTACCGGCATGGGAAAACCCTGTTATGTTAATTCCGGGCTATATGTTGTAGCTAGGATGAAAAGTTTGAAAATTCGAACTCTAACGAAGTGATCTCCCCTATCCTGCCTTTATACGCTCTCGTATTTCTTCAAAGAGGATGAGAGTGGTCTTGTAGTCCGGCTCTCACAAAAGAGGTTGTGGGTTCACCAGTAGTTTCCATTGCCTCTCAAAAAAGACACCAGCACTGGTTTCTAGCAAAGAGATACCCTCTAGATTGGTGCATATCAGTTTCTAGCTGTCTTCAAACCATCGACCAAAACAAATTTGTTTAAAATCAATTATGTGAATTGAACGAAGTAATACGATGCCATGAGTTTAGCATCCACTAAATAAATATAGAATAGTACGTTTAGTTATTTATTTTTCAGGTAAATGTAAAACCAATACCAACAAAGATGCAGATCATACTTTGTTTCCTCTCGTTCTATCATCGACCATTGGAATCTGCGTTGTGTTCTTTCTCTTTATAGGAACCTTGATATTCTTCATTTCTGCTATCATGAAAACGGGTAAGATTCTTTATAAATGAAACTTGCATTTAAAGCTAAGAAGATCTTTACGTGTTCGCCTGGCCGAAAATGCTTTTATGTGGGTTCGGTATGAATACGTGTCCGCCTCGCACAAACGTGGTCATGTATCGGTATAGATACATGTATGTCACACACGAGCATTTCAATGTATTGGTTCGAAATAAATATATGTCTGACTTGCACCTAAATGGCCATGTATGGGTTCGGTACAGTAACATGTCCAATTCGCACAAAAGTGGTCATGTAAGGGTTCGGTATTGTAACATGTCCGTCATGCACAAAAGTGGTATGTAGGGGTTCGGTATAGCAACATGTCCGCCTCGAACCAAAGTGGTATGTAGGGGTTCGGTATAGTAACATGTCCGTCATGCACAAAAGTGGTATGTATGGGTTCGGTAAAGTGACATGTCCGCCTCGAACCAAAGTGGTATGTAGGGGTTCGTTATAGTAACATGTCCGCCTCGCACAAAAGTGGTATGTAGGGTCCGGTATAGTAACATGTCCGCCTCGCACATAAGTGGTATGTATGGGTTCGGTATAGTAACATGTCCGTCACGCACAAAAGTGGTATGTATGGGTTCGGTATAGTAACATGTCCGTCACGCACAAAAGTGGTATGTATGGGTTCGGTATAGTAACATGTCCGTCACGCACAAAAGTGGTCATGTATGGGTTCGGTATAGTAACATGTCCGTCACGCACAAAAGTGGTATGTATGGGTTCTGTATAGTAACATGTCCGTCACGCACAAAATGGTATGTATGGGTTCGGTATAGTAACATGTCCGCCTCGCACAAAAGTGGTATGTATGGGTTCGGTATAGTAACATGTCCGCCTCGCACAAAAGTGGTATGTATGGGTTCGGTATAGTAACATGTCCGTCACGCACAAAAGTGGTATGTATGGGTTCGGTATAGTAACATGTCCGCCTCGCACAAAAGTGGTATGTATGGGTTCGGTATAGTAACATGTCCGCCTCGCATAAAAGTGGTATGTATGGGTTCGGCTCCAGCCAGGTTATCTTGGCATTCCAAAAGGACAACGTTCCTTGCTTCTACCTAACTTTAATTTAATAAGTAACAGACGCTATTTGGTTTCCAGCAGTATTTCTGTAATCGACCTTTTTATAACTTTATGTGATGCTTTTTTCGCCGGCAGTTTGCCTGGAAAGTCTTTGCATAATTCTATACTAATTTATGATTTGGCAGATTTATATCAAAGACTGGTGTTAAGAAGAAGAAGTACTAACGGGACACAATAACAAAATTACATCGCTTGTTATGAAGAAAACCTTCGTCTGGAGCTAGTAGGTACTGTTTGCAGATATAACTCCAAAAGCACCTTATTGACGAAGTTGTTTTTAAGGAATTGACTGAAAAACTTAATTGAATAATTATGTTTCAAAACTGTATCCATGCAGGTTGTTTTTGACACCTTTCAAATGCATATCGGATCACGCTCTGCTTGTAGCTTACGTAGATGACCAAGGTGTTACGGTTGTTTTCGGAGCTCATGGGAGATGACCGAGGTGTTACGGTTGTGTTCGGAGCTCATGGGAGATGACCGACGTGTTACGGTTGTTTTCGGAGCTATAGGAGATGATCGACTTGTTAAGATTTCACGAGGGCGTCAAGAACGGAGTCGAAAGATACACTTAAACATCTTATGAACAAAAGGCAACAGCGACTTCAAAATGCTACAATCAGTTAATAAACTGAGGATTCCATTGCAGAGGTCCAGATGCTATAGACACTATAAACATGAGATTTATCCACGGAACAATGTTTTTAAACTACACCATTGCTCATGAATAATTTTACATCAACATAAAACTTT